>NW_027150650.1:1957585-2576427 GCF_020800215.1 Phytophthora ramorum
CTTGTTGATCGTCATGGCAAAGGCAGTCTGGTATGGAAACTGCCTGCGTCTCAGTCGAATGGGAAATCGCGGATGTCGCCATCGCTGATGAACACGATGCGCGGGATCAACACATGCTGGCCTTGCCTGTCGCCGGCCATGATGTGGCGGGATGACATGATCTTTGAGTTCGACGATTCGCAGGCGTGTTCCGTTGCACAACCCCAGGTCGGATTTAAGTTCCCCATCATGATGATCGTCATCCCCTTCTTGAGTTTCAGCTTGTGGGGTGGGATGCCACTGATGTCAGGGAGTTGAGCACCTCCTGCTCGATAGTTCCCGTCCCTCGTCATCCTCCACTGAGTCCGTGGACACATATTCTCGAACTGGTCCAGTCATGCGATCCGCTACGCTTCTTCGTATTGATACGATGGACTATCGCGTTCGTGGTGGTGAGGATGGTGCGACTCGCAAAGTACTCGTCCGTTGCGACTTCCGAATTGTTGATGTCGGCGTACATCTCGTCGATCATGCGCCGCATACCTCGCGGAATAGCTCCCGACGGATCCCCTCGTCCTCATCTGGATCACCGGCGGGGTTGTCGATGAGCATGTCGCGTGGAATCTTAATGAAGTCATTTCCCAGATCATTGTGTACCTCGTGTCTCCCCTCTCCAACCTCCAGCAGGTACTCGGAAAACGCAGCCATTTCTGCAGCACTATCGGACGTGGCAGCCGTGCGAACACGCATGTTCTCTGTCAGACGCACCTTCTGGAAAAGTGGCCACAATTCGGATGACTTCAGGCATGCTGCGATTGTTTTCTGTAGCCGAGCCGCCCTTCACCACCTGGAGAATTTGCCTCCCTGAAACCTGAAACCTAACTCGACCACGTATGGAATGAAAGAAAAGCTGTTGAAAGGCGGTTTATTTTGTCCAATCAGCAGTGATTTCATTCGGCTATTCCGATGTTGTAGTCCACTCTACGCATTATAATAGCCAATCGCGCAGAGGCTCCACTAATAGCCAATAAGAGGCCTCGAATTATAATAATAGCGAATGGGGAGGCCGCCTTCGCTGCGCTCGGCAGCTATTTATAGCCAACGGAAAGTCCGGATTTGCGTTACGCTCGAGGTGCGTACGGAATGACGGACGGACGGACGGACGGACAGGTTACTCTGTTACTTGTAGGATTCGTCCCTCCCACGGACGAGGTCGGGGTTCGATTCCCCGACGGCGCACGCCTTCCTTATGCCTCGCGTTTTTGCGTTTGCGTCTTGCGTTTTACGTCTTGCGTGAGCGTATGGCTACCGCGGCGAGCCACGTACTAATCGCCTCACGAACCGACTGGCGTGTGTGCTGCTCTCTGTCGTTGGCTGAGCTCAGGGTGTTTTTGTTGCTTGGTGCACCTTTTGTCATTTCTTCTGAGGCTTATTACCAGCCTCCAAGAGACTCGGAGGTCTACTACTGTCCTCCTCCAAGCTCCGATAACCCGGACAATCATCAAACGCAATCACAGCAGCATCTGACATCGAGTCGAGGCGAAACGCGAGTGATGCGGTATCGGTCCCCACGGCATTGGATACTTGGCTCCGAAGCCTTGTTCAGCAAGAGCAAGAGTGTCTTGCCTCTTTGTTTGTTTGTTTGTTTGTTTGTTTGTTTGCTTTTTGTTTGTTTGCATGTCGCGTTTGTCGTCTCGATATGGCGTCATAGATGGAAGTGAACATTATGCATATACCAAATGCGGTTGTTGTGCAAGTCACTGCATCTCCCCTCTTCCTGCCGCTCTCGTGTGAGGAGCAAGTGACGTACGTCGGTTTATGGCCCTGGCATAAATCAACAACACAACACAACGTAGCTCCAGCTATTCATCTACGCCCACATACCCGCAAGGGCAGTAATCACCACTACGGAGTGAGTAGAGTCGAGAGCTTCCATAATGAAGGAAGAGGGAAGAGAGGAGGGAGGGAGGGAGGGAAGAAGGAAGGAAGGAAGGAGAAGGGAGGAGGCCTTGTATCGGTGACACCTGTCCGCTCGTCGATCAATATATGTTTCTTTCAAAATGGACATCGGACGATAGTACACTGGCGCACAGTGGTGCTCGGTATAGCAGGGTTGGACGGGACAGGGCGAGGTAAGGCAAGCGTCGGAGCGATTGGAGCGGTGAGAACAGTGAGGTATGTAGGTTGGCAGGCAGGCGGGTGGACAGACACGTAGGCAGACAGGTAGACAAGGGCCAGTGGGTGTGGCGTGGGGTGGTACTCATACTCAGGTGTGGTGGTACTCATACTCAGGTGTGGTGGTACTCAGGTGTGGGTAGTTGTATTGCACGTTGTGGTTTCGTTTTACGTGCATGAAAGTTGGTGTGGTGTAGGCGTTTGGTTGGTTGGTTGGTCGTGCGGTGAGTTGGTTTGTTTGGTTTGTTTGGTTTGGTTTGGTTTGGTTTGGTTTGTTTGTGATTGCATGCGCTGAGTATGTGTGAATGTTGTGATGTTTATGTGTATATGGCGTGCTGTGCACCGTTGGTCTAATGGTTAGGATTCGTCCCTTCCAAGGATGAGGTCGGGGTTCGATTCCCCGACGGCGCACGCCTTCCTTATGCCTCGCGTTTTGCGTGTTGTGTTTTGCGTCTTGCGTCTTGCGTTTTACGTCTTGCGTGAGCGTATGGCTACCGCAGGCGAGCCACGTACTAATCGCCTCACGAACCGACTGGCGTGTGTGCTGCTCTCTGTCGTTGGCTGAGCTCAGGGTGTTTTGTTGCTTGGTGCACCTTTTGTCATTTCTTCTGAGGCTTATTACCAGGCCTCCAAGAGACTCGGAGGTCTACTACTGTCCTCCTCCAAGCTCCGATAACCCGGACAATCATCAAACGCAATCACAGCAGCATCTGACATCGAGTCGAGGCGAAACGCGAGTGATGCGGTATCGGTCCACCACGGCATTGGATACTTGGCTCCGAAGCCTTGTTCAGCAAGAGCAAGAGTGTCTTGCCTCTTTGTTTGTTTGTTTGTTTGTTTGTTTGTTTGTTTGTTTGCTTGTTTGTTTGTTTGCATGTCGCGTTGTCGTCTCGATATGGCGTCATAGATGGAAGTGAACATGTATGCATATACCAAATGGCGGTTGTTGTGCAAGTCACTGCATCTCCCCCTCTTCCTGCCGCTCTCGTGTGAGGAGCAAGTGACGTACGTCGGTTTATGGCCAGTCTGGCATAAATCAACAACAACAACACAACGTAGCTCCAGCTATTCATCTACGCCCACATACCCACAAGGGCAGTAATATCACCACTACGGAGTGAGTAGAGTCGACAGAGCTTCCATAATGAAGGAAGAGAGGGAGGGAGAGAGAGAGGGAGGGAGGAAGGAAGGAAGGAAGGAAAGAAGGGAGGAGGCCTTGTATCGGTGACAACTTGTCCGCTCGTCGATCAATATATGTTTCTTTCAAAATGGACATCGGACGATAGTACACTGGCGCACAGTGGTGCTCGGTATAGCAGGGTTGGACGGGACAGGGCGAGGCAAGGCAAGCGTCGGAGCGATTGGAGCGGTGAGAACAGTGAGGTATGTAGGTTGGCAGGCAGGCGGGTGGACAGACACGTAGGCAGACAGGTAGACAAGGGCCAGTGGGTGTGGCGTGAGGTGGTACTCATACTCAGGTGTGGTGGTACTCATACTCAGGTGTGGTGGTACTCATACTCAGGTGTGGTGGTACTCAGGTGTGGGTAGTTGTATTGCACGTTGTGGTTTCGTTTTACGTGCATGAAAGTTGGTGTGGTGTAGGCGTTTGGTTGGTTGGTTGGTCGTGCGGTGAGTTGGTTTGTTTGGTTTGTTTGGTTTGGTTTGTTTGGATTGTTTGGTTTGTTTGGATTGTTTGGTTTGTTTGGATTGTTTGGTTTGTTTGGTTTGTTTGTGATTGCATGCGCTGAGTATGTGTGAATGTTGTGGTGTTTATGTGTATATGGTGTGCTGTGCACCGTTGGTCTAATGGTTAGGATTCATCCCTTCCAAGGATGAGGTCGGGGTTCGATTCCCCGACGGCGCAACTTTTGCCTCTCTTAGCCGCGCCGCTTCCCATCTTGTACCTTGTTTGGAGCGCTTACCTACGCGTCCTTACATATGTACATGCGTGTCCAACCTACAGGCCATCCCAGCACCTCATATCTCCTTTGTGGATGCGTGCAAAAGCAAGTGAATACCAGACGTCGTTTCACGCTTCCACGGGCTTACAACGTCAAAGCACTCGGCCCTGGGCCCGGGGCCCGGGGCACTGGGCCCTGGGCGGAGGCAGTGTGGGGGTGTCGCTTGATGCGGCATGATTTTGGATTGGGTAGCGGTGAGGTCGTGCGTGTATGTTTTGCTGTGTATTTGTCTAGGGTTGTGGTTCTGTGGGTGTTCGTTTTGGGGTAGCATGAGGTTGTTCTGGCGCGCCGTTGGTCTAATGGTTAGGATTCGTCCCTCCCACGGACGAGGTCGGGGTTCGATTCCCCGACGGCGCACGCCTTCCTTATGCCTCGCGTTTTGCGTTTTGCGTGTTGTGTTTTGCGTCTTGCGTTTTACGTCTTGCGTGAGCGTATGGCTACCGCAGGCGAGCCACGTACTAATCGCCTCACGAACCGACTGGCGTGTGTGCTGCTCTCTGTCGTTGGCTGAGCTCAGGGTGTTTTGTTGCTTGGTGCACCTTTTGTCATTTCTTCTGAGGCTTATTACCAGGCCTCCAAGAGACTCGGAGGTCTACTACTGTCCTCCTCCAAGCTCCGATAACCCGGACAATCATCAAACGCAATCACAGCAGCATCTGACATCGAGTCGAGGCGAAACGCGAGTGATGCGGTATCGGTCCACCACGGCATTGGATACTTGGCTCCGAAGCCTTGTTCAGCAAGAGCAAGAGTGTCTTGCCTCTTTGTTTGTTTGTTTGTTTGTTTGTTTGCTTGCTTGTTTGTTTGCATGTCGCGTTGTCGTCTCGATATGGCGTCATAGATGGAAGTGAACATGTATGCATACACCAAATGGCGGTTGTTGTGCAAGTCACTGCATCTCCCCCTCTTCCTGCCGCTCTCGTGTGAGGAGCAAGTGACGTACGTCGGTTTATGGCCAGTCTGGCATAAATCAACAACAACGACACAACGTAGCTCCAGCTATTCATCTACGCCCACATACCCGCAAGGGCAGTAATATCACCACTACGGAGTGAGTAGAGTCGACAGAGCTTCCATAATGAAGGAAGAGGGGAAGAGAGGGAGGGAGGGAGGGAGGGAGGAAGGAAGGAAGGAAGGAAGGAAAGAAGGGAGGAGGCCTTGAATCGGTGACAACCTGTCCGCTCGTCGATCAATATATGTTTCTTTCAAAATGGACATCGGACGATAGTACACTGGCGCACAGTGGTGCTCGGTATAGCAGGGTTGGACGGGACAGGGCGAGGCAAGGCAAGCGTCGGAGCGATTGGAGCGGTGAGAACAGTGAGGTATGTAGGTTGGCAGGCAGGCGGGTGGACAGACACGTAGGCAGACAGGTAGACAAGGGCCAGTGGGTGTGGCGTGGGGTGGTACTCATACTCAGGTGTGGTGGTACTCATACTCAGGTGTGGTGGTACTCAGGTGTGGGTAGTTGTATTGCACGTTGTGGTTTCGTTTTACGTGCATGAAAGTTGGTGTGGTGTAGGCGTTTGGTTGGTTGGTTGGCCGTGCGGTGAGTTGGTTTGTTTGGATTGTTTGGTTTGTTTGGTTTGGTTTGTTTGTGATTGCATGCGCTGAGTATGTGTGAATGTTGTGGTGTTTATGTGTATATGGTGTGCTGTGCACCGTTGGTCTAATGGTTAGGATTCATCCCTTCCAAGGATGAGGTCGGGGTTCGATTCCCCGACGGCGCAACTTTTGCCTCTCTTAGCCGCGTCGCTTCCCATCTTGTACCTTGTTTGGAGCGCTTACCTACGCGTCCTTACATATGTACATGCGTGTCCAACCTACAGGCCATCCCAGCACCTCATATCTCCTTTGTGGATGCGTGCAAAAGCAAGTGAATACCAGACGTCGTTTCACGCTTCCACGGGCTTACAACGTCAAAGCACTCGGCCCTGGGCCCTGGGCCCGGGGCACTGGGCACTGGGCCCTGGGCGGAGGCAGTGTGGGGGTGTCGCTTGATGCGGCATGATTTTGGATTGGGTAGCGGTGAGGTCGTGCGTGTATGTTTTTGCTGTGTATTTGTCTAGGGTTGTGGTTCTGTGGGTGTTCGTTTTGGGGTAGCATGAGGTTGTTCTGGCGCGCCGTTGGTCTAATGGTTAGGATTCGTCCCTCCCACGGACGAGGTCGGGGTTCGATTCCCCGACGGCGCACGCCTTCCTTATGCCTCGCGTTTTGCGTTTTGCGTGTTGTGTTTTGCGTCTTGCGTGAGCGTATGGCTACCGCAGGCGAGCCACGTACTAATCGCCTCACGAACCGACTGGCGTGTGTGCTGCTCTCTGTCGTTGGCTGAGCTCAGGGTGTTTTGTTGCTTGGTGCACCTTTTGTCATTTCTTCTGAGGCTTATTACCAGGCCTCCAAGAGACTCGGAGGTCTACTACTGTCCTCCTCCAAGCTCCGATAACCCGGACAATCATCAAACGCAATCACAGCAGCATCTGACATCGAGTCGAGGCGAAACGCGAGTGATGCGGTATCGGTCCACCACGGCATTGGATACTTGGCTCCGAAGCCTTGTTCAGCAAGAGCAAGAGTGTCTTGCCTCTTTGTTTGTTTGTTTGTTTGTTTGTTTGCTTGCTTGTTTGTTTGCATGTCGCGTTGTCGTCTCGATATGGCGTCATAGATGGAAGTGAACATGTATGCATACACCAAATGGCGGTTGTTGTGCAAGTCACTGCATCTCCCCCTCTTCCTGCCGCTCTCGTGTGAGGAGCAAGTGACGTACGTCGGTTTATGGCCAGTCTGGCATAAATCAACAACAACGACACAACGTAGCTCCAGCTATTCATCTACGCCCACATACCCGCAAGGGCAGTAATATCACCACTACGGAGTGAGTAGAGTCGACAGAGCTTCCATAATGAAGGAAGAGGGGAAGAGAGGGAGGGAGGGAGGGAGGGAGGAAGGAAGGAAGGAAGGAAGGAAAGAAGGGAGGAGGCCTTGAATCGGTGACAACCTGTCCGCTCGTCGATCAATATATGTTTCTTTCAAAATGGACATCGGACGATAGTACACTGGCGCACAGTGGTGCTCGGTATAGCAGGGTTGGACGGGACAGGGCGAGGCAAGGCAAGCGTCGGAGCGATTGGAGCGGTGAGAACAGTGAGGTATGTAGGTTGGCAGGCAGGCGGGTGGACAGACACGTAGGCAGACAGGTAGACAAGGGCCAGTGGGTGTGGCGTGGGGTGGTACTCATACTCAGGTGTGGTGGTACTCATACTCAGGTGTGGTGGTACTCAGGTGTGGGTAGTTGTATTGCACGTTGTGGTTTCGTTTTACGTGCATGAAAGTTGGTGTGGTGTAGGCGTTTGGTTGGTTGGTTGGCCGTGCGGTGAGTTGGTTTGTTTGGATTGTTTGGTTTGTTTGGTTTGGTTTGTTTGTGATTGCATGCGCTGAGTATGTGTGAATGTTGTGGTGTTTATGTGTATATGGTGTGCTGTGCACCGTTGGTCTAATGGTTAGGATTCATCCCTTCCAAGGATGAGGTCGGGGTTCGATTCCCCGACGGCGCAACTTTTGCCTCTCTTAGCCGCGTCGCTTCCCATCTTGTACCTTGTTTGGAGCGCTTACCTACGCGTCCTTACATATGTACATGCGTGTCCAACCTACAGGCCATCCCAGCACCTCATATCTCCTTTGTGGATGCGTGCAAAAGCAAGTGAATACCAGACGTCGTTTCACGCTTCCACGGGCTTACAACGTCAAAGCACTCGGCCCTGGGCCCTGGGCCCGGGGCACTGGGCACTGGGCCCTGGGCGGAGGCAGTGTGGGGGTGTCGCTTGATGCGGCATGATTTTGGATTGGGTAGCGGTGAGGTCGTGCGTGTATGTTTTTGCTGTGTATTTGTCTAGGGTTGTGGTTCTGTGGGTGTTCGTTTTGGGGTAGCATGAGGTTGTTCTGGCGCGCCGTTGGTCTAATGGTTAGGATTCGTCCCTCCCACGGACGAGGTCGGGGTTCGATTCCCCGACGGCGCACGCCTTCCTTATGCCTCGCGTTTTGCGTTTTGCGTGTTGTGTTTTGCGTCTTGCGTGAGCGTATGGCTACCGCAGGCGAGCCACGTACTAATCGCCTCACGAACCGACTGGCGTGTGTGCTGCTCTCTGTCGTTGGCTGAGCTCAGGGTGTTTTGTTGCTTGGTGCACCTTTTGTCATTTCTTCTGAGGCTTATTACCAGGCCTCCAAGAGACTCGGAGGTCTACTACTGTCCTCCTCCAAGCTCCGATAACCCGGACAATCATCAAACGCAATCACAGCAGCATCTGACATCGAGTCGAGGCGAAACGCGAGTGATGCGGTATCGGTCCACCACGGCATTGGATACTTGGCTCCGAAGCCTTGTTCAGCAAGAGCAAGAGTGTCTTGCCTCTTTGTTTGTTTGTTTGTTTGTTTGTTTGCTTGCTTGTTTGTTTGCATGTCGCGTTGTCGTCTCGATATGGCGTCATAGATGGAAGTGAACATGTATGCATACACCAAATGGCGGTTGTTGTGCAAGTCACTGCATCTCCCCCTCTTCCTGCCGCTCTCGTGTGAGGAGCAAGTGACGTACGTCGGTTTATGGCCAGTCTGGCATAAATCAACAACAACGACACAACGTAGCTCCAGCTATTCATCTACGCCCACATACCCGCAAGGGCAGTAATATCACCACTACGGAGTGAGTAGAGTCGACAGAGCTTCCATAATGAAGGAAGAGGGGAAGAGAGGGAGGGAGGGAGGGAGGGAGGAAGGAAGGAAGGAAGGAAAGAAGGGAGGAGGCCTTGAATCGGTGACAACCTGTCCGCTCGTCGATCAATATATGTTTCTTTCAAAATGGACATCGGACGATAGTACACTGGCGCACAGTGGTGCTCGGTATAGCAGGGTTGGACGGGACAGGGCGAGGTAAGGCAAGCGTCGGAGCGATTGGAGCGGTGAGAACAGTGAGGTATGTAGGTTGGCAGGCAGGCGGGTGGACAGACACGTAGGCAGACAGGTAGACAAGGGCCAGTGGGTGTGGCGTGGGGTGGTACTCATACTCAGGTGTGGTGGTACTCATACTCAGGTGTGGTGGTACTCAGGTGTGGGTAGTTGTATTGCACGTTGTGGTTTCGTTTTACGTGCATGAAAGTTGGTGTGGTGTAGGCGTTTGGTTGGTTGGTTGGCCGTGCGGTGAGTTGGTTTGTTTGGATTGTTTGGTTTGTTTGGTTTGGTTTGTTTGTGATTGCATGCGCTGAGTATGTGTGAATGTTGTGGTGTTTATGTGTATATGGTGTGCTGTGCACCGTTGGTCTAATGGTTAGGATTCATCCCTTCCAAGGATGAGGTCGGGGTTCGATTCCCCGACGGCGCAACTTTTGCCTCTCTTAGCCGCGCCGCTTCCCATCTTGTACCTTGTTTGGAGCGCTTACCTACGCGTCCTTACATATGTACATGCGTGTCCAACCTACAGGCCATCCCAGCACCTCATATCTCCTTTGTGGATGCGTGCAAAAGCAAGTGAATACCAGACGTCGTTTCACGCTTCCACGGGCTTACAACGTCAAAGCACTCGGCCCTGGGCCCTGGGCCCGGGGCACTGGGCACTGGGCCCTGGGCGGAGGCAGTGTGGGGGTGTCGCTTGATGCGGCATGATTTTGGATTGGGTAGCGGTGAGGTCGTGCGTGTATGTTTTTGCTGTGTATTTGTCTAGGGTTGTGGTTCTGTGGGTGTTCGTTTTGGGGTAGCATGAGGTTGTTCTGGCGCGCCGTTGGTCTAATGGTTAGGATTCGTCCCTCCCACGGACGAGGTCGGGGTTCGATTCCCCGACGGCGCACGCCTTCCTTATGCCTCGCGTTTTGCGTTTTGCGTGTTGTGTTTTGCGTCTTGCGTGAGCGTATGGCTACCGCAGGCGAGCCACGTACTAATCGCCTCACGAACCGACTGGCGTGTGTGCTGCTCTCTGTCGTTGGCTGAGCTCAGGGTGTTTTGTTGCTTGGTGCACCTTTTGTCATTTCTTCTGAGGCTTATTACCAGGCCTCCAAGAGACTCGGAGGTCTACTACTGTCCTCCTCCAAGCTCCGATAACCCGGACAATCATCAAACGCAATCACAGCAGCATCTGACATCGAGTCGAGGCGAAACGCGAGTGATGCGGTATCGGTCCACCACGGCATTGGATACTTGGCTCCGAAGCCTTGTTCAGCAAGAGCAAGAGTGTCTTGCCTCTTTGTTTGTTTGTTTGTTTGCTTGCTTGTTTGTTTGTTTGCTTGCTTGTTTGTTTGCATGTCGCGTTGTCGTCTCGATATGGCGTCATAGATGGAAGTGAACATGTATGCATACACCAAATGGCGGTTGTTGTGCAAGTCACTGCATCTCCCCCTCTTCCTGCCGCTCTCGTGTGAGGAGCAAGTGACGTACGTCGGTTTATGGCCAGTCTGGCATAAATCAACAACAACGACACAACGTAGCTCCAGCTATTCATCTACGCCCACATACCCGCAAGGGCAGTAATATCACCACTACGGAGTGAGTAGAGTCGACAGAGCTTCCATAATGAAGGAAGAGGGGAAGAGAGGGAGGGAGGGAGGGAGGGAGGAAGGAAGGAAGGAAGGAAAGAAGGGAGGAGGCCTTGAATCGGTGACAACCTGTCCGCTCGTCGATCAATATATGTTTCTTTCAAAATGGACATCGGACGATAGTACACTGGCGCACAGTGGTGCTCGGTATAGCAGGGTTGGACGGGACAGGGCGAGGTAAGGCAAGCGTCGGAGCGATTGGAGCGGTGAGAACAGTGAGGTATGTAGGTTGGCAGGCAGGCGGGTGGACAGACACGTAGGCAGACAGGTAGACAAGGGCCAGTGGGTGTGGCGTGGGGTGGTACTCATACTCAGGTGTGGTGGTACTCATACTCAGGTGTGGTGGTACTCAGGTGTGGGTAGTTGTATTGCACGTTGTGGTTTCGTTTTACGTGCATGAAAGTTGGTGTGGTGTAGGCGTTTGGTTGGTTGGTTGGCCGTGCGGTGAGTTGGTTTGTTTGGATTGTTTGGTTTGTTTGGTTTGGTTTGTTTGTGATTGCATGCGCTGAGTATGTGTGAATGTTGTGGTGTTTATGTGTATATGGTGTGCTGTGCACCGTTGGTCTAATGGTTAGGATTCATCCCTTCCAAGGATGAGGTCGGGGTTCGATTCCCCGACGGCGCAACTTTTGCCTCTCTTAGCCGCGCCGCTTCCCATCTTGTACCTTGTTTGGAGCGCTTACCTACGCGTCCTTACATATGTACATGCGTGTCCAACCTACAGGCCATCCCAGCACCTCATATCTCCTTTGTGGATGCGTGCAAAAGCAAGTGAATACCAGACGTCGTTTCACGCTTCCACGGGCTTACAACGTCAAAGCACTCGGCCCTGGGCCCTGGGCCCGGGGCACTGGGCACTGGGCCCTGGGCGGAGGCAGTGTGGGGGTGTCGCTTGATGCGGCATGATTTTGGATTGGGTAGCGGTGAGGTCGTGCGTGTATGTTTTTGCTGTGTATTTGTCTAGGGTTGTGGTTCTGTGGGTGTTCGTTTTGGGGTAGCATGAGGTTGTTCTGGCGCGCCGTTGGTCTAATGGTTAGGATTCGTCCCTCCCACGGACGAGGTCGGGGTTCGATTCCCCGACGGCGCACGCCTTCCTTATGCCTCGCGTTTTGCGTTTTGCGTGTTGTGTTTTGCGTCTTGCGTGAGCGTATGGCTACCGCAGGCGAGCCACGTACTAATCGCCTCACGAACCGACTGGCGTGTGTGCTGCTCTCTGTCGTTGGCTGAGCTCAGGGTGTTTTGTTGCTTGGTGCACCTTTTGTCATTTCTTCTGAGGCTTATTACCAGGCCTCCAAGAGACTCGGAGGTCTACTACTGTCCTCCTCCAAGCTCCGATAACCCGGACAATCATCAAACGCAATCACAGCAGCATCTGACATCGAGTCGAGGCGAAACGCGAGTGATGCGGTATCGGTCCACCACGGCATTGGATACTTGGCTCCGAAGCCTTGTTCAGCAAGAGCAAGAGTGTCTTGCCTCTTTGTTTGTTTGTTTGTTTGCTTGCTTGTTTGTTTGTTTGCTTGCTTGTTTGTTTGCATGTCGCGTTGTCGTCTCGATATGGCGTCATAGATGGAAGTGAACATGTATGCATACACCAAATGGCGGTTGTTGTGCAAGTCACTGCATCTCCCCCTCTTCCTGCCGCTCTCGTGTGAGGAGCAAGTGACGTACGTCGGTTTATGGCCAGTCTGGCATAAATCAACAACAACGACACAACGTAGCTCCAGCTATTCATCTACGCCCACATACCCGCAAGGGCAGTAATATCACCACTACGGAGTGAGTAGAGTCGACAGAGCTTCCATAATGAAGGAAGAGGGGAAGAGAGGGAGGGAGGGAGGGAGGGAGGAAGGAAGGAAGGAAGGAAAGAAGGGAGGAGGCCTTGAATCGGTGACAACCTGTCCGCTCGTCGATCAATATATGTTTCTTTCAAAATGGACATCGGACGATAGTACACTGGCGCACAGTGGTGCTCGGTATAGCAGGGTTGGACGGGACAGGGCGAGGTAAGGCAAGCGTCGGAGCGATTGGAGCGGTGAGAACAGTGAGGTATGTAGGTTGGCAGGCAGGCGGGTGGACAGACACGTAGGCAGACAGGTAGACAAGGGCCAGTGGGTGTGGCGTGGGGTGGTACTCATACTCAGGTGTGGTGGTACTCAGGTGTGGGTAGTTGTATTGCACGTTGTGGTTTCGTTTTACGTGCATGAAAGTTGGTGTGGTGTAGGCGTTTGGTTGGTTGGTTGGTCGTGCGGTGAGTTGGTTTGTTTGGTTTGTTTGGTTTGTTTGGTTTGGTTTGTTTGTGATTGCATGCGCTGAGTATGTGTGAATGTTGTGGTGTTTATGTGTATATGGTGTGCTGTGCACCGTTGGTCTAATGGTTAGGATTCATCCCTTCCAAGGATGAGGTCGGGGTTCGATTCCCCGACGGCGCAACTTTTGCCTCTCTTAGCCGCGTCGCTTCCCATCTTGTACCTTGTTTGGAGCGCTTACCTACGCGTCCTTACATATGTACATGCGTGTCCAACCTACAGGCCATCCCAGCACCTCATATCTCCTTTGTGGATGCGTGCAAAAGCAAGTGAATACCAGACGTCGTTTCACGCTTCCACGGGCTTACAACGTCAAAGCACTCGGCCCTGGGCCCTGGGCCCGGGGCACTGGGCACTGGGCCCTGGGCGGAGGCAGTGTGGGGGTGTCGCTTGATGCGGCATGATTTTGGATTGGGTAGCGGTGAGGTCGTGCGTGTATGTTTTTGCTGTGTATTTGTCTAGGGTTGTGGTTCTGTGGGTGTTCGTTTTGGGGTAGCATGAGGTTGTTCTGGCGCGCCGTTGGTCTAATGGTTAGGATTCGTCCCTCCCACGGACGAGGTCGGGGTTCGATTCCCCGACGGCGCACGCCTTCCTTATGCCTCGCGTTTTGCGTTTTGCGTGTTGTGTTTTGCGTCTTGCGTGAGCGTATGGCTACCGCAGGCGAGCCACGTACTAATCGCCTCACGAACCGACTGGCGTGTGTGCTGCTCTCTGTCGTTGGCTGAGCTCAGGGTGTTTTGTTGCTTGGTGCACCTTTTGTCATTTCTTCTGAGGCTTATTACCAGGCCTCCAAGAGACTCGGAGGTCTACTACTGTCCTCCTCCAAGCTCCGATAACCCGGACAATCATCAAACGCAATCACAGCAGCATCTGACATCGAGTCGAGGCGAAACGCGAGTGATGCGGTATCGGTCCACCACGGCATTGGATACTTGGCTCCGAAGCCTTGTTCAGCAAGAGCAAGAGTGTCTTGCCTCTTTGTTTGTTTGTTTGTTTGTTTGTTTGCTTGCTTGTTTGTTTGCATGTCGCGTTGTCGTCTCGATATGGCGTCATAGATGGAAGTGAACATGTATGCATACACCAAATGGCGGTTGTTGTGCAAGTCACTGCATCTCCCCCTCTTCCTGCCGCTCTCGTGTGAGGAGCAAGTGACGTACGTCGGTTTATGGCCAGTCTGGCATAAATCAACAACAACGACACAACGTAGCTCCAGCTATTCATCTACGCCCACATACCCGCAAGGGCAGTAATATCACCACTACGGAGTGAGTAGAGTCGACAGAGCTTCCATAATGAAGGAAGAGGGGAAGAGAGGGAGGGAGGGAGGGAGGGAGGAAGGAAGGAAGGAAGGAAAGAAGGGAGGAGGCCTTGAATCGGTGACAACCTGTCCGCTCGTCGATCAATATATGTTTCTTTCAAAATGGACATCGGACGATAGTACACTGGCGCACAGTGGTGCTCGGTATAGCAGGGTTGGACGGGACAGGGCGAGGTAAGGCAAGCGTCGGAGCGATTGGAGCGGTGAGAACAGTGAGGTATGTAGGTTGGCAGGCAGGCGGGTGGACAGACACGTAGGCAGACAGGTAGACAAGGGCCAGTGGGTGTGGCGTGGGGTGGTACTCATACTCAGGTGTGGTGGTACTCATACTCAGGTGTGGTGGTACTCAGGTGTGGGTAGTTGTATTGCACGTTGTGGTTTCGTTTTACGTGCATGAAAGTTGGTGTGGTGTAGGCGTTTGGTTGGTTGGTTGGCCGTGCGGTGAGTTGGTTTGTTTGGATTGTTTGGTTTGTTTGGTTTGGTTTGTTTGTGATTGCATGCGCTGAGTATGTGTGAATGTTGTGGTGTTTATGTGTATATGGTGTGCTGTGCACCGTTGGTCTAATGGTTAGGATTCATCCCTTCCAAGGATGAGGTCGGGGTTCGATTCCCCGACGGCGCAACTTTTGCCTCTCTTAGCCGCGCCGCTTCCCATCTTGTACCTTGTTTGGAGCGCTTACCTACGCGTCCTTACATATGTACATGCGTGTCCAACCTACAGGCCATCCCAGCACCTCATATCTCCTTTGTGGATGCGTGCAAAAGCAAGTGAATACCAGACGTCGTTTCACGCTTCCACGGGCTTACAACGTCAAAGCACTCGGCCCTGGGCCCTGGGCCCGGGGCACTGGGCACTGGGCCCTGGGCGGAGGCAGTGTGGGGGTGTCGCTTGATGCGGCATGATTTTGGATTGGGTAGCGGTGAGGTCGTGCGTGTATGTTTTTGCTGTGTATTTGTCTAGGGTTGTGGTTCTGTGGGTGTTCGTTTTGGGGTAGCATGAGGTTGTTCTGGCGCGCCGTTGGTCTAATGGTTAGGATTCGTCCCTCCCACGGACGAGGTCGGGGTTCGATTCCCCGACGGCGCACGCCTTCCTTATGCCTCGCGTTTTGCGTTTTGCGTGTTGTGTTTTGCGTCTTGCGTGAGCGTATGGCTACCGCAGGCGAGCCACGTACTAATCGCCTCACGAACCGACTGGCGTGTGTGCTGCTCTCTGTCGTTGGCTGAGCTCAGGGTGTTTTGTTGCTTGGTGCACCTTTTGTCATTTCTTCTGAGGCTTATTACCAGGCCTCCAAGAGACTCGGAGGTCTACTACTGTCCTCCTCCAAGCTCCGATAACCCGGACAATCATCAAACGCAATCACAGCAGCATCTGACATCGAGTCGAGGCGAAACGCGAGTGATGCGGTATCGGTCCACCACGGCATTGGATACTTGGCTCCGAAGCCTTGTTCAGCAAGAGCAAGAGTGTCTTGCCTCTTTGTTTGTTTGTTTGTTTGCTTGCTTGTTTGTTTGTTTGCTTGCTTGTTTGTTTGCATGTCGCGTTGTCGTCTCGATATGGCGTCATAGATGGAAGTGAACATGTATGCATACACCAAATGGCGGTTGTTGTGCAAGTCACTGCATCTCCCCCTCTTCCTGCCGCTCTCGTGTGAGGAGCAAGTGACGTACGTCGGTTTATGGCCAGTCTGGCATAAATCAACAACAACGACACAACGTAGCTCCAGCTATTCATCTACGCCCACATACCCGCAAGGGCAGTAATATCACCACTACGGAGTGAGTAGAGTCGACAGAGCTTCCATAATGAAGGAAGAGGGGAAGAGAGGGAGGGAGGGAGGGAGGGAGGAAGGAAGGAAGGAAGGAAAGAAGGGAGGAGGCCTTGAATCGGTGACAACCTGTCCGCTCGTCGATCAATATATGTTTCTTTCAAAATGGACATCGGACGATAGTACACTGGCGCACAGTGGTGCTCGGTATAGCAGGGTTGGACGGGACAGGGCGAGGTAAGGCAAGCGTCGGAGCGATTGGAGCGGTGAGAACAGTGAGGTATGTAGGTTGGCAGGCAGGCGGGTGGACAGACACGTAGGCAGACAGGTAGACAAGGGCCAGTGGGTGTGGCGTGGGGTGGTACTCATACTCAGGTGTGGTGGTACTCATACTCAGGTGTGGTGGTACTCAGGTGTGGGTAGTTGTATTGCACGTTGTGGTTTCGTTTTACGTGCATGAAAGTTGGTGTGGTGTAGGCGTTTGGTTGGTTGGTTGGCCGTGCGGTGAGTTGGTTTGTTTGGATTGTTTGGTTTGTTTGGTTTGGTTTGTTTGTGATTGCATGCGCTGAGTATGTGTGAATGTTGTGGTGTTTATGTGTATATGGTGTGCTGTGCACCGTTGGTCTAATGGTTAGGATTCATCCCTTCCAAGGATGAGGTCGGGGTTCGATTCCCCGACGGCGCAACTTTTGCCTCTCTTAGCCGCGCCGCTTCCCATCTTGTACCTTGTTTGGAGCGCTTACCTACGCGTCCTTACATATGTACATGCGTGTCCAACCTACAGGCCATCCCAGCACCTCATATCTCCTTTGTGGATGCGTGCAAAAGCAAGTGAATACCAGACGTCGTTTCACGCTTCCACGGGCTTACAACGTCAAAGCACTCGGCCCTGGGCCCTGGGCCCGGGGCACTGGGCACTGGGCCCTGGGCGGAGGCAGTGTGGGGGTGTCGCTTGATGCGGCATGATTTTGGATTGGGTAGCGGTGAGGTCGTGCGTGTATGTTTTTGCTGTGTATTTGTCTAGGGTTGTGGTTCTGTGGGTGTTCGTTTTGGGGTAGCATGAGGTTGTTCTGGCGCGCCGTTGGTCTAATGGTTAGGATTCGTCCCTCCCACGGACGAGGTCGGGGTTCGATTCCCCGACGGCGCACGCCTTCCTTATGCCTCGCGTTTTGCGTTTTGCGTGTTGTGTTTTGCGTCTTGCGTGAGCGTATGGCTACCGCAGGCGAGCCACGTACTAATCGCCTCACGAACCGACTGGCGTGTGTGCTGCTCTCTGTCGTTGGCTGAGCTCAGGGTGTTTTGTTGCTTGGTGCACCTTTTGTCATTTCTTCTGAGGCTTATTACCAGGCCTCCAAGAGACTCGGAGGTCTACTACTGTCCTCCTCCAAGCTCCGATAACCCGGACAATCATCAAACGCAATCACAGCAGCATCTGACATCGAGTCGAGGCGAAACGCGAGTGATGCGGTATCGGTCCACCACGGCATTGGATACTTGGCTCCGAAGCCTTGTTCAGCAAGAGCAAGAGTGTCTTGCCTCTTTGTTTGTTTGTTTGTTTGCTTGCTTGTTTGTTTGTTTGCTTGCTTGTTTGTTTGCATGTCGCGTTGTCGTCTCGATATGGCGTCATAGATGGAAGTGAACATGTATGCATACACCAAATGGCGGTTGTTGTGCAAGTCACTGCATCTCCCCCTCTTCCTGCCGCTCTCGTGTGAGGAGCAAGTGACGTACGTCGGTTTATGGCCAGTCTGGCATAAATCAACAACAACGACACAACGTAGCTCCAGCTATTCATCTACGCCCACATACCCGCAAGGGCAGTAATATCACCACTACGGAGTGAGTAGAGTCGACAGAGCTTCCATAATGAAGGAAGAGGGGAAGAGAGGGAGGGAGGGAGGGAGGGAGGAAGGAAGGAAGGAAGGAAAGAAGGGAGGAGGCCTTGAATCGGTGACAACCTGTCCGCTCGTCGATCAATATATGTTTCTTTCAAAATGGACATCGGACGATAGTACACTGGCGCACAGTGGTGCTCGGTATAGCAGGGTTGGACGGGACAGGGCGAGGTAAGGCAAGCGTCGGAGCGATTGGAGCGGTGAGAACAGTGAGGTATGTAGGTTGGCAGGCAGGCGGGTGGACAGACACGTAGGCAGACAGGTAGACAAGGGCCAGTGGGTGTGGCGTGGGGTGGTACTCATACTCAGGTGTGGTGGTACTCATACTCAGGTGTGGTGGTACTCAGGTGTGGGTAGTTGTATTGCACGTTGTGGTTTCGTTTTACGTGCATGAAAGTTGGTGTGGTGTAGGCGTTTGGTTGGTTGGTTGGCCGTGCGGTGAGTTGGTTTGTTTGGATTGTTTGGTTTGTTTGGTTTGGTTTGTTTGTGATTGCATGCGCTGAGTATGTGTGAATGTTGTGGTGTTTATGTGTATATGGTGTGCTGTGCACCGTTGGTCTAATGGTTAGGATTCATCCCTTCCAAGGATGAGGTCGGGGTTCGATTCCCCGACGGCGCAACTTTTGCCTCTCTTAGCCGCGCCGCTTCCCATCTTGTACCTTGTTTGGAGCGCTTACCTACGCGTCCTTACATATGTACATGCGTGTCCAACCTACAGGCCATCCCAGCACCTCATATCTCCTTTGTGGATGCGTGCAAAAGCAAGTGAATACCAGACGTCGTTTCACGCTTCCACGGGCTTACAACGTCAAAGCACTCGGCCCTGGGCCCGGGGCACTGGGCCCTGGGCACTGGGCCCTGGGCGGAGGCAGTGTGGGGGTGTCGCTTGATGCGGCATGATTTTGGATTGGGTAGCGGTGAGGTCGTGCGTGTATGTTTTTGCTGTGTATTTGTCTAGGGTTGTGGTTCTGTGGGTGTTCGTTTTGGGGTAGCATGAGGTTGTTCTGGCGCGCCGTTGGTCTAATGGTTAGGATTCGTCCCTCCCACGGACGAGGTCGGGGTTCGATTCCCCGACGGCGCACGCCTTCCTTATGCCTCGCGTTTTGCGTTTTGCGTCTTGCGTTTTACGTCTTGCGTGAGCGTATGGCTACCGCAGGCGAGCCACGTACTAATCGCCTCACGAACCGACTGGCGTGTGTGCTGCTCTCTGTCGTTGGCTGAGCTCAGGGTGTTTTGTTGCTTGGTGCACCTTTTGTCATTTCTTCTGAGGCTTATTACCAGGCCTCCAAGAGACTCGGAGGTCTACTACTGTCCTCCTCCAAGCTCCGATAACCCGGACAATCATCAAACGCAATCACAGCAGCATCTGACATCGAGTCGAGGCGAAACGCGAGTGATGCGGTATCGGTCCACCACGGCATTGGATACTTGGCTCCGAAGCCTTGTTCAGCAAGAGCAAGAGTGTCTTGCCTCTTTGTTTGTTTGTTTGTTTGTTTGTTTGTTTGCTTGTTTGTTTGCATGTCGCGTTGTCGTCTCGATATGGCGTCATAGATGGAAGTGAACATGTATGCATACACCAAATGGCGGTTGTTGTGCAAGTCACTGCATCTCCCCCTCTTCCTGCCGCTCTCGTGTGAGGAGCAAGTGACGTACGTCGGTTTATGGCCAGTCTGGCATAAATCAACAACAACAACACAACGTAGCTCCAGCTATTCATCTACGCCCACATACCCGCAAGGGCAGTAATATCACCACTACGGAGTGAGTAGAGTCGACAGAGCTTCCATAATGAAGGAAGAGGGGAAGAGAGGGAGGGAGGGAGGGAGGGAGGAAGGGAGGGAGGAAGGAAGGAAGGAAAGAAGGGAGGAGGCCTTGAATCGGTGACAACCTGTCCGCTCGTCGATCAATATATGTTTCTTTCAAAATGGACATCGGACGATAGTACACTGGCGCACAGTGGTGCTCGGTATAGCAGGGTTGGACGGGACAGGGCGAGGCAAGGCAAGCGTCGGAGCGATTGGAGCGGTGAGAACAGTGAGGTATGTAGGTTGGCAGGCAGGCGGGTGGACAGACACGTAGGCAGACAGGTAGACAAGGGCCAGTGGGTGTGGCGTGGGGTGGTACTCATACTCAGGTGTGGTGGTACTCAGGTGTGGGTAGTTGTATTGCACGTTGTGGTTTCGTTTTACGTGCATGAAAGTTGGTGTGGTGTAGGCGTTTGGTTGGTTGGTTGGTCGTGCGGTGAGTTGGTTTGTTTGGTTTGTTTGGTTTGTTTGGTTTGTTTGGTTTGGTTTGTTTGTGATTGCATGCGCTGAGTATGTGTGAATGTTGTGGTGTTTATGTGTATATGGTGTGCTGTGCACCGTTGGTCTAATGGTTAGGATTCATCCCTTCCAAGGATGAGGTCGGGGTTCGATTCCCCGACGGCGCAACTTTTGCCTCTCTTAGCCGCGTCGCTTCCCATCTTGTACCTTGTTTGGAGCGCTTACCTACGCGTCCTTACATATGTACATGCGTGTCCAACCTACAGGCCATCCCAGCACCTCATATCTCCTTTGTGGATGCGTGCAAAAGCAAGTGAATACCAGACGTCGTTTCACGCTTCCACGGGCTTACAACGTCAAAGCACTCGGCCCTGGGCGGAGGCAGTGTGGGGGTGTCGCTTGATGCGGCATGATTTTGGATTGGGTAGCGGTGAGGTCGTGCGTGTATGTTTTTGCTGTGTATTTGTCTAGGGTTGTGGTTCTGTGGGTGTTCGTTTTGGGGTAGCATGAGGTTGTTCTGGCGCGCCGTTGGTCTAATGGTTAGGATTCGTCCCTCCCACGGACGAGGTCGGGGTTCGATTCCCCGACGGCGCACGCCTTCCTTATGCCTCGCGTTTTGCGTTTTGCGTGTTGTGTTTTGCGTCTTGCGTTTTACGTCTTGCGTGAGCGTATGGCTACCGCAGGCGAGCCACGTACTAATCGCCTCACGAACCGACTGGCGTGTGTGCTGCTCTCTGTCGTTGGCTGAGCTCAGGGTGTTTTGTTGCTTGGTGCACCTTTTGTCATTTCTTCTGAGGCTTATTACCAGGCCTCCAAGAGACTCGGAGGTCTACTACTGTCCTCCTCCAAGCTCCGATAACCCGGACAATCATCAAACGCAATCACAGCAGCATCTGACATCGAGTCGAGGCGAAACGCGAGTGATGCGGTATCGGTCCACCACGGCATTGGATACTTGGCTCCGAAGCCTTGTTCAGCAAGAGCAAGAGTGTCTTGCCTCTTTGTTTGTTTGTTTGTTTGTTTGTTTGTTTGTTTGTTTGTTTGTTTGTTTGTTTGTTTGTTTGTTTGTTTGTTTGCTTGCTTGTTTGTTTGCATGTCGCGTTGTCGTCTCGATATGGCGTCATAGATGGAAGTGAACATGTATGCATACACCAAATGGCGGTTGTTGTGCAAGTCACTGCATCTCCCCCTCTTCCTGCCGCTCTCGTGTGAGGAGCAAGTGACGTACGTCGGTTTATGGCCAGTCTGGCATAAATCAACAACAACAACACAACGTAGCTCCAGCTATTCATCTACGCCCACATACCCACAAGGGCAGTAATATCACCACTACGGAGTGAGTAGAGTCGACAGAGCTAAAAGGAAGTTGGGCTACGAGCTGCGGAGAGTTGAAAGCTTAGAAGACGGCTTCGGGCCGAGATTGCAAAACCAAAAGTGAGATTGATTGAGTGAGTTTTAGCTGCTAGCCTGCCTCCTACGCTCTCTTGTCGGCAAAAAGAAAAAAACGTCCATGTGGGGACTCGAACCCACACCCTACGGATCAAAGACCCGGCACTTAACCCACTACACCATACTGCATGACCAAAGTCACGCACACCCTACTCCTACATATGTAACTCCTACTATGCACCCACACGCATGTCCACGCCGCTTCAGCACTTGGACACGCTCCCACACGCTTGTTCTCACGCGCACGCAACCTGCGCGTCTCATCATGAGCACTTGACGCCGCTACAAATCCCCCCGCACACGCGTAGAGGCACGCGCACGCACACACGCCTTGCACCCACACCTGGTGCACACACGCACATGCACACGCAGCACCCTCTAACACTCTCCCTTGATGCGCTGTGCTTGGCGTCTTAGGCGTCCATGCCGAGTCCGACGAGAAACTGGCGGTGCTTGGGTCGCGCCAGTGCTTTGGTAAACCCGTCTGCGATCATCTCGTCTGTCGGCTTGTACTCGAGCACGATGACCTTGTCTTCCACCTTCTCGCGCAAGAAGTGATACTTCAAGTCGATGTGCTTGGTGCGTGAGTGGTACGCTGGGTTCTTGGCCAGCGCAATGCAACCTTGGTTGTCCTGAAAAATGGTAGTCGCACCCACACACTCACACCCCACGTCCAGTAGTAGCTGACGCAGCCACACTGCCTCTTGAGTGGCGTTGTACAGTGCCATGTACTCTGCCTCCGTGCTCGAGGTTGCCACTGTCGGTTGCCGCTTCGACTTCCACGAAATTGCACTCCCGTTCAGGAAGAACACGTAGCCAGTAGTCGAGCGCCGGGTGTCCAAATCACCTGCCCAGTTCGCATCCGCGTAGCCGATCAGCTCTCCCTTAGTCCCGCCGTTGAACACGAGTCCCAGGTCCTGAGTGGTCTTCAAGTACTTCAAAATCCGCTTCGCAGCCACCCAGTGAGACTTGTTGTACCGCTCGCAAAACTTGGCCACTTCACCCACAGCTTGAGCAATGTCCGGGCGCGTACAAGTTGCGAGGTACATCAAAGCCCCCACCAACTCGCGATACGGGTACCTGGGCACGAAATCTTCGTCTTCTGACGGCTTCACCAGCTTCGAGTTGCTGTCCGCTGATGTGTGCACTGCCTTGCACTTTTCCACGCCGAACTTCTCCGCGAGTCGTTGAATATACGCTCGCTGATTCATGATGATGGTCTTGTCGTCGCGGTTGCGGTGGATCTCGATGCCGAGACAGTACTTCAGCTCACCGAGCTCCTTGATGCTGAACTCGCGCTTCAGCGCCTTCTTGATCTCACCGATCTCCGCTTTCGTCCTGCTGAAGATCATGAGGTCGTCCACGTAGACGATAATGATGCTGAACTTCGAGTCCGAACGCCGAACATACACACACGGATCCGCCGCTGACCGATGGAAACCTTGGCCCTCCAGGTGCTTGTTCAGCTTGCTGTTCCATTGGCGTGCCGCTTGCTTCGTGCCGTAAAGCGCTTGCATCAACAGGCACTTCTTGGTTGGGTTGACTTGGTCTTCAAATCCGTCCGGCTGGTCCATATAGAGCTCCTCTTCAACGTCGCCGTAGAGAAACGCGGTGTCCACATCCACATTTTCAGCCTCCATGTCTTCCTCTGCTGCAATCGCCACCGCCGTGTTGATGGACTCTTTGCGTGCTACAGGAGCGAAAGTCTCCGTGTAGTCGACCCCTGGACGTTGCGTGAAGCCCTTCGCCACAAGACGAGCCTTGAACTTGATGATCTTCCCGCTCGGGTCACGCTTGATACGGAACACCCACTTGCACCCGATCGCCTTCTTGTCTGACGGCATGTCCACCAACTTCCAGGTGCGGTGATCCTCAAGCGACTTCATTTCGCTTTCCATGGCGCGCAGCCATTCGTCCTTGTACTTGCTCCGCATGACTTCATCGTACGACACCGCGCGCTCACCGTCGTCGTCTTCGGTGAGGAAGCAGTAGAGGGAATCGAACTCAGCCTCGTAGTCGTCCAGGTTGAACTCACCCCTTCGAGTCCCGGGAAATTCGTCTTGGTAGCGCACGACTCCACGCCTTTTGCGTGCCGGACGCACCATCCACTCCTCTTCGCCGTCTCTCCCTGGCGTGCTAGAGCCACGCGTTGGCACAGATCCGGTCGGTCCGCTGTGCTCCTCGGGTTCGTGGAGTGGGCGTGTCGGGGGCGTGCTGAAACCGTCGTCAACACTGGGTTCTTCGGTGCGCTCCTCTTCTTCATCGTTGTCGATGATGTCGATCACCTCCTGGTTGCGCGTCTTCACCATTGTGACCGGTGGCGCTTCAGCAAACGTCACACTCCTTGAAATCACGATCGATCCGTCGCTGGGGTCCAGGAGTCGATATGCTTTGTGTTGCTTGGCGTAGCCGAGAAACACGCACTTGATCCCCGAGTTGTCCAGCTTTTTGCGTTTCTGCTTGGTCACATGGGCGTAGCACTCGGTCCCAAAAACGCGCATGTGCTCCAGACGTGGCGCCCTCTTGAAAACCAGCTGGAATGGGCTTGCGTGTGGGCTTGACGTGTTAGGCAACACGTTCCGAATGTCTGCAGCTGTCATGATGGCTTCGCACCAGTACGACTTGTCCATCCCGCTCTCCTCCAGCATGCAGCGTGTCATTTCGACCAGCGTACGGTTCATCCGCTCTGCCATGCCGTTCTGTTGCGGGTTGTAAGGCACCGTGAACTCTTGCTTGATGGTCTTCTCGTCGCACAGAGCCACCATCCCCGCGTTGCAGTATTCACCGCCGTTGTCACTGCGTAGCACCTTGACCTTGATGCCCGCACTTGTTTCTGCCTCCTTGAGAAACTTCTTGAACGCCTCACACACTTCGCTCTTCTTGCGCAGTGGGTAGATTGTCACAAAGCGACTCTTCATCATGATGAAGCTCACAATGTACTTGTAGCCCGACTTGGATGCAGGAGTGACGGGCCCCAACACATCAGAGCACACAGTGGTGTCCTTGCGTGCGCTCTCCCTGGCTTCGAGTCCCTCCTTGGTCGACTTGAAAGGCTTGCGTGCCTGCTTCGCAGTCGCACACACGCCACACACGGTTCCAGGCTCTGCCAGCGCACCCTTGAGTTTCCCGTCCTTGATCATGGAGTTTAGCGTGCCGAAAGACGCGTGGCCGAGTCGCCGGTGCCACAAATCCATATTGTCTTCAGCCGCATGGCACTCGTCGCCGCCCTCAATGTTGAGGAACATCAGCTTGCCTTGCTTCCTGCCCGTCGCCACCACTTGGCCGCCGCGTTTCACAACGCACTGCTCGCTGTCCATAGTCACGGTCATGCCGCGTGCCGTTGCAGCCGTGAGAGAGAACAGGTTCTTGTTCAAATCTTGAACGTGCAGTGTGTTTTCCAGTCGCGCGTTTATCCACGCACTACCAGTCCAGACACGCAGAACAACTGTTCCAACCCCGAGAATCTTCAAGCTCGCGCTGTTCTTTGCGCTCGATATGGTGCGCGCAGTCTTTACACCCGAGTACTCTTGAAACGCGTCGCGTGTCTTGCACATGTGTGCCGAAGCACCGCTGTCCATCACCCAGCACTCGCTAGCAAAAGCTTCCGTCGCATGGAACGCAACGTTCGACTGGTCTTGGACATTTTCATCGGGACTTGCCTCGGAACGGCAATCCCTCGCATAGTGGCCAGGCTTGCCACAGTTGAAACACTTCCCGAAGGGCCCCTTCTTGCGCATCCCGCGTGCGTTCTTCTTCTTCTGCTGCTGCTTCCCATTGCCCTTGCCGGCAAGAAGCGCAGTCGCTTCTTCGATGCGGTTCGAGTCCTTCTGACGCACTTCTTCCGCAATCAGCTTGCTCACCAGGTCTGCAAGCTTGAACTCACTCACTGACATGCGAAACGCTTGAACCAGAGCCTCGTAGCTCGATGGCAGACTCCGCAGCATCGTCGCGCAGACGTCTTCCTCAGTTGGCTCACACCCCGCGTTCTTCATCTCCATCACGAGCTTCTCCAACTCCGTCACGTGCTTGCCGACGGAGGACGCCGTGAACTTGAACGCCGAGAACTTTTCCTTGAGCCACAGCCGGTTCGCCATGTCTTGAGTCTTGTGGAACTTCTTCAACGTGTCCCACGCCTCCTTCGCAGTCGTGGACGTCACCACGTGCATCAACTGCGAGTCATTCAGGTTGAGCACAATCGCCGCGTGCGCTTGTTGCTCCTTCGCCGTCGATCCGGCTTCCCCGGAGACAGCTTCCCACAATCCCTTGGACATCAGGTACATCTTCATCTTGTAGCTCCACAGCGAGTAGTTCGAGCCGTCGAAAGGCTCGACCTTGAACTTGGTGTCGGTACTTGGGCTCATAACCAAAAGGAAGTTGGGCTACGAGCTGCGGAGAGTTGAAAGCTTAGAAGACGGCTTCGGGCCGAGATTGCAAAACCAAAAGTGAGATTGATTGAGTGAGTTTTAGCTGCTAGCCTGCCTCCTACGCTCTCTTGTCGGCAAAAAGAAAAAAACGTCCATGTGGGGACTCGAACCCACACCCTACGGATCAAAGACCCGGCACTTAACCCACTACACCATACTGCATGACCAAAGTCACGCACACCCTACTCCTACATATGTAACTCCTACTATGCACCCACACGCATGTCCACGCCGCTTCAGCACTTGGACACGCTCCCACACGCTTGTTCTCACGCGCACGCAACCTGCGCGTCTCATCATGAGCACTTGACGCCGCTACAAATCCCCCCGCACACGCGTAGAGGCACGCGCACGCACACACGCCTTGCACCCACACCTGGTGCACACACGCACATGCACACGCAGCACCCTCTAACAGAGCTTCCATAATGAAGGAAGAGAGGGAGGGAGAGAGAGAGGGAGGGAGGAAGGAAGGAAGGAAGGAAAGAAGGGAGGAGGCCTTGTATCGGTGACAACCTGTCCGCTCGTCGATCAATATATGTTTCTTTCAAAATGGACATCGGACGATAGTACACTGGCGCACAGTGGTGCTCGGTATAGCAGGGTTGGACGGGACAGGGCGAGGTAAGGCAAGCGTCGGAGCGATTGGAGCGGTGAGAACAGTGAGGTATGTAGGTTGGCAGGCAGGCGGGTGGACAGACACGTAGGCAGACAGGTAGACAAGGGCCAGTGGGTGTGGCGTGGGGTGGTACTCATACTCAGGTGTGGTGGTACTCAGGTGTGGTGGTACTCAGGTGTGGGTAGTTGTATTGCACGTTGTGGTTTCGTTTTACGTGCATGAAAGTTGGTGTGGTGTAGGCGTTTGGTTGGTTGGTTGGCCGTGCGGTGAGTTGGTTTGTTTGGTTTGTTTGGTTTGTTTGGTTTGGTTTGTTTGTGATTGCATGCGCTGAGTATGTGTGAATGTTGTGGTGTTTATGTGTATATGGTGTGCTGTGCACCGTTGGTCTAATGGTTAGGATTCATCCCTTCCAAGGATGAGGTCGGGGTTCGATTCCCCGACGGCGCAACTTTTGCCTCTCTTAGCCGCGTCGCTTCCCATCTTGTACCTTGTTTGGAGCGCTTACCTACGCGTCCTTACATATGTACATGCGTGTCCAACCTACAGGCCATCCCAGCACCTCATATCTCCTTTGTGGATGCGTGCAAAAGCAAGTGAATACCAGACGTCGTTTCACGCTTCCACGGGCTTACAACGTCAAAGCACTCGGCCCTGGGCCCTGGGCCCGGGGCACTGGGCACTGGGCCCTGGGCGGAGGCAGTGTGGGGGTGTCGCTTGATGCGGCATGATTTTGGATTGGGTAGCGGTGAGGTCGTGCGTGTATGTTTTTGCTGTGTATTTGTCTAGGGTTGTGGTTCTGTGGGTGTTCGTTTTGGGGTAGCATGAGGTTGTTCTGGCGCGCCGTTGGTCTAATGGTTAGGATTCGTCCCTCCCACGGACGAGGTCGGGGTTCGATTCCCCGACGGCGCACGCCTTCCTTATGCCTCGCGTTTTGCGTTTTGCGTGTTGTGTTTTACGTCTTGCGTTTTACGTCTTGCGTGAGCGTATGGCTACCGCAGGCGAGCCACGTACTAATCGCCTCACGAACCGACTGGCGTGTGTGCTGCTCTCTGTCGTTGGCTGAGCTCAGGGTGTTTTGTTGCTTGGTGCACCTTTTGTCATTTCTTCTGAGGCTTATTACCAGGCCTCCAAGAGACTCGGAGGTCTACTACTGTCCTCCTCCAAGCTCCGATAACCCGGACAATCATCAAACGCAATCACAGCAGCATCTGACATCGAGTCGAGGCGAAACGCGAGTGATGCGGTATCGGTCCACCACGGCATTGGATACTTGGCTCCGAAGCCTTGTTCAGCAAGAGCAAGAGTGTCTTGCCTCTTTGTTTGTTTGTTTGTTTGTTTGTTTGTTTGTTTGTTTGTTTGTTTGTTTGTTTGTTTGTTTGTTTGTTTGCTTGCTTGTTTGTTTGCATGTCGCGTTGTCGTCTCGATATGGCGTCATAGATGGAAGTGAACATGTATGCATACACCAAATGGCGGTTGTTGTGCAAGTCACTGCATCTCCCCCTCTTCCTGCCGCTCTCGTGTGAGGAGCAAGTGACGTACGTCGGTTTATGGCCAGTCTGGCATAAATCAACAACAACGACACAACGTAGCTCCAGCTATTCATCTACGCCCACATACCCGCAAGGGCAGTAATATCACCACTACGGAGTGAGTAGAGTCGACAGAGCTTCCATAATGAAGGAAGAGGGGAAGAGAGGGAGGGAGGGAGGGAGGGAGGGAGGGAGGGAGGAAGGGAGGGAGGAAGGAAGGAAGGAAAGAAGGGAGGAGGCCTTGAATCGGTGACAACCTGTCCGCTCGTCGATCAATATATGTTTCTTTCAAAATGGACATCGGACGATAGTACACTGGCGCACAGTGGTGCTCGGTATAGCAGGGTTGGACGGGACAGGGCGAGGCAAGGCAAGCGTCGGAGCGATTGGAGCGGTGAGAACAGTGAGGTATGTAGGTTGGCAGGCAGGCGGGTGGACAGACACGTAGGCAGACAGGTAGACAAGGGCCAGTGGGTGTGGCGTGGGGTGGTACTCATACTCAGGTGTGGTGGTACTCATACTCAGGTGTGGTGGTACTCAGGTGTGGGTAGTTGTATTGCACGTTGTGGTTTCGTTTTACGTGCATGAAAGTTGGTGTGGTGTAGGCGTTTGGTTGGTTGGTTGGCCGTGCGGTGAGTTGGTTTGTTTGGATTGTTTGGTTTGTTTGGTTTGGTTTGTTTGTGATTGCATGCGCTGAGTATGTGTGAATGTTGTGGTGTTTATGTGTATATGGTGTGCTGTGCACCGTTGGTCTAATGGTTAGGATTCATCCCTTCCAAGGATGAGGTCGGGGTTCGATTCCCCGACGGCGCAACTTTTGCCTCTCTTAGCCGCGTCGCTTCCCATCTTGTACCTTGTTTGGAGCGCTTACCTACGCGTCCTTACATATGTACATGCGTGTCCAACCTACAGGCCATCCCAGCACCTCATATCTCCTTTGTGGATGCGTGCAAAAGCAAGTGAATACCAGACGTCGTTTCACGCTTCCACGGGCTTACAACGTCAAAGCACTCGGCCCTGGGCCCTGGGCCCGGGGCACTGGGCACTGGGCCCTGGGCGGAGGCAGTGTGGGGGTGTCGCTTGATGCGGCATGATTTTGGATTGGGTAGCGGTGAGGTCGTGCGTGTATGTTTTTGCTGTGTATTTGTCTAGGGTTGTGGTTCTGTGGGTGTTCGTTTTGGGGTAGCATGAGGTTGTTCTGGCGCGCCGTTGGTCTAATGGTTAGGATTCGTCCCTCCCACGGACGAGGTCGGGGTTCGATTCCCCGACGGCGCACGCCTTCCTTATGCCTCGCGTTTTGCGTTTTGCGTCTTGCGTTTTACGTCTTGCGTGAGCGTATGGCTACCGCAGGCGAGCCACGTACTAATCGCCTCACGAACCGACTGGCGTGTGTGCTGCTCTCTGTCGTTGGCTGAGCTCAGGGTGTTTTGTTGCTTGGTGCACCTTTTGTCATTTCTTCTGAGGCTTATTACCAGGCCTCCAAGAGACTCGGAGGTCTACTACTGTCCTCCTCCAAGCTCCGATAACCCGGACAATCATCAAACGCAATCACAGCAGCATCTGACATCGAGTCGAGGCGAAACGCGAGTGATGCGGTATCGGTCCACCACGGCATTGGATACTTGGCTCCGAAGCCTTGTTCAGCAAGAGCAAGAGTGTCTTGCCTCTTTGTTTGTTTGTTTGTTTGCTTGCTTGTTTGTTTGTTTGTTTGCATGTCGCGTTGTCGTCTCGATATGGCGTCATAGATGGAAGTGAACATGTATGCATACACCAAATGGCGGTTGTTGTGCAAGTCACTGCATCTCCCCCTCTTCCTGCCGCTCTCGTGTGAGGAGCAAGTGACGTACGTCGGTTTATGGCCAGTCTGGCATAAATCAACAACAACGACACAACGTAGCTCCAGCTATTCATCTACGCCCACATACCCGCAAGGGCAGTAATATCACCACTACGGAGTGAGTAGAGTCGACAGAGCTTCCATAATGAAGGAAGAGGGGAAGAGAGGGAGGGAGGGAGGGAGGGAGGGAGGGAGGGAGGAAGGGAGGAAGGAAGGAAGGAAGGAAAGAAGGGAGGAGGCCTTGAATCGGTGACAACCTGTCCGCTCGTCGATCAATATATGTTTCTTTCAAAATGGACATCGGACGATAGTACACTGGCGCACCGTGGTGCTCGGTATAGCAGGGTTGGACGGGACAGGGCGAGGCAAGGCAAGCGTCGGAGCGATTGGAGCGGTGAGAACAGTGAGGTATGTAGGTTGGCAGGCAGGCGGGTGGACAGACACGTAGGCAGACAGGTAGACAAGGGCCAGTGGGTGTGGCGTGGGGTGGTACTCATACTCAGGTGTGGTGGTACTCATACTCAGGTGTGGTGGTACTCAGGTGTGGGTAGTTGTATTGCACGTTGTGGTTTCGTTTTACGTGCATGAAAGTTGGTGTGGTGTAGGCGTTTGGTTGGTTGGTTGGCCGTGCGGTGAGTTGGTTTGTTTGGATTGTTTGGTTTGTTTGGTTTGGTTTGTTTGTGATTGCATGCGCTGAGTATGTGTGAATGTTGTGGTGTTTATGTGTATATGGTGTGCTGTGCACCGTTGGTCTAATGGTTAGGATTCATCCCTTCCAAGGATGAGGTCGGGGTTCGATTCCCCGACGGCGCAACTTTTGCCTCTCTTAGCCGCGTCGCTTCCCATCTTGTACCTTGTTTGGAGCGCTTACCTACGCGTCCTTACATATGTACATGCGTGTCCAACCTACAGGCCATCCCAGCACCTCATATCTCCTTTGTGGATGCGTGCAAAAGCAAGTGAATACCAGACGTCGTTTCACGCTTCCACGGGCTTACAACGTCAAAGCACTCGGCCCTGGGCCCTGGGCCCGGGGCACTGGGCACTGGGCCCTGGGCGGAGGCAGTGTGGGGGTGTCGCTTGATGCGGCATGATTTTGGATTGGGTAGCGGTGAGGTCGTGCGTGTATGTTTTTGCTGTGTATTTGTCTAGGGTTGTGGTTCTGTGGGTGTTCGTTTTGGGGTAGCATGAGGTTGTTCTGGCGCGCCGTTGGTCTAATGGTTAGGATTCGTCCCTCCCACGGACGAGGTCGGGGTTCGATTCCCCGACGGCGCACGCCTTCCTTATGCCTCGCGTTTTGCGTTTTGCGTCTTGCGTTTTACGTCTTGCGTGAGCGTATGGCTACCGCAGGCGAGCCACGTACTAATCGCCTCACGAACCGACTGGCGTGTGTGCTGCTCTCTGTCGTTGGCTGAGCTCAGGGTGTTTTGTTGCTTGGTGCACCTTTTGTCATTTCTTCTGAGGCTTATTACCAGGCCTCCAAGAGACTCGGAGGTCTACTACTGTCCTCCTCCAAGCTCCGATAACCCGGACAATCATCAAACGCAATCACAGCAGCATCTGACATCGAGTCGAGGCGAAACGCGAGTGATGCGGTATCGGTCCACCACGGCATTGGATACTTGGCTCCGAAGCCTTGTTCAGCAAGAGCAAGAGTGTCTTGCCTCTTTGTTTGTTTGTTTGTTTGCTTGCTTGTTTGTTTGTTTGTTTGCATGTCGCGTTGTCGTCTCGATATGGCGTCATAGATGGAAGTGAACATGTATGCATACACCAAATGGCGGTTGTTGTGCAAGTCACTGCATCTCCCCCTCTTCCTGCCGCTCTCGTGTGAGGAGCAAGTGACGTACGTCGGTTTATGGCCAGTCTGGCATAAATCAACAACAACGACACAACGTAGCTCCAGCTATTCATCTACGCCCACATACCCGCAAGGGCAGTAATATCACCACTACGGAGTGAGTAGAGTCGACAGAGCTTCCATAATGAAGGAAGAGGGGAAGAGAGGGAGGGAGGGAGGGAGGGAGGGAGGGAGGGAGGAAGGGAGGAAGGAAGGAAGGAAGGAAAGAAGGGAGGAGGCCTTGAATCGGTGACAACCTGTCCGCTCGTCGATCAATATATGTTTCTTTCAAAATGGACATCGGACGATAGTACACTGGCGCACCGTGGTGCTCGGTATAGCAGGGTTGGACGGGACAGGGCGAGGCAAGGCAAGCGTCGGAGCGATTGGAGCGGTGAGAACAGTGAGGTATGTAGGTTGGCAGGCAGGCGGGTGGACAGACACGTAGGCAGACAGGTAGACAAGGGCCAGTGGGTGTGGCGTGGGGTGGTACTCATACTCAGGTGTGGTGGTACTCATACTCAGGTGTGGTGGTACTCAGGTGTGGGTAGTTGTATTGCACGTTGTGGTTTCGTTTTACGTGCATGAAAGTTGGTGTGGTGTAGGCGTTTGGTTGGTTGGTTGGCCGTGCGGTGAGTTGGTTTGTTTGGATTGTTTGGTTTGTTTGGTTTGGTTTGTTTGTGATTGCTGTTGGTGGGTGTGATGTCACACGCTTGCGTGTGGGTTGCACACCTGCAGATCCCGGATGGTGCGCTCCAATATTGCATATGTTGCATGTCAAGTTGCGTGTGGGGTACCTTTAGGATCCCATGCGGTGCATTTGGGTGCGTGTGAGACACGCACAAATAGAGTGTGTTGTTGGACGTGTGGCTGGCGTTCCGTAGCCCAAGTGGTTAACGGGGTTGTGTGTAAGCCAACTGGCGCGGGTTCAAATCCCACCATATCAAGGATCGCATGGCATGCTTTTTGTAGCATGTGGGTTGCGCATTGGGATGGGCATTATTATGGTGCCATAGGGCTCGCAGGACAGACAGGTAGAAAGTAGAGCAAACCAAGTTAACTCAATCAATCTCACACACTTTTGGTTTTTCAATCTCGGCCCGAAGCCGTCTTCTTCCTACCAACCTCCGCACGCGTAGATAGCCAACTTCCTTTTGGTTATGAGCCCAAGCAACGACACCAAGTTCAAGATGGAGCCCTTCGATGGGTCCAACTACACGCTGTGGAGTTACAAGATGAAGATGTACCTGATGTCCAAGGGATTGTGGGAGGCCGTTGAGGGCAAGGCTGAAGCCACTTCGTCGAAGGAGCAACAAGCACATGCGGCGATTGTGCTGAGCCTCAACGACTCGCAGCTCATGCATGTGGTGACTGCGAAGAGTGCCAAGGAAGCTTGGGACAAGCTAGAGAAGTTCCACAGAGCTCAGGATGTGGCAAATCGACTGTGGCTCAAGGAGAAGTTCTCATCGTTCAAGTACACGACGTCCTCTGTCAGCAAGCACGTGACAGAGTTGGAGCAGCTCGTGCTGGAGATGAAGAGCGCGGGCTGTGAGCCAAGTGATGAAGACGTCTGCGCAACGTTGCTGCGGAGTCTGCCAGCGAGCTACGAGAGCCTGGTGCAAGCGTTCCGGATGTCGATGACGGAACTGAAGCTGACTGATTTGGTGGGCAAGTCAATTGCCGAAGAAGTGCGTCAGAAGGATTCAACACGGATCGAGGAAGCGACGGCACTACTCGCGAACAAGGGTTACGCGAAAGACACGAAGAAGAAGCAGCAGGGTGGGCGCAGGAAGCCATCCGGGGCGTGCTTCAACTGTGGCAAAATTGGCCACTACGCGAGGGACTGCCGTTCCAAGGCGAGTCCAGAAAATGAAGTCCTGGACGAGTCGAACGTTGCATTCAATGTAACCGAGATGTTTGCAAGCGAGAGCTGGGTCATGGACAGTGGGGCGTCGACGCACATGTGCAAGACGCGAGAAGCGTTCAAGAATTACACTCCGATGACGAAGTCATACAGTGTGGCGAGCGCAAAGAGCAGTGCCAAGTTGAAAGTGCTTGGGCACGGAACGGTGCAGTTGCGTGTCTGGAGCGGGAGGTCATGGATCAATGCGTGGCTAGAGAATGCACTTCACGTTCAAGATTTGAGCAAGAACTTGTTCTCACTCACAGCGGCGACGGCTCATGGCGTGACAGTCATTATGACTCAAGACAAGTGTGTGATCAAGCGCGGTGACGTCTCAGTTGCAACTGGACGAAAGATTGGCAAGTTGATGTATCTCAACACAGACGCCGGCGAAGAATGCCACATTGTAGAGGAAGACGTTGGACTGTGGCATCGGCATCTCGGGCACGCGTCGTTCCAGACATTGAACGACATGATCAAGGACAGGCGGATCAGCGGTACACCGGCTGAAAAAGACAACGTGTGTGGCGTCTGCGCGACCGCCAAGCAAGTGCGCAAGACCTTCCATTCGAACAAGGGAGAGCTTGAAGCCAGGGAGAGCAAGCGCACTGACGACATTGTGTGCTCGGACCTATTACGCCAGCATCCAAGTCCGGATACAAGTACATTGTGACTTTCATCATGATGAAGAGTCGCTACGTGACGATCTACCCGTTGCGTATGAAGAGCGAAGTTCCCGACGCATTCGCTAAGTTTCTCAAGGAGATCAAGGTGACTGCGGGACTGACGGTCAAGATTTTGCGAAGTGACAACGGCGGCGAATATCGTAATGCTATAATGGATGCGCTGTGCGATGCCAAGATGATCAAGCAAGAGTTTACGGTGCCTTACAACCCTCAACAGAATGGCATGTCGGAGAGGATGAACCGGACGCTGGTGGAGATGACACGCTGCATGCTCAAGGAGAGTGGGCTTGACAAGAGCTACTGGTGTGAGGCAATCATGACTGCGACAGACATTCGAAATGTCTTGCCGAATACGTCTAACCCTCACGCAAGTCCGTTCGAGATGGTGTTCAAGCGGAAGCCTCGACTGGACCACATGCGGGTGTTCGGATCAGAGTGCTATGCATACATGACCAAGGAGAAGAGGAAGAAGCTGGACGACTCTGGAGTGAAGTGCTACTTTCTCGGTTATGCGAAGCAGAGCAAGGCGTATCGACTTCTGAATGCTAGTGACGGATCAATTGTTGTCTCAAGGAGCGTCACATTTGCGGAGCATTCATCGGACAAGGTGGTCACGGAGAAGGGTGATGTGATTGATATCATTGATGAAGATGATGACAAGGACACGCAAGATGAACAAGGCGTTGATGATGGTTTCCGTACTCCAACGATGGAACCACAACAAGAACCGCAGCAGAGTGAGCATGCAGGACCAACGCACGCTGTTCCCACGCGTGGGTCAAGCACACCAGGGCGAGATGGCCAAGAAGAGTGGATGGTGCGACCAGAGCGCAAAAGGCGTGGGGTGGTGAGATACCAAGATGAGTACACAGGCGCGCAGCGTGGACATTTCAACCTGGACGACTTTGAGGCAGAGTGGGATGTCTTCACGCGGAGGAAGATGACGGCGAACATGCCGTATCATACGAAGAGGTCATGCGCAGCAAGTACAAGGACCAGTGGCTGGACGCAATGAAGAGGGAGATGAAGTCGCTAAAGGATCACAACACCTGGGAGCTGGTGAAGATGCCACGCGACAAGAAGGCTATCGGATGCAAGTGCGTGTTCCGCATCAAGCGCGACCCAAACGGGAACGTCGTGAAGTTCAAGGCACGACTTGTAGCCAAGGGCTATACTCAGCGACCCGGCATCGACTTCACTGACACCTTCACTCCTGTTGCACGGAAGGAGTCGATCAACGCGTCGTTGGCGACAGCGGCTAAGGAAGACATGGAAGCTGAAAACGTTGACGTGGACACTGCGTTCCTCTATGGCGACGTGGAAGAAGAGCTCTACATGGACCAACCTGATGGTTTTGAAGACCAATCAAACCCAGCAATGAAGTGTTTGCTGAAGCAGGCACTGTACGGTACGAAGCAAGCGGCGCGCCAGTGGAACAAGTTGAACAAGCATCTCGAAGACCAAGGATTCAGGCGCTCTGATGCAGACCCCTGCGTTTACGTTCGTCGATCAACTGACGAGTACAGCATCGTTGTCATTTATGTGGACGACCTCATGCTGTTCAGCAAGACGAAGGAACACATCGAGTCGATTAAGGTGGCGCTAAAGAAAGAGTTCAGCATCAAGGAGCTGGGAGAGCTGAAATGCTGCCTTGGGATCGAGATTGACCGCAACCGTGAGGACAAGACAATTTTGATGAATCAGCGGGCCTACATCAAGCGACTCCTGGAGAAGTTCGGCGTGGACAAGTGCAAGGCTGTACACACACCAGCAGACTGCAATTCGAAGCTGGTCAAGATGACCGAAGAGGAAGCGTTTGTGGCGAAGTACCCGTACCGTGAGCTGGTGGGAGCTCTCATGTACCTGGCAACATGCACTCGTCCGGACATCGCTCAAGCTGTGGGAGAGGTGGCCAAGTTTTGCGAGCGCTACAACAAGAGTCACTGGGTTGCTGCGAAGCGGATCCTGAAGTACCTCAAGACTACTCAGGACATGGGCATTGTGTTCAACGGCGCGATCAAGGGAGAGCCTATCGGCTACGCGGATGCGAACTGGACTGGTGACCTGGACACTCGTCGCTCAACGACAGGCTACGTGTTCTTTCTGAACGGCAGCGCGATCTCGTGGAAGTCCAAGCGACAGCCGACTGTGGCGACGTCAAGTACGGAGGCAGAGTACATGAGTCTGTACAGTGCGACTCAAGAGGCAGTGTGGCTGCGCTTGCTATTGAAGGACATGGGCTATGAAGATCAAGGTGCTACACTCATTTACCAAGACAACCAAGGGTGCATCGCGCTAGCCAAGAACCCGGTGTACCATGCACGCACGAAGCACATCGACATCAAGTTCCACTTCCTGCGTGAGAAGATTGAACGTGCGGTCATTCGGCTGGATTACAAGCCGACAGACGAGATGATTGCAGACGGCATGACGAAGGCATTGACACGTGACAAGCACCGCCAGTTCGTCGAGGGCCTGGGCATGAGGGCGTAAGTTGACACGCAGCGTTCTCATCAAGGGAGAGTGTTGGTGGGTGTGATGTCACAGCGGGGATCGGTCATCGAGGATGGCTTCTACCTCATATTCGCCAGCGAGCTGGTCTGGCTCCCAGCTATCTTCAGGCAACAACTCCTCGTCGAAGTCCAGTCTCGTATCCTCGGTTACTTCGGGTGCTAACCGACTCTTCGGTCGGTCCGAACTCGTTGACGGCCTTGAGTCGGGACACGTGTACCACCGGGTAGAATCTATACCCACTCCGGTCTGGCAATTCCAACTCGTACGCGAACTCTTCGATCTTTTTCTTGATCCTGAATGGCCCATGCCATCGGTGGGCGAGTTTCTTGGTCAACCCTGGCTTGACTTGTTCCATATACAACCAAACTCTGCTTCCGGGTTGGAACAGAGACCTCGGTCCTTCGACAGTGGGGTCAGATGTTGCCCCCGTCTCCACCTGTGACTCGTCAGAAGTCTCGTTTTCATCAGCATTCGGTACTGCAGCTATCACGCGCCGTTCCAGCGACTCATTGTGCTCTCTCGCCCCCCGAGCTTTCTCGACACTTTGGTACTCCATTGCCATTCTCCACGAGATTTCCTGTTGTCGGTTCACTTCTCGGCGCCATGCCAATGCGTCAGTCTGGCCTCCGAATCCTCGTTTGAGTGACGACGACATCGCTCGCAGCGTGGATTGTGCGTCCCACCCATGAACTAGGTAAAACGGAGTGTCCTTCCGGGTGCCATCTTGAGAGTTGTTGATAGCGAAGATCAATCGCTCCGCGATCTCGTCCCAGTCTTGCTGTAGCGGGTCTTCCGCGTACACCCGCACCGACTGCATGACCGTCTTCACCGACCTCTTTTGCTGTCCGTTCGCCTGCGGCCGATAACTCAGGGTCGCTCTTGACCGAGACTGCATCATTTCTGCAAAGGCCTGGAACACCTCGCTCATGAAGCGAGGGTCTCGGTCATGTCGGATTAGAGTTGGTGCTCCGAATCTTCGGTACACGCATTCCTCGAAAGCCTGTGCGAGGTAGTGTCTGACATAGCTTTACCCATGACGAATCCTGTGAACGCGCACTGGAACAGTAATAAGGCTGAATTGCCTCGACGAGACTTCGGTAACGGTATGACGAAATCCATCGACACCATCTGGAACGGTCGCTCTGCCAAGACGTTTCCTGGCGAATAGCCTCGGAACTGTGGTCGACTTTTGCTCGAACTACAGTCGGGGCAGGACATGACGTGTCGTTAGGCGTCTGCATATAGTCCAATCCAAAAATAGTCCGATTTGACTCGGTGGTAAGTTCGACCGATACCTTGGTGGCCACCTTCCAACGAGTCATGGCAACTTCGTAGTACTTCCTGAATCATCGTTGTGGGTACCACTAGACGCATCGTTGTCTCCTCTCGGCGTTCGTTGCCCCACCGACGGTTCGTTCCAAGAAAATACAGTACACCATCCTCGCTAAGCACGAACTTGTCGGCCATCTTCCAAGCGTCTCTGGCTGCTCTGTAGCTTAGGTCTGTTTCCTTGCCTCGGAGGACCGCTTTTAGGTTCGACCATCTCAGCTCTTCATCCTGGGCGGCGGAGATTCGTCTCCGGCGCTCTTCCTGTATAACCACAGGGTCAACGTCTTCTGCGTTTGGAGCGCCAGGGTCTACCTCGTTGCTCGATTGCTCGGCTCTCAGCTCACTCTGAGCTTCGGTGGTCACACCATTCACTTCGTCTCGTTCAGCCGCATCATTCGGACCTATTACCGAAGTCTCATCCACAAACTGGACTCGTTTCTTCCTCGCTTTTGCTTGGTGTCTGGTTGTTGCAGTTAGGTAGTCGGGTTCGTTCCGCACAAAGTCGAAAAAAGATCTGCCGCGGGAGATTCCAAGGACTACTTGGGCTCGGGCGAAGCTGACCGTCGGTTTCTCTTCGGCCGTGGTCTGTACTGAGGGCTCATAGATGACCTCTCCAATCCGGTTCAGCTCGACCAATTCTAATTTCCTAGCCTCGGTCGAAGCTACTCTGGACTCTTTGCTGCTGAGAGCCTCGCTTGCTAACGAATCTGCCGCAGCGTTGAATTCTCGGACTACGTGCAAATACTTCACTGGCCGCAGCTTGGTCGTGAGCTCTCGGTGACGATTCAGTTGTATCATCAGAGATTCCTTTCGACATGCCATCACCCCTAGGGACTGCTGGATTGCGAGTCTCGAGTCTCCCACGATGACTAAATCCTCGGCTCCATGTTCGAGCGCAGCTGAGACGCCGTTGTTCATTCCAGCATACTCAGCGAGGTTTACCGTGGTGGTCTCGAGATAAGGACTCGCAGCCGTCACTACAGTCCATTCTGGTAATTTCCACAAAATCCACGAGCAACTGCCATATCCACCGTTCTTTTCGGTCGTGACCGAACCATCGAACGACATCACAAATCCGGTATAGGACCTCGGTAGGCAGGCATAAAGCAAGTGGGGGTCCATACGAGCAGTAGGTGACCCTTTCGTCGGCGGTGTGACTGGGGCCAACGAGTCTTCTAATTCCACGAAGCTTGTGAGGCCAGCTTGGAGAAGCTGAGCAAACGTGCAATCGCGTTCCTTGACTCGGTTGACCACCAGGTGCCACGGGGACAACATAACCACAAAGTGGGTCGCTCGACCGAACAGTGTCTTAGATTTGTGCACCCATTCGAGCGTCGAAAAACGCGTATAGACGTGGATGGTCCGACCCACCAACTGAGAGTAGCACACTTTCAACACCAGCAGTAGCGCTAAGACCTCCTTCTCGGCCGGGTGATAGTTCATCTCGGCGTCCTTGAGGACTCGCCCACAAAATCGAACCGGGTGCAACTTGTCATCGTGGTATTGCATCAAAGTGGAGCTCAATGCCCACTCATTCTCGAATAACGTGACATGCACCTCCTTGTCTCGGTCAAAGTGCCGGAGGATCGGTGCCTCTGCAACCTTCTGTTGGAGCGCCGCGAAGCTTCGCTTGGCCGCCGAGAGGCTGCCACTAGGTGTGAAGTTTTCGTCCTTCAACTGGTACAGAGCTGCTCCATACACTGCGAAGTCCTGGATGAATCGACTGTAATAATTCAGCGCACCGAGGAAGGACTGCATTCCCTTTTTCGAAGCAGGGAACGGCAGCTCGGTCACTGCTTTCATCTTCTTGGTGTCGGCTCGAATACCTTCTGCAGATACTTCGTGTGACAGGAAATCCACCTTTGGCTGGACGAAGATACTCTTTGTAAAGCTCACACTAATGCGACATTCGGTGAACCGTTGGAGCAGTCGGTTTAGCGTCTCCAGGCACGCGTCGAAAGTCTCGGACCCAAAACAGATGTCATCGACAAACGACCGTCGGTCGAACACTGGCACCAACGAGGATTCATCCGGTTCCCCGGTGGAGAACATGTCGGCAACAGGGCTGTTCACTAACTCATTCACTGCATCAAGCGTGACCGAGGATTCTCGGTCGGCCTCGAATTTGGTCGGCCGAGTTGTTGACTCCTCGGGTTGTCGCAGTGAAGGGTCGGTCACCCCTGTCCGTGCACCCTCGGCGTGGGCTTCGGCCGTTCGCATAAGCTCCGAGAAGTGGAGCCAGCCGCCTTTGGGTTGGACGAAACCCCACAGAGCATTGTTGATCATTCGTTGGTAAATCATCGGTGCGTTCTTCAATCCAAACGGCATACGAAGCCATTCGAAGTGTCCGAGCGCACAGACGAATGCCGAGACCTTGCGGGCCCGCATCGTCATCATAATGGCCCAGAAGCCACTGGCTGCATCAAGCGAGCAGAACCATAAGTAGGCTTCCAGGTCGGTCAACAAATCGTCGACCAACGGCATGGCGTACTCCATAATCGCCGTCACTGCATTCACCAGCTTGTAGTCGATGCACAACCGAATATCAACTCCATTCTTCTTGAGCACGATCACGATGGGCGACGCCCATGGGCTATCCGAAAACGCCACTAGACGAGCTTTAAGCAAGCCGTTCAGAAGCTCGTACAGCTTCCGAAGGTGTCGGAGCGGTGTTCTCCAAGCTCTCTGTTTAATGGGTGGATGCCCCTGTACGTCAATATCGCACACCACACCATAAGCTGGTGGTGGCAGAGCATTCCCACTCGCAATCATGATCTTCTCGTGTCGTTTCAGCACCTTCTTGTTGACGGGCAGTCGCGCTCGGGTTCAGAACATTCGGTCCTGAATAATCCAGTACCGTTTCCGAGGCTTCGGTCAGGTCCGGTAAGAACGCCAGCTCGTGCGCATAGTCCGTCAACTCGATCTCATTCGCCAAATGTTCGGACGTATCGGTATCGGTGTTCTCATCACCTGAACCGTCCCCCGTGGTAATCTCATGCATCATTGCTACGAAGGCAGATCCAATCGGGTCTCCGGGTCATCACCGAGGACTGGTGTGGAGTCCTCTTCACTCGTATACGTGGTATCCGCACCATCAGAGGTGTCGGTCGCCACTGAGTCGTCATCTTCGCCGACCCAGCTACCTCCAACGGGTTCGTCAGAGGATCGCATCGTAGTCGTCAACGGCAATCGGTCTCGTTCTGTCGGTTCCTCAGTACTCCTATCCGCGAACGTTATATGGCCCTCGTCTCGGCCTCCCAAGTCGTCGGATGGTCGAGGTAGGATGCCGCGAGATGTAGGATAGTCTCGTCGTTCTACCGCGGGTGGCTGATCTGCCAACCATCGTTCGTATAGTTTGCGTTCCCGCGCGAACAAAGTCTCGTCTCGACACTCTGCGTACGCCAGGACTTGCCACTCTTCATACTTGGCGGAGTTCAAACGAGTGTATCCATCTCCTTGCGGCAGGTCACCTTTTTTCACCCACAGCAATACCGATTCGTGTCTCGCGCAGTGAGCAATCCTCGGTGACACGTTTGTTAGTCGCACCACCGTCGGCTGCCCCCGTCGAGACCTCGTTACAGTGGGCACCAAGTTTCCGATCCGGCGGGCCCACACGTCATGAGTAGTCAGAGGCGGCCGTCGTCGTGGTAACTTAAATTCTCGCCACTCACGCCCAGGGACTGACAAGTCTTCGGTCGGGCGCCCAGTCACTTGCATGCTGTACGGCTCGGCCTCTGCCGGGTTCTGCGACTTCACCAAGGGCACCATTACCTCGTCTGGTAGTCTCGCAGTGCCGTGGAACAGATCCAACCGGACCCCGGCTGGGATCATGAAGTCTGTTCCCAAGACCACATCAACTCCTGCACTGTGATCCATAATCCATACTTCAAATTCGTACACGCGCTCTCAGCCTAGCGTGACTTTAACGAGTGCTCGCCTGCGAGTTTCCATCACCCCTGGGTTAATTCCCCGCACTTCCAGACTCCTACCGTGGTCCGGAACTTCGCGCAAGCGTAACCGTTTCGCATATGACGCGGAAATCACGCTGACATTCGCTCCAGTGTCCAGTAGAATCCTCGTTCGCGAGTCGTTTACAGCCCCATTGACGAGGGCTCGCAATCGCTTCCTCTTGTCGTAGCGTTGGGATGACCACCACCCCATTCTCTCGCCAGATAACAATTTAATCGTCTGGCTGAGGTCTCGGGATGGATGGTCGATTTTGGCCATGCTGAGGATCGAAGCTTCGGTTAACTCCACTCCGTCTCCGTCCGTACGTCGCCAATTCACTTCACTCTCACCGAGGCTTACGCCTCTCTCCTTTACATTTTCCGTCGTTTTCACAAATTCCATATTCAAGTCATCAGGCCGTTTGCACACACCTGCGAATGCGAACATATAGTCCGCATCCAGCGCAGGTTTGGCTAACTGTGGCAGCCCGATTGGGACCAACCCAGTTTCAGTTGGCGGGCTGCCTAGTTTAAATGACTCTCGTAGACGAATTCCTGCAATTCCGGCGAGAGGTCCTTCTTCTCGACCTTAGCTCGGAGGAGATTCGTGAGTTCTTGGAAGGCTTCACACCTCCCGGCATCATGAACCTGTTTGCACATCTTGCATCGCTTAAAGCAATAGTGAGCCGAATGGGTGAGTCCTCCGCAGGCGGCGCAAGGACCATATTGGCGTCGACCATCGCGTCCGGTGGAGTTTCGGCGCTGGTCGTCTCGGTCATACGGCCGTTGGCTGTTACTTGCCCTCGGCCGACGGTTGTCGGCGCGAGCGAACGTTCCCTCAGCCGCATTACGACGTTCAGTGTCGTTTGCAGCAGCCACGTGACCTCGGTCCTCGGTCGACGCGTATCCGTCGTCCGAGTACCCTTCGGAGTATCGGTCGTCATCGCCAGAGTGAGACTCCGGTCCGTACTCCTCGGTGTCATCATATCCGCCGTTGTATGCTTCTGGGTATCCTCCACGCGCGTCCGCCGAGCGTCCCACATTCAGCGCCGTCACTATGTCAGTCAGTGCGTCAGTGAGAGTGACCCTCGGTCGGTACTGTTGGTCATCCCGACGACGATTCTCGTCTCGGTAACGGTCTTCCCGACGGCGGTCGTCCTCTCGATGACGCCTGTCGCGGCGATAGCCATCCCGCGGATCCTCGGAGCGTCCACCATCGCGTCGGCGTACTACTTCTTGCCCTCGAGGGCGGCGGACCGAGGACTCGCGTCCCGATTTTCGCTCTCTGCGACGAAGGATATCATTGATCATATCCTCGAGGTCGTGAATGTTCTTAACTCGGACATGGCACAGACGCTCTTCTAGACTTCGGTCTTCGCACGAATCCAAGAAGTGCTCGACGTGGTCCTTTGCATCACGACCGCCATGCTCGAACTGCACTCCGGCGTTGCGAGCATAGCCGTTAAGTCGGTTGAGGTAGTCGCAGACATGCTCCTTCTCCTCTCGCTTGGCCGAGTAGTACCGAGCCTTCGCAGACTGGTTGAACCTCGAGCAGTAGTATTTAATGAACGCATCGCTCAACAATTTCCACGTGCGTCTCGTTTTGCGGGGCAGCTGTCGGTACCAATGCAGAGCACCATCTTGGAGGCTCAATTCAAACGCCATGCACCATTCGTTGGGCGGCGTGTGCGTCCCTTTCATCTCGTATATGAAAGCTCGGAGCCACTGCATGGACTTCTCGCTCTTATCGCGGAGTCCCAAGTACAGCTTGATGTTTCCGAGTGGGAGATGAGTGGCGATCTCTAGCCTCGGTGTCGCACTGTCATTCTCCACCGCGCTCAACTCACGAATTTGGCGTGCCCATTCTCCCGTCAAGTCACCCCCGGTGTCTCCGACGTCGAACGAATCTTCGTCAGACGAGTCATCGCGGAGGTCGTAACGTCGGCTGGGCGTCCGACTTGCGCTTCGTCCAGCAGTCGGAGCGGTTCGATATCCCTCGGCCTCTCTCGCCAGTCGTTCTGTACGACTGACCGACCTTGGCGTCACCATGTGAGAGTCTTGGAAATACGTCGAGGTCGCACCTTGGGCCGAAAATATTCCAGCCTCGGTCGACTCTCTGGGGCGTCTCCCAGGGGTCAATGACAACGGAATCATGGACGGGTCGACCGGATCCGATGCGTGGCGGACGTTCGGTGGACGGCTGACTCCCGCCTCGGCCACCCCGAAGGCAGACCGAAGCTTCTGCTTCCACTTGCGGTGCGCCGTAGTGGCGTCCTCGGGTGCCCATGCTCAGAGGTCTGCTTCCGACGGGAACACTTGGGGTTCACATCCCATAGCGCGTAGGAGTTGCACCGTGTCCTCGGCCACCTGCCGAGTATTCCGCGACTCCACGGGCACAGTTAACTCGCCACCGAGCTCCATCCAGATGGCTTGGCGAACAACCTCTGGAGCGAAGGATCGCATCCAGTTGCTCTTCACCTTCATGAGTTCTAGGTATCGACCCAGAAATCGGTTGGCGGCCGGGGTGTCTCCGTTAAGAGGAGGCCGGCCGCTATTCGGCCGAGAATTCGCATCCTCGGCCATCGCCGACGATCGGTGATCGTCGGACCCATCTTCGTCGTAACCGTTGGCTGGTTCGGGACCAGCCACTTCGTTCAACTCTTCGGTGAGGTTTCGCGCAAGCGACCTCACTCCTCCGCTGCGTCCTGCAGATACTGCAGCGGCTTCCGAAAGCTCGGGCATTGCTGCCTTCTCTTCCAGGTCATCTTCTTCGTCATCTTCCTTGGCGTCAGAATAGTCCATCGGCTCATCAAAACTGTCCGAACGCTCGTTGATCGACGCCAACGTACTCGGCGTCGCGAACGACGAACCGGAACGCCCCGAACCCTCGGTACGCGTTCCACTTGACCTCACCGGCGTTGCTGGTACCGCTGACTTCGCTTCTTTCGCCATCTTCTCTCTTCTTCTCTTCTTTCTTCTCTCGAATGCTCGTTAAGGTAAAAACCTATATGCAACCAAGACACACAGAAGGTCACACCAATCCCGGGTCGCGGCACCAGTTGTCGTGTAGGAACACGCAGAAAATCTCACTACCGAACGGTATGAGTCCCACCAACAACACAAGCTTCCCTCGCGAAAGGTCAGCGAACGTTGGATCAACACCTGAAGACCAGGAACGATACCTTACACCGGGTTGGTTGTAAGCGCCCCTGTATACCAAGGTTGAGTTCGGTCAACCTTAAAACCTGCACTACTAGCCACGAGCGAGGGCTAGAATGCAATATTGCGCTTTCGCGCGAATCCCCGCAGTCCCTCAGAAGTAAGGGTACCGGCTGTCACGCCTAATACGGGTTTGCCGAGGGTAATCTCGGCGGGTAGTGAAATACACTTGGGAACTCTCGGGTTCCACCAATATATAGGGACCGACACTCTCCGTCGCCCCTAACTCTCGGCCACTCCTATCTCTTGGACTGACCAGCAACAAACTCTCGGTTCAATGTACCTCAAGCTCGCTGACAGGCATCCCACGCAGCCGAGCGTATCCAGACCCTAAGACAAGCTAGCTAGACGAAGACGGACTTGACCCTTGGTGGCTTGTGGGGAAGACTGCTGATTTATTTCTCTTTATCCTACAGCTCTGGGAGCCTCTGTAGGTCATCATTTGGCTAGTCCTATATCTCTATACAAATATCAAGTGTAAACAGATCTCTGTGGGAAATCGTATAGCCGGCTCTACATAGCCGAGGGTACGGCATGAAATGGGTACAAACGAGGCTTTTAATCTCGGCCGGGGTTTTATTAGACCCAGCCGAGAATTGTCCCTAGGTCACTATAGCGCGGGAAATGAGACCCGCCAATCAAGACACTCTGTCGCCGTTCACTGAAAGGTGCAACGTCCGCCAGACCGTGACAGTTCGGCACCAAAACCCAACGCCACAGTTTTCATTCGCCATCTCTTTCATTAATTAAACCCAAGATCCTTGTCTGCCTCATGAGTTTCTTGACCAATGTCCCCTATATCTGGGACTATCCTCTTGTCATTTGGCAATGACCCTGTAGGATTAAAATAATCTGCAACCTTCCAACGATAGTGGTCTAATACTCTATCCATATTGAAACGTTCAAACAGGCGAAAGTTTTCCACCACGAATAGCATCAAATCTCTTCCACTTGCCTCGTTGTGATGACGCTGAAACGACCGCTTAATGTACCCGGACATGTATTCTATCGGATTAAAAAAAGGGCAGTATGCCGGGAGAGATATTGGCCCGATGTCGATGATTCTCAAAACGTGAGCGATATCTGGATGTCGGTAAATGGATGCACCACCCAAAATCCACACAGAGTACGATCCTGGATGTTGACGCACCTTACCTCTGGTAGAGTAGTCGAAGTCACTGCGAATGGCAAACGTGTGCCCTCTAACAGAACACCCCCTTTCCTTATCATCCCGCGATTGTCGTAGGTGCACCTACTTACGCCCCCTCCGTTTCGCAGGTGACTTTACTTTTATTTACTGTTATCACTTTGGGTATCCTTTGAGACGCCGTGTGCAGCCTTAGACTTCAACAAAAGGTGAGTCACGTCCTGCAGCTTCTTGTCGTATGCCTCAGCAGCATCAAACGGTGGCCGCCGCTGGTCAGACGGCACGCCAGTCTTTATGAATCCACCTACGATCGTGCTCTTTGACAGCCCATTCCAGCTTGCATGCAGCCATCACACTACAACCTCACGTGTTGGAAGACTCAGTACAAACTTACCACCGTCGCGTTGAATCTGTCGAAATTGTTGCTCGATGTCCGCGAGCCACTAGGTCCACAACCGTAGCTTCAACGGGCGCCTCCATGCGATGACGGCTAGTTGGCACACCGATGTGTAGCCACCCGGGACTTTTAACATCACAGCATTCAGCTCATTGGCGCATAACTCTACCTCAGCCGTCCAGTGTCCGCTGAACTCGTCCCAGATGAGGAGAACGGGATCGTCGATGTTTGGCTGCGTTGCAAAGTGGAATTGCAAGAATTTCACTGAGAGCCCAGCATTCCACCACCCGCGGCTGTTGTAGTAGATCGGCATCCGGTCGATGCCTGCATAGCTTTCACTTTCTTCCACAGGCCACGGCCAAAACCTTGCTGCTCCGCACGATGGTGAAGCTCCGTAGCCGGCACTCGCGACGGTGGCTACTTGAACACAAGGAAGAGGACTCGCTTGACTCCTCTTGAATCAGCAAGCACCATCACTGTGAGGCGGCTCTTCTCTTTGCCACTGTTGCGGACCCACTCTGTTCGGGTGCCGGACTCGTCAATAGTAGATGCTCAAAGTTGAGAGCCGTCTGGTCGGTGTTGTAAACTTCCGTGACGCTGTGCTTCAGCATCGTCTTCTGGACTTTCTTGCGGTCTGACACTTGGCGAGAATCGCTGGGTGTTTGCTGCCCGATCCGGGTTCGTCGCCGCAGCGAGAGCCTGAACGACTTAGGAAACGGCGACGCCACGGCGAGCTTGCCGAAAACTGGCCGTCGCGGAGCCCAATCATGGCGGCCACAGCACGAGCCTTCATTTGCAGCATCAGCGGTGACGCTGTTACACCTTCCCGCGTTAGGTCTCGGACCCAGAAGGCTAGGCGGTCCTCCGCAGCCCGAGGCAGAGTGCAGCCTACGCCCGATCGTGGCAATTTGCACAGGTGTCCGTTGCCGAGCGTGACTTGCTTTGCGATCTCTGCACTCTCCTCAAGCCACTTGTGAAGCTGGTGCTTCGTACGCTTGCGATTCGCTGCTTGGAGAGGCGGGATGAACCGAGTTACCGCTGCTGCCATGCCGTATTTATCGATGTAGCCATTTATGATGCGCTTGCGCTGGTAACTGACAGCCGTGCGCACATACTGGGGAGGTGAGCTCTGGAACCCTTTGATGCGGGGCGGCCTTCTCGCGGCATGCGTTGCTGCCCGTGCGCTCGAAGAGTGAGGTGCCGATGAATGGCTACGCTCGTGGCTTAACGAATTGACTGGTGGTAATTTATTCGGAGTGGCTTTTGACATGACATGATATATGACCAAAATAGAGCGATCTGATAGGTTGATATTTTTAGAACCGTCGCCTGCAAGGGGTGCCTTTCGATAAGGTTTTTACGGCATGGCCACACTGACATTCCTGCACGAGAGTAAAGTTTGTTGACGTATCAATCCGTGGCAACCTGTACTTAAATTCAAGGCGGGGCATCTTGGCATAGAAAATCTAGACATTCAACAACATGGAGAGAATCTCACGCGGTCGAGATTGTGATAGCTAGCATCCAAATCTGGTGACACTGACAAAGGCGAGTAGCATGCACTCACAAAACGACGAAACGAACACGAAGAGCGACAATGGTAGTGTAGGACAATCTTCGTCTTTTGGATGATCGAGATTGCAGTAACTGATTGTTTGAGCGGTGAGGCCTACAATCAATATACAATCTATATTTCCACAGCTCTGCCACGAACCAATTCATGCTGCCACGAAAACGATCATCTGGACAGCGTGCTCGAACGTTAGGGTCACAATTGTGTCGCCTGCCATGAGAGCTGCGACCATGAGCTGCGTCTGAAATATAACACCACAGAATCCATATTAGCACACAAGTTGGCACACCACAGCAACCGTGGCCCGTACCTTTGGGTTCGGCATCGCCACCAACTCCAACACGGCGTTGATAGGGGTGAAAACCTCGGCAATGACCGCAGCTAACACAGCGTAATTGAAAAGCGCGCTTCGGTAGAGCAGTTTGTTTTCCCAGAACCCTTCCATGAATGGCTGCCCCCGATAGTTGGCCACGAAGGTGTTCAATTGCATGATCGACGACATGAGAAACATGATGCTGTTGACCACATTCGGGGTGAAGCTGCCATCCGGGTGCATCGCTGGATCTCCTGGCTCAATGAAGGGTTGCGCCACGCGAAGAGCTGCCGCTAGAAACGCTAGATGGATCACAAACTGACCAAAGATCGACACCAGCACGGAGATGCAGAACACTCCAGACGGCGGACGCTGATGCGAAAGCTTTCGTGCGGGTTTCGCACGAGAAAGAAACAAGAAGAACATCGCAATGGACAGCTGGACACACACAAACACCACATCATTAGTAGTGTTCGACTCGGGAAACATGGCGCAAATACACTCACCCCCGATATGGTGAGCTGCTGATCGCCATTTTTCACGCCAAGGATAAAGAGAGAGCTTAGGTAGTACGCCGTGATTAGACAGTTGATACCCAGAATCTTGTACATCTGGATCGTAGTCACCAGCGTACATCGTCCCTGGCGGATCAGTTTCTTGATCACGCGGATACTCGAGCTCTTGGAGGTGAACGGAGACGCGATGGAAGCATCTCCCAAACGCACAATCTGAACATCATCGTTGGTATACAAAGACTGCTGCAACTCTTCCACTGAGTTCCCCCTGCTCCCAGGGTGTCGGCGGTGGCGAAGACCATTCTGAGCCGTAAATCTCCCCGCGCCTCTCCCTGCGTCAACCACATGAGGGGGATTCTCGGAGCTGGACGAATTCACAATCGAGATACCGATGTGCGCTTGCTTCAAGGCACCCACGTCGTTTGTACCATCTCCGCACATAGCTGTAGTCTTGCCGCGCCGATTCATCGCCATAATGAGATGCTCCTTTTGTTGAGGTGAAGTGCGAGCAAACACCGTGATGCACAGACAAATCTTCCCAAGGATAGCGAGAAAGCCCTCCAGCGCAGCCGCACTATCGCTGCACTTGTCTTCCTGTTGCTTGTAAAGCATGGCTAACGCTTCTCCGGTCACACACATATCGTACTGAACTTGCATCTTCTCCACTCCGTCGACATTGAAAGGAATAGTCTCCTCCTCGATGTCAGGTGACCCGTCGTCGATGGACTTCCACTCCACAACTCCACTCTCAGTGTTCGATGTCAATACCAATGGCTGCTTGGAATATTCCGAGTTAATCCCAACTTGCCGGGCGACATCACACGCAGTAAGAGGGTTGTCTCCTGTGACCATAGTAACTTTGTGCTTGGAGATCATCAGCTCCCGAATTGTTCGCTTCGTGTCATCCTTCAGTGGGCAATCCATGACCAGGAATCCCGCAAATGTTAGTCCACCTTCCAGCTCACAACGCGGCTTGCGCCGTAGCTCTTCTGGGGAAATTGCTACAGGGAGGACGCGAAAGCCTAAAGCCAAAACGCGACATCCCTTTGATGCATAGTGGCGGTAAACACGACGGTAGTACGAAGGCTTTGTACTAAAGATCGGCTCGAGTACTTCAGGCGCCCCTTTCGTAAGCACCCGCTGCTCGTCTTGCTCATCGTTATCAGCCTTTCGCACAGTTACAACGGTGGTCATGCGCTTGAGCTCCGAGGAAAACGTGAAGCTGTGCAAAATATCAACAGCTTGGATTTCTCCCCGGCGATCAGAAAAAAACGATGGTTGAACACTTGGGAGTGCTCCTTCTCCATCTTCGTTGTTCTCCAAACACCACTGAATGCTTCGAACAGCCGTCATTTCCAGCGGGTCTCCAGCAACTTGGCCATTAAGCAACACCAATGACTGACAACCAGCAAGAACGAGCTCTGTATCTAGAGGAAGTTGCTCTGGTGCAATGATATCCAGCTCGCCCCGATGCTTGCTCCTGGACTTATCAGGCTCAACATGTGTCTCCAAGCCAGCCACGCCGTGAAGCTTGAGTTCATCGCTGGTTAATGTACCAGTCTTATCGAAGCAACAAACATCGATGCGCCCCGCGAAGGGGATTCGAAACGGCTCGGTGCAAAAAATATTACTTCGCGTCAGCGCGATCAGCGAGTTGGTCACTGCTAATGACAGCTCCATGGGGAGCTCGGGCGGCACGACAGACGTGATGATCATAATACAGTGAAGGAACAGTTTGAACTGGTTGCGTGTCGGATCATTTATTCCTTGTGCGAGCACAAACGCGGCTGCAGCCACGGCAAAATTCAGCAACAGAACGATAAACCACATCGCTTCCGAGTTGTTTGCAGTAACACGCTGCGACGAGTACAAAATAGTCCGCATGAGACTTCCTTGCGTCGTGCCAAATCCTGTCCGGAGCACAAACCCAACGCAGCCTCCATCAGGAGGTGTAGATACACGCAGCGAATCCTTCGAAACTGGTGTAGTGTGCTGAAGAATTTTAGTGCCCCCATACAATACATGTCTTTTGTGTTTCATGCTGGAGCCATCGTCAACCTCGAGATTCTTTAGTTTCTCTGCATCATTCACAATCGATGCCATCACAGCCTCCTTGCGCAAAGGAATGGATTCGCCAGAAAGCATGGACTCGTTCACCACACAGTTACCACGAAGTAAAAGCAGATCACACGGCACTACCGGTACGGTACCGCGTTCATGGTGCCCAATAGAGCAGATATCACCGGGAACCAGCTCGTCACTTGACACCTGGGTCCACGTGCCCAACCGGTAAACCAGACACGGCTGTGGAGCGCGGCGCATGTGCAGCAGTGTGTCCATGTTCTGCTGGCGCTGCTTGACCACCGTGCACTCGAAGATCACGAGCATGAGCAGCGTCAGCAGCGAGTAGTACATGTACTCGTCGAGACACCAGAGCAGCATGCAAAAGAACTGGAACACGAAGAACGGCGCCACCAGCTGCTCCTTCAGCAGCTCAGTGAAACGAGGCATGGGCAGCTCAAAGTCGTTCCTTCCGTACTTGCCTCTCGCCTGCTGCAGTTCATCACTCGACTGGATGCCTTCACTCTGCAGATAGGACGCCAGCGTGTCGCTGGACGGGAACTGCAGCCGACGGAACTGCGTGTCGCTGTTGCTGTTGATGGTCTCCACGTCCTCGTACAGACAGAACTTGAGGTTTTGGTACGAGAACCAGAGCGTGGGCACCTGTGCGTCCTTAAGCTTCTTGTCCTGGCGGTTCAACTGGCATTCACAGAGCTGCTTGGGCAGCATCGAGAGTGACGGGTCCACCTTGGCCAGCATCTGGACGCGCTTGTCCTCGACCACCGCCTTCAGCCGGACGCAGCTCATCCAGCAGCGAACGTCTACGCTCCACTCGGTGCCCAGCAGCGCCAGCGCATGACAGAAGACGATCAAGGCGCCAAAGACCCACGGAACAACGTCGTCCTCGGGCCGCAGCGTGTACAGATATGCGGCCGTGGCGTACAGGAAAAGAAAGGGCAGCAGGTCCAGCCGCATGAGCCACGGTAGCGGCGTGTACAGCGCGACGGACGCGAGCTCCGCGTCGGCCACGCCCACGGTCAGGACGCCCATCGTCACTTGCGATCCAAAACCGAAAATGAAAGGAACGCTAAGTACGGAAAAGGGCAAGTGCAACGTGTCAAACAGCGAGATGGCAGCGGAAAGGATTTTTCACCGTAAAGTATACAGTATTGTGCATTTGCTGCATCTCTTCATACGGAGAGAGGAAGTAGGTTGTGGAAGGGATTCGTCAGATCATCGTAGTCTTAAGAGTTTGTGTTTCGTCAGCTCACACTTGTGTGCAAGGTCCGAATAACCAGATAAACAATCATCACTCGATCCCAATGGTCTACAGCTGCAGCAATGTGACTTGCGCGGGTGGCGTTTTCTTCAGGGAAACATGGTGTCCTCATTCAAGTCAGACATACGCTTGTTTAAAAAGCATCAGCAGAGAGCCACCACCACGCAAACGGCAGCAAGTACAAATGATACATTTCTACAACTATTCACATGAAGCACTGTCTGGAGGCAGTGCACAATACACAGACGTTTGCAGCGAAGCCTCAGTTGGTACCCGAAAAAGTTGCAATCGACATGAATTGGTCCGTTTGGTGCAATATAATCACTGGCTTTAGCAATCGATGGGGACAGCAGGAAATTGCATTGGGCTCTGCGCCGGCGAGTTTAATGCGCGCGCGACGAGGAGCAGAAGCAGGAATGAATAAGGCGAACGTGGCGGCATCGCAGCCGCGAATTGGTTGGCTGGCTATAGAACACTTTTTACGTTCGTAAAAAGGTAATTACGCAAACTCACATCTATGTACGTCACATCAGCCAGATGTTCCGCACACCATGAAGGATACATACAAAGGCCAAGATATCGCGACATACCATACAAAGTCCAAGTGATCCGCTGGATATCCTTGGAAATCAGATCACGCGCATTCCCCCACGAGTCATGGCGCTGCCCCGCGGCGACGACGGCGACGCGGAGCTGCAGCAGCTCAAGCAGAAGCTGGATCCGCTGGTGTTCGGACGCGATGTCGTGTCTCTGGACGAGCGCCTGGTGCCGCGCGGGCCAGAGACCACGGGCTTCGAAGTGGAGCCGCCCAACAGCAGCTCTTTCTACGGGGCGCTACCTGCCGACGCGGAGGATGAGGACGATGAGGACGACGACGTGGAGAGCCTCGAGGCGCCCGTGAACCGCTACGCCGGCGTCATCTACGCCGCGCGCTTCTTCGTGACGCGCGTGGGCTTCCTGCGCTCGGCCAAGCGGCTAATGGTGCTCAGCAGCAGCCATTTGACGGTCGTGGACCCGTACTCGGACGAGGTGAAGGAACGTTACGCATTCGACAACATCAAGGAGATCACCATCGCCTCGGACAGCGGCGGTCACAACGCCGACCGAGCCTTCACCATCTTCATCGGCAAGAACCTCAAGGAGACGTACACGTGTCGGTGCAGGCAGCAGCTGCTGTCCGCCTACTACCAGCTCAGAGAGCGCGCGTCGTCCTTTAGGAAAGATGAGATCGATGCAGCTACAGCCGACGCTCTGAGTGCCGTGGGCGCCAGTGTCGGGACAGGAGACAACAGCTGGGCCACAGGATCCGGAGGACCCGGCGGAGCAGGCGCAGCGAACGCCAATATGCTGGGCAGCGGCATGTACTTTGACAGTTTGTTCCAGCTGTGTGGCAAGACGTTCACGATGACAAAGCTCAGCACGACGCGCAGCATTGCGATCCACCCAGTGAAGGTGGATGTGCTGCTGGCTGTACGAGCCGCGAGCTTGGATCGGTTGGACCCGCAGACGCGCACTACGCTGTCCTCGATTCTGCTCATTGATATCGTCAAGATCCAACGGATCAACACCAACTCCAACGAATTGGTGCTTTACTTCGAGAACAACCGCGTGCATCGCTACTGGTGTGACAGCCGCGAGCCGTTTATTCAGGCCATTGCGAACAATTTGCGCTCGTGGCTGAGCGTGTCGCTTTTCGTGGAGGAGGTGTCGGACTCGTGCGAGTTTGACGCACTCACCTCGACGAGGGATATCCCACAGCCTGTCACATTCGAGATTCCTGTGCTGAAGATCAGCAAGAATAAGTCGGACAAGTTGCAGCTGCGGTTGCTCGGTCTGACCGCGTTGGCGATCATTGAACGTGACCCTGTGACGAGGAAAACACTGGCAAGTCACTCGTTGAACGACATCTTTAACGTGGTGGTTTACCCGTCGGTATCTTCGGCTCAGGATGACCCCGACAGCGAATCATCCGAGGGGTTGAGCGGTAAGTTTGCGCTAGAACTGAAGCATGGGCTGACACGTCGGTATCTCTGTCTCAGCTCAACGGTGAGCAGGCGCGATAAGGAGGTGAGTCTTGGATTGAAGCGAATATCATCGCAGCATGAGGATGAGCTTCGCCAGATCATTGGAGATATCGCTGGAGATGTGAGCGTGCCTGAATGGTTAAATGTTGCTGGATCAACGACGTTGCTTAGTCCGAAAGAGGCACGGAGTTTGTTCCTAAGCAACATGATTGAGATGTGTCGAATGAACAAGCTGCACGTTCCGTGGTCGACAGAGGAGACGAAAATTGCATGCAAGGAAGGAACGTGGGGTACAGAGGTTCACCCTGAATGGGAGGATATTCTGTTGCGCAAGCTGGTCAATCTGAGCTTTATCCCGAACCTCGTGACGAATGAGAGCATGTCGCTCATCTACTATCAGCTGGTCCAGTTTAATCGCAATATTCCGTTGGGAGGTCTTCGTCAGCGCGATCGTCGTGCATTTGCGAGTCTGATGAGGCTGCTCGAAAATTTTAAGGACTATTCTGTAGCCCAACTCAACAGCCCTTCCAACACAGATGCACCGATTCCGACAACAGAGTTCCAGGTGGAGCTGCTATTGGCAATCCAGCGCTTGCTTTGCACTCGAGGTGTCTTTGAGGAAATTCCAAGTTCACAGTACAAGAACAGCATTGAGGTCATCATGGAGCTGCTTCATTCTCCGATGGAGGAGGTAAGCTTTGCGGCAGCGTGTGTGATTAAGTACATGGTGGTCAACTACTCCGATACGCGCAGCTTGAAATCCGAGACGGCCAATCGCCGCGCTATATTCACGAAGTATCACAGCAGAATGTATGTGTCTCGGGCTTTCGATCTGTCCCGGACAAATCGGGTAGGACGGATGCCCTTGCATTCTGCTTCTTTGGTAAAGACAGGGTCGGGTCATGGATCTCTCACAGTAGCTGCAATGTCCAATACTGAGCGCAGCATGGCTAATGCGCTTGCGTACTCTCAATTGGGACTAGATTACCTTGTCCTTGCTATGGTACTGCAGACACTGGAAGTTTGTTTATCCAGCGGAAAGAAGGCGACTCCTGAAAGAGTGGCAAGGGATCTACTTCGAGCCATGAGGGTTGATGACTTTTCTCGCCACCATGCTCTCTTCTTATTCAATCGATCTCTAAGCTTCTCGATCACGAAGTGCTCCTCAATTTTGGTGAAGGCGCATATTTTGGAGCAGCCCACTGAGCTCGTCGAGCTGATTCAGGATTTTGCACGGAAGCACGGGGCGCTCGTGTGGCAACTTTACTTGGCACTGTATACCCAAGACAAGGCACAGCGGCGGATTTCGTCCCAGCTTGTGGCTTTGCTCACACATGAAAACCCGCGTTCATCTTATGTGGTTCGGAATATTTTTCCACACGCGTTGTTGGATGACCTGAAGACCAGCCAACTAGAGTACGACGAATACGGCAGACATCTTCCGACCGCAAACCCTGAGCTTTACGCGAAAACCAACGGTGGTTCGCATAAAAATGGGGGCCGGCGTGATATCACCAATGCAACGGAGAGTGGGCGAAGCAAGCTGAGCTACGGGATCAACACGCGAGGTCGCTTGGCCCGAAACGTTAAGTATGCCGTGCTCTTACCAGAATTCTTTGACCGTCTGGGTAAAACCTTTGCGACCAAGGATCTTGTGTGGGGCCCTAACGCGGTCGAAGAACTGATTCGCAAGCTGCAGGCAGAAATGAGTGATCTGGACTTGTATCGACTGAAGTACTTGGGGTATCTTTACACGGACCCGCTTGCGACTGATCACACGGAGACTGAATGGGATGCGTTCCAAGCAAATCGGCTTCGCCACAACGATCAGCAACACGCCAATTTTGCTCCGTTTCTTTTTGAGTTTTTGCAGAACGGTTCCGAAAGTCGACTGGCGATTGAAATGTTGAAGGGAACGATATCGTCATCCAATCGATTCGCGCGGTTCATGCCTCTGTCGTTCCTGCTAAACCCTGACACGTCAGGCGACGTCGAAAGTGACGGCGGACTGGATGATGACAATTACGACAGTGACGACAACTACACGGAAGATAACGGGTTCGTATCTCGCTCAAACAGTATCGTACGCACCGGAGATAACCCGGAGACCAAGCAAGACGACCACGATGGATCTCACGACGAGTATAGAAATACCACCTTGGCCAAGAAGAAAAAGAAAAATGCGAAGAATATGCCACGGTGGTTTGTAGCTTGGAATTGCAACGAATTCCGCGTGGACTACGAGTGCCTGGAGAGCGAGGTGAAGGTTGGCCCGTATTACCTTGCAAACATTCTTGACGATCGTGGCGTGCTGGTAGAAGATATCGAAGGTGCAGAGAAATTCATGACGCTGCTGTATTATCGTCTTCTTGCCGAAGACCGTAGCATTTCACCCCAAAAGCTTCAAAACGGGTATTCTTCGTCGGATTCGCTGGGCGACGTCGACCAGTTTGATATTCGTTTGCTAGTTCTCAAGGTCATGATTCAGCTGTATGAGCGTCATTTCAACGAGTTGGGCTCTCTGATGTTCCTAAACCATTTTCTCCGTGCCAGTATGATGAAAAGCCGAGATGGTGAGGATCGACGTTGGCCGTTAGTGGTCCGTGGCAATATCATGCTTTTCCTGGATCGCGTGTTGTCGAGTGCATTGAATGTGTCGCGCTTCTTACGTGAAGGCAACAACGTAACAATGGTATTGGATTTGCTTCGTGAAGTGAAGCCGCTGGTGGTTCTTCAAGGACCAAACGATTCTGAAAAGGAGTATATCGTTGAGCCTGCTGCTGATGTTCAAGCAGAACTTGATGCGTCTGAAGATGAGAACGAAGCTATCGATGATGAAGACGATGACGAGTACGGTGGTGACAGAGGTGAGTACGACGACGACGACGACGACGACTACGACGACGACCGGGATATGGCGAAGAGAACGATTGATGCGCTGGAAGAGTCAGGTGCTGAAAGCTCTATTATTTCGAGCCATTCTATCTCGCCAACTTATGCACACCGCGATGACGAAAGCGTCCACGAGGAAGAGCCCACTCGCGTGACAGTCGTGGCAGAGCATTGTGGTGCCATGAGTGGGTCGATGATTATGCAGACCTGTTTGAGCGTGCTCAGTCGCCTCATCGATTGCCATACCGCCGAAGAAGAAGGGCACATGCACCAGGATGTGCGTTTCCCCAAATACGGGCGGCTTACGCACTTTGAAGGTTCGGGTGTGAGTCCAATTAGTTCTATCAAGCACCGGCTGTGTGAAGATCAGACGCTGCGGTTCTTGGTGGGACTCTTGGATTGTCCGAATCGCATTGTTTTCAAGAAGTGCCTCGGATTGATTCGACTTCTTGTTAGGCACAACGAGGCAATCATTCCGAACCTACACGCATCCGGCATCTTTTACTATCTGCTTCGCTTTGCCCAGGATGTGGACGAAATGTCGATTGCGGCGCGTCTTATTTCCCATATCCATCTGCGCCAGTCAGGGCTTGATGTGCCTCACCTGATCGATGACAAGCAAAAAGGAGAAAACAAGAAGGGCGTTTTCTCTCCTGATCCATTAACACGGATCTGCTTGAGAAGTTGGCTGGTACGAGTGCTGCCAGTTTCGATGGTTGCTCAGCTGCTCCGTCATGGACCACGACGGTTTGCCACTGCTCTTTTCTCGGACGCAAACAACCCAGAAGTGGTCTGGAATGCAAACATGCGCAACCAAATGGTTTCCTATATTGAAAAGTTTATGGAACGTCATACAGATGAGAACGGCATGTTCTACATCTCAGAAAATGAGGGCTCGGAACACAAGGCCTGCATCGCGCTGATCCAGTACCCGAAAGAAGTTCACGCATTGCAGTGCTACCAATACTACCTGCACAATCTTCTTGATGAGAAGAATTTCCCTGGGTGGCCGATCAACGACGAGGCTGCATTCTTGCGCGCTCTGCTGGATTCCATTCGCCGCTGGGTGCACCCAGGGCTACTATTGACTGCTCGTGGGGCGATGGCAACCGACGGTCAGTCCACGAAGCTCCTTTCAGTGTTCGATGCGGTAGAGCTGCTCGACGCCACAGCACTGCTTCTACGCCGTTTCCCAGACTCGCCAAGTATTACCAACTTGCGCAACTTCTCTTACTTCCTGGAAGCCCTGGAACGATGCATCACAGAGTTGAAAGACAACCGCGTTGGCCCGACGAAGACGTTTTTCGACGTGTCCAATGCTATATCAACAAAGGCTACCTTCGTTAAGGCTTTTGGAAGTGCGATTCGTGTGATCAATTTGGCCGTTGGAATTTCGGACGAGAACGCTCACGAATGTAGCTCCGGGTTGGGGCTTCGCGTGCTGTGCAACTCACTTCAGTTGCTCTTCCACAACCAAGAAGCGCTGAGTACTATCGATGGTTGTACGCCAAATGTGATGACACACTGGGTGCTTGAAGCACTCGTGAATGTGTTGAACCAACCTAATGGTCGAGTATCGGCCGCTGCACAGTCAATCGATTTGCTACCGTGTCTGACACGCTTCCTCTCGCAAGGAGGCGACCGTCTGGCCACGGATTTGTCCCTGCAAATTGTGTACGAAATGGCTGGAAGCTCGGGCGAAATGGCAGAGGTTCTGCTACTGCAGCTCGCGGAGCACGGAATCCTGTGGTATTTAACGCTTCTGTTGTTTAACTACCAACCGAACAATGAAGATAGCGACGGAGACATGCAACGCATCAGCATTGGTGCAGCGAAGGCATTGGGGCGAATCCTGGAAGCCAACGCGAAAGAGGAATCAATTTCTGTGTTTGTCAAGAGAATGCAGACTACGATCGAGCAGGTCTTTACACGCCCATTAGTGGACATCTTGCGACGAGCGGGGCCGGTTAAAATGTTGGACGTGCTGGCAACTGAAGTTCGCGAGCCGCACGTGATGTGGACTGAACGCATGCGCAAGGAGCTGATCAGTCTCGCTCAGCGTGCGATCCAGTTCCATACAACACTGGATCAGAGCGATGAGGAGGTGCACAAGGTGTTTGAACTGCCAACGTATTTCATGTACACGGCACAGAAAGAAGAATTGTGTGTGGCTGGCATCTACGTCAACTTTTTCAACGAGAACCCGAAGAACGGTATCCTCGCCCAGATTGCAGGAACTGTGAATGGCAATGGAAATCGTGCCGACATGTTTAAACCCAAGCCGACGACAAAAAAGGAGATTCAAGCTGCCGCTGCTGCAGCGGCGGAGGTGGAGAACCGAACTGTGAGTGGGCATGTTATGCATGGTCTGCTGGCAGCACTATCCTACGACATTTCAGGTGTGCGCGCGCAGCCGCAGGCACTCGAGAGCGTGCTGCTTCAGCGCTTGTTACCTGTGGCCACGGCTATCCGGCATCTGCTGCAGTACACACCCGATATGGATGTGCAGGTTGTGCAGGCTGATGGGCTTATGACGCTGTTGTTTGTGCTGGACCACGAGACACAGCCACAGGGATTCTCATTTGCGAACGCACCACTGCTGCAGCTCCGTTGCATGGAGTGCGTGCAAATGCTGTCGTTCAGTGGCAAGTGCATCGACCCACTGGCGACGGTCGTTCCTCCGTTTATCAAGAGCGCGTTCCAGGTGGTGTACAGGAACCTTTCTCGCACTGAGGCTTCGACGGAGGGTCAGCTGGCCCGCGTGACGCTTCAGCTGCTTGGCAACCTGTGCCTCATCCCTGCCTGCATTGACAACCTCGTGAAGGGAATGGACCCTGCTAGTTTGTCGAACTTGCTACCACACGTGTGGCTGGGTGACTCGACGGAAATGCAGCTGCTGCTGTGCTTGCACATGATTCCGCTCAAGCGACACACGCAGGCAGCCACCGAGTTTGCGAAGGCCGCAGTGAGCTCGCAGCTTGCGGCAGCATTGCTCAATTTGCTTTCCACGCTTGTGCCCAAGTCCAAGATGGGCGAGAGCACCACGACCAAACAGTATGCCGCTCGTTTCCTGTCTGTGCTGTCGTCCAACCCCGGCAGCGGTGGTGCCATCTCGAGCTTGCTGATCGCGTCCCGGGTCTGGGAGACCCATGGCGATACAACTCAGGCCACATCCGAAGACCTTCGCCGTCTGTTGATGCCTCCGCACGCGCCCGCATTGCTCAAGGCGCCCCACTCGAACCCCAACAAGGTTGGTTAATTTGAATAGAGCGCCGCGAGATAAACACAATTGTATCAAGATAACGTAATAACTCAAAAGCATTTTGAAGCCAAAACTGGAGCGATTGGGCGAGATGATATGCAAGCTCTACTTCCTTTCCTCCGGCCCCAGCTCATCGTCGAACAGCTCGAGAATCTCGTTCTGGATCTCCACTGCCTTGTCTTCTTTCCCGCTCGACCGGTAGGCCTCGGCCAGGTTGTGGCGCGCCATAATGGTTTCATTGTGCGCCGGGCCTAACACCTGCTTCCGTACACTAAGCACTTCCTCGTACAGCTTGATGGCCTCGTTGTACTCACGCGCCTCCTTCTTGGCGTACGCAAGGTTGTTCTTCGCCAGCGCCGTCAGTGAGCTCGAGGGTCCGACCTTCTTCTCCAACAGCTCCACTGCCTCACTCAGCGCAGCGAAGGCCTTCTCCGGCTGCTTGTTCTGCCAATGGATCACACCCATGTTGCTCATACTAAGCGCGACGTCAGGGTGGCCCGGCTCGAGGATGTTGCGACGGATCTTGAGCGATTCCTCGAAACACTCCAGTGCACGGTGCAGCGCACTCACACGCTCCATACCGAGATTCGAGATCGCGAGCGAGCGATGCACGAGCCCCAGGTTGTACAGCGTCGTGGCGAAGGACGCGTGCTGCTCGCCTACGCTGGCCTTGTACGTCTGCAGCGCGAACTCGTAGGCCTCCACGGCCTCCTCCATCTGGCCCAAGTTCTTGTACATGAGTGCAATGTTGGTCACCGTGCTCGCATATACCGGGTGGTTCTCTCCAAAGTGTGACTTGACCAGGTCTCGGCACTGTAGCCCGGCGTCCAGCGCAGCCTGATAGTCTCCGGAGCTGGAAAGGTTCACAACGTCATAACTCTCGTTAGAGACGTCGGTTGGCAGCGATTCAAGGCTGCATCGACAGCTCCTGCACTGCCAAATCAGACTGCAATTGCACGTACTTGTAGCCATCGCGGATCTCGCGCTGCATGCCGGCGATGTCCTGCTCCACCTGCACGTAGTTGGTCTGCGGCTTGTTGTGCAGCACTTGGATGCTGCGTTTGGGGGGCTCCGCGCCAGAGGACGAGGAACTGAATCGCGTTAACAGGCCATTAACAGGTGCGCGCAGAGTAGAAGACGACGGAGCGCGGCGGCGGAGCGCTGCCAACAAGACGCAGCGTTGCATCATGATGGGCGAATTCGGTGGTGTGGTCTCTCGACCGCAGATCGATTCAAGTGTGTGCACCACACTATTTCGGACTTAATACGGATTTCCTCTGATTGTTTCCTCTGATTGGCTCGCGAACTTCAACGTCTTGCAGTTTTTGGTCAGCAAGGCTCCAGGACAGATACAGTACGAAACTTCTCGACTTAAACGCTGTATGAAAACGTCCATGCTTGCTAGGCTGCGGGGTGTAATGCCAGCGTATCGACCAGCAATGCCTCCGTCGTGAAGCTTGAACATGGGACGCCCACGGACGACAACTCAACATGAGTGCTACCAAACTGATGTGTGGCCTGTGCCACAGGACTAACTTAGTACGCATGAGGCAGTACAACTGCGGGTACCAGCTCAACAGAGGAGTCACCAACGATTCGTTTCGAATGAGGACTTGAGCATTACCCAAGTTGGGCATCGAGATCATGGACACCAACGTCCACCTCGAATGCGAATGAAATTATAACGGGGACGATCATCACAGTGCGAGCTGCTCACGCAGCACGATGCTCCTGGCTATGCAAAAGGCAACATCTTGCGTGCTTTGCAGTGTAAGCACACCCGTGCTTACCATGAATCGCGGGAGGCCAGCCAATACTAGGATGAAGTGATGAAGGGTCTCTACTACGCGGATGACTGACTTCGAGTGCACAACTTGGAAGTGTTAAACTATGCGGCGCCAACCAGTGATTCTCCAGCGACTGCTGCTTCACTTCCTCATTTTCAAACTGAAGGCGGCACCGCCATGTCCTTCTCACTTCCTTCCTCCCCGGAGCCCCGCCTCTCGGCATACGCGTACCACGCAGATGCTGAAGGCCACCCGCAGAGCGTCGCTAGCGAAGAACGTGAGGAGAAGTTGGCCTGCTGGTTGTTTATGCTGGTGGGCGTGGGCTACCTCTTTCCGTTCTCAGCGCTGACGCAGCCTGTCGACTACTGGAAGATGCTTTTCCCGGACTACAACATCGAGTTCGCAATCACTTCCATCTACCTGTACACCAACCTGGCGTCCCTGACTTTCACCGTCATGTTCCTCGGCAATCTCCAGTACACTGGACGAGTTACAGGCGGCTTAATCGGCCAGCTGCTCGTGCTCGCCTTCGTGCCCACATCCTACTTCTTCCTCTCGTCCGAGAACGCCAACGCGGTTGCAGTGCTCGGTGGCACGGCGGTGGCGGCGGTTGCCACAGGCTTCATCGACAGTGCCGCCATCGCACTCGTGTCGCACTACCCGCAGCGTGTTCAAGAGAGCTTCCAGTTGGGCATTGGACTGAGCACGCTCATCGGCAGCCTCTATCGCGACTTGACCAAGCTGGTGTTCCCGTCCGACCAACTTTTGGCGTCGTCGCTCATCTACTTTTACACGGGTGCGCTCACAATTACACTTTGCATCGGCGCTTTCTACAAGGCCATGAAACTGCAGATCACGAAGAAGTACCTGCTCGGAGAAGGGGGCAGCACTTTCAAGCAGCACTTTCCTGCGCTTACGGACAGGCGTCAATCCGGAAGCGACTTGTCTGGTGTTGTTGGTCCCGCACCTACCAAGCTGTCAGTCCTGAAGAAGGTGTGGCACTTGGAGGCGCTTATTTTGGCAGTCTACCTCACAAGTCTGTCAGTTTGGCCGCCGCTCGTCACAGAGATCAAGACGTATAACTTCCCGTCACTCCAGGAGAACGGGTGGTGGTCGCTGATCCTGCTCACCCTATTTGCCCTAAGCGACTGCATCGGACGCTTCATCGTCAACCATCGCTTCGGTCTCACCCCGAGCAACGTCTGGGTCCCGATTCTCGCGCGATTCATCCTGGTCCCGATCATCATCGGCATCGTCAAGGAATGGTGGCTGCAGAGCGACATTTGGTCCGTGCTCAGCGTTGTGCTCCACGGATTCGGAAACGGCTACCTCGGCACCATAACCATCATTTTCGTGAGCGAAAGCGTGCAGCCGGATGAGCAGCACCTCATCGGCCCTTGCACGAGCTTCTTCCTGATCTTGGGACTCGTTCTTGGCTCCACGGTAGGACTCGCCTTAGACAACCTCTTGCTAGGTTGACCAAACAATGCAGCCACGATATAATACTAGAACCGTGGCCGTTCAATAAAGTACGACCCATTCAACAATGCAAAAGTCTCACTTCGCGAATCAATTGCTAGGATGTTCGTGCGGCTGGGACGTCTCCATCGCCTCGAGGCTCTGCGTGCGCTTCCAGGAGCGTCTCGCTCTTCGCGCAAGCCTGTGGGTCATGCGCGTGGATTATCCAAGAAGGCGCCAGCGCCGCGAGCGCCCGTACGCCCCACCAAGCAGATGGTGCTCACGGAACTCAAGGAGGTGGGCAAGCTCATGTTCGGCGGCCTGGCGGTCACGACGGCGCTAATCGCGTCTGGAGGCTTCGTGATCGAGACGGTCAAGGCACTAAACCCAATGGACCCGCCGGGGTTCATGGTGCAGGTCGCGGGGCAGGACGGAGAGCTCGTGGATGTCCACGTGCAGCGTCGAGGCGGCGGAGATGTGACAGTTTTGTTCGACGGCGGCGTGGGGGAGACGTCCTTCGACTGGGACAAAGTGGCGGCTGAAGTGGCCGCGTTCGCGACGGTAGTGAGCGTGGACCGGCCAGGGCTGGGCTTCTCCAAGCCTGGAGCTCAGCCACGGACGTCCACGCAGATCGTGGACGAGTACAAGCAGATTCTGGACAGGTTGAATGTGACGGGGAAAGTGGTTCTGGTGGCACATGGAGCGGGTGGATACAACATGAGGTCGGTGGACAATTGACATACGTGCTGGGGATGGTGGTTTGATGTGGAGTTTTGGGGTTTGTAGGGAGCTGGCTGAGGGGCTTAAGACGGCGGGAGGTCACAGCATTAAGTGTGAGGGGCTGGTGTTGGTTGACGCCTTGCAAGGTAAGCTGGTGGTGAACTGGTGGGGTCCAGTCCATGCGCTGATGGATGCTTTGGTTTTGGCAGAGAACCTGCGTGGCGAGCTGGAGAGCGTGTCGGAGGTCGTGCACAAGTCGCTGTCGGAGATGGACACCAACGGCGAGATGGTGCTGCGTCTGTCACGTCTGGGGCTGATTCGACTGATTAACGTGGTGCAGCACACCAAGTCAGCGGCTAAGTACTCTCCTGTTGCGCTGCCGTACGTGGAGTACTTTTTGCCATCACCGGCGCACCGTGAAGGCGCACTGCGTGAGAACGAGGCTATCCCGCAGACGGAGCAGCGCTTTAGGGACGCTGCATCTGGATCCACGCCATTCGAGTTCCCGTGCGTCGTGCTCTCGCATGGCAAGGCTGGTATGTTTGACAGCATGAAGATGCAAGCAGGCGTGACCCCGCAAACGCTTGCAGATCTGGAGCGCAAGTGGCTTGATGCTCAGACCAAGTTGGCGCACACAGTTAGCAAGCGGAGCGTGCACCTCGTGGTCAATGACGCGGGACACTGCATCCACCACGAGAAGCCTGAAGAGGTCACGAAGGCTGTTCGTGCGCTGGTGGATGAAATCCACGGGGAGGTGGACGAACACCGTGGTCTCATGTCGCTAACGAAGAAGATCTAATTGCTACTGTAGACGGACAAGTAGGCTGAAAGAGGGTAATCAACATATAGAAAGCGTGCTCCCCCCATTCAATAGACGGCATCGACTGGGGCATCTCGTCCTTCGTTGGTATGAAGTAGTACAGGATAGTGAAAGGCATCTGGTGCAATTGCAGGGAGTCAGAGGACAAGTTTGTCAGCGAGCGACACGTCCTGGGAAATGTAAATTTGGACCGAAAGAAAGATGGAGATCGACTATAGGACGGTAGCTAGAATAGTCGTTAGGATAACTAGAATAGTCATAGGATGACTTTGTGACATCGATGCACCTCACTTAAAGGGAACTATTCCCGTCGTTCCAGCTTTTGCCATTTGGGGCCGACGTGGGTCTCAAAAGGTAAGAAATGAGCGGTAAGGTGGATCCATTGAAGCGTTGCACAAACAGCAGACATGTTCTACGCACAAGACTCAAAGATGCGGTTGCGCGACCGTTCTCTAAAAGTCATAGCGAGACTTGATCTTCTCCAGAATACTACGCACCAACCACCCGTCACCGTCGGTGAGCGTGAGGCTCTCATCCATCACACAGGCGGGGTAGCCGCTGGGCTTGTTTTCGGCCACATACATCTCCGGCAAGCCGAATCCGTGACCCATCTCGTGCAGTAGAACCACCATTTCCTCGTCGTCCATGGTGCCCAGCATGTCGTTCACTTCAACGCGTTGGCCCCAGTCGCCACCCGTACCAATGGCGCCGTCTCCAGGCTTCGTCGACGGCCACAGTGACATGTCAAACGGCTTGCCCTTGCACGCACTTGTATCCGCACTAGCAGCCTGGCCTTTGTGCTTGTAGCATTCGTCGGGGCATTGGGGACTGCCTTCGACGTCCAGAATACCCTCGTAGATCGTGCCCAGGGACTCGTCGCTCCAGTCCATGATGGACTTGTCGCGCACTGCGAAGCCCACGACGGTGATGTCAATCTTCTCGATCGGCCAGCAATTGTACCCAACCAGCCATCGGTTCCACAGGTTGATCTGCTTTTCGATCATGGCCTGGAACTTGGATGCCACCGACTTGGTCAGCTTCAGGTCGTTGTCCCACCGGACGCAGTAGCTGAGCGAGCCGTTGTTGGTCACGAGCTGGTCGAAGATGAGGTTCTTGAACTGCGGGACGTATTCCTCCATCGTGTTCTTCCAGACCCAGTCCACATCCTCGCGGGTGAGGTCCGCGTTCGGGTCACCAATGACGCATTTGCCAGTGGCTGAAGTGATGTCTCCAAACGTGGCATGGACGCCCGATGATGTGGTGGATGGAACAGCCCCGGTCGATTCGCTGGACGAACCTTGTGTTGGGGATGAGCTTCCTTGGGCTACCTCGTTCGACTCGAACGATCCCTCAGTTGCGCTTTGGGCAGCGCTCGAGCTGTCTTCGCTCGTCTGGGTTGCTTCATAGGATCCGGATTGCGTTGCTGATGCTTCGGTTGAGCTCTGTGTCTGGAACGAACTTCCGTCGGTCGCCTGGCTAGCTCCAAACGAATCAGTTTGGGTAGGTGTGGGGTCTTCCAAAATCGGCGCTTCGGTGACGTCGGGTGCTGATGTAGACACAGGAGAAGGAGTGCTCGTAGACTTGGAGTAGAAACACTTGGCTGCCGAGGTGACAGAGGTGCTCGCTGCAAGCGCCAAAAGTGCGACGACCACTACCGCTGGTGCTGAGATACGGGAAGTTCGGCGTGTCTGCATGGCGAAGAAATCGGAAGTGATACATTCGAGGCTCTTGATCCGTGCTTCTAGTATATGTCGACGACATGATGTCGTGTACAGCGTAATAGAGTGTATTACGCTGCACACTACTGATAGTCGGTTGATCCGCGCTTCGAGTACAGGTACATGCCGATGAACTATTGAAGCAACGGAGTAAGTGTACAGCGCAATACATTGTATTACGCTGTACGTAAGTACTGTACACTGTCAAAAATGTGTTTGAGGGCCTCTACAGAGATACTTTGTAACGATGTGCAGTTTGTCTTTGATCAAAGGCATTTATATCCCCAGCATAAAATACCCCCAGACCATCGACAGTGCGCACACTGTGGACGCATTGTCGATGGTTTAGGTGGGCTCCACAGCCCTACGCTTCAACTAAGGAAGCGGAAACGCACTGGCTCTGCTAAAAGTGTGATGGTCACTACCACTGGCGCTGGACTACGGAAAGTTCGATGTGTTTGCATGGGAAGAAATCGGAAGTGATAAATGTCGAGTGTCGTTGTTGTCGCTTGGGCACGACGAAGGTGAGTCCGTACGAGCGATCTTGTCTTAAATTCCAGCCGTGAACACCACATCATAATTGACGGCACGCTACAACTGTATTCGCCACCGCTTACCTTTGCCTCAGCTAATGAGTAGACCATCTCAAAGCTATCATGCTCCTCGTCAATCTTGATCTTCAACAGGGACAACAGTTCTGTTAGTATGTCCAACTGAACTACGACAAGCACAACGGCACCCCAATGTGGTGTATGGAAACTCATATTTTGTGTGGACCACCTGGTCTGGCCCAGTTGGATACATCGTATCTAATTAGCGTACGCACTAAAGCGAAGAACTGAGCAAGCGACCGGACTCGGCGAGGCCAAGACTCAGCGAGCTGCAGAACTCAGTGAGCGTATACCATTTGCGAGCTATTCCAAGTGGGAGTGGATAAATCAGGGATCGGAGTGAAGGGTCGGCGGAGATCCATAACGACCCAACTCGGCGAGGATCAATTAGGAAGCTGAGCGAAGAGTCGCAGGGAGATCTAGAACGACTCCATGTCACTGGGTATTTGAATAGGATCGATAGGAGACCAAAGGGGAGAGCCCGAAAGGACTCCCTGAAGACACAGAGATAACAAAACAGAGCAGAATCTTCTAAGTCCAAGAACAGCGTATATTTTCCGGTAAGTCCCTGCGTGGGCTGGATTATGTCTGCCGTCATTCCCCAAGAGGCATAGCTGTAGGGGAATCGACTGGTAGCGCCAAGAGATCAAGGTCGGCTCGGGGTGGGCACTTCTCGCTACCAGCGAAGACAAACCTCGTCGAATCGACGAGTCGGTGGGTCTGCACAACCCAGGACACCGCAATCTTCTAGCTGAGCGTACTCTGCGCTCGGTGACCTGTAAAAGCGCTAGCGCGCCGACGCCCATCCTTTGATGGAAGTCACAGGGTTTGAAGAACGGAAGCTACCCCGCTCAGGCGAGCTTCTGGAGTTTTGATTGGTACTCAGCGAAAACAGAGCCTCGACTGGACCCGGCTGGGCTGAACCGCAAAGGAAACCAAGGAACCACAGAACTCTGCGCAAGCCCAACAACGCCGACCTGACTCGGCGAATTGTTGTGTTGTTACGTGGAAGCCGCACTAACGACGTTTTCTGTGGATTACAATACCACACAAAAGCTAAAAGTTTACCACAAGCTGCCCCGTCGAAAGTGGGCGAGAAGCGTGATGAGCCTTCGGACCGATTGGGATGAAGTTGCCTTCTCCGATGAGAAGAAAAACAATCTTGACTGTCGGGACGGGCTACAGTACTACTTGCATGACCTACGATGCAAAATATCGTTCAGCCGCCAAAATGGCGGGGAATCCGGCATGGTCGGTGGCGGATTTCCTCGATAGGCAAGACTAAGTTGGAGTTTCTGGTGGCGCCCAAAACTCGTTCAACTACCAGGAAACACTGACTAACTATTTACTACCTTATGATGAAGCATTTCATGGTGGAAGCTACACATTCCAGCACGACAATGCAAGTATACATGCTTCCAAGAGCACCAGAACCTTCCTCAAGAGCTGTGAAGTGGACGTTCTCTACTGACCAGGTAAGAAGGCGAGCGATTAGGAAATCCACAGAGTAGCTTAAACCCTTAGAGCATCTCCACCGGTTGGTCTTAATGACAGTTTTATCTTAAAAGTAACGCCGTTGAGACTCGACCCAGACTTATGGCTCCCACCGGCAGGTCCTATTGCAGGTTTTAACTTCACCAGGACCTATAGGATGACACTTGAGACTTAAAATAAGCCTCGGATTTCAAGCGATTTGACTTGCTTTCATTAAAGTCAGTAAACGCAAAGAAAACGACGAACACTTGTTCTCTTCAACCATGGGCAAAGGGCGAGAATGGAGTGAAAGCGAGACCATCCAGCTCTGCTGATCGTGGCTAAAGATCTCGGAGGACGCTGTTCGAGGAGCTGGGCAGAAGTGGAAGACCTTCTCTAGTCGGTTGTATAATCATTGGTTGGAGCAGAACAAGAGCGCCAATGACGCGGAGGAACGCTCGGAGACCGCAGTAATTGGCCGCTGGAAGAAGATGCAACCAGAGGTGACGAAGTTCTGCGATGTGTACAGCAAACTGAAGAGCAGGGAGCGCTCCGGATGGAGTGAAGAGATGTACCTGGACGCCGCGATACAAGTCTACGCTGACCGCTACAAGCAGCCGTTTGAGTTCCTCGCCGCGTGGAAAGAGCTGAAGGACATGCCCAAGTGGACCAGCAAGCTCACGAGCGAGGTCAGCGCAAGGGCTAAACGAAAAGCTGGTGAAGATGGTGATATGGCCAGACCGGAGGGCCGTAAAGCAGCAAAGAAGAAGCAACCAATTTGTTTTGAGAGGTCTACCATCGGAGATGCAGCTCACCTTCGATTCGTCACAGCAGCGTTTTGAGCACGATAGACTCCCCCATGCGTATCAGCTCGTCAAGTTGATCCGCAGAAGCACCGTACACTAGCATGCGCAGTGCACAGGTCACCTTCTGCTCCGGGAGGAACCCAAGCCGCCCAGTGACACCAGGGCGCTGAACGAAGTAGTCGCACTCCTCATCGTTGACTAAGACGTCCACAATGGTCTCAAATAGGCTGCGTCTCATGCGAAAGCGCCGGCGGAAGTCCTCTGAGCATGTTCAGCGACGTACATTCATAGCAGAACACGGGCAAGCTGTAAGTTTGAATGTATACAACAGAAGCAGCACGCACGTACGCTCGTCGTAAGTCGGGTTGTCCCCGAAGTAATCGTTCATCACGCGCTCTCCCCAGAGCTCTTTCTCACGTTTCTTGCTCGATTGTTTCCCTGGGACAGAGCCTCCGGGCTTGGCCTTAGCTTCAGTGGCGTCGTCGCTGGCTAGGTAGGCGAGGTAGTACTCCTTGTCCGAGTCGCCGAAGTCGCCGAAGATCGACGCGCTGCCCCACTCCATCATTGATATGAAGGGGGAGTGGGATTGTATGCGATTGGCTAGCCTTAGTTAAAACTCGGCGTTATTTCCTCCCGGTGGGAGCACACACCCTTGATACAGACTTATCTTAAATTTCCAGGACTTAAGCGCCCGGTTAAGACTTCGGATAAGTCCAACCGGTGGAGATGCTCTTAGAACCATGCGCAGACTGCACCGCTACGTACTTATGACCAGTTTCAGAGTGATGGTCACTGCTGGATTTCCTCATCTCGGAATCGCCTGCAAAAAAAAAAGTATCCTGGATAGCTAAAAGGTTAAATACGTAGTTTACGTTGTCCATAAAAGACGTATTTAGCGGCGAAAACCCGGTCGCTACGTATTTTTGGCTCTGCGCTGTATAAGAATAATTGGCTCAGAAAACATTATTCTTCTTATCTGAAAATACCTAATAAAAATAGTATTTGCACAAAATAGTAGTGAAGCAATTATAGAAAGTAACATCTCATTAGATTTCCCATGACACCTCGAGTGCTGGCATTGAGACAAACCTCTCCACATATTCGATTTATGCACTCGAAACTACACAACCGACTGAGTGCTGATCTGTTGAACTCGCGACCTCGACACCTTATCTGTGGTCGAGAAGACAGAGCGAGAGACAGCAAGGAAGCGTGGCGACCTGACAAGGGACGAGATCTGGCGAATGGAACGCTACGGGTTACATAGTGAAAAACTGCCAGACAAAGATATCACGACGAGCCTCACACCGACAGGGAGGATAGGAGAAGGAAGCGTGTATTTGTTTGAGAAGAGAGAGATCAGCTCAAAACATCTTTCGAGTGCTTACTTGCCTTCCTACATGGCCATGTTTGCAAGTTGGTGTACCAATGCACCTCACCTCAACAGTGGCCTTGACCACGTCGGAAATGAAACCAGCGAAGATGAAGGCAGGCGTGATGATACACCAACACCAGCTATCACGATAGACAGCGATTGACTGTGAAGTCTATCAAAGACGGCTTTGTTGCATGGAGTTCGCGGGGTAGCTTTTGGGAGTAAGACAAATTTCTATTCTCATATCTTCTTATAACCTTGAGACGATTTTGATATGGGCCATACCCACACTCAGAATAACTCCCTCAGAAATTCCGACTGATTTAATTATAAATCGGTTGGGCATGGCCGCCAATAAATAGTCTTCAAATCTGTGAATTAACATCTCGCCCCTATTTATAACGGTATAGTCGGAGGTTGTGCTTCTTAATAGACCAACATCGACACATAATATGCGGAGCGCAATACAGATTTGGACACAAAGATAGGATGGATACAAATCAAGGACATGCACGGTTTATTAAGTTGGGGTCTATACAAAACGTTTGATTCAATTGCTGAGATATGCAACGTGCCAGACTCACCCATAATTAAACGCGAAATGGAGTCCATGGAGGACGGAGCGATCGCTCGTTTACGAGTTTGGCGGGTGAGGGATGATTGTACGCAGAGTGGTAACTTAGAAGGCGAGGAGGGGGATCAGTTGGTCAAGGAAGTCAACGTGATTGTTCGAGACCGGCGAAATGCATATTCTAACGCCCTTAAATCAAAGGTGCTGGATGATACCAACGCTGGCCTGAGCGTCACCGAAGCTGCCACGCTCAATGGTATCGAGTCAAGGACTGTGGTGCTTGCATGGGTAACGAAGGAGGCTAGTATTAGATATGCATGCGATAACAAGAAGCGATCTAAGTGCAGCGTAGGTGGTCAAGGTAGACTAAACTCGTTCCCTCACTGTGACGAGGTTGTGCAGTGGATCAAAGAGACGCGACGCGACGATTTTGCATTGAAAACGTCCTACGTGTTGGACTTCTTGAAGGTAGACTACGCCGACTTCACTACAGGTTATCTTGCGAAGAACAAGGAGGAGAGCTTAGGCCGGATGATTCAACGGATCATACACCAGCGGGGTTTTTCGTTCCGGTGGCCGCCTAAATCTATCTTGTCTACGCAAAACCTTAAGGATGAACAACGCATGTTCGCTAGCGGGGTCGGCACCAAGGTTAAAGACACGTACAAGAGGTCATGAATTTTCAATCCCGACGAGACGGTCGTCTACTACGACAACACCTCCATACGCATTTATTAGTGAGCGGGGTGCGAAGAGGGGGGGGGGGGTCAAGATCAAGGGTCGAACTCGTTCCGAACAAGCAAGCGTGCTGCTGATTGTGTCAGCTACAGGACGGAATCTCCGCCCCGTCATCATTTTCAAGGGGGAGCCTGGGGGAAGCGTCGAGGAGGAAGTCAAAGGTATTTTGAACAAGGTCGTGACCGCCTTCCAGAAGAACGGCTGGATGAACGCTCGGGTGTGGCTGGACACCTTCGCAGAGGAGACTTGGGGCGACTTCATCAGTGACGCATCACCCAGACCGCTAGCGCTCTACGTTGACAACCTCAAGTGCCACGTGAGTGCTGCAGCCCAGGAAGCATTTGCGACTTGGGGCACGGAGGTAGTGCCGTTGCCGAAGAACACCACCTTGGTGCTTCAGCCCTTGGATATCTGGGTGACGGGACCGTTGAAGCAGAAACTTCGGGCCGTCACACAGTCCTACTAGTTCGAAGCTATCCGTACCAGCGGCCATGTCCCCCACCAGGAGCGTCTGCTCAAGCTCCAGCGCTTGTCGGCGCCAAAAAGCGAAAGCGCTTAGTCGAGCGCGTTGTCACTGTGTGGGATTCGGTGAGTTAAAGCTGTATAAAGATAGCGCGGGTAAAAGCTGGCTTTTAATAGACGACCAAATTGGGCGGGGGGTGTTAACAGGTGCACCTACTGCCTTGGAACCCTGGCACCAAGGTCACCACATGGGTGTTTAACTTTACGGTCAATAGGGGGTTGAATCCTCGTCACCCGAATAAAATTAAGGTCGCTAACTGGTTGAGCCCCAGAGCGACATTTTATGACTCCGAATGAGCAGAATATTGAGCCTACCAATTTTTTAAATAGCGCGCTCGGATTGGCTAAATTTAATAATGGCTGCAGATGTCACTCATTTGTGTTCACATCTGTTTGATACAATAGAAAAACCTCGCGCGTCATATCTGTGTCCAAATCTGTAACAAGAGTCGGCATACGATTTACAAAAAACACAAGTTATTCTCCAATTACAAAAGTTAATGTCCAATTCCAGCTGGAACACCACATCATGACGAGTTCCGGAAGATAAAAAAACGCAAGGTTTTAATAACACAGCACAGTAATCGCTACTATCGCTTTCGATTTGAATGAGTCTGGTGAACATCTTCTTGGTACTGTAAGTAGCAATGTCTACAAAAAGGTGGCGAGGTGGGCAAACATATTGAGTAAGATATCAGAAGATCATCTTCCTGAAAGCTCCTTGTAACTCTAGCTTGCCCTGTCAACTTGGTGTCTGGTGCAGGTTCTCGACTACTGATGGTCCACCGCTGCGTTGCCTCACGCAACCACTTAATTACTGCTTCTGCTCCATCTGTGAATGTCGTACCTGCAGTTGGGTTTAGGAGCTTCTCGTGTCGATGTGTATTAATAGCCAGAAACCCGTCTGCTGCCCCTGAGCTTTCCAGACGGCTTTCCCCCGATGGAGGGACGAGCTCTAGATTTGCCATCTCATAGCACGACCCCTCCAAACAATTATTGGTCACGTAACGTATTTTAATACCGTCGAGGCAACGTCCAACGTCCAGTAGAACCGCCGTCTCAGCCACGAGCCTTTTGAGTATTTTGTTTATTTATTAATATCCCACACGTTTTCTCAACAACACCTTCGGATTCAACGGAAAAAATAATAATCCGAGTAGACGTAGTTGAACCTCCATTGAAACAGGTTACACACAAGCAAACATGTTCTACGCACAAGACTCAATGATGAAGCCTCCGCAGCAGCGGCCCTCTCTTTGATCCGTTCTCTAAAAGTCATAGCGAGACTTGATCTTCTCCAGAATACTACGCACCAACCACCCGTCACCGTCGGTGAGCGTGAGGCTCTCATCCATCACACAGGCGGGGTAGCCGCTGGGCTTGTTTTCGGCCACATACATCTCCGGCAAGCCGAATCCGTGACCCATCTCGTGCAGTAGAACCACCATTTCCTCGTTGTCCATGGCGCCCAGCATGTCGTTCACTTCAACGCGTTGGCCCCAGTCGCCACCCGTGCCAATGGCGCCGTCTCCAGGCTTCGTCGACGGCCACAGCGACATGTCGAACGGCTTGCCCTTGCACGCACTTGTATCCGCACTAGCAGCCTGGCCTTTGTGCTTGTAGCATTCGTCGGGGCATTGGGGACTGCCTTCGGCGTCCAGAATACCCTCGTAGATCGTGCCCAGGGAGTCGTCGCTCCAGTCCATGATGGACTTGTCGCGCACTGCGAAGCCCACGACGGTGATGTCAATCTTCTCGATCGGCCAGCAATTGTACCCAACCAGCCATCGGTTCCACAGGTTGATCTGCTTTTCGATCATGGCCTGGAACTTGGATGCCACCGACTTGGTCAGCTTCAGGTCGTTGTCCCACCGGACGCAGTAGCTGAGCGAGCCGTTGTTGGTCACGAGCTGGTCGAAGATGAGGTTCTTGAACTGCGGGACGTATTCCTCCATCGTGTTCTTCCAGACCCAGTCCACATCCTCGCGGGTGAGGTCCGCGTTCGGGTCACCAATGACGCATTTGCCAGTGGCTGAGGTGATGTCTCCAAACGTGGCATGGACGCCCGATGATGTGGTGGATGGAACAGCCCCGGTCGATTCGCTGGACGAACCTTGTGTTGGGGATGAGCTTCCTTGGGCTACCTCGTTCGACTCGAACGATCCCTCAGTTGCGCTTTGGGCAGCGTTCGAGCTGTCTTCGCTCGTCTGGGTTGCTTCATAGGATCCGGATTGCGTTGCTGATGCTTCGGTTGAGCTCTGTGTCTGGAACGAACTTCCGTCGGTCGCCTGGCTAGCTCCAAACGAATCAGTCTGGGTAGGTGTGGGGTCTTCCAAAATCGGCGCTTCGGTGACGTCGGGTGCTGATGTAGACACAGGAGAAGGAGTGCTCGTAGACTTGGAGTAGAAACACTTGGCTGCCGAGGTGACAGAGGTGCTCGCTGCAAGTGCCAAAAGTGCGACGATCAGTACCGCTGGTGCTGAGATACGGGAAGTTCGGCGTGTCTGCATGGCGAAGAAATCGGAAGTGATACGTTTGAGGCGCGTGCAGTATATTCTACTCGCCAGAAGTCGTTGGACCAAAAGGTAATCATCGGCTTTAGTGATTCACAGCCCTAAAACCTAGAGCGACAGTTAAATATAGGGTGCAAAGTTGGGTCTAAATTTCAAAAGCGAGTTCAAAATCGGCTGAATCGCTGTTTGCAAACCCATTCGTGAGGTTTCAGATTTGCTGGTTGCTCTTGAGGTGCACTTCTGGGGGCAATACACATGGGTATACAGGCGAAAGGGCAAATATAGTAAAAACACATCCACAGATATTGTAACCAGGTGCTCAAATCATTCAAGCCAACATGCATTTACAGAGGTAGTCCGTCCTCACTTCTTGCCACGCTCGCTTGGTTTGGAATGAAAATATAATATTGCACAAGTTAACGATATACACTTGATAAGGAGCTGGCGTCGCGAATATGGTGAGCCCACCTCAAACTTGGTGTTGTTGTCGGCTCTGTGTTTGTCCATGACGATCGTAACGGTGCCATGAGCAATCATCAGACACGCAGCTACAAGATCTCGGGCCCGCTTCCCCCTAAAAAGCCCTCCTTCCTTCGATATGGTCATGACCTCGTAACACCGTACGACAAAGCCCTTCTGACCTGGGGTCAGCTCTCGCACCTTGGTGTTTGACCCGGACATGTTTCTAGCGAAGTAAAAGTTGTAATGCACGCACAACGCACTAAGGAACAGTGTTGTGGTCGTCTTAATCTGATCGGATAAAAACTCGAAGAGTTATTGCCATTTGTGTGGCATGTTATTAAATTTTGGTCCAATCTTTACTGACGAGTACAATAGCGCTGAATGTAATGCAAAATAAACGTGTGATCGGTAAGGACCTCTACCTAGATACTCTGCAACGATGTGCTGTTCGCCTTTAATACATGTATTCATATTAAAAATACACTGGTACACTGTATAATAATGCGCCTGCAAGCCTTTTACGCTTCAACGAAGGAAGCCAAACGCGTTGGTTTTGCACAAAGTAAGCGACAATAACCACCGAACGTCAGTGGTGAGGTGCAGGCGTTGTATGCTCGATGTGCACACTGTACATATTTCAGCTGTTTTCGAGCGGGGACTTATTAATAATTAGTCTGATAGTCCAGCGTTCTGTCACAGTTACATACGAGCAGAAAAAACACAAGTTGATAGTCCAGCCGCTGGACTCCAGCGTTCAGTCGCATACCGATACGGACAGAAAAGCACAAGTCAGTATTCCCGAGAGAGCGATACCTCGTGAAGGTCAAAACTTGGACGCTCTTACTTCCGAGTCGGAAGTTCCGACTGGTGATTCTTCATTTCCTGTCGGCCCCTCACAACTTGTGTAAGTTACAAGCCAGCTACGACAAGGTATGCTCTGGAGAACTTAGGGATTCACGAAGGTCCTCGATCTCTGATGACCCACCCTCGCTGATGCTTCGTGCTACATGATGCTATGCACCGGCATTCGTTGCTGCTATTTCTCCATCTGTGAGGTTCGTCGAGGTGCCTGTAGGCAGAAAAATATCGAGGTCGGCAGAAAAATGTATGTTGTCCCCTGGCTGCCGCTGATGTCGTGAGAGGCCTTCATATGACACGATTTCTGGTGAACAATTCTCCTTCGAGCGAAAACCGAGTGCAATTAATGGCCTAAGTGGCGTGTACATGCAACTCGGAATGGATACGTGCTTTTCGACTCATCCGTCGTGTCGCTGGCTATCAAGGCAAGTACGTTTGACGCACTTGTAGCGTTGACCGCGCCGAGCTTTCGAGCCTTGAGGGCTTTTCCTGTATCTATCGTCATCGAGGTGGAATCATTGAGTCGAAAACCCATCCGGAAGTTGGGATTGTTAACGCTCTCTGTATTTGTGCGCGTTGTGGAATACGCTGTTGATGCAATCGTGGAACGCTGTCGCCACGATCCATCATTAAAGCTGTAGTCAAATCATCATCGACTTACTATCGACGAACTAGCGCTCGAGTTCAGCGTTTTATTCTTTCGTGGGCACCAGTGCAAAACTGTAGAGCCATCGACGTTGTGACTCTGATCACCTTGAACTGTTATTGCGATTTCATTTTTCGTCGCTTGCCCAACAGAAGCACAATCCATGTCGATCGAAATACAGCTGCGCAAGGTTGTCGTCCTGCTATGATAATGCTCTCAAGCCAAGTTTGTGGACCTCTATCGAGATGTTAACTTCAAGCACAGACTCAAGATTGCACGGTGGTCTTCGTTCCGACAGCCGGCTAGATGGAATGAACGCCAGCATCTCGTCTTTTATGGTACTGGATGAAAAGCGAGTTCACCGCGGAAATCCAGCAGACCCCCCCCCCTCAGTCAAAACACGATAGTCGGCGATCTGCTGACGGATGAAAGTAAGGTTAGTTTCGGCACCTCGAAGTCGAGCTAACCTGTTTTTATATAATATATCCGCGTTCATCTTCATTAAACATCGACTGCCGCGAGCATAAGCCTGATAAAAGAAAAACATGCCCCTCCGCTCCAGTAGGTTTACCAACGATGCCAACCACCCAGAGAGATTGGAATGAATTTAGAAAAATGTTCATAAATTGCCGAGCCACTAGCCCCGAAGATAACGCAAGATGATGCTTCCAGTCCGAATTCGACCTAATATATCGTCGGGTGCTACGAGCACACCTGCACACTTTGAGTTTTCTCCTGATACCAACACTTCAGTCCGCAACAATAACTCTGGCATGGCGTGCTTTTCAGCCATACAGTGGCCGGTTGCTTTTATTGCAATTATCACCATGATGGTTGCTGTCTCCACTAGAGCTGGCTACGTGGAGCTCTACAAGGAAGCCAACTTCAAAACCAAGCTCCTGAGGGTCGATAATGTGCTGGTCGATGTCTGCTACAACTTTATTTGTGACAAGCTGGACGACACCATCACGTCCGCTCTGTGGCATGGCCTTCCTGAGAAGGGCAGTCTGTTCGAAGGTGGAGATGCCGTCATTTCTTTCATCACCGACAAAGATTGCTCAGGAGGAGAAGTACGACGCTGGGCAATTAAAACGCAGAGCAGTACTGTGACCAATTTCCCAGCCAACTTCAGACTGGACGGTATCGGGAGTGCCATCTCGTCTTTCAAAGTGTGGAATACAGGGACCGACGGAGGCTTGCTAAATATTTGTGCTGCGTCCGAGAGCACTGTTGTTTCGAACACTACCAGCAACGAGTTGGGTGAAATGGTCGGCTCCAAATCCAACGACACAGTTGATAGTAAATGACACAGGCATTAGGCTAGCACGAGATACAGCGAATGTCCTTGACAAATCGACTTTGCCTATCGAATCGATGCTCTTACAACTTCAAGAAAGACACAAAGACTTATCATCTATCTGGTGAATCAATATCTTCTGTTCTCAATTGTTGGTGGTGGTTGATCTAGCCAGAATATAATGACAAACCCCACCAAGTCGGCTGTACAAGCGATACTTCTCGACGCAGTGAGGTGACACAAAATAATACTGTAGTACTTAGAAGTACACCATTTCATCTTGTATAGCTCCAAAAGTCTTTTTAAACTTCTTATAAGGATTTGACGGTCTTACCACAGAATTACTTCCATTATGCCCCCACTGTACACGTTGTGAAGGGCGTTCTAAATTGTTTCCAGCCTGTTTTTTTTAGGGTGCAGACTTTTTCAAACAATAGATAGTTCCACAGTAACATACAGAGTGCCACTAGTGCGTAAATCAAATCACTCCCTCCAGAAATCTCTCTGGATTTTACGATACCAGCGTGATCCGAGGCGACAACACAGCGTCGATATATCAAGGGAAATAACTACGACCTCTGTCACACATCCTCTGATCTAACGAAGAGAACTCAATACTGCTCGTACTTTTGATTTTTCTTTGTAGGCAGCATCTCAAACAACAACATAAACAACTTCCGAATGACATCGCTCCAGATTCAAATCGCTATCGTCACCATTGCGAACTTATTCCTCGCGATCAATGCAGGATACGTGGACCTCTTTCGGGATGCAGACTACAAACACAAGCTTGCGAGACAAGATTACGTCGAAGTTGATTCCTGCTACACCTTTGCCTGCGAGAAGCTGGATGATACCATCACATCCGCTAAGTGGAGCGGCCTCTCCGAGACAACCTACCATGGAGAAGAGGCCATGATCGCATTCTATACTGAAAGGGGCTGCCAAGGACACGATATTTGGTGGCGCGTCAAAACGCAGAGCGACGACGATCTCTACTTTCCATCCAACTTTCGACTGGACGGTATCAACGACGCCATCTCTTCATTCATGATCTGGGATACGAAGAAGATATATGACAACTGGCTGATCTGCACCACCGAATCTGGAATAGTGAACGGTACAAACACAGCAAACAGCAGTACGCTTGGAAGTGATAGCACCGACAATGTTTTCCTCAACAGTACTGCAGGTTATCTGTGAGGCTCGAGCACGAGACAGTTATACGTGTCAACAACAATTTCAGTTCTTAGTTTTGTTCTCCTAACGACGACTTCTTCGATTGCTCACACGAACATGTCGATTGGAATTATCCGCTGACGCCGCTTTCACAGAAACATGTAGGCATGACGGCTGAGTAGAAATTCAAATTTGTTTTAGAGTTTGTACAGAGTCTGACCCCGACAACCACACCGCGGCTAACAATAAGCGGGGGAAGGCTGCGTTTAAGAGTATCGCCTTATTGCAAACACAAAGCCATAACAAAACTTACGAATCACGAACAAACCAAACGTTTTCAGTTTGTTACTGCAACCATTCCAGTTATACTACGTAGTATTTTATAGCAATACCTATTCGGACGCAATCTTTACAGTGCCGTTCGTTACCATTTCGACGCCGTCAGCCACCAGTGATTCAGCAGCGAATGATCTGAACGAAAAAACTTCATTGACGTTGACAAGATCATCACGTTCTGCAGAGAGCTCCGTTGGCAATGCCTCACCCAAGTCCTGTAGCCGTAAAAACTTCCTTTGCAGTTTTTCTTGGTAAAGAAAGTCAGAAATGACGGACCTGCATGACCAGAGGATTTCTCCGGCCAACCACCCCAATCAGCCGAAGAGGCTACATTTTTGAAGTCCTTGCACAGAAAGTTGTAGCAGTTTTGCATCTCAACCCGCGAATGTCAAGAGGGGCCTTAAATTGGTGTTCCGATAGAGCGCTATTTCTCTATCCGCTTCAGCAGCGAATGTGCCGAGCAGCAAAGCGAAGAGAAAAAGGAGGGGGATAATCATGTTCGCGTCAGTGTTGGCTCGGTAATTGGCAGAATTTCAGTGGTAGCTTGAAACAGGCTTTCACTTTCGTCAGTGACGCAGAGCTTTGTCATTCGAGATGAATTGATTTTTTTTAATCTTCAAATCAATTTGCAAAACGCTACTTCGCCTGCGACTTGTCATGCTCTTCGTGATGATACCAACAACGTTCGGCTGATTCCCCCCCCCCCCACAAGCGTGGGGGGGGGCAGGAACACATAAACCCAGAAGTTGCAGATGACGCAAAAAATTGAAGTCTGCAGCCGTTCGAGATATGTCTGCATTTGTGGAGCAATGAGTGTTGCTGCCTTCAGCCGTTGCCTTACGCTAATTACCCCGCACATTGTTGCCGCTTCTAACTGGCTTGGTCTTTACCGAGATGCTCCTTCCAGTGAGTTTGTCCAAAGTATTCGAGATATCAAAATGCAGAGTTGTTACAACCTGATGTCTCAAGGTGTGTTTCATCGGCCACATAGTTCGGTTCGGCAACCAAGATATTCGATGACGGGCTTCCAAGAATCATGTTTTCATGGGCAAAGACTGCAAAGGTACTTCGCATGGGTACGCGGCCAGCGATGATGCATATCCGTCGGACTTTTCAGGAGCTGGAATGGATAACAAAATCACGTTGCTGATCGTGTACGACAAAAGGAACTGGGTTGACAGCAACCGAACCATAACGCTCTGCAAAAGAAGCGCAGAGCGAACGACGCCCGACGTGGCGGTCCACAAATACAATACCACAACGCAAGCTATGATTTTCGATCGGTTAGCAGCAATAGGTGACCACAAACGAAAGCTTACTCTCTCGTACTTGACAAATTTTATAGCTGGATTTGCGAAGTGGTTGAATCTGCCACTTTCCAGAGCTGTGATCCAGAATCAAAGTACAGACCCCCCTATCAATACGAGAATGTATCGTATATCGTTCGCGATGGTCCTGGTCCTGCTCAGCGTTATGTTAACTGCCATAGCTGTGTATGTGGACCTCTACCGAGACGTCGACGTTCAGAACAGACTCCGGAGAGTCGAGAACATTATCCCAGACCGATGCCTCAATCTAGCATACGGCGATAAGATCACACACTCTCTGTCGGAAGCCCGTCCCACTTGGCCGCCAAGATTGAGTCCATCATATCCTTCTACACCACGAACGGTTGTTCGGCTGACACGCACCACTGGTATCGGACCCGCTTTCCATCCCACTTCAAACTAGATGGAATCAACGATGTAACGTTTGCTGGATCGAAGCATGACTCCAGTGTAGCGGATATCATCACAGCGAATAAATTCCACTCGTGGTACGAGCGTATGCACTCCATATTTTCTGACACATTCAATTTCTCGAGCTTAGAGCACCCGCATATACAGCAAAAAAGTTCACGAAATCGGTGATACTTTACCGACTCAACAATTTTCACATAACCAGAAAACAGAGCTGACCAGCGCGGGCGGGCGGGGATACACAGCCTTACTCCCATCTCATTCTCCAATTCATCAACTATTCGCAACATCTCGGGAAAACGTCAACTCAGTCGCAATGTCCGTGCTGTTTTTCCTGTTCTCGGTTACCCTGACTTTCGCTTGTACGGCTGCGTCTGAGTTCTCGGGAACCATCAACTTGTACCGGGACACCAACCGCCGACACCTTCTTGCCTTGTTTGCGTTCTCAAAGTCGAACCGATGCTTCAACCTGGCTTGCGGGGCTTACAATGACGCAGTATCGTCGGTCAAGTGGTCAGGGCTTCCGACAAAAGCTACGTATAGCGGCGGATCCAGTGCCAAGGTGGTATTTTACGTGAACACTGGCTGCTCTGGTACCAGTAAAAGGTTTTCGACTTCGGCAGGCGGAGTGAGTTCGTTTGTAGACTACGGAATCAATGATGCCATTTCCTCTTTCATGGTGCTCGAGACCTCGACGAAAACTGAGAACGGCGTTACCAGTGTGTGCTCATATGAATCGACAGCTCTCAGCAGCCTCAACACAACTGCCCCGGGCGATTCGCACGCCTAAAACGTCACTTTGTCACAGAGTAGCAACTCCTACTAAACGAACTTAATACGCTGGCCGATCCTCGACTGTGTCGTGTATTTTACCAATCTTACTAGTGTCATTCGATCACAGGATTCCTACTTGTTCTTCAACCACCTGTATACTATCTGGACGTGGATAGAACTACGACACCGCGAAGCAGTTGATAGGTCTTGCTTGGCCTACTTCACATTAACAAATTGATCACACAGCACCATGGGCAATAACTTGCTTTGCGCATTAATAACTGCTCTGCTGCTTCAATCCGGGAACGGGGCAACCTACAGTATTGATGCGACGACTGCAGACGAATCCGCCCGGAGCGGCTCGGCTTGGACTGGGCAGCTAAAGCTGTACAAGAATGTTAACTATGAGTCATTGCTGATCACGCTCACTTTCAACACGGCGAACTTATGCTTCAATCTCGCCTGCGGTGACATCGACGACCAAGTATCCTCGGCTTCGTGGAAAGGGCTTCCACTCAAAGCCTACTTCAAGGGCGGCACAACTTCGCTACTCATGTTCTACCAAGGAATCGATTGCACGGGCGTAAGCCAGGGATGGCCGACATCGTACGAACATACGCCAGATTTTGGCGCTGTAGGGATAAATGATGCGGCGGCGTCTTTCATGTTCCTGGAGAGTTACACCGGGGCGGAAAATGGAGTTAAAAGTATCTGCGACTACAAAATCACTACCAGCTCGTAGCAGACTTTACACAGTAATGTTTAGGTTGAGATGTGATAATACGACAACAGCTATGCAAACCATGATTGCTGCTGTCAATCCCTACAGCAGAAGCACAACAATTGCTTGAAACAACTTAAAGTTAATGTGTATTGACCACTTACCAAAGTTGGCACTCCAGAAGTTAAACAAACAGCGACCACATCGACGAGTTAGCCAGTACTCAAGTAGACGGCGTACGTGTAACCACCATAGAAATGGAGTCGGTCTCTGACACTGATCCGCCCACTACATTTGCACCCGTCCACATGCAAATATAGGCGGATCCGTTGTCGATTTCATCCGCCTCCGACTTCACCTTGAACGCCGAAATGTTGCCTTTGACTTTCTGGACGTCGAAGTCTCGAATGCCACCGAAGTGGGGGAGTGTAATGGCCGTCGAGTAACCCTTGCAGTCAAAGTCTTCATAAAAGACAATGTAGGCCTTGCCATCAATTCCTGTCGTCGGGAGCCCCTCCCACTTGGCAGACTCAATCTTGTTGTCGAGGGCGGTACAGTCGACGTTGTAGCATTGGTTCGGAAACGTGAAATTCACAGTCAGTAGTGGGTCGTTGTAGTAGGTGCTGGAATACAGCTTGATGGTGCCGTCGAAAGTGTTCACAGTGTCGGTGACAGCAGCGCAAGCACTAAACAATGCTGAGAAAGCGAAAACCCAAACAATGAAGACACGACGGCATAACATTGTGAGGCTGGTTGACGAGTGCGAAACCAAGAGAAAAACGAGATATGAAAGCAATTGCCATGAGCATGTCCAGACATAGTGTCGGACATGTTGCTAAGTCAGTATGCCAAGCTCTTCAATATATCAGTGCTGGAAAGTCGCGCATGTTGAGGTCTAGAATAACGTAGAAGGCAGACACAAGTTGTATTGCTTGAGATGTACGACTTGCTCTAGCGTTAGGGCTTCTCGTTCTAAATCTCCGGATGAGAATCACCACCTTTGGTGGTAGACATCGAAGAACCCGCCACCTTTTCCAGATACAACTGATGGCCGCAATATGAACGCATAGTTTCGTGGTAGTTTTTAGATCTCATCATCCAAGGATTGCTCGTGGGTTTTGGTTATCCATGTGTGCGAGATACTTTGCCACCTAGTTCGCTTGGACGAACAGTATGAAAAACAATTCCTGGATGGTATTCTCCTGTAGTACTTCGAACGATCGACGTTATTGCTCATTTTCACATACTCACTTTTGAAAACTCCCAATGATCGACAAATCCTCGTGTTTTGGCATCCATGAGTTTTATTCGGACATTGCTCGTTGCTGTGACCATCACCTTCACGCTCGCCACTTCTCTCGTTCAGGCTTGAGAAGGTGTTGTCATGCTGTACGAAAAGACTCACTTCAACGGGCAGAGCTATCCATGGTTCATCGACACCGCGCAGAAGTGCTACGAGCTGACGTGCTTCAACAACAAAACTTCATCCGCAAGGTGGGAAGGGCTACCCAAGAAGGGGAATTTCAACGGCAAAGCCCACATCGCTTTCTACAAAAACCGCGGATGCACGGCCACCGCCTTGAGTGGACAACCGAGGACAAGAACTATTCCTCTCGACTTTGCAATGGATAAGTTGGACAACGATGTCTCTTCGTTCATGGTTTGGGTCCACGATGACAAGGTGAAGCACGGCATCGAGAGTCCTTGCAAGTGAGATACCGGCGATAAATTGCGTGCTTTATATTTTCTAAAACTTTCGCCAATACACTGTGGTTTAAAATTCTACACATAATTATGCTTTATGTTTTTTTCTATCCGTTCGAAGCTGAATACCATATCACGATAATTATCCATAGGATTCGCCAAGAACTGTATTTTGATTTCCCTTGATGACTCCAGCACTAGTGGATTGACACCATTCGCTACTGATTCTTAGCTCTTGAGTTACCCTCCCACTTTCACTTTTATCCCGCACTAGCTGCCTCCCGCCAGACTCCTGACACCCAAGCATGCGCATTCCAGCGGTGATGTGTATCGTCGTCACTATTTTACTCCTGACCTTTCTCGCCAACTCAGTTTCTGCGTGGAATGCCACTGTGACGTTCTACAAAAATGCGGAATTTGAAGGATCAGCGTATGCGTGGGGAATCACAGAGACCCAACTGTGCTACAACCTATCTTGCTTCGACAACAAAGCATCGTCGGTAAAGTGGACAGGCTTACCCGAAACCGGAAGCTTTGACGGCAAGTCACGCATCGCCTTCTTCACAGGCAAAGACTGCACTGGGGACCACCGAGACTGGCCAACGGATGGAGTGATCAATGGAAAGAAGGACAATTACCCGATGGACTTTACGCTGGACGGCATCGACGACTCGGTTTCTTCGTTTGTAGTTTGGGAGGATAACAAGAAACTAACCAACGGCAAGGAAACACCTTGTCCCTGGGCGACAACCTAAAGCCTGGTTCACACGTCGTAGTGAGTAGTATGGTAATTTGGGATCACCAGGTAGCAGTTCAAGTTAATGCATCATTTTCTGTATGGCTCATGCAATCCCTGAAATCTCTTGATTTTTCTAGATACAAGGGTATTGGAGTAGAATAGCATTTTCTGATTTTGTTTGCTCGACAATATATCTGCATGGTAGCTGTCAACTTTAACGGAACCAAACCAAATACCCTTCGGATATATCGAAGAGCCAGTGGATCTACAGCCTTGCTTGGCACAACAAGGTTTCGCCCGGTCAGGCTCGCATCGCGTTTTTTACAGGCAAAGAATGCACGGGCGACAACCGGGATTGGCTGACGGACGGAGTTATCAACGACAACGAAGGCAACTATCCCAAGGACTTCGCACTGGATGGGATCAACGACGCTATCTCATCGTTTATGGTCTGGGAAACCAGGAAGAAGGCAAGAAATGGCCAAGATTCGCCATGCGCGTGGGGCACAAACTAAAGCTAGCACGAAATGCAACACTTTTCTGTGCGAACATCTTCTATTTCATTATTAAGCTCAGCCAGCAGCTCGGGGTGGTGGTGGATGGATACCATAAAATTGCAGTATCTCCAGAAATGCTGAATTCTAGACCCCAGATTACCCGAGTACATTGTTCTTGATCCGAACCTCCCTTGATCCAAACGTAATTCCATCATCTATGGTCAAGAGTCTTGACTCAAGACCGTAGCGGTGATATCATTTTGTATCTAGTGCATGGTTTGCTTCAGTTCGCGTTTCCAAGTGCAGGGAAACAATGCTGCCTGTCAAAGTTACATCGTTGATTCTACTGGGGATTTGGGTATTCATGCAGGCAGAAGCTACCGACTTGTGGCTGTATGATCACAACGACTACGACAAAGGCAAAACGTTCAAGCGGTTCAATTTCGGGACGTCCCAGCGCTGCTACAACATCGTCGACTGCTTCGACAATAAAGCCTCGTCGGCTTCTTGGATCAATACGCCTAAAGAAACGTGGTTCGTCTTCTACGATGGAGAAGGATGTAGCGGAACGCAATACGTATCGACAGCGACACCTTCAGGTCAGATGAAATTTGCTTCCGCCGGACTCGACAACAAGCTCTCCTCGTTCATGCTCTGGGAGTACTCCATTTATCCTCTAAAGGGGATCGTCGACATCTGCAGCGAAGACGCGATCCTCCTCTCCATCAACAATACCGACAACTCGAATGCAGTGGAATGCAGCAGCAGTGGGGGGAACAGTACTGTCGGCTTCTTGTAGAAGAAACAACTTGTGTTTCCGAGACATGTTCGTAGTATCGCACTACACCACAACAGGAAAATTGTATTCTCTGTGATGTATCGGTAAATGCTGGTAATATAAACGGGAACTAGCCAGCTCCACTACGGATGGATGGTATTGCAGCGCAGCTCGAAGTCTTTGAATCACAATGTCATTTGTCAAAACAAAGCCGAACGAGCCAAATAGCCCTGATGAAGGCGCTGTTAATCATCTCTCTTTCCGTCTCTGGTGCACAAGCCATGACACTGACTCTCTTCAGAGGAACTGAAGACACTCCCCGTAAATTCAGCATCGACGAGGTGACCCAGCGGTGCTACTCCATCAATACCTGCTTTAGCGGACCAAACACGCCTGCAACGTGGCACGGAGTTAAAAGCCACACTAAAGTCGTCTTCTACAGCAACGAAGGCTATCAACCGCATCAAGCCATCGGATCTGGTACACCGGACGGAGCTCTTTACTTTTCCGACGCGAAATTTACCCGAAGCGTTGGAGCGTTCATGATTTAGGAAACCGGACAATACGCGACCAGTGGGCTAGAGAACGCATGCCACCTGGATGAGCAGGCCATATTCAACACCACTAAGCGAGTTGTCGATTAAAGCGTAGTATCATTAACAGCTCTTTTAATCCCAGTTTGAAGATTTCCGACTCCTGCAGTATTACTGGTTAACCTTCTTCGTCCAGGTTCCTAGCATCCATCGTAAAACAATTCTACCAAAACTCAATCGCTGCTGGTTTCGTAGGGTGCATCTGTATCAACCCACGCATTCAAGCTCCTGCCTCGATACAAATGCGACCGATGTAAGAGATCGAAGACGCGCCATGTACAAGGAGGAACCAGATTCAGGAGCCAAACTAATCAACAACGCTACCCCCAAACGCTAAGAACTGTTCGATTCTGACACAGGCGCACAGTTTTCATAGCATAGAATCTAGCAGCCAACCCAGAGGCAGTGATCACTACCAGCTCAACGATTGATTCTGGGTACTCAGCCGTAGGTGAACAATCCGCAATCCAGGGGATCCCTAGCTGATTTCCTGGTCTGATATGTATTTCGCTCAACTTCTTATACCTATTCATTGGATTATCCGTTCTTTTCCTCTTCGCCACAAAGAGGGAATCAACTACCAGGAGCTTTACACCACCTAGATACGTATGCTATAACCACTAATTCCACATGTCGGCTGAATGTTTGAATGGCAACCAGGCCGAAATCAGCTCCAATGGTGCATGTTTCTCTATGGGCATCTTCGGTGATTAACACTCGATAGCTAATCCTACAACCCGTTCTGGTTCTCATTTTCTGACTTTCCCTTACAGCAATGAATCAGCCCATGAAGATTTCCCTCGCGGTTGTCTTCCTTGTACTCACAACCGTGCCAGTAATTACTGCGAAGATGCACGTTTGGGTCTACGCTGGACTTTACGTAGGCGCTGATCGGTGGTCGATGAAGTTTTCAACAACTCAAAAGTGCTACACCTTCACCTCCTGCTTCGATTCGGACGCAGAAACAGTGGGCGCAGACTGGGAGGGCATTGATACACTTGCAATCGTCTTTTACGAGAAGGAGCAGTGTCAAGGCACTAAACTGATCAGCCACACTATTCCAAAAGGACAGGTGATGTTTACATTCGACAAGGGGGCAAAGTCGTTTATGGTGTGGGATCAAGGGATGTACGCAACGAACGGCATCGAGCACGAATGTGAAGAGCGAGCGGCGCTGAACACCACCAACTCGACGGGTTCTTCTGGGAGCTTGGATGTCGGTGAAGATATCGTCCTGCCTTAATTTTTGTGCACGTGTCATGTCTACTGCTTTCAAAGTACTTCGTAGTAGTGGTAGCTCTAATTTAAACGGCTCCAGTAACCGGGTCGATAGCGGAAATGCAGAAGGGACTGCCTACTAACTGCTGCGAGGTTGCTACTTCATGTAAGGCTGAACTGCAAATGTAAGGCTGAATTCATCCTGATTTGTATGCCGCCAAGGGGGAGGGATAACGAATTGGTTTCATCTGCGTTTTATGATTTTAGTTGTTGAGGCGACTGCGTAATAGAGCAAGCTTTCAGCAGAAGATAGCATCAGAATGCCTGTAGATTGCATACTTTCGGTCACGCGACTATGTAGTGGTTTGAGCCCCCAAGGGTTCCGTATGTAGGCAGCTATAGCAATTCACGTCCTACGTCTTACACTGCTCATTTAGCCGCGTCACACAAATGACTCCACTCCACTCAGCAACTGTCTTCGCGAGCGCACTTCTTGTTCTGTTAGCACTTCATGCTAGACTTGCACACTCATTCGCTGGCCAGCTTCAGTTCTATTCGGGAGTCTACTACGACGACCTAATCGCCACGAAAAACATTTCGGAGAGCAACCACTGCTACCAACTTGACTGTAACAACCGAATTGGCTCGGTTAGATGGGATGAATTGCCTGAATCTGGGCTACTCGGCAAGACGTACATCTCGTTCTACGCCTATTTGAAACGCGAAGGATCCCATGAGTCTTCATAGCTGCCACACAACGGAGGGATCCGCGAATTCCAACTCAAGACGGTGGTAGGCACCAATTCGGCTTTTATGGTGCGAATTGATTCCCGGAAGGTGAAGAATGGATACAGCAGTGTCTGCGATGGGTAAGACAAGGAGGAGGCCATTATTATCGAACAAGTGGAGAGCTACCATGCACACGTTTTTGGTATTTCATCTCCTTTGTCTAGATAATATCAATACATTTATACTCGAGACAAAGCCACAAGTGAGTTTTGACCTTGATTTCAATAACGCAATGGCAAAGCGAAATAACTCTGATGCCACAAGCACCCATTGATATGTCAGTGAGTACCCATAGAAACTATTCAGATTCCAGCTTATATCTTGTGGTAAGCCCACGGATGGTCCGATCTGTATCGAATACCACACACACACACACACACACAAGATATACAGTTACAGCTTAAATTTTTGCAACCACCTCGTATCGGTAGGTAGTATCGTGCTGTTCAATCTTCAATCCGTCTAGCTAGGACTTGAATTGAATCACTTATCAATTGTCTGCCTGGTGAAGATAACGCAAAATGAACTTTTGCAACGGGGCTGCAGTTCTGCTCTACTTCTCTGCACTCTATGCTGCTCAGTCGGTCACAGCATGGTCTGGAACCGTGACATTTTACAACAACGTGTGGCACGACGACAGCGGCGGCAAGTACTCATATCACATTGACGATTCGCAGCAGTGCATCAATCTCAGTTGCTACAACGACCGCGCTACATCGGCCAAGTGGAGCGACATCGTCAAGTGGGGCGCTTTCGACGGCAAGTCTCGCATCGCCTTCTACACAGACAAGGACTGTACCGGGACCGTACGCGACTGGGACATCGAGCACCCGGATGGGTACCCAGGCAACTTCTTCCTGGACGGCATCGACAACGATATCTCGTCGTTCATGATCTGGCAATTCAGCAAAGACAAAAAGGGGACTACGCTACCATGCCCTTGGGATTTCCAGTGTTGTCTCGGGTAGGTGGAAAGCTGGAATAGCATTTCGAGAGGTTGTGAGCATCGTACAGTCCATCATTCTGGACCACGCTTGAGCTGATACTAAACTACCAGACATGTAGTGTAGACATCAAAGCATTCCAAATTGCTTTTCTCGTGTGGTTGGCCATCAAAGTGAGGTGCATGTTAGCAATATCTCCCATGCGGTACATACATGTATTATTTGTCAGTTCCAGCGAGTGCAGGTGGGCCTCATATGTGAGTCTCATTTTCTGCATGCGCAGTATTGTTCAACGCATAGATGGACCGACGAAGTTCTAACAATTGTTGCTCGGAGCAAGCTCTCATTGGAATATAAGACGACGAGAAGTTGGCCCGTGAATCGGATAGACAATTAAAAGATCTACCGCTCCTTTGTACTTATGGTTAGAGTAAAACGCTGGAATGCTGTTCATTTCCAGGTAAAGCGCCACTTTGCATCAATCTCATTTTTGGATTTGGAATCTTGACGAACTAACATGCAGAACTGAGGCTTATCTCTTACTGGAAACCCGTAGTTCGTGTCACCAAGCATTACGTACTCGCGCTTCTAGCTTTCAGAAACGGACCCGCCTACTACGTCTGCTCCAGACCAGCCGCACACATTCGCAATGCCATGTCGTTGGATTCTTGATTCTGACCGCACCATAAAGGATGAGACGTTGCCTTTGATCTTTGGAAAGACAAATTCTCGAAGCCCTCCATTGTGTGGTAGTAACGCCGATGTTTGGCTTCCATCGCAATTCACGTCCGCGTAGAATGTGATGAATGCTTTTCCAGCCCACCCGGTCGTCGGAAGTCCCGACCATCTCGCAGATGCTGTTTTGTTGTCGATGTTCTTACAGTTGACGTTGTAGCATCGATTCGGCATGTAGAAGTTGATCGTGAGCAGTGGACTGTCATAGTAGACGCCGGAATAGAGCTCGATGCTGCCGTCGAATTTGATATAGTCTTGAGCGACCTCGACGTGCCCCAAACAATGGTCCCCAAAGAAAGCCATCAGTACAAGAACAAAGGCGACATAGAGCGAAGACATTGCTATTGAGCTTGAGCAGGAATCACGAAATGACAAGTCAAAGGAATTGCCGACTAACGAGATCTGTCTGTGGGTCAGATACAAATGTCTGGGGTTGCCTCTCTTCCAACGACGCCTTGGTGTAGCTAGAATCTGTGATTCTGCTCTTATATCACAGCCACTGAATGACACAAGGAGACTCTTTCGCTTGGCGGTTGATTGTTACGACTCTTTGTACTAAACTACTGGCTGCAGCTCTGGTAACTTCGCTACGGCCAACAACTAACGTTTCATCAGAGCCAAACAGCCTAGGCAGCGATTACCAGTAAGAACAAAGTCGATGGCTGAGCGTTCCACGAGGCGAACACCTTCTATCGCGCGGACACAGCGTCCAGTTGATGTTATGGATGCACACCCGGTAAAACATGAATCAAGTATAAGTACTTATGGTTGGGCTGAATCACTTTCCGATTCCCCTCGTGAACTCCTTGCGATATGGCCGCCTTCGCGTTGCTCTCTCTACTTGTCCACATCTTCGTAGTCGAGTCTGTGACGGCTTGGTCGGGGAGTGTGACTTTCTACAACAATCGGTGGCATGACGACAGCGGCGGCACGTACAAGTACACCATGGACGATTCGCAGCAGTGCATCAACCTGAGCTGCTACAACGATCGAGCTACATCGGCCAAGTGGAGCGGTCTGGTGGAGTGGGGGGCTTTCGATGGGAAGTCTCGCATCGCCTTCTACACGGGTAAGGACTGCACGGGCACGGTCCGCCACTGGGAAATTAAGGATCCGGGATACTTTCCAGGGAACTTTTTCCTAGACGGCATCGACGACGACATCTCGTCGTTCATGATCTGGCAATACAGTAAGACCAAGAAGGGGACGACGCTGCCTTGCCCCTGGGATTTCAATTGCTGCTTGGGGTGAAGACCTCCAATAGTGGGTTGTGTATTTCGTTGAATGATGCTGCTTGAAAGTCTAAGAAGCTGCAATCCTTCACGAGTCAAGTCGTTCAATCAAAGCAGATTCGCTAACACAAATGAATAATGTTGTTGTACTTCGAAGTGTCTGCTTCACTGACCTCCTATCCGTCGAGGGTGACATGTGCACCGTGGTGTCAGGGGTGCCGTCAGATGGCATCATGGAGGACATTAACTGATAATGCAGGTTTTCATCAAGACTGCATCAATCCATTGAGAAAACCATTGCGAATTTCGTTAGCTGCGCAGTGAAAATATAAACGACGGAGTTTTGCAGTTCTACGCCGCTGTAGCGTCCACTTCGCGCACCTGCTTGCCTTCAAGGACGTCGCCGACCCACTGGGAAATATGCGCCGCCATGTCGCGCGTGCCGTTTTGCTCCATCATGAAGGCGTGAGCTTGCGGCACGACGCGGTGCTGCGCGTTCGGGAAGCGCACCTGGTATTCCTGCATGAACTCGGCGGGGACCCACTCGTCCACCGTCGAGTACACAAAGAGGATCTTGTCCTCGTGCTGTGCGATGAGCTCCTTATCAAGGTCGGCAACGTCCTCCATCTCGTCCGCAGCCATTCCCAGGACGTTGCGCATGACGCTCGCGTTCACGAGGGACAGTGACGCTAGTTGCAGGGTCTGCGACGTCTTGGCTCCGACCACGCGCCGCACAATCCAGTGACGTAGCCCCGACGGTACCAGGTACTCCACCATAGCTACAAGTGTAACACCGTGTTCATAGCGCTTAAACAGAGGCATCATCTGCTTGCCCTTGGGGGAGAGCGCCATGTGCATAATAGTAGGCTGCATCAACACCATCTTGACGATTTGTTGGGGGAACCTCCGTGCAATGTCCAGCAGAAAGTAGCTGCCGATGGAGTGGCCAATGAGGACGAAGCGCAGCGTCGGGTCTTGCCGCAGTCTCTGCTCGAGGTAATACGCCTTGTGCGCCAGCTGCTGCTTGAGCGAGAAGGCGCGTCCGTTGTTCTTCCACGGCATAAAGTGACCTGCGTGCGACAGACAGCGCACTTCATGGCGGCGGCCGTGCGTCCTGACGAGCTCCTGCATGAGCGGCAGGTAGTAGAACGGGACGCCTGGATTGCCAGGGACTACGAGCACCAACAGCTTCTCCTCGTCGTGCTGCTGCGTGGGGTAGTACACAAGTGACTGAGCCTGCGTGCCGTCCTCAGCCACGACGGTCCACTCCTCTGCGGGTGCGGTGATGGGGCTGGGGGCCACTGCGTCGTCAGAGCTGCTCGGGTCGAACTCATCGGTCAACTGTCGACTGAGCGCGCGGTGCAGCCGCAGCTGGTCCAAGTGGCCGCGGCGCCGGTGGTACACGAAGCGAGCGAGCGCCAGCGCCAGGACGGGGGCCAGCACGCCGTGGCGTTGCGCCTGCAGCTTGAGGTTCTCCAGGAAACTTGCTAAAGCTGGCGGCAGCATGTTGACGATCTCCAAGCTGATTAGCGGCTGACGTCGCGTGTCGAGTCAACATGTCTAGCTCAAGCTAATGTGCCCAAACCACCTTTCGAACAGAATAAACCCATCGCTTTGACTGAGTTAACCATCAATCAAACCTATATGCAACTCGTCAGGGACAAGGTGTTGACTCGACCAAGTTCAAGGTTATGATGGAGGAAAGCGCTGCATCTCGCGCGTCTGAGCTGCCGCCTACAGGTTTAAAGACCCTGCTGATGGAGGAGGTCGCGTCTTCTATGCGCGTGCTGAGCACCGTGAGCTGTGAGCTGCTGGCGGCGGAGAACCACGACGAGCAAGAAGACGTCGCCCAGGCCATGACGCGCGCTCTCGGCTGGCTGCACAGGCAGATCGCGACGCCTTCGTACCGACAGGTTGCGGAGGAGAAGATGCTGAATGAATTATCGCAGGTTTTTCTGCATTGGCACAAGCAGCAGACGGAGAAAGCTATGGACTGGAGGTTCTGGATGCTGTGGGCCGAGTTGGGCTGCTCTCTGGATGTGCTGCGATGCTCTGGAGCGGAAGCTGCGAGTTTTGCAACGCTCGTGAGAACATCGCGCCCGCCTGAGAACTTTCCGGCGTCGCTGACACACTGCAACCAGAAGAAGCAGGTAGCGTTCAGTTGCGAGCTGTGGGATGCGGTGCTGGGTAGACCGCTGGATGGAGCTCCGACTGGAGCGTTTGACCACGTTGCACCGAGGTTGATGGAGGTGTTTCTTCACTGGATGACAACTGCCATGCGTGGGTATGAAGTCGCGTTCATTGCGAATGTGGCTGCGGAACTTCGAGGGCATTTCGCTGCGTCGACCAACAGCTCGTTACTGGTGGATGCTTTGGTAAAGTTTGCCATTTTCAAGATGAACGCGGAAAGTATCAGCAGGAGTGCTGCGAGTGTGGCAGTGACTGTGGTGGTTTTGAGTGGATTGACAATAACTCGTCGGACGCCGGAGGTGGTGGATTATTTGGCATTGCTGAGTGATGCTACAGTTGACGAGCTATCGCGCGGGCTGTTCCCGCATCCTCATAGCCCCGTTGCCATCGTTGCTATGGCGCTAGGACTTGCATTACTAGACGATGCTAGATGTTTCAACACTCAGCTACTGTCTGGAAATGGGACTCTTCTCAGCCAGTTTGCACTGTTGCGAATTGCTTGCTTACCGCTGCTGTCTTCACGCTTGAGGCCACTCGGTGATATGTACATATCTGACTATCAAACGGAAGTGTATCGGAGATTGCAGACGCTAGTTGCTGAACCTTCACACGCGGTTCTGCAAGAGTACTCGCTACGGATGGCCGAGTCGTGTGTCGAGGAGATGGTCGGGTTCTTCCAGACTTCCCTCACTGTTCATTTAGCTCTGCTCGCTGCTGCGCAATCAGTGCTTCCTTCGGAGCTTTTTCGTCCGAAGATGCTGATCCAACTAGCTCCTTCAGCTACCACCGCAGTTCAAGATGAAAGCTTGCTGGCAACCGCACCGGAGATCGTGTCGTTTCTCAAGCAGTTCTACGTCACGGTCGCGTCGACTCTTAAAATCCTATCATCTGGCCATCTCGTTCGGGCGTTCCTGGCGCTCTCTCGGATTGAATTTGCGCGAGAGGTGTGTGCGTCGCCAACGTCAAATCTATCGATGGAAACAGTGACGCAGCAACTGGAGCAGGCGCTGGAGCAAACTGCTACACCACCCGAAACAATTTTCGCACCAATCTTGCGGTCGTTGGCTATGCATTCGATGACAGCAAATATTGACATTCCACCCGAGATAAATATCGTTGCCGGATGCCAGACGCTGGCTGTTGGGCTTGTCATGCAGAGCAAACTGCGCATACTGCTCTTTCAGTGCACAACGCTGATAAATGACGCGCTCGCGGTGGTGTTTTCAGGGCTATACAATGTTTTCGAGCCGGTTGATGCCTTCGCTCACAGGTTCCTCGGCGTATGTCTTACGCACTTGGCGCAGTTCACGCCACTCTTCACAGTTTTCCCGCATTACCTGCAAGTCACACTTGCTGCGTATCCAGCGAACGCTTCCAGACAAGCTCTCACGAAGACATGCGGCGCGATTTTTGGCTCTCTGTTCTACTCGAAGGCACTCACGATGCCAACCGCGAACGATAACGAGATCGTGGAAACAGCCCAGCGAATGGTCCTGTGGGCGATCCGAAAGTGCTGCGACCGCAGCTCTGTATTACTAATCGAGGAAGACAAGGTGGCAGCCGAAGCACTACTGACGAAGCTTACCAGGGAGAAGGCCTCAGGGAAACCAATTGCCGAGGATAACTCTATCGAGAGCGAGACGGACGGATTGTACCTGGCCGGCTTGGTGTTTGAATTGATGAAGATGGCGCCGATGAGCATTTTGGAGGCTTGCGCTATGGAAGTAGAGCGCCTCCTAGCGCGGTGGAAGAGCAACCCTCGCGTACTCCGTGAACTCAAGAGCGCGTTGTTTGCACGCATCTCGCAGAACTGTGAAGCCGAAAAGCGCGCGTGGTTTGCGGCCTGGTACATCGAAGTCGACAATCAGTACCCCCAAGAATCCGTCTCCAAGACCACAGCCCCGTCTCGCCTGTAGACGAAGTTGAATCCTGACAAATGATGCTGGTAAAATGTGAGTTTTTGATTGTTTCAAGGTTGTTTGGCGCAAACGTCTCCTGTTGCTGCTTCTGCTCGTCCATTTACAGCCGCTTGTCACCATCCCACTTGTAGAACCCCTCGCCAGTCTTGCGGCCCAGCTTGCCCTCGGCCACTTTCTTGCGGACGATGTCCGGCACGAAGAAGGCCGGCTCGTTCGGGTGGTCGCGCACCCATCCCTCCAGGATGAAGAGCGTCGTGTCCAGGCCGACGTAGTCCGCGAGCGTGATGGGTCCCATGGGGTGTCCCGCACCGAACTGCATGCTCACGTCAATGTCCTCCTTGGTGGCATCTCCACGCTCGTAGAGCGAAATAGCCTGCGCCAAGTAGGGCACCAGCAGGCGGTTAACGATGAAGCCGGGCGTGTCCTTGCAGCTCACGGGATGCTTGCCGATATCCAGCACCCACTGCTTGCAGGCGTCAAAGACCTTGGGGTCCGTCGCGTCCGTGCGAATAACCTCCACGAGCTTCATCAGTTGCACGGGATTGAAGAAGTGCAGGCCCACGACTTGCGACGCGCGGCCGGACGAGCCCGCGAAGTCTGAGATGGCCAGCGACGACGTGTTGGAAGCCAGGATGGCCGAGGGCTTGGCCACCTGCCCCAGGTTGGCGTAGAACTCCTTCTTCACCTCGACATTCTCCACGATGGCCTCGATCACGAGGTCGCAGTCCGCGAGTGCTTGCAGCTCCGTCGTGGGTGTGATGCGACCGAGCGCGGCAGCGGCCTGGTCATCCGCCTGCTGCTGCGTGATGGTACCCTTCTTGACGCCGCGACTCAACAGCTTCGTGAGCGAGCCCTCGATGCGCTTCATGCCGCTCTCGAGGCCCTGCGGGTTGGCGTCGAGCGCCACGACGTCAAAGCCCGCAGATGCGGCGGTCTGCGCGATGCCATGGCCCATGAGCCCCAGACCGACCATACCCACCTTCTGGATCTTGACGTCGCCCGCGGACGTGGCCAGAGCGCGCGCCAGCAGCGACGGCGTGGCGCGGGGCAGCGAACGGAGCATGGGGCGCAGCATTGCGAGAAGTAAAGTGAGCTTTCGAGCGTGGATCGCGGACTGACGTTGCGATGGGCGGAGGCGCTTCACACGTGGTGTTTACGAAGCGGATTCCGACGTGCGGGAGAGATCTTCAACATGATCGGTTTGGAGAGGGGGGACAGAGTGTCCACCTGGCAGGTACGCGGTGGTGACAGCAACTTGCTGCGGAGACACCTTCCTGTGCGCAGTGCAGACTCTGCAGTCTATGATGGTGGCACACCCATCTCATGGCTCCGCGGTGTTCAGTGTTGCAGCCGGCGGCATTGCGTGTCGGCCTGCTGTTTGTTTGTTTGCACCTCGTCGATGCTGTCGTCCACCTGAATCAGGTATCACCTTTGGCAGGTGTGTGGTGTGGTGACGTATCTTCGCACCTCCTCGTCCATTCCGACAAAGTCTCCGCCCAGGTCCCTACAATACCCACGTCGCCATGGCCGCCACTGAGCGCACGCACCTGCTCACGCGCAGCCTCAGCGGGTCGTGGGAGGGCGACCACATGACGGTCAAGCCCTACGGCCCGGCTGTGACCCTGGCCATGGCGCTCAACTACGTGATCGGCACGGGCTGCTTCGGACTGCCCTACGCCTTCATGGAGGCCGGCATCGGACTCAGCCTCACGCTCATGATTGTCGGCGTCATCGGCTCGCTCATCACCATGAACTACACGCTAGAGTCGCTGGCCAGGGCCGAGGGCGTCTGCGCGGCCACGGGAGGAGGCGCCCCTCGCCACCAGATCACATACCGCAAGTTCGAGTTCGCCACGATCGCCGACATGTTCGTGGGGCGTGTGGGCAAGGCCGCGGTGCAGCTGGTCATGGGCCTGTATTGCATCGGCTCGCTCTGGTCGTACGCATCCGTGTTCTCGTCGTCCACGGCCTCGCTCTTCTTCTCGTACGTGCTGGGCGATTCGTGCGACGTGTACGGGGATTCGCCCTCGTCCGGCTGCCTGGAGGGCTACTACGTGTTCATGGCCATCTTCTCCGCCATTGTGCTGTCCATGGTGCTCATGGACATCAGCGACCAGGCGCTCGTGCAGAAGTTCCTGTCCGTGTACCGTATCGTGGCCTTCGTGCTCATGCTCGTGACGATGCTGGTCAAGGTGGCGAGCGACGGACAGGACATTGTGGCCTCACGATACAATGCAATCGGCCTGGTGAACTGGGGGAACTTTGGCAAGGGCTTTGGACCCACACTACTGGCGCTCAACTGCCAGTACAACATGCCGGACGCGCTGCAGCCGCTGAATCCCAAGTCCAAGGCGCGTTTCGTGGCGTTTGCTGCGCTATTGATCGCTGGTACGTGCTACCTTCTGGTCGGCCTGCTCGGGGCGCTGTCCTTCGACAAGATCAACCCGCTGGCGACGCTCATGTGGAGCGATTACACGGGCTGCGGCAACGGATGGGAGCAGTGCGGCCACGCCAACCCGGGCGGAATCGTCGTGCAGCTCGTTATCCTGCTCTTCCCCGTCATCAATGTGGTGTCGGCGTATCCGATGGTGGGCGTCACTGTCGGCGACAACATGCTCATGTCGTTCCCGTCGCACCTCACTGCTCGCTTTGGTGAGGGGATCACACGCAGCATGTGCCGACTGTCGGTGGCGGTGCCGCCGATTCTGTTCGCTATCGTGTTCAAGCGCCTGGACTTCATCTTCGCGGTCGCAGGACTGTTCGGATTCCTGCTCGGGTTGACGATTCCGTGCTGGTTCCAGGTCATCGGTAGTCGCTACTGCCAGCGCGTGTGGGGGTTCCCTGGCGCCGCCATCACCGAGTTCACAGAGCCGATTGTGAGCTCCGTCCCGTTTGCGAGTGTCTTCCTGGCCCTCACCTTCGTCATTACTGCAGTCGCCATTGCTACCATCAACACGTGAGCCTAGCAAAACGTGGTGGTGGCAATCCGCAGATAGAGACAGACAGAATGGGTGTACGCCACAAGATAATAGCCGTTGCAATCGTGTGCTCTTCTTTTATTCGCCTTCCTACTCATTGCAAACCAACTAGCTTAGCTCGTCCCCCACGGGCAAGGCGTATCCTTTCCGTTCGTGATCCTTTTGCTGGTCTCCCACACGATGAAGGAGGAAATTCCGTCGTTGATCCCGTCCAGCGTAAAGTCCATCGGGTAGTTGCCCTTCTTGTCGTTGATGTAGCCATCCGTAGGCCAGTCTCGACTGTCCCCCGTGCAGTCTTTGCCGGTGAAGAAGGCGATGCGCGACTTGCCGCTGAAGCTTCCACTTGTCGGCAGGCCTTCCCACTTGACCGACGACGCTCTGTTGTCCCAGCACGAGAGGTTGTAGCACCGCTGCGTCTTGGAGATACCCCACGGGTACGTCGCGCCTTCGAACTCCACGTCTGCGTAGAATTTTACAGTGCCGTACCACGCAGTAGCAAAGCTGCTAAAGCAGGCAAAGATGGCGGTCAGTAGAATCACCGAGGCTGTGAATTGACGCATGAGGTGGTTGAGTGTCAGCAAGATGTTGTCGCGGAGCGCAAATTCAAAAGTGACCCCATTTTCAAGCCACGTGAAGTGCAAACTGGCAGTTGTGGGTGGCTCTGCACCGAATACACAGACCGTGGATGGCATACATAACTTCTTGACCAAGCACTTTCGTAGCTAGACAGGATTCATCCGCTAGACCTCCCCTGGCACAATCAGAGGTGGAGGTTGAAGACAAAGTTGCCTTTTCTGTAGCCATCAAACGGTTTAAGAGCGGTTACGACTACCAAGCGACATCTTCTTCAATAGCATATCGGATGCAATCCGTATTCTATAAAGGTCAGCGACGCAGACGCGTCTCCGAGATGACACGCAGCGAGTCCCGCGCGCGATCCATCCACCGTTCTGCCCTCACCAGTCACAACAAGCATCAGCATCCTGTACCAATTGATCCTCCACCAGTTCCTCGTCGCACCTGCTTCCTCGGCGACTTGCCGCAACGTCTGGGCCTCTTCCTCGCTCTGAATCTGCAGTCGTCGCAACTCCTCCATTTGTTCCCTACACCACCACAACAGCATGAAACATAAGAGGTCTCTCCACCGCATCCTTTGCAATAATTACCACGCACGCCTCCGTCTTGTCCAGACCAGGCAGGTCGTCGATCAGCGCGTCGGTCTCCTGCACCATCTTGAGGACGTCGTTCGCTAGTGTCGTGATCTGTCACAGCAGCTCCAAATTAGCTGCTAATTCGACCTGATAATTCGTCGTCTAGCGCTCGCACCGCGTCCTTCGTCTCCTGCTGCTTGGCGTCATCTCCGGTTGCGGCCGGCAACAGCCGCAGCGCGTTAAACATGCTCAACGCCGTCTTGTCCACGCTCTCCTGCAGCAGCGACACTTTGTCCAGCGTCACGACGCCCGTGTCCGCGTCCTCCATGGCCACATCCTCGCTCTCGCCGAGCTGCAGCGCCTCCAGCTCCTCCTTCACGTCCATTTTTGCTAATTGGGACGCGGTATTATCCAATCGTGTTCGGTAGTTTGGAATAATGTAATCTGATTCGTGGGATTTTGGCTGATCGATTTCACGAGCATTTCTCCCAGTAAGAGTGACGACCATGGCCGATATCTATGGCGGGCGCGTGCTCGCAGGCGAAGACAGCGAAGAGGACGATGACGATGAGGAAGGTGGGCTGCCACGTGCAATACAATAGCTGAAACGCCCAATTCGTACGCTAATCTGGCGCCTGTTCTCCGCAGAAATGAGTTTCCAGTTCAATGGCTTCGGTTCGCAGTCGTCCCCAGCGGCGCCGCGCTTCGCTGCCCCCACTGTTGTCGCGTCAGCAGTAGTCGGAGAAGACGAAGAGAGTGACGGAGACGAGGAGGAAGGAGGATTGCAGTTGAAGGTGCAGGAGAAGACGGTGGAGACGGAAGAAGAAGATGAGGGTCAAGTTCAGGAGGAAGTGAAGACACCAGAGATTAAACAGACAAGCACAGAGGTTCAATTGAAGCCCCAAGAGACGCAAGAGCAGCTGTGGCACGTGGGCGAGTCTGTGAATGGCGTCGAGGCCATGAGCAACGCGTTCGTGGACACAGTGCAGCCCTCACTGGATGCGACGATCCACCGGATAGCCGAGCTGAAGGAGAGTCAGCAGGTAAACGTGCAAAGGGGAGTTGCAACGCTACTAGGAGAAGAACGTGACTTTTTTTTGCTTGGTATGGCTACTGTAGCGTTTACTGAAGATGTTGACGGAGCAGAACAATGGACTCCAGGCGAACAAGCAGCTGGAAGATGCGGCCGTGGTGCTGGAGAAGTTGCCGTTCTACGCGAAGAAATTGCAGGGTATCAAGTTGGCAATGCAGGAGATCTCCATCTCGACAGAAAAGATGAAGCGACGCGCCGAGGGTCTGCGGATCGACGCGCAGTCCCGTACGTGGCTTGTGAGCGCTGGTTGAGGAAGTGAGATTATGCTGATCAAGTTTGTATGGTGTCTACAGATGCAATCAAGAAGGAAAACAAGCGAGACGCGCAGTCGCAGTGGAACAAACTGTACGCCGCGAAGAGCGCGCCAGGCTCCGGCACACAGACTTAGCTTCCAGTAATAGTGGAGCGTCAGTGGCGTGACTGACAATATAACTGCGTGCCCATAGAGCGCTGTCGCCCACCAGTCGATAGATGGCTACTGTTTCATTACCGCCACTTGCCACGTACCCCTCCATCCAGCGAACACAAGGCAAACTACAAGTGTCTCAAAGCCAAAATCTTCCTCCTTATATGTAACGATAGTTTATCCCGGCCGCGACTCGTTCGACAACAGCATGACGCTCTGACAGCCACACACTCCAGTCGGTCCTACTGGTTGCGCCCGCCGCCTACTGGTACTTGAAGTAGAGCGCGGCGAAAGCCACCATGGCCGCCAGCACGGCGTACAGGGGACCGTTCTGGCCGCTGAGGTCCTGTCGACCGCTGGCCGACGTCTTGCCGCCGCTGGTGCCGGCCGCAGCCTTGGCGGACGCCTCCTGCTTGACGTCACCCTTGATCTTGCCGATCTCGAATTGCTTGAGCTGCGCGCGCGCGTCGTTGGAGTGGCCGATGTCCTCGAATTCGTCGCTCGCGTCCTGGCCAGCCACGTCCACCATGATCTCGGGGCCGCCCGGGTGGTCGTCCAGGAAGGCCGTCACGTCGTACACCTTGCGTACGCCCTCGTCGCGGATGACCATCCAGCAATCCTCGGCCGTCTTGTGCGGGGCCACGTCCTCCAGCGTGAACTCCTTGGGCTCGGCCATGGTTGATGCTACTGTTCCGAGGGTTCGTGCGTAGCTGCTCGCGCAGAAATGATGAAATGGGAGGGAACGCCCGCGCTGCGCAATTTAATGCTAGAATTGTGATTTACGAGGAATGGTGGCTATATCCTGTAGTTTATGGACTTGCTGAAACGGATATCCTGAATAAGTAGAATAGAAAGTGATTGATTGCGGGACAACACAAACCTTTGAGATATGCTTAATCGTCGTGGCTGTATTAGGGGTAAAACAGTAATTTTTGACCATTACGTGGCTACATGGACAACTTGCTGTCATATCTGGCGGTCGTACATCACCACCCCATTGATTGCCTCGTGCAAGCCGCGGTGGTGGCTCAATGTCTCGGTCATCTTGGCCGGAAGTAGGTCGTTGCATTGTACCGCGCTGAACCATCGCTAACAATCTCCACGCAGCCTGTGCGAATGGTTCCAGCGAATTTTCGTGCCTAAGCATGTGCTGGTAGTAGTTCGTAACTACTTGTTGCAGAGATGTCTGCAGCTGTAGCTTTGCGGTGATACAATTGCATGAGTACGCTCGACTGCCAAACACGTAGGCCGCTGGAGATATTGATCACATTTTGTGACAACCATCGTGCAATGGTGACACGAACCTTAGCTTTCAAACACGTCATGTATCCCAAAATGAATTGAAAACGATTTAAGGATAGCTAACAGTATGGCAACGCCATTACTCGCTCGAACGCCTCAACGTCCGTAGTTACGGGGAACCGCGCGCACCTGTCCGTTACCTATAGACTCCAAGCGCAGACCGATATACGGAATGTGCTTCCTTTTGGCGTCAGGTCCTGGACGTGGGGAAAAATCTTGTGGAAGAACTTTTTCAACAAAGCATCCACTGATGATGAGGCTTTGAGACCCCTCTCTTTGCCCTCCTCGACGGTGTCGACATCCGCGCGCTTGACAGTGCTTTCTTCGACGCGGAGGTTGCGATTCAAGTCGGAAGGGGTGTCTGGAAGGACCTTGGTATCGGCCGCTGCGCCCATAGTGGAGACGACGCTACTTGTACCAAAAAGCGCGAATGATGCTGCTAGGGCGACGAAAAGTAGACGCTTGCATGTGAGGTAGCCTGTCGCGTATTTTGACAGTGCTTGACAGGAAATGGTAACAGCAACATCGGGTACTGGCAGTGCTTGCCATAGCAGCTAGGTTTCTTGGTACATCTACAGTATCAGTCCAACATCATTATTATAATACTCTTTTTGTTAATACTAGTAATAACATATTCCCGTGATTACCCAGCGGGAAGCGCTCTTTGATTACCAGTACGGTAAGCAGCATTTGGTGCCACGGAAGCTGGACAGGAGGTATCCATGTAGGATAGGACGACGTTACCACCAAGCAAAAAAATGCGTATGTGGTTATTGCACCTTTCACGTATTTTAGTGCAGCCCAGCTACTTCGCGACGACACGCCGCTTGCATCACGAATAATTTGGGAGCGAGTAACACTTTCGACAGGTTTAGCGATTAGAACGACGACTTTCTTGTTTGTCAAACGGTTTATCACGCTCCTGCAGCGAATGGCGGTTGAGCCACCCGCCTTTCGTTTTCTTAAAGCACTGTGTTTTACTGTCTTGGATTTCTGCAGCTTTGTGTAGAATCCCGCACTCTGTCTGTGGCTCACCGATTTTAATTGTTGCGACAGCGTCACACATCAAAGGGAGTGTAGATAGCTCGGCCGTCATTGCCGTCAGCAAGTTGGTGTCACAGAGGAGCTGCTGTTTGACGGGAGGGCAAAGGCGAAATGCGCCGATTCTGTATAACGGCTTGTGTAAATAGTCAAGACGATTTTTACGGAACGAATAGCCTTGGCAAAATCTGTAAAGCCGACAATAGTATGTGGTAACAAGTTGGCACATGTACATTATTGTCCATTTGCAACCGGGGTTGCATTTCTGGTGATCCTCTATCACTGATTGGTAACTAGCCGAGCGCCGCCCGCGTTGCGGGCGGTGGGTGCATGGTTGGTTGGTGCCCGTTCGCTCGCTCATCCAGCTCGCTTCACTACTATTTTTGCTATGACAGGCTTATGTTTTATATCAGTATATTATAAAGTAGACTTGAACCACAACCCTAAGCCCGCTACGGCTCGCAAGTTTCGCCTCCGCTTGTCTACCATGCACTGCTTGGTCCTGGATTTTCACCCGCGTGCTTCGCACACGGACTTCAAACCACAGGCGTACTCGCTGCGCTCGTCTCACGTGGTTCCCGTGCGTACGAACCCTGAGCCCGCTACGGCTCCCAAGCATCGCCTCCGCTTGTCTAGCATGCACTGCTTGGTCCTGGGTTTTCACCCGCGTGCTTCGAACACGGGCTTCAAACCACAAGCGTACTCGCTGCGCTCGAGGGGGAATGGTGACTCCCAACAATTACCGCGCTATGCAAACCGACAAATGTATTCCTTTCGTAAAATATGCATTCACACAAAGTCGCTGCCTACGTCCTTTCGAACAGGTGGCGGTACACTATGCTCGCCGTGTACACTCCGTCTTCTTCCTCCCGCTCTGGATACTCAACCAATGCCTTGAATCTCGACCTCGACGTAACCCTTGACATGGCCACATACAGCTGACCGTGGGAAAAGCAAGGAGTCGCTAAGTACAGTCCCAGGTACTGCACAGTACCTTACCTCGCGGAATAGCTCCCGGACGGATCTCCTCGTCCTCATCTGGATCACCGGCGGGGTTGTCGATGAGCATGTCACGTGGAATCTTCATGTAGTCATTTCCCAGATCGTTGTGTACCTCGTGTCTCCCCTCTCCAACCTTCAGCAGGTACTCGGAAAACGCAGCCATTTCTGCAGCACTATCGGAGGTGGCAGCCGTGCGAACACGCATGTTCTCTGTCAGACGCACCTTCTGGGAAAGTGGCCACCGTTCGGATGACTTCAGGCAGGCGTCGATTGCCTCTGTAGCCGAGCCGCCCTTCACCATCGGGAGAATTTGCCTGAAATCTCCCGAAAGCACAACGACTTTCCCACCGAAAGGTTCTGCCTCGTTATCCAAAACGTCACGAAGCGTTCTATCCACTGCCTCAAACGCGTGCCGATGCGCCATGGGTGCCTCGTCCCAAACTATCAAACTTGCTTTCCTCATCAATTCCGTGACCTGGGATCGCTTGTTGATGTTGCAAGTAGATTCGCCGTCTATCTTCAATGGGAGTTTGAAGGTAGAATGCGCTGTCCGACCTCCCATAAGCAGCAGAGAAGTAATCCCACTGGAAGTGACCGCGATTGCAATTTTTCCGGATAGACGAACCTTGGCCAGTATGTTCCGAAGCAGTGTCGACTTCCCGGTACCGCCTGGTCCATCAACGAAGAATAGCTTCCTGCCTTCCTGTGGGTCCTCGACAGCTTGGGTGATCTGATCATAGGTCAAGCGCTGCTCCTCGTTTAGGTGGTCCTCCTCGCTCACAATTTGTTCAAGAACAGACGCGTCATATCCCGTTAGCTCTCGTCGGATGAGATTGTTTTACAGAACAGACTCAAGCACCAGGCGAGGGAACTCGCTCAGCCGAGGGAGATCAAAGTCTTGGACGGAGTACCCACTGACACTGAGCAAGTCTTGGATACTCTTCAATGTGTTGAACGTCACAACAGACGTTTTAAAAGGGTCCAACATCTCTCGGTTCCTGTAGGCATAGTCAAGCAAAAGGTCTTTGAAGAATTGGTCCCAAAGACCCCGAACATCCGTAGGCGCCGAGTAGACCAAGATTGTTGCAAAGAGCTGGCGCAGCTGGTACGGCATCTGGAACTCGGCAGCCTCCGACAAACACAAAACCCATTCGCTGTCGTTCTCCAGATAGCCGGCATGTTCAGCCGCGTCTCGATACGTGGGACACAGCACACCATCAACTGTCCGCAGGTCTTCGAAAGACCTCGGTCCTCGGCGATGGCATAATAGCAGGCGTAAATAGAAGCGCTCCATATCACGCGGTGAAACATGCACCATCCGACCAATTGCAGCCTGGTACCTTTTACGTCGAACCCAGCACTTCGTGTTTCCCATCCAGCGGAATTCCTTGGGTATATCCTGGTACAGCATTGTCTTCGCGATCTGGTTCTCGGGTTCGTCGCTCGCACACAATTCGAAGAAGCGGGTCAACATTGTGTGATTCCCACGACCGAGGACACGCTCCGGGTCTTCCGTCGCTCTGAAGAACACGGTTTGGGCATCTTCGACGTGAACGGTAAGCTGAGTGACTGCGTGTGTCTTTCCTTGGATCAAGAAGTCGAGTAAGCGGATACAGGCTTCAACTGGAGATATGTACCTGGCCGTGAGGAAGCGCAGAATCTCGTTCGGCTCTTGCCGAGGGAGCTCTCCACCCGCGCGAACTGCCTCGACAGTTAGCACAGCTTTATCGGACCCTTTGTAGACGTACTTGTATAGATATTTCACAGCTGAAATATCCGTGCACACCTCGACGTTGATATGGCAATTGTACTTTTGGGATAAGTACGGGTTGTACGGAACAACCCACTGGTTAATAGTGGCGTTGTCGTACTCCCTGCCCTTCCATACCAGGACGCCTTCAGCTCGTCGACGCCGTCTGTAGACCGGATAGCCGTTCACATTGGTTCTTGTCGCCTCTGCAAAAGGTTTCGGATATCCTTTCGTACACTTCCCGTCCTTCATGCAAGCGCATGACGGGTTTGCCGCTCCACAGGGTCCATGCAGCATGCATGTCATGATTGTCTCGAATAGCTGCGGGAACTTTTCTCTGTCAGGAAGCTCTGCAGACACCATACGATCTACGATTTGGCGAGTACGTGGCTTGTCCTCTTCAGCCAAAATGATCAAGATGTGCGCGTGAGGGAGCCCTCTCTTTTGAAACTCGACCACGTAAATCCGCGCTTCCATACGGCCCAGCACGCCTTCGCTCAGGTCTTTAAGCTGAGCTTGCAGTTTTTGCTGCCAGACACGGGCTACAATATCGGGGCGGTCCTGAGCGTTTTGTTGATCGGACCCAAGGGCCTCGACTATCTCTTCCCATGTAGGGCTGCAGGTCGTTGTCATGAACACATCAGGCTTGCCGAATTCTCTAACAATGGCCATTGAGTCTTGGTAGGACTGGTACATCGCTCGAGGACTGCCCAGGGCAGAATAACGCGGCGTCCCACTTGGTTGAGAAAATGGGTATCACCACCACGGCCTCGATCAGGGTGGACCAACGTACCATCGCCTCTGTCAAACTCGGAGAGTAGCCCTTCGCCTGCTTCCAGCTGAATTGTACCTTCGTTAAGCAGTGCGTCCTGAAGCCCTCGGTACTGATCGGCACGAATTTGCTTCTGATGTGAGGCCACCCAGCGAAGTTGCTCCTGCTCGCATTTAGCGCGTTGGTCGACACACCACTGCTGAAAGAGACGGCCACCTTGATGAAGAGCAGACTGATCTCCCACTTTTTGGTGCAACCAGAAGGCGACATGTTCGCGAAGGGACATCTGGTTCTTGTTGCGACGTCTGACTCCGTTCGCGTATGTGTCCGTGTAGGTCCAACCCAGCTCCCCTTACGGAAGCAGAAGAGGGTACTGAAGCGGATCATACTCCGGGCGCGTCTCGAACAGTCGCAGAAGCCTGTGATCCCGAGTATACAGTAGTAGATCGCGAGGCCTATCCAGGTTGCCGTCCTCGATGAGCGTCGCGCCTACCTCAGAAACGGTTGGCAAATTGTATGTCCGAGGATGCGCTATATTTTCGTGGAGGCGGAACACCATATCCACGACGTCGCTCGTGTCTCGCGAGCGCACTTGCTCTCCGAAACTCAGGAACTGCTGAGCAAATGGGTTGTGCTGCTCCATCATTTGCTCAATGTCCATCAACGCCACAGGATCCAAGTCAGCAAAAATTCCTCTGCGGCGTTGGGCGCGCTGCTGCATGTCCGGGTCCACAATATAGATCTGCGCGAACTTACGGTCTGTGCGCTCTCCGGTGGCGGGATCGATATAGGGGGGGGGGGGGGGTAGAGATCCCAAGTAGTGACCCATTGCACCCTGGATGCGGTACGTGTACACGCCCCTCTGTCCCGCTACGCTTGCATCCTGGTTGACGTCCTGGAAGGATCGGTTGGAGCACGAAGCGCCAATGGACGTGAACGCAAAAGCTTGGTTATACGCTCGTATGTGCTGTCGAAACGCTGGATCCCGATACAGTTGCAACAATCTTGGAGGTGCAGGCCGTAAAGGGGGAAGACGAACCTTGTCTTCCAGACAACAGCTCATTTTGGATTCGCCAGGCCACTTCCAAGCGCCACAATGTTCACAAACAGTGGTGGGAGGAAGCCGATGGCGCCCATTCACAACGTCTGGACCCTGGACGTACGCCACGTCAAAATCGTCGTGGTTTGCCAATGCCTCTTCACGTCGAGCCGATCTACGTCGAAATCCCTCTCTCTCTCGCGTTGCTCCAGTGCTTCTTCCTCAGTCTGTTCTCTGCGGCGTTCCGCATGTTGCTCTTGGTTTTCCCTTCGCGCTTCAGCACGCTCCTCCTGCGTAAGCTGTGATCTGCGCTCCGCGTGTTGCTCTTGGTTTACCATGCGTTCTTCGGCGCGTTCCTCCTGCGTAAGCTGTAATCGGCGCTGGGCATGTTGCTCTTGGTTTATCATCCGTTCTTCAACGCGCTCCTCGTGTGTAAGCTGAGACCGGCGCTCCGCATGTTGCTCTTGGTTTACCCTTTGCGCTTCAGCACGCTCCTCCTGCGTAAACTGAACCCGGCGGTCCGCGTGTTGCTCCCGGTCTGTCCTGCGCTCTTCAGTGCGATCGTGTACACTCATGTGAAGCGCGCGAGAAACACTGTTGCGTTCACGCTCCGCGGCGTGGACCTCTTCGTTCAGATTATGCCGACGTTCCTGCTGTGCGATCCGGTTTCGTTCTCGTACGTCCTGATGCTGCTCGCCACGGAGTTGGGCTCGCCGGGCTAGCTTTCGCTCCGCGTCACGCCGCCGCGCACTCTCCCGCTGAGAGTCGGTCAGGTTACTTCGTCTGGAACGCGCTCGCTGCGCTTCCCTCATCCGACGTGGATTTGCTTGTGGGTCAGTCGCCCTCTGCACTGGAGCACCTGCAGAGAGCTGGCTAATCGCCCCTTGTCCAACGACCGTCGGCACAGGAGGGGCGGTTTCACCCGTTGTCACTGTGACGACGTCCCCCTCACCGGCGGCCGCCTCTTGTAGGCTCAGTTGTTCAATCTGCTCCATTGCCACCCGAAACCGCCTTTGAGCCGCGCGGCGGCGCCCCAACCGTCGCCTCTTAGACGCTGGAGACTCGTATCCTTGTGGTGACGCGTTGGCATCGAGGGCCTGGGTATGGCGCTGGTCCAGCTCCTGACGCCGCTCATCACTAACAAAAGAGACCACTGAGCAAGGGACACTTGACAACAACCAAGAAACAGCCGTACCGCTCCAGCTTGCAGCCGACAATCACCATGGTGCTGTCCGCAACAACTGCAACAGCAAATGCAGCGTTAGTGGACTTCCCAATAAATGCGCACGTGCATTGGAAAACAACCACCCAAAACTGCAGTCGTTAGTAAAAGGACGGCCGGTACCTCGCAATTCGCAAGGAGACGCCTTCTGGAGACACACCTACAGAATACCCGTGTATCACCGCCAGTCTTGCACAGTCCTCGCCACGAACCCGAGTCCTGCACGGCTGTAAAACACCTCATTAGCCTTGCCGCGTTTGCTTTTGTTTGTTTCTGGTCCCTCACATCCACCGTTATCCCTTTAAAGCACCCCCGCATTGGTGCTGCGTCTCAATACCTTTGGAGACACAGCTGCGGGTTCGAGGTGCTGAAGCGCGACTCGGTACCTCAATTCTTTTTTCATCTTTTCTTTTGGTTGCTTCCTTTGGCAACGGAGGTCTACCGGTCGCGCTCAATGCCACTGAGCTTTATCTGCTCAGGCAATTAACCGTTTTGGTTGTAAAGGGACACGTGTCAGCTTTTTGGGAATATTTTTTAATATTTGTTTTAGCAGCAAGGCATCATAGGCATTAAAGGGCCGTACAAACCCCGAGTTCGCGCGCAGACTGCACCAAACCAACGGTTTTCCACCGGTACCACTGCAAATGGCCACCGTCGAGCGGTCCTCACTTGTCACAATAGTGCCGACTCGTCCTTTTGATTGGAAAGTGTCCGCCACAGCCGTAACTGCTCAGAAACCCAAATAGCATGTTACCACACTATGGGCCGGTCCCATTACACGGCATCAAGCCCGGGGCTAGGATGGACGACCCGGCTAGGCCGGCTTTTATCGCCGTGTGTACCCATCCCAGTCCCCCGGATTGGTATGAGACTTCCCACTATGACGGCGGGCATAAATGGGCGCCTCAGCACCGCGGCTCCGAAGAGCAGGTTGGATGGCGGACTGTCTTGGAACGCATTTCGGGCGCCAGCTGCAATCTTTTTATCGGACCTCTAACCTGGAATTATGCTTCCCGGGGGTGAAGGGAGCCCCCCAAAATAGCATGTTCACCAGAAAGCCCGAAAATACGGGGTAACCGTCACGATTGCTTCGAGAGAGGTCGGCCTGGCTCGCTGGGCAGGGATGGGATCCTCTTGGGGGCTGGCTAGGCCGCATCAGTGTGGCCGTCATAGGGTACCCATCCCTCCATGCAGTTGTGCCCTTCCCACACAATGCACGGCTCCGGTTATCCTCCTTTAACACGCACGGTTACCCCTCGACTGCCCTGAAGGTACCAGTTATCCGCAACAGGCGGCACTCCCGAAATCGTTATGTATTAGAATTAAATAGGATTAATCTATACCTACCCTGCCTGCGGCGGGGATGACCTGCCTGCGAAGCTATCCCGCCCGGTCCTCCGTTGAGCTGGTCCGTCGCCGAAGCGCCGTTTTGAAAATGGAAATGAAAAGAAACGTTGTTGGAAGGCGGTTTATTTTGTCCAATCAGCAGTTGTTTTATTCCGCTAGTTCCGATGTGGTGTAGTCCACTCTACGCATTATAATAGCCAATCGCGCAGAGGCTCCACTATATAGTCAACGAGAGGCCTCGCATTATAATATTAGCGAATGGGGAGGCCGCCTTCGCTGCGCTCAGCAGCTATTTATAGCCAACGGAAAGTCCGGATTTGCGTTACGCTCGAGGTGTGTACGGAATGACGGACAGACGGACGGACAGGTTACTCTGTTACTTGTAGGAGACTAGCCGAGCGCCGCCCGCGTTGCGGGCGGTGGGTGCATGGTTGGTTGGTGCCCGTTCGCTCGCTCATCCAGCTCGCTTCACTACTATTTTTGCTATGACAGGCTTATGTTTTATATCAGTATATTATAAAGTAGACTTGAACCACAACCCTAAGCCCGCTACGGCTCGCAAGTTTCGCCTCCGCTTGTCTACCATGCACTGCTTGGTCCTGGATTTTCACCCGCGTGCTTCGCACACGGACTTCAAACCACAGGCGTACTCGCTGCGCTCGTCTCACGTGGTTCCCGTGCGTACGAACCCTGAGCCCGCTACGGCTCCCAAGCATCGCCTCCGCTTGTCTAGCATGCACTGCTTGGTCCTGGGTTTTCACCCGCGTGCTTCGCACACGGGCTTCAAACCGCAGGCGTACTCGCTGCGCTCGAGGGGGAATGGTGACTCCCAACAATTACCGCGCTATGCAAACCGACAAATGTATTCCTTTCGTAAAATATGCATTCACACAAAGTCGCTGCCTACGTCCTTTCGAACAGGTGGCGGTACACTATGCTCGCCGTGTACACTCCGTCTTCTTCCTCCCGCTCTGGATACTCAACCAATGCCTTGAATCTCGACCTCGACGTAACCCTTGACATGGCCACATACAGCTGACCGTGGGAAAAGCAAGGAGTCGCTAAGTACAGTCCCAGGTACTGCACAGTACCTTACCTCGCGGAATAGCTCCCGGACGGATCTCCTCGTCCTCATCTGGATCACCGGCGGGGTTGTCGATGAGCATGTCACGTGGAATCTTCATGTAGTCATTTCCCAGATCGTTGTGTACCTCGTGTCTCCCCTCTCCAACCTTCAGCAGGTACTCGGAAAACGCAGCCATTTCTGCAGCACTATCGGAGGTGGCAGCCGTGCGAACACGCATGTTCTCTGTCAGACGCACCTTCTGGGAAAGTGGCCACCGTTCGGATGACTTCAGGCAGGCGTCGATTGTCTCTGTAGCCGAGCCGCCCTTCACCACCTGGAGAATTTGCCTCCCTGAAACCTGAAACTCGACCACGTATGGGAATGAAAAGAAACGTTGTTAAAGGCGCTTTATTTTGTCCAATCAGCATCAGTGATTTCAGTCCGGTACTTCCGATGTGGTGTAGTCCACACTACGCATTATAATAGCCAATCGCTCGCACCCGTTGGAACAGCGCTAGTAGGCATTCGTTGTCCGACAGTACCAACCATTTGGCAAAGATCCAGCCAGACCCAAATGAGACCATACCCACAGACGACCCGCAAAAAATCTACCCCCAGATAGTTCCCTACCAGAAACCATACGCTCACAGTAACCCGCTACTAAAGCCTGTCTGACGCCCAACCTTCCCGGTGAGAAACATGGAATCAAGACGTGAAAGGAGATCGATAAGGTTGCGAACACGCAGGTTGGCAACCCGCGCATACCTTCTGTGGGTGTCGTTTGTAGGTGGGTTAGGAAGGCTTGGCGCGATACTGATAGCAGCACTGTGTGCAACTCGGTCGCTGTTGCTGGCTTTGCAGATGACTTTATGGATTGACATGTAGCGCGGCACGACGTGTATGGAAACATTTTCGTGCAAAATGGGAGGTACTCGAGGGAAACTGAGCAGGATGAAGACGACTTCAACCTGGACGAACTGCATGATGCTCTGGATAACATCGCGCTGATCGATGAGTAAGACTGGAGAGGAATAGGAACCATAACTTTTACTCAATAGGAGAGTAGCCTTTTGAGATTGGGGAGGGTACAATTAATTACTGCCCGGGGTACTGTTCGGGAATTTCCGTTACTACCGTCTTACCCCGCATAACAGCTCTAAACGAATAGAACTCTGCTCGTGTTCTATTCGTTTATAACGCCTATAAGCTATACATCGAACAAATTGCTGAAGTCTGAAGAAATGTGTGACGCAGTCGCCGTCAGCGGAAGGAATTGAGAGTATTGAGGTTTACCGGGTTGGTATCAGTTATTGACCGTGAACTGGTTAGCCTTAACGGGTCCAATCCGAATCTACGCCGATTACGCCAGCTGTGGGTACAAGATTGTAGGTACAAGATGGGCATTGACGTGGTACTCTCTGATAGGCTGAAGTAACTCAGTATCCAGTAAAGTATGAAGTAGTGTGTATCCAGTAGGTCTAGAGAAAGCGAGAAGGCTAGCGAGCTACAGACCTGAATCAATCATTTTCGAATCTTCGTTCTACCCCTCAAGTGGTCAAGTTTTTCCGCTCCGGTCTCGCCCAGAGTGTTACCCTTTCTCCGCTCCGTCAAGCTTCGGTGTCTGAGATCTATACCTTTCATCAGCAGCCATTGCCGCAAACTGCGACCAATCTGGTTAAACAATAAGTTTTCGTTTGCATGCCTACCAATATGTGTATAGCGCAAGACATCTAAGGATAAGATCAAGGACCTGAAACGTCCCATAATCATCAATTTGATTGGTCTAAATCATCAAGATCTGCTAACATCCAGTGTGGGATATGAAGTTTTGATGAAACTGTAACTTCGCGGATATTTTAGACAAGATTATAGGTAGAACAAATAGCAACTGGGGTTAGAGAATGTTAGGCATTTGGATAGGACACCAAGTGGTCTTCAGGGCATCCTTAAAAGCAAATAGCTAAATCTCAATCACTTCTCAATTTGCTTTCAAAGCAACAGCCCCTCTACCAACACCATCACCTGCCAATTCAAGGACCGCACACCAGACACGTCTGTCAAGATCTACCTCGGCGCAGACTGTTACAAAATGTGAGGTCGAGTCCTTTTTGTCTTTTTTTGGTAGCCTGCATGCTCCTTGTTCATACTGTTCCCACGTCACTGCTCAAATATAGAATTGCAATTGAAGTATGAGCAAACCTAGAACCCAAGAGCTTCTACTGAAGGGCTCTGATCTTCTGAAGATATTGGCTGGAGATCATTGTACCTCCCCGAATTCTGAAGCCTGTGTTCTATTAAGCAGGTGTTCAAATCGAAATTTTGAACATCAACCTGAGCGAAAAACGTTGTCTCTTTTGAACACATATGTCCAATATGCGGGGTAAAGCGGTAGGTACATCCTATCTTCACTTTTAGGGTTCGTTTGACGCGTGCCTAACAGTGGCTGGATAAGGCTTCACAAGCGATTCCATTTCTGAAATTCTCACAATATATCCAATCCCATTGCACATTCTTTTATTTACGTAAGGTATATATGGGGTATTCCAGCGAAACGTCGGCAAATTTGCGTATGATTTCCGGAATCGGCCTATCCCTCGCCTGTCTGTGACTGCTGCAGTCACTGCACTTTGTTATTGAACGGGCAGAAATCAAATCGTCCCGAGAAGTCGTAAGTGTCAGGAGCCGACGATAAGTTGCCACTCCGATTGGCCAAAACCACTTGATTAAATATATAAATACGTCTCGTGCTGATGGACGCTGCAGCGGAAGTGAAGGCAATCCGCGACGTCTGTATCTCTAACGAGACTAGAAAAAAGCACACTGGCAGCATCAAGGGTATCAAGAAGTGGATAAGAGGCGTGCATGCGTTGACGCTGGATGATGACGACACAACAAAGTATTTTTTTTTACGAAAATGGCGAGCTTAATCTGAACGAGTTCACACCATCGATGTTTATGTTTTTTTAGCCTACAAACGCACAACCGCCTAAGGCAGCAACCCTGAGTGGATATCGCAGCGCGATAAAGGAGCCGCTACCTGAAATCCGCGGTGAAACTCACGCGATTGAGCTATTCAACATCGGATAGGAGATACTGCAGTTAAAGCCAAGTCATCGTAAGCGCAGAACGAGCCAACTCAAACCTACGATAGTGCTGATGTTAATCTGCCTAAACGAAGGCATACGCCGCACGCGCTTATTTCCATTTAAGCGTCAAGGTTCCGCAGGATATAGTATTGCTGGTTGTTCGTCTACGGCAAGTACTGCTTTTATGGCAAATTGAATTGTGTCTTTCATTGCTCTGCTTGTCGTTTACTTCATTCAATCCTGTTTGCTCGTCTTCTACATGCGGTGGTCCTTGTGCTTGCAGGACATCGCCTTGGGCTGCTAAAATGTATGTCGATTGCTCCTCGTTGATTCCCAAGGCTGCAGCAATCGGCAGCATCACAAGTTGATGACCTGGTGATTGCTGTCGTTGTCGAGAATGCTGGTGGCTTTGGTCCGCAGCAGCACGGAGTGCTGGTGCTGATTGCTCGGTGATTGCTACACCTTGCAATGCTTCCGACGGACTACTCCGAAGCCGCCAAATAAATGTGGGTGGTCAACTGTGGGTGGTCAAATGAGTGATCATGCAGTGTGGTGCAAGAGGAACATGGCTGTAGGAATCACCATATCCTCCGAAGCCGCGGTAGTGATGACTCAACTACCAACGGCGGCAGAAACAGCAGCGGTGGCACCAACGACTGCAGTAGTAACGACACGACCACCTCCGCCGTCGTCAACACTGTCGCAGCTACAGCAGCGACAAGCTTTTCCCAGAAATCTTGCGCTCGAATGATTGCACGAAGGGAGAAACACGCACAGATGTGGCAGCACAGATTCACTACTCAATAACCACGAGGATAACAGCGTCCACGTACGATCTTGTCCGAAGACCACAGACTACCGGTAACACGAGCTCTCAAGTGATGTCAGCTCCTGCCATTCTGCAGCTAATATTAACTAATCGGAATGCGCCACTGAATCGTCGGCGTGAGGGACTTACGTTTTCCCAAGTCAATTTATTTCCGTTAACTTGTTTGTTAAAACGATACATTTACTGTTAAAGGGACGCCATACAAACTGCCAAGTTAACCGCCCTAAAAGGGTTCTTCAAGTCCTTTTCTTTTGCATAAGTTTGCAGACGTTACAGGGGTGAAAATATGGAAAGAGAGATCCCTTCAGTGACAAGGATACATCAGGTACCATTGTACGGTAAGTTTTTGATTGCCGGATGCATTGCAAAAATAGCAGCAAGTACAGTACCGTGGGGACCATCACTGGCGAAAAATTGCGGGAGTGCAGAGATAGTGTGAGACGATCCAGGACGAAGATGGCTCGAATGTCGACGCCTACGTGAGGAGAACGCGTAGGGCTTGCAGGTTAAATGTGGAGCACGAAGGCTTACGGAGCGTGTCTCCACTCGCTGCCAGCGGCACTCGGCAACTTCAACGCGATCATAAAAGATCTGCAGATCTGTAGATCGCAGGCGACTGATGAATGCGATCCTCGGTATAATTTCGCACTGCAAGAAGTTGCGCGCCACGCTCTATGGAGAGACGGAGCTGTACCAAGGTTACAAGCTGTAGTAGCTCGTGATGGAGATGGCGTGTTACCGTCATGAAATTCTGAGCCGACAGAGATCTATACAACGACGGCACGCCCAAGACCGACCGCCTCTTGCAGAAGGTGGTGCTCTTCGATCAAATCGCCAAGATATTCAGATTTCTGCACGGCCTGGGCATCATGCCCCACGACACATCATTGGAGATTGACCTGTTGAAGGTAGGTCAGGCCAAGATGTACAACTTTGACCAGAGCCCCGACGTCAACCAGTTCTAGGCCGACGTGGCGAGCAAGTTCTACTAGATGAAGCCCGAGGTGACGCAGTTTATAACCCTAAGTACTCCAACGTCTGGACGCTCGGCCTGCCACTGTTCGTGATGTTGACAGGCTTGTCACTCTTCGCTGACGTGGATAGGCACGCGCAGACCCAGTACGTGCGGCATGGGTAAGAAGGAGCTCTGCGGTTTAACGCAGCGGTTCATCAAGGCCACAATCGTGAGTTGTTATACACGCTAGGTGGGTCTGTTCTAGATTCAATCAGTGCTGATAATACCAAGGTGACAATCATCGCACAACGCTGACAATGACAGTGTTGGGAGGATGGTGAGCTGTGATGCCGTGACTGCCCACGATGGAGAAGACGTCGAATGTTGATTGTATTGTCCTTAGTAGTTGAAATCGCAACTAACCTTACTATTTAGCATCTTTGTTAACCCTCTGCTAATCCCAGCGCTCTTTCAAAACCTGATATTGGGCTTTATAAATTGCCGAGGTCCGGTTCAAGTTGTGTTGACTTTCCTGGCGTAGTTTCGTAGTCGACGATCCATCGTAGTGCGTGAATAAACCCGGACGTTGTCCTATCGGCGCTGAAGGTGAAAGTATCGTCGTTTTTTTTTGTTCTACTTCAGCAGGACTCAAAACTATTTGTAACTCTTTTCGACCACGATCGGCAGGCCACTTACGATAGCTTTTCTCATTCATCACCTCACATGCGTCCGTGGTTGCAGTGATATTTGATAGCTTTAGAATCATGTTGCACAGCGCTGTCTAGGAGTCTCTAAAATGGAATTCTCCTCAATGTGGTTTTGCAAACTAGCGAGGCCACGAAGTCGGACGTCTCAGAAAAACGGTGGACATGGTCCTTGCTTCGGCAGCTAGTACCGGTCCACTGCACCTCTGTGACCAATGGCACGCAAATATTGTCGGTATTTGTTTCGAACGCTATACTGCACCTGGTCACAACACCTATCAGGTACGTCGATCCGACATTTGGGTACACACTAAATAGCATCCACACCTCATCAGCTGGCGTAAATGCCACACTAACACCAATAAACATTTCAGCAGCTGCACAGGTCCTGCGGGCTAGCTCTTCTTTTATTGCTACAGCCTTGTCCTTCTTTTTACTACGCTTGCGAAGAGGGGATTTCTCTTATTACGTCGGCTTAGTCGCTTAATTCACGGTCCGTGTCGACCGGGAAGTGGAGAGTTTTAGCTTGGAGCTGCGTTGCTGTCTAGGTTTTGTTGCCACCGCCGACCTCGTAGTTAGCTGAATAACGCAGGGATCACTGGTGCTCATAATGCAGAGACGCCCTTTCCTCGGATATTTGCTGCCTAATTCAGGAAAGCACGCCTTGTATCACTATTTTTGCTAGTGTCCGAGACCAACCTAGCAGCATTTGTATAGCCCATTTTACTACAATAGCCACTGTCGCCAAAATCCTTGAGAAATCAACCCTCACGGGCAGGAAGTTTTAGCGATGCACATACATCGTGCTACCAGACATGGTGAATACACTTCTTATGCCGCGTACATTTGCGCTCAGTGCTACACTAGTTCTTACAGAGAAATAAATTGCATTACACTTTATGGTTCAGCAAATTGCTAGCTACCTGATAATGCGATGTTGGAAAAATTCTACATACAAACTGCTAGTATAGTGAAGTGAAGGTGCAACCCCAAAAGGCACTCCGACACCACTAAAAATAACAGCATAGCTTGGGCGAGTGGATTAGTTACCCGCGACCCTGATGAAGTTAAGCAGTAGTTCGCTCGGGCCATACCCGGGTGGGTGACCTTACCCAAAATAATGGGTCGGGAATCAAACAGGGTACTGGGAACGGGCACTGTTGGGTCTCTGGGATGGTTTGAAAGTCTGAAATTCGAAATGCTTGCGGTAAGATCCTTCGGGAGCTGTCGTGGGGGGAGTTTGTTACACACCGGCGTATATCGTGGATCCGCACACCTTACAATTCGAGCTTGCTCGGGTTCCACGTCCTGGCTCATGGCTGGCAAAGCGCGTAAACGGTAACAGCGGAGGGAGGCACCCGGGGATCTATGGCGGACCGGAATGTCTAACTCAACACGTTGTGCAAGTTGTAACACTGACGGAGTTAACTCCTGACCCCCAACGGTCGCGGTTGGCAAAATGAATTCGGCAAAAAAACCAAAAACCAAAAAATTCGGGAAGTGGCTTGGGCAGAGGCCTAAGCCAAAAGCAAATGCTCGAAAGAGCCTAACAGCTTATGGGGAAACCAGCTTTAAAAGTTTTTGGCTGTCGAAAACAGGAGGACCCATTTTTAGCCGTTGAAAACCAGAGCTAGCGCCCGTTGCAAGCCGAGTAAATCGGAGTTGCCCAAATTCAGCCGAAGGAGACTCGAATACCCATTCTGGCCAGTGGATCAGTGAGTGACAGCAGCGTGTTCGTGAGTATTCCAACTTAGAGGGAAGGATCATCATCGGGTGGAGCGTCGACTGGGACTTCGGCCGGGAGGCAGTCTGGTAGGGGGATCAGCTCGAGCAACGCCCGGAGCTGTTGCCTGTTAAACCCAGAATGGCTCAGCGAATTGTGCAGGAGATCTTGGTAGAAACGCTCAGTATGAAGCCGAATTACTGCCTTAACGTTAACTTGGACGTCAATAAGGTTGGCCTCAAACCCGTGGAAGCGGAGATCATTCCGGTGCATCCAGAGGCATCGAAAAATCGCCGCGCGCACAATGTGGAGCAGTACAAAAAGGCTGTAACCGTAGAGAGCTTTAGCTGTAGGCGTTGGTTCGAGCCTAAAAAATAGTAGGGAGTCCCATTCCAGTTTGGCCACGAAAAATCCTTGAAAGGCGGAAATCCACTCTGTCCAGACTTGGAGCGCGAACGAGCAGTACCAAAATAAATGCGGCGCTGTTTCCAGAACGCCACACTCGTGATGGCACAGGCTCTGAGCGTCGTGGTAGTGTTGAAGCCGATAGCCGAGATAGAGAGCATTATGCTGGAGCCGATAGAGTAAATCCGCGTACACAGGCAATAGATGCTTCCCCAGTTTGAGGTCCCGTTTCCACATTAAATCGGGAGGCCTCGCGTCTACGCCAAGTCGCGAAAGGGGCAGTTCCGGGATCACGTGGTTGACCAGAGCTTGGCGGATACGAACCACAGTAAGGTCCTCCAGTTCATAAGCGTCGAATACCCAGTCTTGATTAGCACTGTAGTATTGAGGGGCTTGAACGGGGCCTGGTGGCATCACAGCCAGGGAGTTAAGCAGTGTGGCGAGGTCGATGAAACCTTTACCGCCCAGGGGGGTTCGTATAGCGCGCTCCAGGAATTCCTCCTCCAGGAATTGAAGGGGGAAGACTTGTAGGAGTCAACAAGTATCCAAGATCTCACCGCGAAGCGAAACCTTGGGTTCTTGGTGGCGTGGGTACCTTGCGGAATCCCTGTCGGCTCGTTTGTCTTTGACGAAACGGCACTTCACCGAGCTTATGGCCTTGAAGTTGTGCCGAGCGTACGTCCACTTCAGGATGCACTCTCAACGACAGAATGGCAGAGTGTAGTCTGGATTTCACACCCAGAGTATCGGAAATTCAGGATGCACCTTTACCCAGGATGCACCCCAAACACCAATAGCCAACAAATACAGAGTTATATACAATACAAATAGCCGTCACTTATTCTTTTCGACCCTTGGACGGTGGGTCACTCGCTAGGCTCACTCGAGTCTTACAATTCAGACACCTAGTCAGTCTGAACACTCGTATAAAACGCGCACCACTCTCAATTAAGAGAGAAACTATCAAATACTATAGTCAGTCGATACACACAGCAGTTAAACTATCACTTCGGGGGACAACTGCTAGTCAGTCACCTCGAATAGCAAGGGAATATGAAATGGGCAAACACCAGCACGCTAGCGACCCAACTAGGATATGAAATAGGTGGGTCAACCCAGGGTGCCGGAGCGCCTCTGGTCACCACCTAACTGGACTTGATGTTATGAGGTGGAGATGCCACAGACGACCCGTCCTTAATGGTCGCAGCGCCCCTTGTTGTATCGCGGTCGTAGTCTCGGGTCCTCCGGATTTCCGTCGGCAGGCTTGGCCGAATTCACTTGCGCAGTACGGGGTAAAACAAACTCTGTTGTTGGCTGTAAGCCTTAAGCTATCAATTCTTTCTAGATCTCGGCTCTGGGTGATTTATCTTGATTTCACTATGTCTTGGGTCAAATTGTCTTTGCTTCAGTATGGTCTGGGTACATTGTCTTCGTAGCTTCAAAAGTGTCGACTCGACAGTTCTGTTGGGTTCCTTGGCGGTAGTTCAATTGCGTTTCACTTGATGACGTACCACTGTCTTCGAAGTGAAATAGTCAGTGGTCAACCGTCAAGATTCTGGTATTCTGGAGTCAGGATTTTGGAGTCAGGATTCAGGATTCAGGATGTACTTGACATCCAGACTCTTTGGGCTTCCAGCGCACGACTTGGGTGTTGGTAGTGGATGATCTTGGTTCAGTATCTTTAGTAGTCGCTCTGAACCACAGCAAGATGAGGTACAATCTGAGATACGTTCTCAACTGCACTTTCCGCCAGGCTTTAGGCACTCATCGTAAGGGAAAGTCCGGGGGCTGGACATAATGCGGGTTTGCAATCGTGGATTTGTACACATCCAGGATACACACTTCCAGCCAGTTGGGCCCATCTGTGGTTAGGCGTAAGATCTTTCCATAAATCAGTCGCACTCCATACATCACTCGTGTCGCACGGGTACAGCCGAGTCACATTCTCCATTTCATCCAATAGTATCCACGCTCGAAAGTTTAGACCAGAGTCACGACGGCGGTGCGTCACAGAAAAACCAGGAACACTTCGTGTCAACCGCCCCTCCTGGTCCAGATCCATCAGAGAGGAAATATCCCCGAGCTGGCGAATCATGGCCAGGACATTCAAACGGGAGCCAACCCAAGAAATCGAATCAAACGCTGCCGTTGCACTCTGCCGTCTGCCAGAATTCAGCACATTGCCGTACCCTGTCTCTCCAACGGTCGGTCACGATCCATCTTCAATGTTCTCCTCCCGGATACCACAGCATTCACGTGCAATACGCGGTCATATCGCGATTTCTCAACTGGTCAACATGGCGGAGACCGGCAACGCCCCGGCCCCAGCGACTTCCTCGACGCCAGCGGCTAGCGGCGACAGCACACAGCCTCCTCCGGATTCTGCTTCCCCTCCAGACACCGGCGACGTCGAGAAGCGCCCCCCAGAAGACTCGAGCCAGCCTTCAAGCGGCGAGTCACAGGCGATCATCCTGCGTCAGCCTGATGGTGACGACAGCGCCGAGAACGCCCCCGACGAGAGCAAAGACACTGGTGGTGGTGGCGTCAGCCCCATTCCAATGGGCGAGGGTGTCGTGTTGCCTTCCTTCTCGCGGCCACGCTACGTGCGGATGGAAGATGTTGACGCGCTGTTTTACAAGGGCGTCCTGTCACAGCAAACCGTTCGGCCCGAGACTTTTGCGCCTCCTGACTCTTCGGCGCGCTGGACCTTGCCTTCTCTGCCAGACACTGGCACCAAGACGTACTTGGTGGGGGTTCCAGCCACGGTGGACGACACGCGCGGCGGCGGCTTCACGATGAATGGATACGGGGGCACTACAGCATTGATCGGCTTCGAAGAGATGAACGCGGACGACAATTCTGAATTCGAGCGTCTGTTTGACATGAATGCCCGTCAGTACCTCCTGCAAGCGCGACAAGATCCGCTCCGGCTGGATGCCTTGACCTCCAGTCTGGACGACATTGGCACGCGACGTGAATTCGCCTCGATCCTGACTCACTTTCCTCCGGATCAACTCGCCTCACGTGTCTTCCGCACTTCGATGTATTTGCGTCTTGTTCTGGGTGAACACCGTCGACTTCGGGCGCAGATTGAGCGTGGTCAGGAAGCCGCGATTAAAGACGCTCTGGAGTTCAAGCGCATCAATGGTGACCTTCGTCGTGAATGGAAGTTCGTCTGCGCACACTGGCACCAAGAGGTGACTTCTGCACTTGCCAAGGCTAACGAAATCAAGGCCTCTGACCAAGACGAAGTCCAGGCGTTGAAGTCTCGATACCAAGACCAAATCGACGCGCTTGAGGCTGAGAAGTCCGAGTTGAAGGCCCGTGTCGACGACGCAGAGACTCAAGTTGGCATCCTGAAGAAGCGTCTGGACGATAGTACCATGGATCCTTGGACGCTGTCCGCCTTCATGCAGAAACACGCTGACGTCTCCGGCAACTGGGATCGGCTGCATGACTTGTTTGTGCACTGCGTGAATGGCTGCGTTCCTCCGTCTGCTTGGGACACCGTCGTCAACATCACGGCTATGGATCAACGCAAGGCTCCAATTCCAACGTTTCCTGCGTCTCGTCTGGCTGTTCCAGTTCCCAAGCCTCCGATTTCGAATCCTGTCATTCTGGACTTAACCAGTCCATCTGGCATTCAGGAGTCCAAGCCGCATTCTGGTGACAAGTCTTCGCAGAAGTCGCCTACTCCAAAGTCACTCAAGAAGACCAAGTCTCCCAAAGTCCAGAGGCGACCATCGACTCATCACCCAGGCCGCGACTCAGTGCGCAAGGCCGGTGAGAAGACCACCATTTCCAAGGAGGCTGCATGCAAGATGCTTCCTGGGCGTGTCGTCTGGAAAGAAGTGCGTCCTGACGTTCGGCAGATTATCCTGGCTGGAATCAAGTATGAAACGGCAATGAGGCGTCTTGACCAAGACAAGCCGGCACACGGGTTCTTTCGGCAGCCGCAACTGGTCAAGATGTTGGTCAGCATGATGTACTGGCGTCGTCTGGACTTGACCCCATGGGCCAGGTATGTGCCAACGACGTATTACAAGATGGCAGATGAGCGCCTGGATCGCAAGCTGCGCCGCGGGGAAGTGCCTCCGTCTTGGGGTAACCTGGATGACCACACCATCGTGTATCCTGATTCCGAGACAGAGTCCGTGGTCGACGACAAGGAACTTGATCCAGACTACGCGCCTCCGGCACAAGAAGTGGAAGATGATGACGATTCGGAGTCCAGTTCCAGCGAGAGTGAAGAAGAAGACCCGGAACCCAAGAGGTCCAAGAAGTCGGGTGCTGAGTCTGGATCCAAGCGCCCACACATCAGCTCCAGTGATGACTCGGATGAAGCGCCGGCCACCTCCAGACGCAAGGACCACAAGCGTCTTCGTCTGGACTCACGTTCTGGACACAAGTCAAAGTCAAAGGCCAAGAAGTCGCTCAAGTCATCTGGCAACCGCCCCTCTCGTCACCGGTCTCGTTTGGCTCGCAGGGAGTACGACTCGTTGACAGCGGCAGAATTGATGACTATCGAAACGCCTGACGATGATGAAACATCCTGGAGACACCTTGGCATCTTGGTCCAGTATGTCAGCACGTCCAGAAACTCGTCGGGTCAGGACCCAGGTTTTCCAGATTACGAGGTGCACAAGTACGCAAGCGACTTGGCCAAGAAGCGTTGGGATTCTGACGCATACGTCGAATTGGAAAAGTCGGAACCCTGGACCGTCATGTTCGAAGGTCGCTACCGAGTTCTGTTCTTCCATCGTCGCAGCACGCTGTCTCTGGATACTCTCAAGATGTTGGGAGAGATCGTGAAGTTCATGCACACAAACGCACGTGCATTCTGGGAGTGTGGACACTGGGTGACAATTGACCAAGAAGCTGATGACTTGTCTCTCGCTATCCACAGTGGACGTGTCACTCGCCGTAACGCTCTGCGTCGCCGCTACCAGAGCCTCGTGAAGCGGGCACTTGCTACTCCTGGATTCGTGAAGACGTTGCTGTATGAGCCTGGATTATGGAAGCTACCAGACCGATGTTGCGCCTGGATTTGGCAAGACCCGCGAGTCGAGAAATTAGGCGGTCCTAAGTGTGATGACTTGGAAATCCAGCTTGCGGAGACTGACTTGCGAGAACCTGCTCGTACGCAGTGGAACACTGCATCCAGCAAGTCTGAATGGCTCCAGTATGTTCCCACGGAATTGAAGGCACGTATGCTGTCGGCTTCGGAGCGCAAGGAGAACCTCATTTGCACCAAGTGAGCGAGTGGCTCCAACATCCTGGATTTTAGTCCTTGTCTTTTGCATTCAGTAAGTGTTTCCACTTAATACAATCCAGGTCTTTTCATTTACTTCAGCCCTCTCACAATCACACTCGTAATTCCATTCTCTTCACCTTGCTTTCGAAATCACTTGGTCAAGGTCGCAGTCCATAACATCATACATGATAAAATTCAATCAAAGTCACTTTCATCCCCAGACTTGTTCACTTTTGACGATCTGAATCCAAAATGCGTTCATTGCCAGACTTCAGCATTTGAAGGTCCGGGTGTTGGCATCTTGGGCAATTTCTTGCATCCAAGGTACTAGTTCCTTGGATGATCATCTCCAGCTTGCATAGCCTGGAAACGGGCTCTTGCGCGCGCACCTTGGTTGAACTCGTATAATAGAGCACCACAGTTAAGCCTCGACACAGGTAACCATTCCGTTTCATCGTAGCCCTTCCATTTCACAAGGTATTCGCGAGAGCGCTATGATGTCCGAGTCCTCTTAGTCCAGCGTAAATCTAGGACTCGCTCGACTTCGTACTCGTCATTCTCGACGTCAGGTTCCCAGCTGTCTTCTGATAGCAAAGCTGCGTCGAAGTCGTCATCTTCCTCCACGTCAATTTCCACAGCAGGTCGCTTTGGGAACAGTGCTCTTGGTTTTAGTCGACTCACATGCACCCAGGGATTAACACGATATCCTGCGTTCCCAATCCTGAATTTCACTCTGAAGTCGTCGTATATTTCCTGGGTACGGAATGGACCATGCCACATGTGAGCTAGTTTCCAGCTGAGTCCGGGCTGCACCTTCGGTATATACAACCAGACAGCATCGCCCACAGCGAAGCCAGCTCTCAAACGTTCGGACAGTTCCTTCCACTTCCTGGTCTGCTCAGCAGAACACGTGCGTTTAGCCTTCTTTTGCAGGTCTTTGGCACAAGCCTAAGCGTGGCTGTAATCCGCTGCAACTTCCGACGCCAGTCATACGCAGTGCGTTCCTGGACGCTCGACGGCTTGGGTCCTAGCATAGCAGACACCGTACCGTGTGCGTCCCAGCCGTGCACCAGGAAGAAGGGGGTATCCAGTCTCGTTGCATCGAGTGACGAATTGAGAGCGAACATCAGTCGCTCTGCGTGGTCATCCCAGTCACTCTGGTCGGCTTCCGCAACGTACGCGTGAATGCTTTGCACCACAATCTGCACAGATCTCTCCTGCTGGCCGTTGGCTTGAGGACGATACGCCAGAGTGGCTCGCTGTTTGCTACCCAGGAGTTCTCAGAATCGCGTGAAGACCTCACTCATGAATCTTGGATCCTGGTCATGTCTTATCATAGAACTCGCTCCAAACCTCCTGAATACGCATTCTTCATAGACTTCAGCGACATCTTGGGCCGTCGTAGAACTCATGGGTTACACTTCACGAACCCTGAAAACATGTCCTGGAATAGAAGCAAAAAGGTGTTTCTGCGGTCCGACTTAGGCATGTGCGTCACGAAATCCATGGACACAACCTCGAACGGTCGTCTGGGCTCAATGTTTCCAGGCGAAGTTCCAGGATTTGGAGGACGCCCCTTACTGCTGGCGCAATCTACACATTCCTTGACGAATTTCTCGACATCGGCATACATACCGGACCAGTAGAATTCAGAACGAAGCTTCTCATACGTCCGCGTGATCCCTTGGTGTCCACCTTGGAAATCCTCGTGTGCGTAGTGCAGCATGTCAGAATGTAGACTCCTTGGCACGACTAGTCTGAGTTCGTCGACCATGTCACGTGGGCGATCTCTGGTAGACCGACTCAGGCGGTAGATGACTTCCCGAGAGTCAAGCACGAAATCCTCGGCGACTTTGGCAAGCTTCCTGGTTTGGGCGTGTGACATCTCTGTTACATCACCCTTCAGGAAATTCTTGAGTTGCATCAGGAAAGCGTCGTTGTCTTGATGCAGCTTAATACGTCGCCATCGTTCCGCTTGGTACTCGATCGGGCCCATCACATCGCCTTGGTCTGGTTCATCCTGAGCTCGTGCACGAGTTACGGCAACAAGCACCTTGGCGGCCAGTGGCAGAGGTGCGGACTCTGGTCCAGGGAGATTCGTGGAATCAGCATCCTGGCCATTGTCGTCCTGCACTCCCGCATTCAGGGTTTGAGCGGGTTTCATCAGCTTCTCGTGGATCTTGGACACCAATTGCAAGTGTGTCAGCTCGTCCTCGTCCTCAACCTTCCAAGACTCGTCAAGCAGTAGCGTCTTAGATGTCAAGTAGTCTGCCGCCTGGTTGAATTCACGCTTAACGTGCACCAGTCTGACAGACTTGAATCTTGGTCTCAGAGCTTCATACTCGGCTAGTTTCCTTTGTAGGTTTGGTTGGTGACAATTGATCAAGCCTTGTGCTTGTTGGATGATGATCCTGGAATCGCCGACCACAACGATCTCCTGGATGTCATGTTCTAACACCATGTTCAATTCCTTGAGCAGCCCGTTGTATTCAGCATCATTCACGGTCACATCTTCCAAAACAAATCCTTGTGCATCTAGGACCTTCCATCCAGGGAGCTGCCACATAATACATCCGCAACTACCACGGCGTGTAGACGTCTTGGCTGCACCGTCGAAACTCAAGATGTGGCCTTCAAAGTCAGCACCCACCAACTCCAGACTAATGGGAATTTTTGGTGCGACTCGACCTTTGGCCGGGATCAAATTCTCCGCGACTTCGTCCAGCTGTTCTCTAGGTGTGATTCCTGCATCTAGGAGGGCAGGTAGTCCGCCTTCATCACATTGCACTCTGCGGATCTCCAGATTCCAGTGTGACAGGATTACACCCCACTTGACGTTTTTACCGTCTGGCGACTTGGATGTCAGTAGCCACTTCAGCACAGAATATCGGGTGTATACTACGATCTTTGGACTGTGTTCCACCAGATTCCTGAACACTTCTCGGACTCGCATGATTGAAATCACTTCCTTCTCGGCGAGCTGGTATCTCAGCTCAGCGTCGTTCAGGACGCGCCCCGTGAAGCGAACCGGATGAATGACTCCGTCGTACTCTTGGCCTAGTACCGCAGACGCTGCCCACTGATTAGCATGCGTGATGATCACAAATGGTCGTATGCGGTCAGGATGCCGCAGTTGTGGAGTCGATACAATCTTGCGTATGCGGTCAGGATGCCGCAGTTGTGGAGTCGATACAATCTTGCGCTTCAGGATCTCAAACGCTTCCTTGGCTCTCGACAAGTCTCGTCCAGCACGTATCTGTTCGTCCGTCAGCTCATATAGGACAGCGGCGATCACGGGGAGGTCTTCGATAAACTTATTATAGTAATTCAGACTTCCCATGAAAGACTGCACTCCCTTGAGTGTCTTCGGGAACGGCAAATCCTGGACTCCCTTCGCAATCTTTGGCTTCGCCCGGATACCTTCAGCACTAATTTCGTGCGAGAGGTACGGGATGGACAACTTGCCAAATTCGCTCTTGGGTAGACTTACAGAGATATTCCAATAGCGTAACCGAAACAGTAAAGCGTTCAAGTCTTCACACAGGTGATCCCATGTTGGTGCACCATGAGCGATGTCGTCAATGTACGAGCTGCGCCCGAGCACAGGGCCCATCTGAGGTGGGGCTGGGATGTTACGCTGGAAGACTGTCATCTTATCCGTCAAGATCGAGAAATCCTCCTCAGTACTATCAGGACTCCTGGGTTCCAGAGGATTAAGTTTCAGGAAATCAAGTACGTCAGGGTCCACCTTTGCTTCTTCCTCAGAATCCAGGCGAACGAATCCCCACAGACAGTTGTTGATGACTGCTTGATAAATGAGTGGGGCGTTCTTTAGGCCGAACGGCATCCGGATCCATTGGAAATGCCCAAACGGACACACAAATGCAGAGATCAGTTTGGCTCGCTCGGTCATTAGGACAGCCCAGAATCCACTTGCCATATCCAGACTCATAAACCACATGGCCGATTCAAAACCAATCAGCAAGTCGTCAATGAGTGGCAGAGGGTAGTGCAGTAACTTGATAAACTCATTCACCACACGATAGTCGATGCACATCCTGATGTCAATCCCATTCTTCTTCAGAACGATCACAATCGGTGATGCCCACTGCGATTCAGAATGCTCGATGAGTCCGGTTTCCAAGAGTTTCTTCAAGAGTTCGTACACCTTGAGCATCAAGTGAGGCGCGATGGATATCGGTCGCTGAGCAACAGGTCTCGCATCGCCGACGTCCAAGTCACAGACCACTCCGCGAGCAGGTGCAGGAGCAGCATTACCGTCACCAAGGAAGATCTTACGATGCTGCTTCAGGATTCGTCTCAACTTGTCGACCATCTCAGGCGTGGACTTCACTGGATCACCAACATCTGCCTCCTCGATATTGCATTCTGGAGACAGGTCTTGCAAGTCAGGAAGTAAGGCCAGTTGGTCGCGTAACTGAGACAGGATTTCGCTGCCTTCGCGCATATAAACTGCTGGCTCTAAGTCAAGCTCTTCAACAGTAACTCGCATACAGCGGTCATACTCCTTCTTGAGCTTGTCCATAGGCGTTCCAGTCATGACTGCCACCGGCAAATCCAGGGAGTCTCTAGCATCTAGGTTGTTGCAACCTTTTGAACCGTGATCCAAGTTTTCATTATCCATTGCGACTTCTGATGTCGTGCATTCTGGGTCATTCTCACCACAGGGCACGGCCTCCATAATGCCGTCACTGGAACCATCAACAAGGTCACTGGCCTCCACTCCAACACTGCGCATGAGAACAATGTCCTCTTCAGGATCGTCTTCAGTTTGGGTAGCGGCGTCCCGGGTGAAACGCACTCGACGCGTGCCTGACTCAGGGTGTAACCTCACCATCTGCACTCTGTTCGAACCATCCTTCGGTCGCGTCAGCAACTTTGTTGGCCACTTGTACTTTGGAGTGTTGGTGTTGGGGTACGGCGAGTCAAACGCTTCCCGGATTTCGGCCAGACGTTTAGCACGAATCTTGGCATCCCGCGACGAAACAATTTCCTGAATGAGACTTTGCCACTCACGATACGCTGGAGATCCAGGCCGCACAAATCGACCGGCTTGTGGAAAGGACCCGTACTCCACAATCCTGGCTAAAGGCATCTTGTCATCGATCCAGAGTATTTTGGTCGAAACATTTACCACTCGCACAGCAATAGGCCAGGATTTCGCAGCGTAGATAATCTGCGTTACCCATTGATCACCACGTCCAGCCCACACAACCGTAGATTGTGGGTTAGCCTGACCATACTGGATACGTACAACTGAATCTTCACCAGGGCGTAAGTACATGTAACGTTGAGCATGTATTGGTAAATCCACACCCAATCGCCGTTGTGACGACCACCCGCACATCACGATCGTTTCTTCGTCAGGAAGCGTGACTAGTCCTTCACGAACACTAATCCGAATCCCAGCCGCATACATGAAACCAACTCCAAGAAGCACATCAATCCCTTCACCGATATTCGCAATCCAGACATCCAAGATGTACACCACTCTCGGACCGAGAGTAATCTTCACCTGGGCACTAGCAGAAATGTACGTCGGCACTCCTCCCATTCCAGACACCTTCGTTTGTTTGTGCGTCCGGAGCTTGAGTCCTAACTTACGCGCTAAGTCAAGACTCACAATGCTCACGGTCGCCCCGGTATCCAGGAGAATCTTCGTCCGGTAGTCGTTCACTGCACCGTGCACCATCACTACATCACGCTTCTTCAACTCCAGACTGTGTTCTTCCCACCAACCATACCGTTGTCCAGGATAAAGCCTGTACTCCACGATTTCATCAGTGGTATCAGGATCCATGTAGTCTGGATTCGGTTGGTTAGGATGTAAAGTCGGATCTTGAGCCAAAGTTGTCATGCATTGTTGGTTATCTTGGGATCTTCTTCTCAGCTCTGGGCCTACAAACACTAGGACACACAATTCTGGGGCCTTCCTCTGCCCGACGCGTACTGGATCCCCATCCAGCGGGCTTAGAGGTTTAACGGCTTCCCAGTACTGGCCTCGCCATCCAGGAGTTTATCCAGGATGTGGCTTGGCAGGTCCTTGAGTGCGCCTTGGCGAGCGAGCTTCTTTAGGTCTTCCAACGCTTTCCAATCTTCACACGGCTTTCCTTGATGCAGCTTGCCGCAGTTGTCGCATGGTTGCGCGCGGCACATGTGAGTCGGGTGTCCCAATTCTTGACAGCGATCACACTTGATATCTTTCCAGCAGCTCTCCTCAGGATGTCCCCACTTGTGGCACTTCTCGCAATACTTGTCCCAGTTCGGGTTCTCGCGACGTCCTGAGTTCGGCACGGGATTGCCATGAGGCGCGTGTCCAGGTGGTCTCCAACCCATATTATCCATCACACGGTACACCTCGTTCGTGAGCGTCTGTGTCCACTCTGCACCAGAAGGACCAGCATTCAAGGCGCCTCCATCGTCTCTGGTGTCTTGGCTTCCAGGATCCACTCCTTGGGCTGACACTCCGGATTCCTCCACAGCATCCTGCATTCGGGGTAGCTCTTCTGGATACTCACTCATCTTCACGCCAAAGTCGGCGTTCTGGGTGAGATACGCACGCTCAAAGCGCTTGGGGCGAGGCCGTCCTGGATTCGGAAGATTTCCAGCGCGGAAGTCACGATTCCTGGACGTAGCAGCATCACGCTCGTTCTGGGTCCACACCTCTTCATCCTGCTCCAAAGCATACTCCAAGTCAGAAATACTCTTGAAACGTTGGCCTTGCAGGGACGTCTTCAGGCGTGTCTCCTTCAGCTTAGTGATGAACCGGCGGATGTGCTTCTCCAGACGCTTGGTTGACTTCCTGAAGTCAATGTCAGCCTTGCCTGCAGCAGAATTCAGGCGATAGAAGAAATCTAGGGCACTTTCAGAAGATCGCATCTCCATCGTGTAATACCGTTCAGAGTACGACGCGCGGGCCTTGCAATACTTCTTCCGGAATGCCGTCGCCAGCTCCTTCCAATCTCGCTGCGTGTGTTTCGGCAGTTGGTTGAACCAATCACGCGCTGCTCCGGACAGCTTCAGCTTGAGTTCCTGGATTCGCATCTTGTTCGACCAGGCACCTTGGGCAGCCAGGTTAGCAAACTGCTCCCACCAGTGCACACGCTCCCTGATCGCGGCCTTAGTGTCGAACTCGCTCAACGTGTGCGAGTTGATATACGGCCGGAATGTCAGCAACGTAGTCCCTTCTGGTGTCTTCGCCGCGGTCAGGTTACTATCCGCATCTTGCCCGAAGTCGTAGTCGGACTCACTTGAGCTAGAATCCTCGCTGGTCGAGTCGCCACTTGGGTCCGGATCCGCTGGTGGGCTAGCGTCCTGACGCTTCTCCTTCTTGGGCGGCTTCCTCTTGTCGTCGGAGCGCCTGGAGCCAGAATGCGGAGTTTGCTCTGCACTGGATGCACCTTGCGCCCTGGATGTCCCCTGTGTCCTGGATGCGGACTGCGCCCTAGATACGAACGTCCTTGTTGTCGCCCCTTGCGTCGCCTGGACACTTTGCGCCGCCGCGGCGTCTTCAGCACCATTATCCCTCTTCACATGCTTCTCTTGGTTCTGCGGGAATGGCCGCTGGACAGTCGCGAGCAATTGTGCGGCTGCGACTTCGGTCATGTTCTTTGAACCCAGATTTCCATCTCCCTGATTTGCGACATTTGCGACATGTCTGATGACGCCACTGATTTCTGGATACACCGTTGCTGAATCAGGGGGAGGGGACCCTTCAATCTTGACTTGGGTTGCTGAATGAGGGGGATGAGTTGCACGAAATGCTTGAACTTGGGCCAAGGTTGCACGAAGGTCGCGCAACTGCCCAGCTTGAAACTTCTGCATATTTTTGGAAGTCTCACGTTCTTGTCCCAGTGCAGCCTCTGCATCCTGGACTTTCTGCCTCAGGCTCTCCATTTCCGACATTTGCTCCCGCTGCACACCTTCATCCCAACGCGCGCGTTCCGCGTCAATCTCCGCTTGCATGCGCTCAGCGTAGGCAGCACCCAGACGTTCCTGCTCCAGGACATCAGCCCGCGCTGCATCCTGGGCGGATTCCTGAGCTCGTCGTTCATCCTGGGTCTGGCGCGCTTCCAAGTCCTGCGCACGGCGTTCAGCTTCGAGACGAGCAGTCTCAGCACGTACAAGTCGGTCCGTGAGTTCTTGGACATGTCGGCGTGCATCCAGATCGCGTTGGTCTCTACGTCGCTCTCGCTCCATGGCTTCCAAGCGTTCTCTGGCGAGAAATTCCTTCTGCTCATTCTCCATTCGGGCCTGCCACTCTTGCTGATGTCGCAAGACGTTCAACTCGATTTGGGCTGGCCCAGAGCTGACGGACGACGCTGATCTGGAATGCCGAGATGATTTCCTGGAGGAACGACTGGATACCGACGGTAACTTGGATCTCGACGAGTGTCGTGAACGCGTGTCACCCTTCGAGCTCCGATGTCTGCTTCGCCGCTCACTGCCAGAGTCTTCTTCATCAGGATTCACTGCCGCACCTCTGGATGTCACTGATGGTATCCTGGGTTCAGCGTGCGGCTTGGACATGGCAGGCTGGATAGCTTGCTCAGGCTCAGCCATCACGACGTCATCCTGGTTAACAAGAGCGGGGCGAGGTGGAAGCACTGTTCTGGTTACGTAGAACCCCATCGAAGCGTCAGCAGCGGCAACGCCGCCTCCACCTTGGGCTACGAGTGCTAAAGCACCACCTCCAGCGTACGGCATGTGTGACGACGCGCTCCGACCGGTCGACATCAATGATGAAGACGATGAACTCCCTCGTGAAGTCTGCGCCCCTGACGTTACACTCTCATCCGAAGATCTTGAGGTGCCAATGACGCTAGGTAGCGTGGCAGAGACTGTGTCCATGGCCTCAGCATCCTGACTCTCGGCGTCCTGGGTTATGACATCCTGGACACTCGAATCTTGACGCGATTGACTCGTCGAAGATTGGTACACTGGCAATGAAGACAGCGACGGAGTGGACAGTGCGGACGGAGTCGAAGGTACCAGCGGTCGCGGTGGTCGATGCTGGGAGCGCTTCAACCGAGGCTCGCTGTCGCTTGATCCCCGAGGACTCCTGGTTACCCTGAGTCCGGTAGCCCTGAATCTCAAGACAAACTCTCGTCCAAGCACATCCGTGTCGTAGTCAGTCATCAATAGATCGCCTTGTGCATCTTGAGTGTGATACTCCAGTCTTGGCGATTGCTCTTGAATCCTGGATGCAGGTTTCTCCTCAAGAAAGGGAATCACCTTGAAGCGCACTCCAGCGATGACTTGCCTCCATTCCATGAGTTCAACAGCAAGGCACGCCTGAACTTCACTCGTCACACTGCGTACCAAGTCATCCGGAATCCTGGACACATGCGTCTTGGACCATTCAGGAATCAAGTTAGAGAACTCGAAACCAGCTTCAAAGAGCAGTGTCTGCAGGACGACGACACATTCGCGTGACGTCAACATCGTCGGCGGGATCTGGATCGCGGTGAGATCTTGGGCCGTGCCAACACCCCAGCGGACAGGATTCACTTCGGAGATCCAGGCGTCATCTTGACTTTCCATCGAAAAACGCCACTTGAAGTAGTCTCCCGTCGCCAACGCCGCTTCGAAGTACGTGTTGACATCCGGCCTCGGTGTCGGCCACGCAAAATCCACATTCGGAGGTGCAATTCGTCCAGAATGCAACTCCTCCCAACGTCGAACTTCCCGGCGAACGTACATCACTGCGCGCTCGCCATCCAGCACCACGTCTTCTGCCACGGCCGCCAGAGCTCCAGAACTCACACCTTGAGCATCAGTCCGCGACTCCAACTTGGGCAAGACGTCAGGATTTGGCGCAGGAGCCTCCAATGCGAGTGGTGGCGAGTCAGGATACACAGCTGCATCCTGGGTCTTCTCCTCCTCCTTCACGCGTACGGACTCCCGCTTCACTTCCACGACATCATCCGAAGCTGACGACTCAGAAACCAAGTCAACCACCTCCGGGGGCTCAACCAATTCGACGCCTCCCTCAGACGCCTGAGCACCACCTTCGCGGGTGTGCTCCTCCGGGACGACAGGCATCCCCAATCCTCGACTCACGTTTGTCGAACCTCGCATCCTGGACGAATCTTGGTCATCCTGGGTTTGCGGTTCAGCAACCGGTTGATCTTGAACTGGAGACACCGCGGCGTCCCCACCTTGCGCTGCCTCGCTCTCGCGAGCAGCCTTCCGCGCAGCCCGAGCCTCTCTGGAAATGGTGTCCAGATCCTTGTGCTCCTCCGCCGGCAATCCTTGCACACGACGCGACTGACGTGACGCCTCACCGCGTCCGCTACCTCCGCGTCCAGCCTTCTTCGGCCCTCGTCCTTCCGGCATTCTGAATGAATCCAGACGTTGACGGGCACTCAGCTGTTCTTCAACACTTGGGCTCGTTGAAATCCTCGATAATCAAATCCGGGCACGCGCACCAGCTGTGGCGAGGTCGATGAAACCTTTACCGCCCAGGGGGGTTCGTATAGCGCGCTCCAGGAATTCCTCCTCCAGGAATTGAAGGGGGAAGACTTGTAGGAGTCAACAAGTATCCAAGATCTCACCGCGAAGCGAAACCTTGGGTTCTTGGTGGCGTGGGTACCTTGCGGAATCCCTGTCGGCTCGTTTGTCTTTGACGAAACGGCACTTCACCGAGCTTATGGCCTTGAAGTTGTGCCGAGCGTACGTCCACTTCAGGATGCACTCTCAACGACAGAATGGCAGAGTGTAGTCTGGATTTCACACCCAGAGTATCGGAAATTCAGGATGCACCTTTACCCAGGATGCACCCCAAACACCAATAGCCAACAAATACAGAGTTATATACAATACAAATAGCCGTCACTTATTCTTTTCGACCCTTGGACGGTGGGTCACTCGCTAGGCTCACTCGAGTCTTACAATTCAGACACCTAGTCAGTCTGAACACTCGTATAAAACGCGCACCACTCTCAATTAAGAGAGAAACTATCAAATACTATAGTCAGTCGATACACACAGCAGTTAAACTATCACTTCGGGGGACAACTGCTAGTCAGTCACCTCGAATAGCAAGGGAATATGAAATGGGCAAACACCAGCACGCTAGCGACCCAACTAGGATATGAAATAGGTGGGTCAACCCAGGGTGCCGGAGCGCCTCTGGTCACCACCTAACTGGACTTGATGTTATGAGGTGGAGATGCCACAGACGACCCGTCCTTAATGGTCGCAGCGCCCCTTGTTGTATCGCGGTCGTAGTCTCGGGTCCTCCGGATTTCCGTCGGCAGGCTTGGCCGAATTCACTTGCGCAGTACGGGGTAAAACAAACTCTGTTGTTGGCTGTAAGCCTTAAGCTATCAATTCTTTCTAGATCTCGGCTCTGGGTGATTTATCTTGATTTCACTATGTCTTGGGTCAAATTGTCTTTGCTTCAGTATGGTCTGGGTACATTGTCTTCGTAGCTTCAAAAGTGTCGACTCGACAGTTCTGTTGGGTTCCTTGGCGGTAGTTCAATTGCGTTTCACTTGATGACGTACCACTGTCTTCGAAGTGAAATAGTCAGTGGTCAACCGTCAAGATTCTGGTATTCTGGAGTCAGGATTTTGGAGTCAGGATTCAGGATTCAGGATGTACTTGACATCCAGACTCTTTGGGCTTCCAGCGCACGACTTGGGTGTTGGTAGTGGATGATCTTGGTTCAGTATCTTTAGTAGTCGCTCTGAACCACAGCAAGATGAGGTACAATCTGAGATACGTTCTCAACTGCACTTTCCGCCAGGCTTTAGGCACTCATCGTAAGGGAAAGTCCGGGGGCTGGACATAATGCGGGTTTGCAATCGTGGATTTGTACACATCCAGGATACACACTTCCAGCCAGTTGGGCCCATCTGTGGTTAGGCGTAAGATCTTTCCATAAATCAGTCGCACTCCATACGTCACCCGTGTCGCACGGGTACAGCCGAGTCATTCTCCATTTCATCCAATAGTATCCATGCTCGAAATTTTAGACCAGAGTCGCGACGGCGGTGCGTCACAGAAAAACCAGGAACACTTCGTGTCAGCAGTTTACCCACTTTATCCAAGAAATGAGCGCATGAGCGTTTACTGGAGATCCGGCCTTGAGCGAATTGCCGGAGAAAGTCCGATAGTGTTTCGGCAGTAACCGGCAACGGGCAGACTGGGAAAAGTTCGCTTGGCCGGAAAATGCCTTGGTCCGCCAGTATGGAAATTAAACCAAGCGAGCGGGCGATTCCAGCAAGAGTCTGGCTGCGGTAGTTATAGTGAATATCCACATTGTCCAGGAAGGGAGTAGTCAGCTTGTCGAACTTGTTTTGGAGGCGAATAATTTTTGGCCTGAATTGGGTATTCCAAGCGAAAAGCACAGCGTGCCAATACTTGCCCAAGCTCGGCCAGCGTACAGTTCGCCGAGAGACTGCGTGATCTGGGCTTGTCGAAACCGGCGCATATAGGATGTCGAAGTCTTTCCCCCACGGATCCATGGCTCGGTCGAACAGTAGAATAACCGGAGTAGCCCACGAGGGAATATTCCGACATGGAGGGGTCCGACCGGCAATGATGACTTTGCAGAGCATGTGGAGCTGCAGACTGCGAACCATAACTGGAGTTAATCCGAGTCCACCTTTGCTGGCAGGAATATATCACCACGCCCTGGGTAGAGTGTTGGAGTCCTGGAACCGCGACAGGAAGCGCGCGATGAGCGAAGCCAGTCGATCTTGGATTCCGAGTAAGGGGACATGGCAGACACTGGCGGAGTACCAAAATACGGGGAGAACGATCTGCTGTAGGATAACCGCGAGTCCTTTTAGAGTCCGGGCACGGTGTCTCCATAACAAACATCTCGCTTCCATTTCTTCAAGCAGGTGATGAAGCCGTTGAGTATCCGTAAGTTCTGGCCCATAGTAGACACCCAGTAATTTTGTGCAGCCTGAGTTTCCGACCACTACAACACCCAGCTGAAGCAGTGATTGCCGAAGTAACTCGGTTTCCATAGTCCATGGGCGGAAGGGCAAGATCACGGTCTTTTCCTTGTTAAGCCGCATGCCGCTAGCTTCACAGTAGCAGTCAACAAGTCGGAGGAATTCCTTCGTGTGTTTCAGATTGTGGAGAAGTCCGGAGCAGTCATCGGCAAAGCTGATCACTGAGTGAGACGTCGATCCACTGCGTAGTCCGTGAGTACCCATTTTTTTCCTAAGGAAATTGAGTAAGGGCTCAATGAATAGGACGAACAGAGCTGGCGAAAGCGGGTCGCCTTGGCGGACTCCCGCTCCAAGCTCGAACGGGGCTAGTGGGCGGCCGTTGAACATGAGGGAGACGAGAGTGCCTTGGAAAAGGATCCGGACCCATCTCCGGAAGGCGTCCCCAAAACCATAGTGCATAAGTACCATGTCCAGTGCTTCCCAAATGACACTGTCGAAAGCCTTAGCAAAATCCAGTAGAACCGCTCCTGCTGGCGAGTCCGAGTTGGAGTGTAACTGCGCCAGTGCTTGGAAGCGAATGTGAGCGTGGCGGATATCTCGACCCGGGACAAACCCATACTGGTCAGAGTGAAGAAGCGTACCCAAAATGGAGCCGAGTCGGAAAGCCATGATTTTTGGCCCCAGTTTAGCATCCAAGTTGAGCAGCGAAATCGGCCGGTAATTGCTTGGCAGCTTGCGGTCCCCCTTCTTATATAGTAGAGAGACTTGAGCTCGACGCTGAAATTTGATCATTTTTCCACGCTGAAATTGGGCTGCATAGATCACTTCCATTACGCGGCTCCAGAGTGGCAGATCGACCTTGTAGTATTCCAAAGGGAGACCGTCCGGACCCGGTGTTTTGCCTGGCGCCGTAGTAGTTAAAGCCCCATAGAAATCCTGAGCCGTAAATGGGCTGTCCAAGTAAGCCCGCTGTGCTGATGAGAGACGAGGCTTGGTATGACGCAATATTTGACCTAGTTTCAGTCGGTCCCAGTTAGGTCGTTCGTGTCCAAATTCCTTAGACGGCGAACAGTAGATACTGGACCAGTAGGAATTGAAGGCAGCGCAGGTTGGCTCGAGATCCTCCGCCGAGTCCACAGGAATGAGCGTCCTGTGGAGTACTTGGGGCGGCCGGAAGAAATACTTAGAGCAGCGCTCAGAGTCATCAAAGTCGGAGGCGAATTTTTGCCGGGACGAGAAATGGGCTCGTTCCTCCAGTTTTTCCTTGAGCTCATCTTTAGCATCAGTTAACTGGCCCGAGTAGTCTTCGGCTGGATTGAGGACCTGTAAGTGCTGTAGCTCATTCACTTGGAGGTAAAGATCATCAAGCACTCTCTGGCGCCCATTTCTTTTGGCGGCGAACAACTCGCGGAGAAATATAGAGTCTTTCCGCTTATGCTCGTCAAGCAGGTAACCGGGGTTGTAATGATTCCAACTGGGAGGTCTAAGAGACTCAGCCAATTCCACCAGCGATTGCTGCAAATACTCTTGAGCTTCAGGCAGCTTTATGACCCATTCTGGACATTTCCAGGGGGCCCGGCTGTTCGGCTTGATGTCTGTAGACCCCAGTCTGTAAGAAATACCGATATGATCCCCTCGACCGGAGGTTCCTCGGAAGTCGTGCCGGATATCTTGAAACACTGAGTGAAAAAGTCGAGAGCTCACCAGTACGTAGTCGATTCTGGAACTGCCATTTGGGCTCGTAAATTCTTGTAAATCGGGGTTCTGAAGGCGCCAAGCATCAACGAGATGCATAGCGTTCATCCACCCCAGCAGTTCCTCTCGCCCACGAACCCGGTTTCGGTCGTCCGAATTAGCCTGGTCCAAGTGGCTCGAGAGCACAGTGTTAAGGTCGCCCAGAACAATGTGCTGCGAATCCTCCTCAAAGTTGCGAGGAAGACTTGAAAAAAAATCAGCTCGTTGCGGGGGCGTTACTGGCGCGTACACTACATGAATGTAGGTAGGTACCAAGTCGAGCTCGCCGCGTATGAGCAAATAGCGGGACAAATTCGCCGAAGCGGTAAAATGTCGTCGCGTGACGTCTTGTAAATTTTGTACGGGACAGGAGGGAGGGAGTAATAAACCCACCCCAGCCTGGCCCGTGTAGTTGGTCATGTTATCTTGTGACCAGAAGCTGGAGTTGAGCTGTGAAGCCTTTTTCCAAAGCATTCGTGCTCTTTTGAAGCTTTTGATGCCCGTGAACTTAGTCTCTTGGAGCCCCACAATGTGATACTGGTTAGAGAAAAAATTCATCGTGCGTTGTGTGACATTATTAAAACCGTTCGCATTTTGAGTGTACCCCCGAAGGGCCCACTGCACCTTAGAGGTGAGTAGGAACAGTGGCGGGCACCGAGGTGGCCCGTTCCCGTAGGTAGTCAATAGTAACGCGCAGGTCCGCGGGAATTGGACCTGCCAAAATTCGGTCCATTAATGGCGACATAATGGCAGCGGCCAAGGTTTGGTCGTCCCACAGATGCCAAAGCGGGTGCGGCAGTGCCGAAACTGCCTTCCCTAGGACTGCGCCCATTTTGAGCGGGTCCATGTAGATACTGGGTGCAATAATTTGCAGGGCCAGATCCAGTTCAGCCAATCTCAGCTTTAACCAGTATTGAGTCTGGTCTGGGCAGAGTTGACTGAGTACCGTTTGGAAGTCGCGGTCCTTTTGGTTCGGGTACAGGGTAGAAAGTCTACCATACAGCTCGCCGTCATCCGCTGAGGGATACGGGCGAAGTGCCGCTTCGCGGAGGACAGCGTGACCATGGGCCTTGGCTCTGAGGTGCTGAAAATTTCAGGCAGCTCTGGAGTCAAGTAGAAAGCGGTGAAGACTGGGCTGGGCTTGCACAGTCGTCATAACGAGGTCCGGATCGGACGTATCGTCGAACGAGTTCAAAAACGTCTCAATGACTTGGCAGAGTGCTTCAAGCGAGAGTTCCTCGACCGAGCCTTGGTAGACTTGGGAATTCAGGACGTGTTCTGCGTCTTCAGTTAACTTCAAAAAGGAGCCGACCGATTGCGCGGGATCGAGCGAGCGATCCCATAGAATAACGTCTTGATCTGGGGGAATCGGGCCGCCAGTTCCCTCACTCAACCACTCAAAGCTGTTGATGGTCGAGACCGACGGATATTCCTGTTGAGAGGGAGGAAGCGGTCGCAAGTCAATAGCCGGGTCTGCGACAGGGCCAAAGACTAAGCGCTTTGCTCTCAGGATTCGGGTCGGCGCAAAATCCGTGTTTAGGATGGGGCCGACCGGAAATTTGGGTACATTACCCGCGGGCCATACAGATTTGGGTCGAGTCACAATAGATGACTCGATACCATCCATATCACTGCGGTCGCTGGATTCCGAGTCGGACTGTTCCCCACTATGTGGCTCACTTTCCGCTTCAGAATCAACAGCCATTGCAGGGCCTTCACTCGTATCGCTTTGATCGTCAAAAGCGGGCGGGGTACTTTCAGTGTCACCATCCTGGGGGCTCGGGGAGGCTGGCTTAACCGGGCGTGCCGATTTGCTTTTCTCACGCAGCTCCTTTATGAAGGGTGAGACAATCTGGTTGTACGCACGCAGACGATGGTGCACTACCGTATAGCCGTGTCCAGTGAACCGGATTTGGCGGATCGGCGTGCGCTGGTCCAGCATCACCGAAGTCGGGGGCGACTTTTGGTTAAAGTACACCCGGCGACTGCGGGAGCGGAGTCCTCCGACGACGTGAGCCGGCGTGATATACACTGGCGGCGTACCCTGGCGGGCAAACCAGTCGTAGATGAGTCCGTCCGTGACATCATCGGGGAGGCGTTGGAGGTCAACGTAGTACCAGTGGGAGTACTTCGAGTACGTCTGGACTTTGAACTTGCGCCCACAAATGGACACAGATTCTCCCCCCAGTTTCGTACAGTATTCCCGGTCAGTGCAGATGAAACTGATACCGGCGTTGCGGATAGCCTTGATATCACGGAGATGCTCTAGGCTCTTGGTCCACAGTGGCGACTACGGTGTAGAGCCGAGTGAGGTCATGATCTCAGTATCGGAAAAAGTGGCCGTCTGCTCGCGAGCTGGGATCCACATGGGCAGACAAAGGTCGGTCGAAACTTGCTGGGACACGCCGGCTAGGGCGGCGCACCGCTTATCTTGGGCGTCTCGGTCGGGATCCATCAGGGCGGTTTCGGCCTTTTCAAACACGGCGTCCGTGGGTCGGGAGAACTCGGCTCGCGGTGCAGCATTTTGCCAGGTCTGGCGCCACTTTCTATCCCGTTGAGGTCCAGTCATGATCCTCGGTAGGATGGGAGGGATCGAAAAAATCAGCCGGGAAGGGAAAATCCAGCCGAAAAAATCCAGTCGGGATGGGGAGGCTGCTGCGTGTCAATGCAGGCGGCAACAGGCTTCCAAGCGCTTAGCGGTGTGGTGGGAATGCGGATGCTACGTCTCTAGTGTCGGGGACACCTAAGCGAACACCGGTCAAAAGGTACCTAAATACCCGGACGCGGCGTAAGTGCAGCCTACAGTATATACCCTTACTACTCCACGTAGGTTCAGGCTTTTCAGCGACCACTCTCAGTCCGGCCTAGCGTTCTGAAGAGCGTTTACGTCTGACACCTCGCGGCGGCAAAATCGCACTACACTTGTAGTTGAGGCAAACCCAGTCAAATTCCTTTCGGAGAGACTTAGCGCAAACTCTAGTCACGCAGCAGGGATGAGCCCGGAGGCGCCTAACTGTCTGCGGATTCGAGGGTCGGTGGCTTGAAGGCGGAGGCTCGGCAGTCCCGGGGGGTGGGAGGCGGAGCGAAGGCGGTTGTCGGCTTGAAAAGTGGCGGAGCGAACTTGGGCTCGTCTCTATCCACTTCGGGGGTAGCAGGCAAATTGCGGAATACACTAGTTCTTACAGACCGTACATCCTATGTAGTCGCTTGCTGCTTTCAGATTTCCCCATCCGGTATTACGAGCTGACCCGGCATAGCCGCTAAGCTATCAGGCAGGCGCTTGAAGAGCGTTATGGTGAATTTATTGTCAAGCCGCTAACATTGATATTGTTTGTGCCACCCCACCTGAATTTACCACCTTCCAACGTTTCCGAGAGAGGAAGAACATCGCGCCGTCGCTTACTATCAAACGCCGGATCAGTGCTTTCATCACCGAGAGAATTAGTGGCATCATCAACACTATCATTCAAACTAATACCCCCAGGATATTCCGCCCTTCCATCTGCTTGACCATGAACCCGCTCGTATGTTATATCACGCACATTACCGCGGGTATCACTGGGTGCTGTGAGACAGCAATCAAGGTCCCCAATAACACGCCGTTCACTGAAACCGATACCAGCTACCAATTGGGTACTAATTTCACCGCATCCCGTCCGATTACACCCTCCGTATAGCTGATATGATTGCGTACACTAACCGCTCTCATATAGTGCATTAGAAGATATCGTTCTCCCAGAAAGATGTCCTCTCCCACCGCTCTGTTTACGTCACCCTTGAGAGGGATGTTGCGATACAGATCACGAATGTTATTTCGACTCGGACGCTTGGAAGGACATCCAAATTCTCAAATATTCGCCACGCTGCCGCGAACATTGCTTGATCGAATGCCAAGACTATACCTTGAACGAAACGTGCCAAAGTAATTAACATCATGACAGTTTGTGCATCTCCGATATTAATAAAGTACCGAGACGCATAGGAATTAGATCAACCGATTCATCCGTTTATAGTGACTGTCATCGCTTATACGTACGCTCGCTTATGCATTGTACGTGTTGCTTTCATTTTCCCGGCATGCGTTTCTAGTGGAGTTGCGAACATTTCAAAGTGATTCGGAGGCCTCGAAAAAAATGCTTCCAATAGTTGACGGAGTAGACTAAATTCGCCATTGAATTTATAGCCGATAATAGAGAGTTTTCGCTGCGGCTCCCATAGCCATTCCCACAACAAGCCAAACACAAAAATGACACTTCTGTGGGAAACCTGCTCGACCACCCACAGAAATCGGAAATGTGTGCATTGCCAGAGTTGCTGCCTACGATTCGACCTCACACCAGCAATGTGTGCTGCTTTGGAGCCTGTCCCTAAGCCCCCCTCCCCCCCCACTCGATAGCCCCACCGCGCCGTAAGAACTACATTGAAGAAGATGATGTCGCTTTGCTGCGCCAAGTGCTGCTTGACCGCCCCTTTGACAAGCCACGAGGCAAGGTCATGCAGCACTGGGATATTCTTGCAGTAACACTGGTAGCCTCGCCAGGATTTACACGTAGCAAGCTCAGTGGCAAGAATGCCCAGTCGCGCATGAACCAGCTCGTTCAAACTCACCGCGAGACCATGAAGAAGGTGGCGTTATTCTCTGGCGTGTCCGAGAAGATAACAGAGAGATACCAGTTGCTAGATGAGCTAGTAGAGCTTCTAGATGATGCAACGCTGGCGAAGGAATGCAAGAAGAAGGATGAGCAGAAGAAGCGTGAGCAAGACGAGGAAGCGTCGCTCGTGGCTCGCCGAGTAGCCATGGAACGACTGGAGCAGATCTCCAGCATCACCGAGCAGGGCGCACAGCAGCACAACCTCGTCCGCCGTCATCTTCGCTTGTTCAGGAGTGAATAGAAGCAACGAACTCATTTTGAGCCTTCAATAATGCATAATATGCTGTTTGATAAGCTGATCCACTCTGTGACTGAGAAACGCGAAACGAAGTTTTGATCTCCTGTAGCCACACCTCTGAGAATGTCTGCGAATGGAAATGGACAAGCTTGCGAAAACTCTCTAATGACTCTTAGACGGAATTTGTGGGACGGTCGTGGGATCGTATTTAAGCGATGGGTGACAGTAATTCATGAAGTAGGGCCAATCGGTGTGGTATGCACTCAATACCTCTACTGGTCCCTCAGATATCTAACTCGTTGCCGCCAGCTGTCTTTCATTCCACCGTCTTCCCTTATCTGCTCGAAGTTCATTGACAGCGGTACGCCAAAGAAGATGTCCACGGCGTCGTTTTCTTCATGTCGCCCTCGTTGTTGGGAGTTCAACCACAGCACCGCGTTCTTTGAATACCTCATCTGCTTCACGTATACTCAAAATTGCGTGCTTGAGCCCCAGTTCAGCTGCTCGTGTTTCAATGGGTCTGCACAGGAACCCCAAGTCACTCAGTCTCTTTTTGGCATTTTGATTTGAAAATTGGCACGGCTGAACGAGTCGCAATGGAGAGACATTCATAGTGGCGGTGCCACACTGCCAAAGCAACCACGCTTGATATATTGTGCAGTCGGGAATGGAAAATGATGAAGAAATGCTACACCATTGCTGCGAACTTGTTTGGTGGTCATTTGCTGCGGCAGAGGTTCTGGTCTGATCAATTTGTTGGACATGATCCACCAGCTCCGTAACCCCCGCAGAATCGAGACAGGTCATTATCATATCGTTCAAACCATGCAAAAGTGACAGTCTCGGCGCTCGAGCTCTCCGATAATATCGTTTACATCTGTCTTGCGCGAGGAGTCAATTTTCTCTAAAGTCTTTTCAGCACTATGCTGCTGTTTTGCCATGCTAGCGAGGATACAAACATGTGGTGGGACCCCTGTCGCTCTAAGCTTGCTTTTGGCTGGTACCGTTCCGCCTTTTATATGCTCAGATTGGTCGATGAGCATTGACTAAGAAGAAAATATCGGGGTGCGGAATAAACCATGGGAAGCTGACAGGGTCGTCTTGAGATACTCGCTGTGGTAGACTAGGGAGACCAGTGCAAACGCTAAGATATAGTGGATACAGCTTGAAGCCCCCGGAAACACGACAGAGATTGCTTGTTCGACTTGATCGTCGCTACACTCGAAATGAGGAAAGAGACAGGCAAAATCGCGTGAATCAGACGGCAGCTGCGTTACCGTTCGTCCCAGTGATGGCCAAAAATGTACTGGACGGCATTGCAGACAAAGTATGAGAAGCAGGGTTTGAGAAGCAGTATGTATTGAAGTTCTTCGTGAGCATCCAGTGAGAACTGCAATTCCGGTCGCAGCAGCAATATTTACTGCAATACTAGGAAATCTACTGTTTCGCCGCAGAAGCCGCTTTCATCGCCTGAGCCACCATGTCCGCGTTCCAAACGTGGCGGTTGTGTTTGAGAAAGATTAATTTCTCAAAGTTGACTGGCGTCAACCGCTTCCTGGTTGCTCTAAGCACGTGCTTGGCACTGCTAAATAGTCGCTCAGCTGATGCTGATGTCCCTGCAATGAAGCGAAGATCGACGTACTCCTCGCCTGGCATCAATCGCTGTCGTTTGCGAAGACGCAGTTGGCAAGCATAGCTCCTCGTGTTGTCGACTTCCTGGGTTTCTGACATCTCCGAGGGCTCACGCACGAGAAAGCAGCTCACACGTGCCTTCTCCCGTTCAGTAAGACTATCCTATTCACCATTTATGATCTTCACGGTCGCTGCCTCAAACTCCAGGCTGTGCGAGATAGCTGCATCAGCTGCGAGGTAGTTTTTTAGTTCAGGATAATCTGCAGTCATCATCTTGAAGGTATCATGCACTGTGCCAATGTGCTGATCCTGCTTCTGCAAGTCGGTCATGATACTCTTGAAGTTCTTGAGAGAAGGCATAACGGTTTTGATACGATCCGCGTATACTCTGGAGGCCCCTTGGCTGCGTACCAATCGTCAAGCTTTATACGGCTAGGCTTCGGGTCCGCTACAGGATCACTGAATTTGCTGAGACCGGTTAGGCATAGGGAACAGTAAGAACTGCAATGTCGATGGGCGCTCCAGTATGTACTGCAATGCCCGCCGAGCTTACAATATGGCATTGCGAGTAGTATTGATCAATGCCAATACCTGCAATACATTTTTGGCCATCACTGGTTCGTCCTACATGCATATCACCCGCTGCCTCGTACCGGAGGTACGTATTTTGAACTCCTTCCAGCGATCAGCCTGCTCGCTAGTTTACGGCTGTGGACGACGGGCACACTGTTGAGCCAGATGAAACAAATGTGGCAGCACCTTTGCAAAGAGTGCGTTCCAATGTCCGTCGGCTTTACTGCTCGCCTCGTTATCTCCTCCGATACTTTGTCTAAGCTTAGTGTGCGCACCAACCCTTGGCGAAAGCAATCGTACTGACTCCCACCGAGGAACAGTTTGCCATCGGCACGATCAAATGTAAATACACTCCGGTAAATTCCAAGAGCAAACACCGGGCAAATGTCGGGCTCTAGTGGGTTAGCATACACGTGCCGTGGGTCGTGCTGTCGGTCTCCAGCTTGATCATTCTTCATGTGATAAAAATAAATGCACAGAGAGCCTTCCGTCCATTCCATATGCTCCAACGAGATCCCAAAAGCATTAGTAGAGTGTGGTGTTGTGATTCACAAAAACTTCGTTAGTGCGGCTTCCACGCAACAACACAACAATTCGCCGAGTCAGGTCGGCGTTGTTGGGCTTGCGCAGGGTTCTGTTGGTTCCCTTTGCGGTTCGGCCCAGCCGGGTCCAGTTGAGGCCCTGTTCTCGCTGAGTACCAATCCAAACTCCAGAAGCTCGCCTGAGCGGGGCAGCTTCCGTTCCTCAAACCCTGTGACCTCCACCAAAGGATGGACGTCGGCGCGCTAGCGTTTTTACAGGTCACCGAGCGCAGAGTACGCTCAGCTAGAAGATTGCGGTGTCCTGGGTTGTGCAGACCCACCGACTCGTCGATTCGACGAGGTGTGTCTTCGCTGGTAGCGAGAAGTGCCCACCCCGGGCCGACCTTGATCTCTTGGCGCTACCAGTCGATTCCTCTACAAGCTATGCCTCTCGGGGAACGACGGCAGACATAATCCAGCCCACGCAGGGACTTACCGGAAAGTATACGCTGTTCTTGGACTTAGAAGATTCTTCTCTGTTTTGTTATCTCTGTGTCTTCGGGGAGTCCCTTCGGGCTCCCCCCTTTGGTCTCCTATCTTATCCTATACAAGTACCTAGTGAAATGGAGTCGTTATAGATCTCCCTGCGACTCTTCGCTCAGCTTCCTAGTTGATCTTCGCCGAGTCGGGTCGTTATGGATCTCGGCCGATCCTTCACTCCGATTCCTGATTTATCCTCTCCCACGTGGAATAACTCCCAAATGGAATACGCTCGCTGAGTCGCCGAGTCTTGGTGCTCGCCGAGTCCGACTGCTTCGCCGAGTTCGCCGCTTAGGTGCGAACTCCGATTAGGTACGACGTACTTAGCTGAGCCAGAATGGGTGGTCTACCCAAAATATGAGTTTCCCTACACCACAAGAGCGACCCATCAAATTCCAAGCTATAATCATGTAGGTTCGAGTGAACACCATGTCCACCCACCATGTCCACCGAAGAACTATTCAGCATAGCAGTACACAGAAACTTGTACAAATCAAATGGCAGCGGATCCTTCCCTAACTTCATGGCTTGCCAGACTCCTGTCGCCGTATCCTTTGCAATCGTTCTCTTCAGTCCCTTGAAGTGGTCCACTAGCCCACGGTCTAGCGTCTTGGACATGCCCTCTTTGTACGCACGAAAACTGTTGAAGAGACCAGCACGATGGGTATTCAACTCCGAGAAACTCAGCTGTGCACCAGTCGCAGTGCGCAGCGTGAGCAGCCATGCCACGAAGTCGTCAGCACGCAGTTCTTGAAATCTTATCGGGGCTGGGGAAGATCGCCGTCAAGAGCATGAGTAACAGCCGTTTGAAGCAGCATTTGATCTGTAGGAAGTATAGCGAGAACGGATTCATACGATTCCTCTTCGAGCGGCGGTGACTGCCCCGAGCTGCAATGTTTGGCAATGCGGCGTACAAACGACAGCTGAAGTATTAGAACTCGTATCAAGAGGAGTCAGACAATAAAGCGCGCGTAGGAATTCGGGTACACTGAGCGTGATGGTGCGCATACTGTATTTGCGCAGATTTCGGCTGCGCGTGTACGAAGTGCGTGTAGATTATCGCTCGATGTTGTGGGATTCGTCATCCCTCAAATTACAGCAATAATCAAAGTGAAGCTTGCGACTCTTCCGAACGAAATCTGGTGTTTCTGGAAAATGAGGGACAACCAGTTCCACAAATCGACTACCAGGGTACCTTAGGTACCACATAATCCGGAGAATGAGCACTGTCACCGAGAGTGACGATCCATGCCAGACAGTACCTTCCTGCCTGAACCAAACACCACCATAATATGCGGCAACCGAGGATGCATCTTGACCAATAGTACCATAACTATCAACACGGCGGTCATGTAGTAGTGTACAAGCGCGTCAAAGACCGTGCCAGGCAACATTGGGGCCGATCTTCCTGCCAAAATCGAGTGCCAACATCGTTGGCGATAGCGAAGGACAAACACGGTCAGCAGTGGTGGGGGAAGAATCATGGCATCCGTGCCGCTGACGACCTGAGCTGCACAACCGTGCCAAGCCACCTGCTGTCACAAGCCATAACGTAGCGGTTGCTTCGTGAACATCATCGTGAGTACCATCGTGAGCAGTGTCGTGAGTAGCACCATACAAAACCGTAGGAATGGCCATGGCGTCCGCGGTGTATTCTGCCAGGGCGGCGCCAACTGATTCGGGCAGCGTACCACCTACCCAACGCGGGTAAACCGCATCGTGGTCAGCTGCATGGGCAATCTTAAGAGTATCCTCAATACAGCTGGACAGATGTGGACGAAGGCCGTGGTGGCGGTGTTATGAGCAGAAGCTTGAAATTTTGGAAATGAGCTAATTGTGTTGGTGCGTGGATTTGGAATCACCGCGAGTGCACTTCAATCCGCAGCGCCCTGCTGTTGAAATACAACATACCAATTCAATCGACGGCATTGGCGGTGCTGCAATGAGTCCACAGACACGTGTTTCGAAGGGCCACAAGCACTGGTCTAAATGTCACTCAAACTGTCATATTCAGCTGATTCCAGTGTTGTAGCCACGAAATTGGCAAGCTACGGTGGCCGGCAGGCACCAATTGGTTTTGCCGAACATTGCTGAGATTATTGATGCTGTGGTGTAGGGAAACTCATATTTTGGGTAGACCACCCATTCTGGCTCAGCTAAGTACGTCGTACCTAATCGGAGTTCGCACCTAAGCGGCGAACTCGGCGAAGCAGTCGGACTCGGCGAGCACCAAGACTCGGCGACTCAGCGAGCGTATTCCATTTGGGAGTTATTCCAAGTGGGAGAGGATAAATCAGGAATCGGAGTGAAGGGTCGGCCGAGATCCATAACGACCCGACTCGGCGAAGATCAACTAGGAAGCTGAGCGAAGAGTCGCAGGGAGATCTATAACGACTCCATTTCACTAGGTACTTGTATAGGATAAGATAGGAGACCAAAGGGGGGAGCCCGAAGGGACTCCCCGAAGACACAGAGATAACAAAACAGAGAAGAATCTTCTAAGTCCAAGAACAGCGTATACTTTCCGGTAAGTCCCTGCGTGGGCTGGATTATGTCTGCCGTCGTTCCCCGAGAGGCATAGCTTGTAGAGGAATCGACTGGTAGCGCCAAGAGATCAAGGTCGGCCCGGGGTGGGCACTTCTCGCTACCAGCGAAGACACACCTCGTCGAATCGACGAGTCGGTGGGTCTGCACAACCCAGGACACCGCAATCTTCTAGCTGAGCGTACTCTGCGCTCGGTGACCTGTAAAAACGCTAGCGCGCCGACGTCCATCCTTTGGTGGAGGTCACAGGGTTTGAGGAACGGAAGCTGCCCCGCTCAGGCGAGCTTCTGGAGTTTGGATTGGTACTCAGCGAGAACAGGGCCTCAACTGGACCCGGCTGGGCCGAACCGCAAAGGGAACCAACAGAACCCTGCGCAAGCCCAACAACGCCGACCTGACTCGGCGAATTGTTGTGTTGTTGCGTGGAAGCCGCACTAACGAAGTTTTTGTGAATCACAACACCACAATGCCCAGTTGTATGGATTTCATTACGCTAAGTGCTGCAGGCATCGCGGAGTAGACACAGAACCCCGACTCGTTGAGAAATACTAGTATTGGCGATACGTGAAGCGATCAGTTTGAGCTTATGTTCAGTAGTGTGAAGGATGTCAGTGAACGAGAAGCAAAAACACCATAACATCAGGATTATTGCGGTTCCGTGTCATCCCTACTGCAAAATGGACGCATCTTGCATTGGATTCTATTGTAGCGCTTCCTGGGACTAAAGAAGGGTTGGATGCCATCATGGTCGTTATTGATCGCTGGACAAAGCGTGCTCATTTCCTGACAATGACTACAATTATAACGACGCGAGAGACATCTAAACTATACCGAAATCGAATATTTATGTTGGATGGTCTACTTGACGAGGTCCTTTCTGACCGAGATCACATGTTCACTTCAGAGCTTTGGACAAATTTGTGTGCGATGATTGGAGCGCGCCAAAATATGACGACTGCATCCCAACAACACGCAAATGGAGCTACTGAGAGAGTAAACCAGACAATTGAAAATTATTTACGTGCGTTAAGCAGCAGCAATTGTGACGACTGGTATATATTCTCTCTCTCGCTGAGTTCGCATATAACTCAAGGTACCAAGCGTCGCTAGGGATGTTACCCTTTAAAACAGATATTCGCTATCTACCACCCACATCAGCATCACCCAGGACAGCGAACGAAGTGAACCAGTCTTGAGGATAATATTGAAACACAACTTGGAAGTGAGGTTTTGGAGCAGCAAAAAGACACTTTAGTTCGTGTTCGCCGGCAGCTTAAATCTGCTCAAGATCGCATGAGCAAGTTACTACGACCACAGCCGGCCAGCACAAAACTTTGCCGTTGGTGCTTACTGTAACCTATCACAGTGTGCTTGGACATGTAGTCAAATGGCAAGAGCACCACCATTTTAGCAGATGGGCACGGTTCGATTATCATTGTGTCCATTATTTTTGATTGAAAAAAGAAGGATTCTAAATGAGTATGCTTTAACGTAAATCCTAGAGATTAGAAGCTAAAATGGCTCATCAAAATTGCGGTAGAAATAAAACATTTCTGCCGTATTTGTTTTTCTTCTATTGACATTTTTCGATAACCTTCGACTATGCGCTGCCACCACCGCTCTTTAGGCCTTGCGCTGCTCGTGTTCCTGATCATCAACAGGCCCTTCGTGTTGCTCTCTCATTTCACAAGCGACTCTCGATCGCCTGCGCCACCTTTCAGCAAACATCAAGTGGTGAACGTCATTGTGGCGGGTGCTACTGGGGATTTGGCCGCTAAATATTTGTGGGTGGCGCTGTTCCGCTTGGCGTTGCAGGCTGCGTCGACCACTGGACGGACCTATCGGTTCATTGCAGGAGCTTCAGACACTTTAGAGAGAGGTCGCGGTTGGCATAAGAAATTTTTCGACGATATGTTCGCTCAGCGCGTGTGTAGAGCAGTGGGGGGACAGGAGCAGCTTTCGACTGCGCAGAAATGTCGAGAGTTTCTGGAAGGGGAATTTATACCTAGTGTCAGGTACACGCCGTTGCGGGAGGAGAGCCATTACCGAGAGCTGGGGCAATGGTTAAATGAGATGAACGAGCTGCTACCAAGTGAAGAGGGGAGGATGGTGTACCTTGCCATCCCACCACAGTTTTTCCTGCAGGTACAGTATGCGCAAGGGACTGGATAATTGAATTTTGTAGCTTTGCGTGCTGATGTTGATGCCGTTCTTGAACTATTAGAGCTGCGAGCTTATTCATCGCTACCTGCGTCCGCGATCAACAGAGTCGCAAGCTGCTCCGTTCCTCCGAGTGGTGGTGGAGAAACCTTTTGGGCGGGATCTCAAGTCTGCACATGAGCTTGCTACGCAGCTGCGAGCGATTTACAATGTACGGTGTGAGCAGATCAAGACATGCATTGACCGTGAAGATGCTAATTCTTTGAATGCTTCGGTCGACGAATGGCAGAACGACGAGCTGTACGTCATGGACCACTACGCCGGCAAACCTGTTGTGCACGCGCTTCGGAGCTACTTTCGACTCAATGCGGCTGCTTTGCATCCGGTCTGGAACACAGAACACATCGACAATATCCACGTAAATGCCGCACTCAGTGGTGCATGTGAAATCATTTTGGAGGAACTAACAGGGCCAAACTCTTTTACCCACTACAGATTGAGATGACAGAAACAGCAACGCTGCAAAATCGGGTCCACTACTTTGACAAGTAAGCATGACAGCATCCACCAACACGGCATCCTCCCACTAACCCTATAATTCTGCTGCAGCGCCGGCATCATCCGCGACGTCATGGTAAACCACTTACAGCTCCTTCTGAGCGTTGCAGTGACACCGTCCTTCAACACAGGCATCTTCTCAGGCTCGATATCACCTGCTGGTCTTCATGACGCTCAGCTAACATTTGTTGAAGCACTGAAAACCCCACTAAAACAACCATCAGTGTTGATAGCACAGTACGACGAGTATGCCACGCATTACAAAGAAGAGATGGGCCGAGGTCTCGATGCAAGTGACCACTTTACACCGACTGCTGCGATGATAGAGTTCACAAGTTCGTCGGACGAATGGAAAAACACCACGTTTCGTCTTGCCGCAGCGAAGGCTACCGATGCGAGACTATTGGCAATCACTATAACCTTCAGAGACGGAGTCTTTGTAGACAAGGGAGCTCAACCATGCAGCTTCATCGTGATCATCCAGCAAGCTCTGAATGCCGACACTCGCCAAAGTCATAGAATTGAATGGTCTTGTGACGTTAGCGATGTACTGGGAGACCTCAAGCACCCGAACGGTTGGGAGTACCTGTATACGAACGACTATCGAGTCATAACTCCGATGCAAGCCAATCGGAACGCAATGGAACAGGGTCAAGAAGCAGTTGCATGGGAACTTGGCGATGAACCTTCAGCGTACGACATTCTGCTGCGAGAAGTATACAATGGTGCCACCGAACACTTCGCAGACTTGGATGAGGTGGAAGCAGCTTGGGCGCTGTGGGCGTCAGTTGTGCAGGCCGCGGAAAGTAACTCTCAGCACTCAGTACCTACGAGCGACGCCACTGCGTATCCGCCACAATCCACACTGCTCCAATACACATCGTACCCAGCTGGAACGTCTCCGTGGCAGCAGGTTTTCTCCAGTTCACAGTCAACAGACAGATCTCCAACAGCACGAGAAGAGCTTTAGCTCACTAGCATACGCTTTCCACCCATAGAAGCCATAGAACTTGCTTTACATGTACTCCCACAATTCCGGCGTCAGGAATTTGTTTCCGAAAATGAACATCAAGTACGGCACAGACTGCGCCGGACACATGACCTCAAACAGCTCCAACTTGCACAACCGAAGCGGGAAGATCCAGTCTCTCGGGACGCGGAAGTGCTTCTTGGCTAGGGTCGCATTCTCTCCCTTCAAAATCCCGTCATCCTCTTGGTACTCCCCCACCACGGGACAATGCAAGCAGCGATGCCAGATCTCCGACGGCTCGGGACCCATCAATTTCTCCACCACTACCCCATTGCCCACCACATTCTCCTCCTCTTCCGGTGCTGTCGCCGCCCTCACGTCGTCCTTAAAAAGTCCTTCAAACTCGTGAAACGCGAAAATGTTGGCGTAGAATCCGAATTTCGTGTCCGCGAACCTCGCGGACACGGCCGTGGACGTGTCTCCAGCCTCGTACAGTGAGCTATTAAACACCGTGAGCTCATAGCCTTCCGGCACCTCCAACTGTTCCTTATTAGTGGTGCGGAGATACTCCAGTCCTTGCATCGTGACCCCCATATCAGCGTTGTAGTCCCATGGCACGAGCTGTCGGGCCCTGTACACCCCTAACAAGGTGCCGCTATCAATCCAGTAGGCCACATCAGCGTTCTCTAGCAAGACCTTCAGCGCGTAGACCAGGTCTTCCAGCGCACTTCGACGCTGCTGCGTTGTGACGCACACGCCTCGTCGCACGTAACGCGGGTCTCGGTGGGCGCTGGAGACGCAGCGACGCAGCGAATTCGAGGACGGCGCGCGGTCGCTCAATAGACCGCCGTCGTGCAGCGGCGCGTAAAGCAGGAAGAGCCAGAAGAGCAGCAGCTGAGAGAGAACAATGAGCGCGAACTTGACCTCCCGCCGCAAAGCCGCCATTTTTGACTGTGTTGGAGGAGGCGAAAATGATATTTGCTTTTACAGGTGGTGGTGGGTACGATATCGAGACCGCCTATTTGATGCTGTCAAATAAATAAATAAGCTATAGAGCTGTCTTAGCAGCTCTTGGGTTCCCTGTGGAAGTGCTGCCGCTACACTCGGTCATCTTGACCTGCTGACCTCGGCTTCTAAAATCCATACTCGATGACTTTGATAACCCAAGACTACACTGGTTGTAGTAGTGAACATTGCCTCCTTCAAACTGCCAGTTCACTATTTTACTATTACCTGCTAACAGCCGTAGCCGCCAGGCAGATGGCCTGGTCAGCGAGGTTGATGCAGTGCTCACCCCGAGCGCAATCGGCGTAACCAAGCAAAATATAAAATAAAAGTTACCTGTTAATAAGAACTGGCGAAACATGCGCCAGACCACCACCACAAGCATGCGCCTATCATTCGTCGTCTGACTCGGTATTAGTAGCGCCGTCTCCACTGCCGATATCGAGATCCTCCCTGACACCCCCTTCGAGTCGAGTCGACGTTGAAGATAACAGGAACGGCTACTATTTGTGTTATTTATTTATTTTTGTGGGATAAGCGGCGCTCAATTAGGACGGCTACTATAATATTAAAATAACTTAATAGGCATCGCGTTATCACAACACAACTTTTGCTCATGAGGAGAGCTTCGCTACCGTATTACAGTAATCAAGAAGAATACGTGGCTGCAGGTACGCATACGATCCCATCCTACCTCCTTTCCTTTCAGCTTCCGTGGCACCAAATGCGGCTCGTTAAAATTGTATTTGGTGAACACTGCCTTCTGCCAGTTCCCTACTTTGCGGCTACCTGTCAAGCGCCTTCAGAACACGTAGCAGACCACCTCACAAGCATGCGTCTATCTTTCGTCGCCCTAGCAGCAGCATTCGTACTCTTTGGTACAAGTAGCGCCGTCTCCACTATTGGCGCAGCGGCCGATACCAAGGTCCTTCCAGACACCCCCTCCAATTGGAGTCGTAACCTCCGCGTCGAAGAAAGCAGCGTCAAGCGTGCGGGTGTCGACACCGTCGAGGAGGACGAAGAGAGAGGTCTTAAACCCTCAGCGTCAGCGGATGCTTGGTTGGTAAAGCTCTTCTACAAGATTTTCCCCCACGTCCAGAAACCGAAGCCAGAAGGGAAGCACGTCCCGTTTAAGGGTCTGCGCTTGAAGTCTATAGGTAACGGAAAGATGGACGTGGTTCCCCGTAGTTACCGGGGTTGAGGCGCTCGATCGTGTAATGGCGTTGCCATCCTGTTAGTTTTTTTCGTATATGCTTCAATCGTTTCCCATTCATTTTGAGCTGCATGACGTGTTTGAAAGCTAAGGCTCGTGTCACCGAGGTGGAGCAGTCGATTGCAAGCCGTTTGTGGAATGACAAAGCAAAACGAACGGGTCCGAGGATACTCAGGAACACGAGCAGCACAAGGCCGGAGGAGCCGGTGGAGGCGTATATTCGAGGGCTATCAAAACAAGGGAAAAATACGGTACAAAATACTTTAAAACAAAACGTTGTTGCTTTTTCAGAATGATTGTCGTTGGAGTCCTAACATAATAGTGGTGTGATTTTATAACTACTCGTGGTCAGGACCAAGTTGATGCAACTCGGTTAGAACTTACGTGCGTGTGCTGTATGTATCCAAAGTCTAATAGATCTACAGCAACAATTCAGTGAGCAGCAGCAAGGTAATTGAGGCGGCGCAGATGCTTAGTAAAAACGTATAGACTGTTGCAGGTAGCACCACACTGCGAAGCCTCAGCTTCATGCCACGGCGTCATCCGCCAGAATTCCTAGGGCACGCAACTCACGCTGTTTGTCTTCGCAGTTCACGTACGAATCGCCATTGCGAATGTGCCACAAAGCGCCACCTAGATTTACACCCCAGGCTGCGCGGGGGTACGGCACCTCAGGAGGAACTGAGAACTTCGTGCTCATCGACGTACAAGTACCACCATGGAGCTCAGCGTAAGCACGGAAGGCCGGCAGTAGAACATCATTCCAACGCTGGTCGTTGGAGCGCCACACAAATCCAACCTTATCCAACTCAGCTCGCAACTTGGACGAAAGCGCCACCTGGCCCGATCGTACACGAGTAATCCACTGACCAAGCTTAAAGCCACGCGTCAATACGGGCCAGTTGGGGTCCCGATCGGGTACCACAAAGTCCGTCGTCACCAGGGCATCGCTGCCATGCAGTCGCCGATAGGTGGTCAGAGCTGGGATCACCACGCTGCGCACAGTCTTCTCTACACGATGGCGCGCGTTCCACACGAAACCTAGAGCGTCAAGCTCTTTGCGAGATGCTTGCACTTGAGAATCGTACGCTCCACGCCGGATGTTCTTGACCGTGTCTCCCAGCTTGAGTCCCCACGAATCGAGGGGCCAAGGTTCATCGGACGGCACCACAAAATCTTGACCAACGTCGCAGTGGCCATACTGGGCAGCAAAGACCTCGAGCGCAGGGAAAATGCTTTCTCCCCACACCTTGTCAACGAGGCGAAACGAGAAGCCGAGCTCATCCAGCTCCTCTTTGCTATCCCGAACCTGCGTCGCATACTTCCCCGAGCGCACCATGTACACATGTCGTCCCAGCATATATCCCTCCAGCACCTTGGGCCATCTCGGATCTTCAGCGTGGGACGGGATCGTAAACGCCAACGGCACGTCCGCATTCCCATTCAGCTCCTTGTACCGCCGCAGACCAGGGAGGAAAAACTGATACCACTTGGTGTCTCGCACTCTCCACACAAACCCGAGCGCATTGAGCGCTTCCACCTGATTCATTGGCAGGGGCGGCAAGACGGCCTTCGGCTTGTCGCCTGCCTGTTTCTTCTTGTCCTTGAGCTGCTGCTCTCTCTGTTTCTGCTGCTGCACCTGTTTTCGCAGCTTGGCTACGGCCAGTCCGAGCTTGTACCCCCTCGTGGCTCGAGGCCAGAGATCTGACTCGTCCTCGTCTTCCTCGGGCACCACAAACTTCTGCGGCACGAACAGGTCTCCGTACTGGTCCGCGTATGTGTGGAGCGCCGGGAGACACACCTCTTGGAACAGATACTCCTGCCACGAGCGCAGCGGGAAACCCATGGCCTTGAGCTCCTGCAGCTGCTCGGCGCCCTGCTTCGTTCTCTCCACTGCTGAGGCTGAGCCTTTGCCCAGCGCCTGCATGAACCTGTGCACTTTCACTCCGAGCGGCAGATGGTGTAGCTCCCTGGGCCAGATGATGCTACGGGGCACCACGAAGCTGAAGGGCACGGCGAAGTGCCGCTCCAATTCGTGGAAAGTGCGCAGCGCCAGCACTAACTGACTGAGCGACTTGGACTGCGACTCGCGACGGCCTTTCGCACCGTTCGAGGCCGACACGCGGTACAAACGCGAGTCAGCGGTCTGAAGACAGGGAGCGGCATGGAGCGGCGAGGAGCTGGGCGCGAGGCCGGTGCGGCGTGGCAGCAGCTGCAGTAGACGCCGACGGGAGGCCATGGCGATGTCTCGCCCAGTGCTTCACTGCGTTAGTGATGTATGAACACATAATGTTATTATTTTGTGTTTCAAACTTAGGTTCAACTTTTGTTTTTCCGCCAATCAATCCTCACTTGTGATCAGAATGAACGCGCCCGATATGGACGCCGAGCTGGCGCAGCTCCTCCGCGAGCAGGAGCAGTTCCTGAGCCAGAAGAAGCCGCCAGCAGCCAAAGTATCTCGTCGCGGTCCTGCACCCAAGGTGTCGGCGTCCGCATCCTCTGAGAATGCATCAGAATCCGGTCCGCGGGTGCTGAGGGGCGTCGTGGAGCGCCAAGTGCCTCCTATGGGCCAGCAGAGCTTCGTATTGGCGCCCAATAAGCGCGAGGCTTCAGGTTTCCCAGCTGTGAAGAGACGCGGCCCGGGCCAAAGTCTCTTCGGCCGCAGACGACGGGAGGTGAAGGCCGCAGAGCAGCCGCAGCCTTTGGACAGGGAGAGCAGCGACATTGACGCTTCCAATCGCGCGAAACTGCAGGAGATGAGCCCGCAGGAGATCCGAGAGGCGCAACAGGAGCTTCTGCAGACACTGGACCCACAGCTGGTCGAGAAGCTCAAGAATCGACGCAAGAAACAGGACAAGGCGCCAGTTAAGAGGACCAAAGTGAAGATTGGAGAGTCGGTGGTGAAGGAGGAAGAGGAGAAGCAGGAGATGATCAGAAGTCTAGCGGCGGTGAAGACAGAGGAGCAACTACAGGAACAGGCTAAATTGCTCCCGGCCGAGGAGCGTGCCAAACTGGATTGGACGCAGAACGCAGGGAAAGAGAAAGCTGCTCGTGGCAAGAAGAAACGTCGTTCAGTGGCGGAAGACGCGACGCTAGAGCGGTTTGATCTGGATGGGCACGTGCTGGAAGCCACAGATGTTGAGCTGCCTGTGCACTCCGGACTCTTCCACCACGGCGACGACCCGAACGCTGCGGGGTACACGGTTCCGGAGCTTTTGCACCTCGCGCGAAGCTCTGTCGCCAGTCAACGTGCTATGGCGCTTACAGTCCTGGCCAAGGTTCTGAAACAGCGTCAGCTCCAGGAAAAGGCGTCGCTTCCAGTGGCACCCCGCGTGCTTCCTCGTGACGTGGCTATCACGCTGCGAATCGTACTAGATGACCAGAACTACACTGCACTAAGCGCTGGTGTGTCTGCACTGCACGCGTTTATTGTGCCAGTGGAATCGGAATCTGGATGGGAGGAGGGTTATCTGTCGGAATTGAAGCAGGGGACTGTCGTCCTTCCTCCTAAAGTGCACCTGCATCGCAACGGGGGTCGCAGCACAAGCGCAGAGAAAATCTCATCATCATGTCGAAGACGTGGTTTACATTGACACCAGTGAGGCTGATGATGGGTCTAGTATCAGTGATGAAGATTTGGCGACCTTGGATCCGGTACAAGCACTTCTCAGTATGGATATCGGCGCGCGGCTGCGATACATTCTTGAGACCATTCAATTGCCGGATCAATATGCAACCGAAAACATGCTGGAGATACTGATTGCGGTGGCTCGCCACTCTCCACGTGCTGCTCACGAGATTAGTTCGAATGGTAAACTTCTGAAGCTTCTTCAGCAGCAGTACATCGAGAACGAACAAGTCCTGACCTTTCAAGAGGACAATATCCGGTCGCTACAGCTTACAATCAAGGCCTTGGAACTTGTGCGAGCGCTGTGCCAGGGTCAGCGCAGTGTAGCATCAGCTCTTATCTCCAGCGGTCTGATTCAGAGCACGAAGGGCTTCCTTGCGCTGAAAGAAATTCCTACTGGTGAAGCAGATGAGGAAGCTGCCGTGCTTTTTGTCAGGATGCAAGTGGAAAGTCTCCGCATTTGGCGCGTTCTCCTGAGCTATGGTCTGGATTTCCACTGTTTTGCGTACTTGTTTTCCGTGCTGTCGGGGTATATGCAGAATGCCTCCGACGTTTCAATTGTCCGGAATTCAGCGTTATTTGCGGCGCTTGAAGCCTTTTGTGGACTCGGGGCTGTGCATGAGGCACAGCACTATTTCAACCAGCTGGGGTTCTTCGTGGATTCGGCGAAAGGGGAGGCTATTCGATGTATTCATTCTTTATCGGGCGCGTCGGAGCTGAGTGACGTCAAGACTATTGTTCTCTTGTCCACAACACTAAGATTCCTCGCTGCTGCTAGCTCCCATGCAGTCAAGTACAACCTAGAGACTTCTAGTCTCGTACAAGTGCTCAGGCTTGTGCAGTCGCACGAGGTGACACGGAAACTTCTATCCCGTCTGAATGATACAGTGGCAAAGCGGGATCTGCTCCTGGCGATTGTCCGCTTCCACCGACAACTTGTCAGTAATAATTTACTGTCTGATGACATGGATGATGACGAGGTCGTGGAGATGTTTTCGCGTGAAGTTAAGACGCCGTTGCTTGCTGCAGCAACTTCGGCCGTTGCTTCATCGTCCGCTATGTTCAGCCCCACTTTAATCCAAGCATGCGAGTTCACTCTCCTCTTGGGAGAGCTTATTGCTGCTGGCCAAAGTGATATCGCAAACGTCAGTGCAGAGTTTGCCCAGAAGGTGTACCATCAAGCCTTGATCCTTGTGGAGCGTCTTGGTGGTGGAGGCGAATTCTTGATCGCGCGCTTGTTCGCTGGCGTGTTGTTCCACCAGAATACTCTGCAGCTGCTTGGCGTATTCAGTGAGGAAGCTGACGCAACACGCATGAGCCGCGTGTTGATTCCCATTTACCAGGCTCTTGTGAACGCCACCCACGACCAAGAAACACACTCTGCGCAAATCTTCGCTGGTGTGTCGACTGTTGCCAAGTTTTCATGCCATTTGCGGCTGCCTCAAGAGGAGCAGACGTACATACCCAGCAACCTCCCGCTGCCCAATTTCTGGATGGTGTGTCCGTTGTCGCGTATTGAGTACAGCAACAGCAGTGATGGTAAACCACCGAGCGATGTGGGCCCGACGCGTGCGCAGAGCGAGGAGATGAAGCTGATCGTTAGCGCTACGTGCCGCTTTGTGTTTGAGTTCGAGCGACTGGCACCGCAAATGTCGTCTATCTCTTCAATTGCTGAGTTGCGCCCGGAAGACAAGCTGTTTCATCTGGTACACGTTTTCTTTGCTGGCAGTGACGTGCTTTTTGACGACCATGTTGACTCTGCTCTCCGTCAACTTCTTCCGAAGCTTGTTGAGCCTATGCTGCGCTCGTCAGAAGACTCGAGGCTATTCTACGAGGGGATTCTCCGGAACTTAAAGCGCGTCCAGAGCATTGAGTCTGGCCAGGAGGAGGCAGAACCTGCTCCCAGCAAGTCTCCCTCAGTGTCCTTCTCGTCGGACGAGCAGCAGGTACTGACCTTCGTCGAGAAGCTCATGGCCGAATTTACGGCATCGTCTTTCGGGAACACACACTTTGCACAATGTGTGACGCTGCTGTTGACGCGTGACTTTCCTCTGGAGCTACGCAAGTTCGTCTGGAAAGAGCTCCAGGAATCCCACCTACTGCATACGCTCGCACCGTTCGAAGTCTCCAGCACTCAACTATTCAAGAGATGTACCCAGGGTGGTCCATCGCCTACCGTCGATGCTAAGCTGCTTCAGTTCATGCAGCAGGCGGTGTGCAAGCAGCAAGTATCGCCTACACGCGGTGCTTTTGTCTACTCTATCGCCATCCACCACATTGTGGACTACCTGTTTGCCGACGACGACAGTACGCTAAGCTTCGCGCGCCAGCACTTTGCTCAAGCGTTGGCGACGGAGGCATCCCCAGCAATTTGGAGTCACCTACTGAGTTACGACGCCACCAAGACCTCCTCGTTGCCAGGTGAAGAGCGTGCAACCGTGCGACCCGAGCGTCTGAACAAGCTTCGGACCCAGGCTGCTTTCTCCTCGGACCAGCTGCTAGCTTTCGAAGCCACGGTGTCCTTGCTTGAAAACGCAACTCAATAGACAGCGAGGGGTTCCGTCGTCACTCTGACGTGCCCATTACAACTTAGACCAACATCGGCGTGATTCTCTTCCTCTTCTTTTCTCCGACAACCGCAACGTTGGTCGCTGCAGGTGCCACCACCTTGGCGTACTTGAAGTAGAGCAGCGGACGCACGGTGCTCTCGCTGGTGTTAGCCAGACCTCGGTGCCACACGCGGTAGTCCATGACTATTGGCGTCCCCGCTTCCACACAGGCCGAAACGCTGGGCAGATCCATGTAGTCTTCAAACGCCGTTCCGCGAGTTCCATTGTCGTGAATATGCGACTTAGTCTTCATCTCTGTGCCTCCAGTTTTGTCCGTGATGGCCACCAGCGGCACAAACACATTGACGCGATCAACTGAAAACACCGACAAACACAGTCAGAACAACCCCACACTCCACAAACTAACGTTACATTGAATCCCACCGGGTTCCTGGACGTGTTGGTTGCGATGCACACCGTCCAAATGCCAGTTCTGGTCGGCATCTCCCGGTCGGGACAACACACAACCAATGTACTCGAGATGGTACCCGTCCGGAGCGAAGAGCTCCTTGAGTACCGACTGCCAAACTGCAGCCATCTCTTTCAGCAGATTCATGTCCACAGTCTCCACTGCGTGGGACGCCAAGGGCCGCGTCTGGAACGCTGAAGTGCTCAACTGCATGTCGATCCGACCGCCTTCGCGTACGTAGAAACCTGCTAGACGCTCCGAGTTTTCACGAAGTTTCAGATCCAGTCGCTGCGCTTCAGCTGCGGCTAGAAATTCCTCGTAGCGGTGAAGCACCTGCGCTCGCAAACGCTCCACGACGGACTGGGGGGCTCCATACGTCTCAGTGGACAGCACTACGAACCCTTCCGAGTGGACACTACGAGCCAATTCGCTTGCACGCATAGTCTCCGCTAATGACCAAGTCTTTGTTAGTGTGTGCTGAAATGATGGTAGCTGTAAACCCTTCGAGTAGATAGGAAAAATGTATTATCGCTACGACGACTTCCACATGAACCAACAGCTTTAGCAATGCGACTGGGAGCGCACCATTCCTTCACCCTCGTTCTCCTTGGACGGATTCGAGATGAAGGAGAAGTTTGGCTCGCTTTGGCGGTCGTCTTCGATGTCGTCGCTCGAGTGGAGTCGGTCGCTGACTTCGTGTGGAGAGGGCAGATACACGATCTCGCTGGAAGACTCGGTCTTCTCCGAGTCCTCCTGGTCTTCATCTGCATCTTGTTTGTTGACGCTGACAATGGTGCGAACTTCCGACATGGAGACAACTTCTTTCTGGTTGGCTAGATATTCCATTAGGTCCACGCCCAGGAACTTGCCCAGCGCCGCAACGAACAACCGCTTGCTGCGTTGGCAAGCAGGCCACGTCGTTGCGATCCGGACGCAGTAGTCGAGGAACGTCTCCAGCATCTGAGACCTCTCTTGGACGTCTTGCAGACTCGGTGGGAACAGAGTGCGGCGTGGGAACTTGACCGCAGCGAGCTGGTCATACGCCAACTCGCACTCAGGACACTGGATGCAACGAGGACGAGTGAGCAGCTCAACGAGCTCTGCACCCGCAGAAATCTGCGGAGCGTCTTCGTCTCCGGTCAGCGTGCTCTTACGCGACGGAAGTCGACCTCGACAGCTCTTGAGCACCTCGAGAAGACGCTTGCGTAGCACGAAGAAGCTCTGGAAGCGCTGGATGCAGCGTCCGCGCAGCTGCAGCTCGGCGACCGCGACGTCCATCGTGTAGCGCACATGTTTGGACTCGGTGGGGCCGCGCACGACGTAGAGACCCGCAAACTGCACCATCTTGTCCTGGCCGTTTAGATAATGGCTCTCGGGCATGCAACCGCCCAACACGGCCGCCGACGCGCTGGTCTCTCGTGCTCGGATGGCCTGGTCTGCTGCGACTTTCTTCGCAACGGCTTGCTCGAGTTGCGTGCTCGTTGTCGAATCGATGTCCTGCTGGCTCGGGTTCGAGCTGAGCGCGACCGTCGTGGCGGTGCTCAGCGGCTGGATGGTGTCAACGACGACCATAGTCTTAGTGCTGCTGTGACTGCGGTGGATAAGGAAGTGATCGCAACGACAGATTGAGACCGGGCAGACAGCGAAGGAGGAACTATTTTCGAGCGAGCTTTGAGCTGGACGACTCCAATTGTGGTGTGGTGCCGATCGGCAGAGGCAGGGCGATCGAGTCGCTGCCTTTCCACCGTGCGTGCACCGCGTCCAGCTGGTCGTTGCAAGTGACAAGTGGTGGGTGACCAGCTCGCGACGACCGGCATAGAGCTGTGAACGGCCGCTTGCTTGCGCTTGAGCGGCATCTGGGCTCAACAGAAACGCCCTACCAGGAAGGAGTTTTGCCTAAGCTTACTAGGAGTTTTGCAGAAGCCGTCTCAGCTGCATTGAAGACGCAATCGCGTGAGCTGCTACGTGAGCTTCAGGGCCAGTCGACGTCTCTTCGCGAGCAACATGTCCAGACCTGACTAACCGTCTCGAAAAACGCTGGTGGGTTTTCAAGGCAACATGAGGCACTCACCTTTGCGTCAGGAACGGCTCATTGTGTCGGCGCTGCAGCAACTAAGCTGTCGTCGTGACGAAGGTCTCCGCGCAAAAAAATGTAGCCATGTTGTAAAGTGTAGGTTGCAGTTTGAAACGGCCACTGAAGTTTGGCGATATTTGGCGATATACGAGCAGCTCAAGTTGAAGTTTTCACTACTCGAACACGCACAACGGAAAGGGAAGCACAAAGTTATATGCAAGTGGCTAGCTACGTCCTGCTCATATGATACACGCGCCACCAAGAGCGAGCGAGCGCCGTGCTCGTCAACGCGACGCTGCTCCTCTTCCTCTCTCGCTGCTTGAAAACTTGATTTGCCAGTCGCTGCATCGCAGTTCGAAGAGAATTCGTCCAGCCAGAACGCAGCGTCCTGGCCAGGTATACAGCTCATATCCACATCCTCTGCAGTGTCCTGACTGCTGTTCAGACGCCCAGGAAGTCCATCGCAGAGGACAGCGCCTGCCGCGTGCGGACCGTGGCGGGTTTGGCGTCCTTGGGGTTCACGGTCGGGTCCAGGAACCCGTTGGCCGCGTTCTGCTGCGCGCGCTGCGAGTCCGACTGCAGACTGCGCACAATCATCTCTTCGTGTTTGCGCTTCTCGCTCTCCTCGCGGCGCACCTGCTTCTCGATGTCGTACTTCTTCTGGTGCATGCGGTACAGCTCCTTCTCGGCTCGACGGAGCCGGTCCTCAGCCATGGCCCGGCGGCGCGTCTCCTCCTCAAAGCGCGCCTCCCACGACGTAAGTTGCTCCTGCAGCGCGCCCTTCTCCTGCTGCCACCGTCTGAGCTCACAGCAACTTAAGTACCACTAAAAAGCACATATTTTTGATGATGACGCGTACTTTTCGTCCTCGGCCTTCTGCGCGTCCAGCGTGATGCGCTCCAGCGCCTCCTGCTCGAGACGCCGCTCCAGGTCCTCGTTCACGTACTCGAGGTCGTTCTGGCGCCGCGCCTGCGCCTCCACGAAGCGCTTGGCGTCCGCCAGCTCGTTCTGCAGGCGCTGCACCAGCTGGCTGTCGTTGCGGTGCTCGCGCTCGAAGAGCGGCACGCTGTCCATGTCCGTGCGCGGGCCGAAATTGTTCCCCCAGTTGCTAGTCGGCGCCTGCGTGCCTAACATGGCGGGGGGCGACGCGGATACGATGGGGGCAGGCCGTCCTCCGGTCCTCTGCCAATTGCTGACTGGAACTGAAGGAAGGGGAAGTTTCAGAAGGCCGTCGACGCGTCGTCGCCTAGCCGCAGTAACCCATAGTGAGACCGAGTCAAATTCTGGTGCAGCAAGTTGCAGAGCCCAAACACCCGAGTTAGCTGCACCCTGCCAGCCGCAAGCCACCTGGCCAAATCCAGCGAGAGCACTTGCGTCTGGATGTCTCCTTCTCGGAGAAGTTCTCCGACTTCGGCCATTGAAAAGGATGCCAGCATTTTCGTTTTCGCCGTATTTAGACTGGTCATGGCTGCGTCATTGGGCTGACAAGCAACGACACGAAACCTTTTGCTTGTTTTCTTCTTCAACGTGGATGAAAGATTCGCTTTCGCTGCGATGTGCTGCACGGCAGCCATGCTGAACGTTCCAGTAATGAAGGCGACATTACTCACCTACACTACACTTGCTGTTACGAAGCATTTTTGTTTTCGTCTCCACTGACAACTTACAAATTCCGGACCTCGAGCGTCTCAGTTGCCGCCAGCTTGCGTCTCGATGTCAACTCAGCGCGCAACGAGCCAAACATCGTGTCTGCGGACACGGTACCCTGCCAAAAAAAAACAAGGTTTAGTCATTCTGTACCAATACTTTGTACTGCAAGACATCGTACCATCGGAGCATACTGCACACCATCGAAAGTGCGCCCATGGGTTCGTACAGCTGCCATTAGCGCTGCACTCTCGATCTGCTGTTGCTGGACTTGGTCACCCGCGCAAAGCTGGCGGATCTTCTTCCAAACCATTCGAATCAATGCTAATACAATGCACACGGCCACCATCAAGTCTTCCCAGAAGCCTTCGCACTCGTACGTGAACCAGGAACACTTGACACAACTGGTAGCACCTGGTGCAGCATCGGCACCAACTGGGCACGAGCTGCACTCTGTCTGCCCTTCAATTGCTGAAAAGGTCCCTCGACGACACAGCTTGCACTGCAATGCACCACTTGTCGACGAGTACGAACCCATCGGGCACAATCGGCATCCACGAGCTGAACTCCCGGTCAGTGTGAAAAATGTACCAGGAGCACAAGCCACTGCGCGGGTCGAAGTGAACGGAGGATCAAGTATCGACAGATTGAGCGTCCGGAACGACAACGCTCCGTTGACCAGATTCACGCGGTTGAACTGACGTACTAAAGTATCTTGAAATGCAGTAGTCATCACCAATTCCGTGACTTTCTCCCTATTGCTGCCATCACTTTCTTTTCCCGTATTTGACGCGTCGAGTTCGTCCAGCAAGTCGTTTAGAGCACTTTCAGCCGCTTCAGTCGCTTGATGAACTACGTCGCCAACTTCACTTTGAAAGCTGCTACTATCTGTAGCAATTTTCGTTATCAAAGGTGATATGGTCTCTACGGCAACGATGACTCTCGTCAAATGCGTAGCGTCGACGAGATCGGTCACTTCGAGCACGTGTAACTGATAGCTCAACGCCGAATAGGTCGTCAGCGTATCAGTCCAGACCTGGATAAGTGCAGTGATTGCTGGCACATGGTCAGCGTCTCTGGCGCGAAGCAGCTCATGTTGCTCAACGCCCGCTAAGTCCAGAGTTAAGCGAGGCCAGGTCACATGGTCATACACCTCGCCAGCCTTCGCAATACTGCATTCGACTCCACCATACAGGAAGCTAAATGCTGGCGCTTGACACGGTGTGCAGACCACGGAGCCACTCACAGCGGCGATAGTGTTGGGTGGACACGGTTCCGCTCGCACTGCACCTTCAAAATCGACGAACGAACCTGACGAAGCCTTCTCGCAATAGGAAGAGCCTTTGCTGGATGAGAAGCTACCTTTGGCACAAGAGGAGCAATTCTGCGAGCCACTATCTGCTGAAAATGTCCCCGGCAGACAAGACTGGCAGGTTTGCCACGTGCCGTCATTGAACGCTCCAGGGCTACACTTCACGGGGGCCTGCGTAGCTTCGGTGGACAGGTATCCCGATCCAGGCGCAGCAACTGCAAAGCATTTTTCATTGCCAAAGCACTCAGCAACAGTCCCGTACTCACACTTGCTGCATTTTGTCAGAGCAGGCGCTCCTGCAAATGTGTTGGGGCGGCAAAGAGTGCATGTCGTCAATTTATCGTCGTAAAAACTTCCAGGAGGGCATGGCGAGCACTTGACGTGCCCAGGTTGCGGCGCGATATACCCAACAGGACACGTCTTGCAGGCCACTGACCCGTCCACGTCTTGATACGTACCCATCGGGCACATCAAACACTCTGCTTCGCCCTGCGCGCTCACATACGTTCCGGCTGGGCATGAATCGCACGCAGTAGATCCAATCGAACTCGAAAACGTTCCCACAGGGCATTCTGTGCATTGTGTAGAGCCCTCCGCTGCAGCAAATTCTCCTGGGTCACACGGATCACACGATGTCGCTCCAACACCATTCGCGAAAGTCCCCGGAGAACACGCCATACAAGTCTGCGACCCACTCTCATTCGTGTAGGTACCTGGAAGGCAAAGCCTGCAGCGGTCAGCCTTCCCGCTGACTGCTGCCTCCGGAGTAGATCCAGCGGGACACGAGCGGCACTTTTGGTTTGTGGTGGTGTTCGAGTATGAGCCTTCGGGACACGGCAAGCAGAGATCGAAAGCTTCGTTAGCAGAGATCACCGCCCCCACATCTTCGCTGGAATCGACACTCGACTTGGTGCTGTAGCCATTGCCGCATACGCATGTCAGGTTACTTGACAATAGCGCCGAAGCCATGGGGCACAAGAATGCATTTCCATCGAACTGAGCGGGCTCGGCATGCTTCAGTCTGAGTGAATACAATGCGATGAGATCGAGCTGCAGAATATTGACGGCAGTTTACTTACAGCAGTGGCGGAAATTCAGGCAAAAAGCCACCAAAAGCATTGTCGTGAACATCACTAGTGGCAAGATGAGCGTCAGTGTGTGTCAGTAGTCTTGTGTACTGCGCATAACTTACAACCGCTGCAGTGATGTCTGGTTTGATATCACCGGTAGAGTGCCCGACAGGAAGTTGTCTGAGACATCGCTGCACAAAACCACAATCAAACTCATCGCACAGTGTTTAAAGCAGTTTGGAGTCAGCATACACGATCGCTAGAGAGGAGTTTTCATCGGGGTCGTGTGGATCTTCTCGGCCCCACAGCGGGAGTTGTGAGGGGATCTCGCCCGTAAGCAAATTGGACGATAAGTCGCTGTACATATCACCACGATTCTGTCAGCTGTGCTTTGCTATGGTGAGGTGTGGTCAAGCACTTACAGCGACACCACGAACTGGAAAGGTGGCAGCGTTGGCAGGTCTCCATGAAACCAGTTGTGACTGAGGTTTCTGCTTGAATAGTGCAAGATATGAGAAACAATACGGTCGTATGTGAATACAGGGCACGCTGCGTACACGGTCCGCAAGAACTCGCTCGCAAAGACGTTTTTTGGTAGCTCTAGTTCAATCTTGTTGGAGGATAAATCCCTGGCACAAGCCACAGCGCCACAAGAGTGTCAACGAAAGGCACAAAGATAGGGAAATACCAGAAGTCTACAGACAAATGCTGAAGACGCTGAAACGCGTCGAAAAGGTGGAGAGTGGAGGCTGTCAGATTGTTCCCGGACAGGTTGCTGCATCGACGTACACAAGATTTAGAAGTGAGTTCTCAAACGAGTGATTTAAGTAGTCAACGTGCAATCTTACATCGATTCAAGGGCGGCGTTGTCGGCAAAAGACGAGGAAATGTCCCCTATAAGTTGGTTGCCCTCCAGGTTTAATAGCCGAAGCAGTGTCATCTCGCCTAGCCACTCTGGGAAAACTCCATGCAGTTGACTTCTTGATAGATCTCTGTTGGCAACAATCCACAGCGATGTTGGTTCTTTTGCCTGCCATTGCGTTGGCCTTCAATGCGAGACGCAAGACCTACAGCTGCTCTAGCGACACCATCACGCTCAGATCCAGCTCAGCCAGCTCGCAGTTCAAGCCCTCGTCTGGAAGATAGCTACAAAAGCAACGCTTTGCCTTAGACTCGCTTAAACTTGAATGCACGTTCGCGAGTCAAAACTTACATGTGCGTCAGCGTAGTCGGGTCTGTGTAGGCGTCACACTTGATTCCTTTCCAGGGCCACAAGAACACGTCTTCCTCGATCGCGCTTTTGTTAACGTGAAGTACTCGGCCAGTGCATGGGTGCGTCAACACGCCACGCGGACACAGTGAATTGCTGGTATGCTCTCCATCCAAATACGAGTCCTCGTCACTGCCGATACACCACGTACGCATCGCCTCAGATTGCGCAGTTCGGCAAGTATTGTGCATCTGCAGCAGCATTTCCATCTCCACACGTGCTAATGGATAGGTATCATCGACTGAGGACGAGGCTTTGGTTGCTGCATCTCTGGGCGCTTCGGTCGCTGCTTGTTCTGCGAGTCCTTCCAAGTCGAGGAACGGCAACAACATGTCCAGGATGTCGTCACTGCCACAACCTTGGATCAGCTGTAGTACAACGAATATCAACCATCGTGTTGTGGTCGCCTTCATCCTCATAGTCCAGATCTTGCTGCTTTCTGGACACAAGTGATTCTCTCTCTCCAGACTTTTCCTTTTCCTGTCCAGAGCACGCAAACAAGAAGAAAGGCAGAGTGGGGCCACACCACCACCCGCGTAAGAACCACAGCGCAGTTGTATTACTTTACGCCTCATCGTGGGTAGATCGCCTCTCGGACGATTGGGTCTGTAAGGGTACATGGGTATCTTCGCATAGGAGTAGAATAGACAGCGAGTTCCTCCGTTGCTGTTGTACCGACGTGTGGGCTCTCCTGGTCGCATCAGTTCAATCTACGCGCAGAGAGTAAGTTACGCGTAGACGCGACCGCCATTTGAAGCCTAGGAGTGCTTAATGGGGCTAACCGGCTCCGTCAACGGGGTGACATCGTGCTTCAGCTGGAAAGGTTTGCTCTCTGGAACAGGCCGCGCGTGAAAAATCATATCTTTACGGCGCATGCGCTTGACTTCCTCTTCCTCCAGCTGGCGTTCCAGCAGTTCTCGCTGTTGGCGAAACGCTTCCTCTTGCTCGCGGCGTTCTTTCTCGGCCGCTTCAAAGGCAGCTCGTTCAGCTGCTCGACGGTTCGTTGCCAGCATGGGAGACTCAGTATGTGTAAGAGGCCTGCTGCTGGAGCTCACTTGGAAGCTGTCTGCCTCGAACACTGGCATCGGCTTCGCTCGAAACGTGCCAGCAGACTGCAGATGCTCTTCTTCTTCGCGGCGTTTTTGTTCAAGACGCTCGCTAGCGTGCTCACGATAACGATCTCCTGGTAATTCAAACGGTTTCATCTCGGTGAGTGGCTTCGTGGAGCCCTCGAACCTCGCAGGCGTCGAGGTCACACGCATTGGCTTCGCTTTGAACGTCCGCTGCTTCTCCTTCTCTTCCTCTTCAGCTTCAATACGGCGACGAAAATTCTCCTGGTACTCCCGGTGCAGCTGGATACTTTTGAGTGGCGGAGTTTCAGGGATCACGGGCCGGCGTATCGACGGTTGACCCGACTTCTGCTGGGTGGTCTGGCCTGTCTGTCGTGCTTTCATACGTTGCTCGCGCTCTTTGCGGCGACGCTCCAATTCAGAGGCGACAGAAGCAGCAGGTTCTGAAGCGCTTTGGCGAGTTACTGAGCGCGCAGTTGTTGTTGATTTTGGCGCAGCATGCTGTGTCAAGCGCGCCTTACTGTCCGATTTTGCAGGAGAGTACCGAGGGTATGACTTCGGCTCTAAAATGTTCTTGTTTAGAGGTCGGGCGTGAAACTTCTTGGCCAGCTCTTCGGCATCATGATCGACAACCTCTATTGGTCGGCGGTGGGTAGCTGCTCGTCGACTGGTTTCCAACTGGGGAGTCACCGGCTAGTGCATCCAGTAATACGTTAGGTACCGCCTCAGCAATAGCATGAATTCACAAAACATTACCTGAGTGAGACCACCAGATTTTGAGCGACTATAGCTGGGAGCGGGAGGCTTTTCACGCGAAAGTGGAGCTGGAGGTGGGCGTTGTGACGCTCGCGTAGCAGTATGTAGCTGCGGAGATTGAGGTATCTGCAAGCTCAACATAAGACCACAGCAGAAAAGCACGTTAGTCCCTAAACGGTAAAAGGCTCGTTCGCAACATTCGCTCACCGTCCGTGGGTGTCTGGTCTCTCTGGAGTGTGGCGGCAAAGGCAGCGCAAAATCACGGGACAGTAGCTTCTCCGCGGCAATAGGCGTCTTATCCTGTCCAGTTTCAGTACGCTCGCTATGCAGGCGCCGCACGCGACTATCCACCTCGAAATGCGGCGTCTGCGGGATCGTGAGCTGCTTGGTCGACCGCTGGTGCACATTGCTGGGTGGCCGTTGTACCTTGGTCTTTTCGTGAAACTCGCGGATTTTCAGCTTCTCCAGCTGCAGATGCAGCCGCTCCTCCTGGATCTTGAGCAGCTCACGACTCGTGCTGCTCATCCGCGACGGGTCGTTCGGGTTCGCAGGCCGACTGCGCGTGTGCAGCTTGGGGCTTCGGGGGCGCGTCACGCGGGGCTTGTCTTGCATAGGGACGTCCTCCATGAACGTCTGCTCCCTCACCCTCTGCTCCGCCTGCATCCTTCTCAGATACGACTGCGTGGGCTGCATAAGCTTGGACGTGCCGTCAGCTGTGGAGAATCTGCTCTTGTGCTCCATCCTGAGTGGTGTAGAGGACGACGACGTCTGCGAGCTGTGTGTGGACGTGTCCAGCTCATGGAGCAGGTAGGAGGACGTGGCCGAGGATTGGGACGACGACGCGTAGTGCCTGAAGACCTCCTCGAAGCTCTCTTCCTTGTCGTCCAGTAGCCTGCTGTTGCTCAGCACCTGCTGCACGTCCAGCTCTTCTTCTGTCATGGTCGTGTCCTGCATATCCTTCGGCTCATTATTATCTATCTCTTTGTGACTCGCAGCCACGGTGGACTCTGTTGTAGTGCTGAAACCAGGGCTTGGAGCGCTGCGAGACGTGGCGGGCGACGAGAAGTAGCCGTCCGCGTTGTTGACGTAGCGCCGCTCCAGCGACGGGTTCTTGAGGTCGTAGTAGGACGGCGCGTCGAAGCAGAAGTCGTCGTCCTCCTCCGCGGCGTCCGTCTCGGGCTCCGATACCTGCGCATGCTCGCTCTCCGCCATCGTCGTGTCAAGCAGCGTCGCCATCGCGCAATGGCGGTTTAAAATTCAAAAACAGCTAGATATTGTAAACATGAATATCATTAGTTGCAGTAGAGGTGGTCATGTATCCGTATATACAGCTATTAATGTATGGCCGAACTTCCAATACAATAATACTTTATTCAACGATCATCTACATATACAGGTATCATAGATAACAGGCTTCTGGCTTCGTTATTACCGGACTTTTCTTACTTCACATACTATGAGGTATGGCAGGGCCTACTATACCGCATGTTGGTGATGAAAGGCTCATTTTGAGTCTCATCAACGTGCGGGCAGCGATGGTCTTGGCATCGGCGCTGCGTGTTCGCGCCGTCCGCTTCATCCGCGCGGCGTCCAGCAAGTCTCTGGTACGGAATGCACAACTTTCTCCCCACGTCTTATTTCCGCCACCTCTAATTTCCTATACTCAGCACACGGTGCGGCGCGAAGGGCAGCCAGGCACTTTGGATTGCCGCTACTTCTTCTACGACAAGCTGGGGCGTAAGCAGTCGCCGTGGCACCACGTGCCGCTGTATGCACGTAGCTCACTCGATCACCCTCACGAACTTAATAATGCCGTGTTCCACTTCGTGAATGAAATTCCTCGGGGCTCGCGAGACAAAATGGAGATCGCGGGTGACGAGGAGTTTAACCCAATCAAGCAGGACGAGCGTAAGGGTGTCCCTCGTCTCTACCACAGCGCGTCCCTCGTCAACTACGGTTGCCTGCCTCAGACGTGGGAGGATCCCAATCATGTGGACCCGAACACGAGGCACGGAGGGGACAATGACCCCATCGACGTGTGCGAGATCGGCCGTCACGTCGCCCGTGTGGGCGAAATTTACCCCGTCAAGGTGCTGGGCGTGCTGGGTATGATCGACGGCGGCGAGACGGACTGGAAGGTGCTCGCCATCAACGTCAACGACCCGCTGGCGGCCCACGTGAACGATTTGAGGGACCTTCGAGACACGCCGCTGCACGATGTGGTGGAGCAGGTGCACCGCTGGTTCCGGGACTACAAGATCCCGGACGGGAAACCCCCGAGCGATTTTGCCTTCGACGGGAAGGCGCAGCCCAGAGATTTTGCCGTGGACGTGATCCAGCAAACCCACGAGAGCTGGAAACAACTCGTAGGCGACGAACTCGCAGGCAACAACAAACTCTGGACCTGCACCCGCACTGATATGTAAAAGGCGCGCAAGAGTTCATAGGGGGGGAATGGTGAAAACGCGATTTAGAACGGATTTCGTCCTGGCAGCGAACTTGGAGTGGTTGCCTGATCCCAGCAACTTGTTCAGGAACAACATCATTGCGCTAAGTGCCGATGTAAATGCTGGCAAACGTAAAGAGTTGTTGAATTGGAAATGGTGTTGTGATCACTCTTCCATTGCCATCGAATGGGCGAAAAACGATTGTGGAGATGACTGGGCTCCTGAGTTGTCAATGCGCTCAAGCTGGAAATGGTTCAAATAGTGGTGGTGTTTGTTCATATACGCTCCACATGTATTTGTTGTGCACGAGGCTTACCGTGAATGATATCCAAGATAAAAACGAAATCTTCACCACTCTCCAACTGTGCTTGAGTGAGCGTCAAGCATTCCTTCGGCACGAGATCACTTCGGTCGAAGCAGCCCACCATAGTCAGAAACGTATCTTGGGCCGGGGCACCATGCAAGGTGAAAGTATCACAAACACTTGCGTCTGAACCCACGCACGCTTCACACCCGCCAAATTCGGGTTTTGATCCAATATTTGGTTCAACGTAATTGATGCCTTATTCTCCGAAGGGTGTCCTATGAGTACTTAGCCTACAGATCCGAAAGGGCTAATGCCTGAGCCGGCTATCTCCATGCAACCCTCCCCACCTCCAGATAGGCACACGGCGACACTAGCAGTAAACTTTTCTGCTTACGTCTTCTTTTGAAGCAAACTTGGACGGTGCTGAATCTCGTCATGCAGGTCGCGTGACGTGACATCCGTTGAGCAGCTCTCGAGTCGACGCAGCACTATCCTCGAGCCTTACGTCCGCGCTGGGTGGTCCGCCAAGAAATGCATTTTTGGATGTGGCGGGTAGCTCCTCAGCAGCAAGCAACGGGCTGTTGGGACTCCTTCAGCGATCTTCTTCCTCTTCCTCCTCATCCTCGCCCCCGCGAGAACGGCGCTGGAGCTTGGAGTCTGGATGAGTCCGCTTGGCGGAGCGAAATGAAAAGTGAGAGCTTGCTGGAGCAGTGAAGTCTCAGGGCGTACCCAACAACACCTTCGCGAACACCTTCGAATTGACTGCAGATGCTGTGTTCATGAGGACAATGTTGAAGAGCGTACGGCCAACAATGCGAGGGAGGAAATTGCGTAGGTGATGGACAATATGACTAGCAGTGCAGAGCTTTAGGTTAGGCTTGAGAGCTGCACGGACAGAGAATAACTTTGTTCATTAATCAACTTTCCTCTGTGGAACAAGACCCCAGGTATTCGCGACAAAGCTAGCCTTGCGCTCTTCGAAGCGTTAGTTTTTTTATCCCGGATACTGCTGTGTCACTTCAGTGCGCGTGTCGACCGAAGGTTCCACAAGAATACCGATCTACGCCGACTAAGTATGATCTTGCTAAGTTCGTCTTAAGTGCGCTTGAAATGAACTTCAACTATACCCGGCTTCACGGTGGAATCCGACTGCGATGTGGAGATGACGATTCCGGATCCGATCTTCTAACTGACCAAGGCCCCGGACCTGCGTAGCTGGGAGCATGTTGCGCTAATTGAGTGGTACCTCGAGTGGGAGCGCAACGTGGAGAAGATTCGCAACCGCTGTGGCGTCACCAACGAGACGTTCGAGAGCGTCGTGACCACCGTCAAGAGTTCGGTGAGATCCAATATGCATAGGAACATAGCTACCTATGTGCTGAAGATGCCACTGTCCTCAGTCACCGACGCTGATATCATGGAAGCCGTGCAGGGACGTTGCCGTACTGTCAAGAACGAGTTTATGCCCGATGTCACGTCTTTGTTCCGTCAACAGCTGAAGATGGATCTGTCTATTGACGCCTGTGACGCCTGAATCTTCCGTTACTATCAAGTCTTCAACAGAATCGTGGAAGACAATGGTCTACAAGGTCTGATTGGCCCCGGGAACGAGTCTGATACTGGCTAAAACAGTCGATTGAAGGCTCGTTGCCGTATACTGGTCGACAGTCTACAACCTCCTGTTCTCAAGGCTCAGATCACTCGACTGATCGATTTAGAGAAGAAAGACTGCAAATCGGACGATGTTGCCTTCTTCGATCTAATACTGGGACATGCGAAAGTACAACAGCAATTCCGTCGCATGTCGCAAGATTATGTTAAGAGGGGGGATTCCAAGTCAGAACAGAGGCCACAACGGGTAGAAGCCACCAAGACAACGCCGACACGTAGTTCACCGCATGCTGTCTCACCGCCTCCAATCCATGGACGGACTCCACGACCTTCGCGCCCTCTGCCTCAAGAAAGAATAATGCATCCCGGTGCGCTTGTGCTGTAGTTCCTGTGCGCAAGCCGGGGACTCATGATAAGTTTCGTTTGACCATTGACTATAGGCCAGTGAATCGAGTCACTATTCCAATCACCGGGTCGATACCGACCAATGCTACCACGACCGATGCCTTTGGAGGCAAAAAAGTGTTTGGATCATTCGACTTCACCCAGAATTTTGACAGCTGCCGTTGCACGAAGCGAGCAGGGAGATATTTTCCTTCATTACCGAGGATGGCGTGTTCACGCCAAACAGAGCCCCACAGGGAGCAATCGATTCGAGTTTGTATTTCCCAATCTGGATGACATTCGTGAGGTGCAACGTGTGACTGGTTAAGAAAAATTGCGTCTGCGAGTCACTCTCAGGGAGGGGGACGAGTGGAAGGCCGGTCATCGATCCCGAATAAGGCTAGAGAGTTCCTCGCACGGATTTTTGTGGTGGCTCACGCTGGTGCACAAGGACACTGAGGCCAGGAGCCGATGGTTACATTGCTGCAAAGACACTTCAGGATTGCTCGTGTCAACGAAAAAGTATCTGTATTTATTCGCCGATGCTTGCTTTGCAAGCACCGCAAGGGCTCACGTGTAATGGGTCTGCTTAGACCCACTACTTAAGCTTACACGTGTGCGCACGTGTAGGAGGAAGCGTAGGAGTAGTTTACTTAAGTTCAGTATACTTGTATCCACAAGTATACTTAAACCTAGATAAATGAACCAAACGGAAGCTTTGGTGGTAAATGAGAACTGTATTGATTGTAAATGGGGTTTCCTCCTAAAGCTGATATTTCTAATGAGAGGTTCTGCCATTGGATGGCTGGCAGAACCCCTATCTATTGAATGACTCTCATTGGTAGAAAGGTGTTACTTTCTACCAGTCATATGCCTTTTGCTATGAATGTGGACCACCCTGTGGTGGTCACCCGAATGTATTCCTTAGTGCATGTTGCACTAAGGTAGGAGGTGAACCGAATGTGTAGCCCCGCTACACCATCCCCCCGTTAGGATTTGACGTGCCGGTCTCGACACGTCAATCCGTATTTTCTTCGGGAGAACACGTGCTCATTCCCAATGAGCACGCCAACGACGTCTTCGTCCAAGACGCCGGCCGCTTCGGCAACAGCAAGTGCTGTCGTCGCCTCCAAGGCGACGACGGCCGCTGCCTCAGCCACGACCGCTACTGGCATCGCCTCGACGGCGATGCCGACAAGCGCGGCAACAGAGAGTCGCCTCTCTGTTGCTGGATACCACTTGAGATGGCATGAGAAACATGCCATCCGAAACAAGACAGGCAAGATCATTGCTGTCGAAACCGGAGTGGGCATCTACTCTCCGGGTGGAGAGGGAGTTCCCCTCGACTACGGAAGCGAAGTCGAGGAAGGGGAACTCGAAGGAGACAAGGACACCTTGTCTCCGGGCCACACTGACCCCAATGTGGGTCTACGTCGTCCACGCGAGGACGACCCGAACGCTTCGAGCTCGAAGCGTTCGCGCAGCGGCAGTGGAACACCGCTCGCTGCCACTGGAGCCTTAACGACTCCGCGGGATGGAGATGACTCTGCTCCATCCGCTGTTGTTGCGGCCTCGCGCACTGAGCCAGTGCGCGAGCCGTGGATGCCGTCTCAGTCTGAGATCAGCAGCCGATTCGGTGCGACCGCGCCACCGAATCTGTATGCGCTGTATTCGTGCAACGCCATCGTTGACGATGACGTCGCGAAGCGATTGCACTTTGATCCGATGACGGACCAAAGGCGCGACTACTACATCGGGCTCTTCCATGAGCTCCGATGGTTTGCGAGTAAGAAGACTTCTCGCAGAAGCAAAGTGCCCGAGTGGCAGGCACTTTGTCAAAGTTGGAGTGCCTTTGTTGAAAACTTCAACAAGAACCCCGCTGGCTATCGCGACCGGATTAGCCAGGCGCGGGAGCGCTACGAGAAATTCTCGAAGCGTGGTAAACTTGAACGACTGCACCATGGTGCAGTCGGTATCGGACTTCCTTGCGCAGTGCCTTATGACACTGCTTGTGAGTACTGCTACCCCGGAGCAGTACGCATCACCGAGCGGGACGTCAACGGGTACACGTCCATGTGTGTACCTGACGACCTCAAGACCCTGCGCGCCAGTTTTCAGGCGCAGGCGTCTTCTAGTGCTGCGGATATTCGCAGCACTTATCCGAGTGCTGTAGGCGACTACAGCGCTCGCCCAAGTTTTACGCCCTTCGGCGGAGGTGGCGGTGGCGGCCTTCGTACGCCGTCACCATTTCCGGAATGTCCTCCATCAGGACATTCCGTGATTCCCACGTATCGTGTTGGGGAGGAAATCCTCTCCAACGAATACGAAAATGAACCGGACCTTGGGTCTGGTTCCGATGACCAACAATTCGCTGGACGATCCAGCGAGTTGCCCCGCGTGCGTCTCGCAACGGGGGTGGGGGGGGCGGGAAGACGCCCCGGGTTTGGTCAACCAAACCTTGAGTCTCGCTTGGAGGCTGTTGAGCGTCTCCAAGCGTCGCAGTTCGCTGCTCTGCGTCAGGAGCTGAGCTTGTTAAAGGCTCAGCTCGCGGAGGTTGCGCAGACGACCTCGAACGTAAAGGTCGAGGTCGGGACGAGACTCTCTGGCGTCTCGAAGCGCGTCGCCGCGCTCGAGAGCGCTTTGGCGAGTCACCAGACGTAGGTGACTCGTGCTGCACGTACGGCTTCAGTCGCCCAACGTAAAACGTTGGGTGCAAGCGCATGCTGGACGGTATGTCCAATGTGTACGCGTTGCCATGCTTTGCCAACACGGTGAATGGCCCAATGAAGCGCGGAGCAAGCTTGCTTGCTCCGAAATCGGAAACTGCATGTTTAGCTAGGTTCTGCGTAGCTAACAGAACTAATGAACCAACTTTGAATTCATTTGTGTTTCCCCTGCCGATGTTATCGGCATTCAGCTTCTGTCGATCGACAGAAGCTGCTATTGCATCTTGGACAAACCGAATTACGGCTTGTCGACGCTGGACAAAGTCCATTGCATCCGAGCTGAACCCCTGGTTCAGTTCGTGCTCCTTGTTCGCAGCAGGCCCGGCCTGCGCGTGATGTCCGTTGTGGTTTAAAGTGTCTACGCCCGTCGTAGACACTGTCTTGTCGTCGCCATGACTGCGCGCAGTACGTGCGCGAGTCGTCACAGCTGATACATTGCTTGTATCAGCGTGCTTATCCGGTTGTTTTGAATTAACCGGATATCCTCCCCCACTTAAGGAAGGAGCTACCGCACCGAGTACGCTCGGTACGCGTGGGTGCCTCATGGCATTCACGTAGAACGGTGTGTGTCCTGTCGAGACATGCACCGAGTTGTTGATGGCGAACTCCGCCATCGGCAAGCAGTCGCTCCATTGATGGAACGAGTGCGCGTAGCTCTTCATGGTGTCAACCAGCACGCGGTTGACACGCTCTGTTTGTCCGTCGGTCTGCGGGTGATCCGCAGTCGACATGGACAACTGCGTTCCAAGAAGTGTAAACACTTCTTGCCAGAATCGCGCTGTAAAGCGCGGATCCCGATCCGACACGATGTCGAGTGGCATACCATGGTGTCTAAACACCATGTCGACAAACAGACATGCCGTCTGTTTGGCTGTCACCTCGGCTGGTACTGCAGCAAGATGCACCATCTTGCTGAAGCGGTCAACAAAGACCACAATACCAGTCCTCCGCTTGTTGTCTTGCGGAAGACCAAAAACAAAGTCCATTGAAATGGACTGCCAGCACTCCGACGGGGTCGGTAGTGATTGAAGCGGAGCCTGCGAGTTGGGCGCAGGCTTCACGCGCTGGCATACCTCGCAAGCACGAACGTACTTGCGTACCCACTTGTACTGGTGACTCCAATAGAAGTCACGCGTGAGAAGCAAATATGTCTTCTCACGGCCAGGATGTCCCGATGTCGGGGCATCGTGGTACTCGTACGTGATCTTGAGCTTCAGCTCATGATCATCCGGCACGACAATGCGATCTGCGTTGTCGTCGACTGCGCTGTAAAGCAGCAGACCATTGTGTACACGATAACGGTGTACACGGGCACGAAGGTGTTTGGCCAGCTTCTGACGAGACTTGTCAGAAGGTGTGGAGAAGTACTCCAACAACTGCTTCGCATCCGCATCATGTGCGTATGCGGCCTTCACTTCGTCCAGCAAGGACGACGAGGGTGTAGTCGTCCTGACGACGCCAACTGCGTTGGCGTCGGCCTCTTGCACCGCATAATCTGGTCGACGCGAAAGCGCGTCGGCCACGACATTCAACCTTCCAGGTTTGTACTCAACCTGGAAGTTGTATTCAGCAAAGAATGACAGCCACCGTGCCATTCTTTGTGATATGTGCGGCGACTTGATCGCCGTACGCAACGATGCGTGGTCGGTGTAGACCACGAATGGTCTACTCCCAAGTAGATACACTCGAAACTTTGCGAGTGCATACTTCATGGCAAGGAGTTCCTTGTCATGTACCGGGTAATTGCGCTCAGCTGGCTTCAGCTGACGCGATTGGTAGTAAACCACACGATCACGACCTTCGTGATCGAGTTGCATCAGTGCGCATCCGATCGCGAAATCGGATGCATCGCACACAACGTGGAATGGGCGATCTTGGTCGGCCACCGCCAAGATCGGCGCCTCAGTCAAGCCCTGCTTGACTGCTTCAAAGGCCTGCTGACAATCAGCAGTCCATTCCCATGCAGCCTCTTTCTTTAAGAGCTGCGACAGCGGGCGAATCTTGCCCGCGTAGTTGCTCACGTACTTGCACAAGTACGTGGCGAGTCCAAGGAACTGCCGCAGTTCCTTTACATTTGAAGGCGTAGGCCATTCATTGATCACTCTGACCTTTCCTGGGTCAGGGCGTACGCCGTTCTTCCCCACGAGACACCCAAGTACGGGTATCTCGGTTGCCCCGAAGATACACTTCTTCAGGTTCGCGTAGAGCTTGTGCTTTCGCATGAGCTCAAGCAACTTGCGGAGATGCTCTGTATGCATCTCCACATCCGATTTCCCATTCACAGCCCGGCTGTGAATGAACACGTCGTCGAAATAGCTCGGTGCGAAGTCGCGCACCGAGCGCAACAAGTGCGTGACGCACCTGTTGAACGTCGCTGGGGCGTTCTTCAGCCCCTGCGGCATCACGAGCCACTCCCAGAGCATGCCGCTCGGAGTGCTTACCGCCGTGAGAGGGATATCACTCTCACGCATGAGGATCTGATAGAACCCGTCTCTCAGATCCAGAGTACTGAAGATAGTACTCGAGGTCATCGAATCGATGATCACATCTTTTCGAGGTATCGGCGTCTGCGCCGGTACCGTCGCATCGTTCAGCTTGTTGTACGCATGAACGATGCGCCACCCGCCCTGTGGTTTCTTCACACAGAACGTAGGCGCGCTGTGCGGGGACTTCGATTCCCGCACTTGTCCTGCATTGCGACGACTTTCAAAGAAGTCGTCGATTGCCTTGACTTGCTCACGCGGCAGTGGCCACTGTCGCGTGACGCAGTACTTCGTTCCCGGCACGAGATCAATCTCGTGCTGAACACCCTTATCCTGCGGTAACTCCGCAGGAATGTCGTCCGGGAGTACATCCTTGTACTCACGCAAGACCTTGTAAAAGGGGCTCGCCTTGAGCGAGTCCCAGCCTTGCTCGTCGAAGCGTTCTTTCTTCGACTTCGCGCTGAGGGCGTCCGCGCCCTCAGAGATGAGCTGATTTAGCTCTTCTGCTTCACACGTCATCCTCTCGACGTCCGAGAGGATGCAGATCTGCTCGATGCGTCCATCGTGCAGTTCGCGAGCGAAACGCTTCCAGCTTGTGACTGGGAGCGACATCAACTCCGACGCTAACGTCGGAGGATTATTCAGCCTCATCTTCTTGTATTGGAGACCAATACTCGTACGCGTCAAGACATTCAATGTCTCGACGGTCGTCTCCAACTCCTGTGTCTGCCCGGCAGACACTGCTTGTAGCGTCTCGGTCCCTGACCGAGACTTGCGCAGCTTTTCTCGCTTGCGCCGTTCACTTCTCGTGCGGAGCCCGGCTCCGCGAGTTTCTTCTTGTCCAGGCCCGGCCGTGGACAGTTGTTCCTTGTATTCGCCGGCGGGTTTTACCCGCGGGCGCACGCGTTCAAGCCCGGCTTGATCGCGCACCGCTTCGTCGTGCAGCCCGGCTGCACGCGAGCTCGCAAGCATTTCCGGTGCGGGACGTTTGCAACCGTCCGCACTGCTTGCAGCGTCGGCTCCCAGAGCCGACGCGCCTTCTTTACCTCGACGCCTAACGGCGGAGTGTCTTTTGACCAATTGTGTGTCGACATTACCTGTCGACACTACCGCGTCGCCCCGGACGCTTCGAGTCCCTCTCGAATCGGATTGAACCAGGCCCTTCTGATTCGGTTCACATCTTCTCCCAACGACTCTCGCAGTCGTTGGCGTTCGCTTGGGGTGACCGGAGACAGCCGCGTTCCGCGCTGTCTCTAGTGGAGGGCCGCATGCACCACGCGGTGCATGTGCTGCGCCGACAGGGCCATCGCTCTCTGTCGCGCTGCTGCTGCTCCCGAAGCGCACGATCGTGCGCTTCGTCCAGTCGATCACCGGATCATGCCGTGCAAGCCACGGCATGCCCAACACCATATCGAACTTATCGTCCAGTTCCAGGACGATACGCTCGTCGACGAACTCCTTCTCTTGATAAGAGAAGCGTACGCGTACGATACGCTTCTCGGTTCTAACAACGACACCCGTTGCTAGCCTCACTTCCAATAGACTTCGAGGTGTTTCCACCTCCTCGAAGTCAAGCCTTGGAAGGCTCTGCAGTCGAACAAAGTTGTTCGACGCACCACAGTCCACTAGAGCACGAAGAGACTTCTCTCTCTTCGAGCTTACCTTCAGGATGACAAGGTTCGGCTTGTCATCTTGCTTCTTGCAGTGAGATTGACTCTCACTGGGGGCAGCGATCTTCATTGCAGCGTGTCCGATGTCGACACGCTCGATCGCATCACCAGCAGGGCGCCCCGCGCCTGCTGGTCCCTTTAGTTTTTTGATTGCCCGTGACGATACCCAGTATCGCCACGACGGCTTCTCGCCGCATGCACAGGTGCTGTGCACTCGCGGGCATAGTGACCGATGTTTCCGCATCGGAAACAACGCACATTCGTTGATACACGACGCTGCTGGGGACCAGCAGCGGTCGCACTCGAGAGGTCCATTGGTTCGGGACCTCCCGACGGCCTTGCCACCGGCCGTGGCATTAGCCGTGGGGCGTTCACATGCAGTTTAGCCTGCCGCAGGCTAAACTCTTCTTGCATTGCAAGCGCAATTGCAGCCTCGAGAGTATTTGGATACTCTCGGAAGAGATAGGTCTTCACAGGCCCATCTCTAAGGCCCTTCATGAACGTGACGACCTTTGTCGCCTCGTCAATCGGGTTGGTCACGATGTTCGAGACCAAGTACCGTGCCCTTTGGGCGTAAGCATGCACGTCATGCTTGCCCTGTTGCAGATCGAGGAACTCCGCCCTCGATCGGAACTCGTTTTGCGGGGGCTCAAACGCTAGTTTGAGCTCCTCCTTGAAATCCTCGTACGTGCTAAAGCACGTAGGATCTGTGAGTCGGCGTCCGTACGCCCAACTCCTCGCTCGTCCGCCAAGACATGACATGGCGAACGCAACCTTCGACAACGGGTCGACAATACGTCGAGCCGTAATGGCAGTGTCGACCTCGACAAGCCAACGGAGGAGAGGCTCGCCCTCTCTTCCAACGTAGCTGCTTACGTGGAGTTTCAATGACTCCACGCGCGGTGTGGCCGATGGCGACACCGAAGTTCGAGCAGCGGTTTCACGCTGTTCCTTCACGATGAAACCCAGAGCAACACCGTGTTGCTCCGTCGGTGATAGCGTTCGCAACATCGTTGCTACCGCCGCTTCCCCAATGACTGTTGACAGTCGTTGGAGGGCCTCCCACTCTGGTTCCGACAGGTGGGGGCAGTCTGCACGCGCAACATGCGTTGCAGACGTGTTTGGGCTACCCACGGACATGTTACTGTCCGAGGGCAGGTTCTCAGCCCCGCGTTCGTATTCCATACGAACGTGTTAGTCGGTCGTGGGACGGACCAACAAGTGCTACCAGGTGTAATGGGTCTGCTTAGACCCACTACTTAAGCTTACACGTGTGCGCACGTGTAGGAGGAAGCGTAGGAGTAGTTTACTTAAGTTCAGTATACTTGTATCCACAAGTATACTTAAACCTAGATAAATGAACCAAACGGAAGCTTTGGTGGTAAATGAGAACTGTATTGATTGTAAATGGGGTTTCCTCCTAAAGCTGATATTTCTAATGAGAGGTTCTGCCATTGGATGGCTGGCAGAACCCCTATCTATTGAATGACTCTCATTGGTAGAAAGGTGTTACTTTCTACCAGTCATATGCCTTTTGCTATGAATGTGGACCACCCTGTGGTGGTCACCCGAATGTATTCCTTAGTGCATGTTGCACTAAGGTAGGAGGTGAACCGAATGTGTAGCCCCGCTACATCACGCATCATTCCCCAGTGATACGGATCAAGTCACAGGGCGACGGTGCGAAACAGAGCGCTGTATTGGGGCTTCCTCTCACTGGGCAATGGCTATGGGGACACGGGCTACCTACTGGTCGCCAAAGACGAGCTGACCCATTACTGTGAGTTATGCCCGTGCAGTACATAAACTTACACTATATAGTAACGCTGCAGCTATTAACTACCCTTAACTGTATGATGAACAGCACTCCGAACGTAGCTCCAAGAATTGAAAATTGCACCTCTCCCGTCTCGGCCCCAGTCCGCTGGTCTGATGAGGCATCCGCTCAAGAAGTTGAGTCTCAACGCAGACCTCTTTGAGTTCATCTTTTCCCAGGTACCCAGCTAGTTTTGGTTTTAGAAGCAACATACTGATTCGTCTAATTCTATAAGATGCAGGACAAGGAGTTACTATCAACGATTTGGTTCAAAAAGGCTTATCTACTACTACATCCTGACAAGCGACATCACCTTCCTCAGCACTTTAAAGGTGAAGATGCCACGATCCTCCATCAAGTCGCGTGCAAGATGTCCAGTGCGTACAAAGGCAAAATTCAAGAGGCAAGTACAAGCATAATTTCGAAGAGCGGGTTCACTTAGAGAAGTATTGCAGCTACTTGCAGAACAAGTACAAGAAGAACGTCGACGAATGGCGGAAGCAATGCGCAAAGACACAAGCGGACAACAGTGTCCTTCAAGATTCGATTCAAAAGCAGATTAACAGCTTTGGTGAAGCCAAAAATTGCACGGCACTAGCAGCGTTTGAGGCTGCTCACAAGGTGCGATTTGTTGAAAAAGACCAGGCTTACAAACGCAAGCTAAAATTAGAAGCAGAACAACGGGTTGTTGAACGCCGCTTTAGAGAAGGGTTTGGAACAGATTCAGAGTGCGAAGGCAAGCTATTGTAGTAGAAAGGAAGTCATTCAGGGCTGCAGTGAATTGCCTTATAATTCTACACATTACCGACAAGACTAAAAGTACGTGGACAAAATGAATGTCTCTGAGACTCACCATCAAATCGATTGGGCAGATCACACATAATTTTGCCTTTTCAATGGGACCGCAGCCACCACAACGAGCTATATTTCAGTAGCTGTTGCAAGGCGGCATTGCAAAAGCTACACATGTGATCAAGAAGGAAAAGAGGAATGCCTACGCGTCCTACTTCAAGAAATTCTGTGACTTCTGTATTGCAAATGAATACCCGAATGTAGCTATGGTGGGTCATCCCGAGTTTTCCTTTCTTCTCGTTGCATTAATGGAAAGTGCCTCCAAAACATTGTCAGAGCGATCCCATATGCAATATATCAAATTGGAAAATGTATGTTTTGAATCACATTCTGATTGGCGCATATTGAAAAAATATGTCGATTTGACTGGCTATATAATCCGGTTTTCCATATTTATTTCTTCGCTCTGGGGGAGTTGCTTCCAACACCGTATCAATACAAACCTCAAGTAAGTCGGAGCCAGCTTTAATTTTCTACGATTTGGAAAGCATACAGCAATACTCTCAGGGTTAGGTGAACCATAAAGCACAATATCATTCTATATACCTAACCCTTAATTTTGCAAACGGAAGCGCTACTTCTTCCTTTAGAACAAAATAGGAAGACGGGAAATCGCCACGCTCTTCCCAAAAGCTATGCAAGATGGGGGTCATCACGACCGGGCACTTCGTTGTTTGCATCTCTGCCAGTGCGTCAAGCTGAAATTTATCGTCGTTAACGTCAAGACGTTCTAACTCGTCCACAAGGGATTGTTCGCTCCACTTTCGCTTTCTCGTGAGCTTTGACACTCCACGATGACAGCACCACGATCTGTCCTTCTAAGAGCAGAAAGGTGCTCAGATAGGTTCAGAGGTCGTGCATTCCCCGTGCCTTTATACTGCGTGATGTCCTTGTATAATCGAAATTCAATTTTCGTCACGTTGTCATAAAGAGCGGAAATGACACTATTGAACATGGCATCTCGTAGTTCTTCAACGCTGCGTGGATTAGTAAGAGGCACCTAATCTGCACTTATTCCCGGGATTGCAGCACGAGTGTCGGCACCTATCAACTCGAACCACACCTTCGGCACATCTATAATGAAAGAGTGATCTTCATCTTTCCCGTAATTACCTAGCGCTGTTGGCAGCACCAGAAGCTTGGGCTTCTGTTGCCCAGAGTTTTGTAAACCTTCACGTCATTCTCATTAATACCTTCCATAGGGCTTCGTGACGCTGCGACAGCGGCAGCTCGGAAATCCTTAATGTTTTCCATCCCCTCTCTTCGTAGCCAACGAGCCGAAGATACACAAGGTCCGTCCGCTATCTTGTACCAGATTTCCCCCGCCATTGCCGCCCCTTGAATGGAAGACTTGAATTTTCAACCCCTTTTAGTCAGACTCGAACAAAATAACTCGTTCTGAATGATGTAAACATGCTATTCTTGCGTGTGGGAACTACCTTTAGGACTTTTCCGGTCAATGGGTACTTCAAATGGGAACATGTCATATTTATAATAAAAATGTATTTTTTCGGACCAAATTTCTTCAAATTCAAACGTCAACGCGAGAAGCGCCTGCCGCGATCTTGCCGAGTGGCCTTGGACATTCATCAGCTTTGAACAACCTTTAGCTTGGCACGCTGCCCGGTTTCTACTGCACCTGCGCCATCTCCTCGGCCGAGGACATGTTCGTAATAAAGAAAACAGCCCCGGATGGAGCCATTCATGTTTGACGCTTCAAGCACGAGGCCGTTCCAGCAGTTAACGACGGCAAGTACTTCGACAAAGTAATGTGTAAATTCATAGCGTCCAACTCACAAACACTTTTTAGATCGGAATGCAGAACGCGTGGAAGTATTTAACTTAGATTCAGTATACTTGTATCCACAAGTATAATTAAACCTAAAAAGGGACTAAACGATAGTTTTGGTGTAAAACGAGAACTGAATTGATTGATCACTGGGTTTCCTCCTAAACCTGATATTTCTAACGAGGGATTCTGACATCGGATGGATGGCAAAGCCCTATCTAATGAATGATTCATATTGAAAGATGTTGCTTTCTACCAATAATATTTCTTCGGTATGAATGTGGACCAGTGGCCGACGTGAATGTAGCCATTAGTGCGTGTTGCACTCAGGTGGGAAGTGACCCGAATGTGTAGTTCCGCTACATTCGATTCTGCCGCGACTTTATCTAATCAACACGATAAAATTCCGCCAATATCCTGGTTCCAATTCTGTCTGGATTTTGGGTGGTGCTTCAATACACCGCGATCCTGGTATCATTCATTTCCTGCGCAGCATCGACGTCGTCCCAATATTTGTCCCTGCGTACTGTCCATTCTCTAATTCAATTGAGTTCATTCTTGGATACAGCAATAAGTTCTTCCAGCGTCATTACGTGGAGTCATCCAGCAGAGATTTGGTACCATTCGTTGTGGAGACATTCTGTCGCTTTGATAGTTTTCGTTGGTCGAATGTCTTCGAACATTGCGGATAGCCAGTTCAAAGGCTTTTGGACCCGACCGGGCCACTGTCGAAGGAGTCGCGGCAAATATCAAAATTAACGATCAGCGCAGAGCACATTTAGGAAGATGTGGATGCGAATCTAGGATTCTTGGCGAGGAAAATGGATGAGGGTGAAAGCTAACTCAGAAAGCCTTTTTTTGAAAGGTTTTGGTTGAGGAACTACAGCTCATGCTTAGTGCTGGGTACGTTCTCCATCGTTCGCACTCGATCGGTCATATCTGTCGCTGGTAGAAGAGGAATACCTTGGAGGAAGCCCTCAAGCGTATCTCTGTGGGCTCTTAACGCATTCTCCTGGTTGTTTACGCGACGTCCAAACGCCTCCCAATCGTTTTTCAGTTGGCGGCTTTCCGCAATTGCACCGTTGACGATATCAAGTGTCAATCGAGCGGATCTGGACAAATTGGCATGATGTGGTTCTGCTTCCCCATCAGCAGCTTGAAGTAAACACTCGATAGTTGCAGTTGGAGGATCTAGCATATTTACTCCCAGGTTGATCGGTCTAAGTTTCGCATAATCTCACTCACCCACATGCGCCAGACCATCGCGTTACCCTGATACATGCCCCCCTCCAAATATCTTGCAGCCTCTCCACAACCTCCCAAATTGAGGCTTCTACAGCAACAGCGGAACGACCAGTGTGCTACGGACTAATGCGATCATCCTTGAACTCCTTCTAGGGCTCACGCATTCGGAATGGCCAAGGCCGTATTTGTAGATCTGCAATGTGACTGTGTCATCCCGACGCACGGCCAGCCATCGGTTCCAGGCTACCTCAGACTTTGTCGTTGGAACGAGGTGGAGTTCCTCTTGAATTGCATCACCCTGTACGACGCTTTCTCAACAGGGTGTGCAATTGACCAAACAGCATCCTAGTTTACCGTAATCCCCTCACACGGCAGCTAAATGGTTCCCACAGCTTATATATAGTGTCGCTAAACGTGGCCTCATCAGCAGGAAAGAACTCAAGTATTGTGGCCGAAGTGTCCTGACTTCTGACGGCGTTTTTCACGAGAGGCTGCACCAGCAGCTGTAGTAAATGGTGATTTGCCTCATCATGCTCTGTATTCGCTGGAGAAACATCAAGCAAAACGCGAGCATGTCGATGGATTGCTGGTGCTGACGGTGACAGTGATTGAGGTGGCGTTCGCGTTGTGTTTGGGCACGGCGTAGGTAGGAAGAGATAGAAGTTGGGCGAGGCGAAGCTTGGTTGTTGCAATGTTTATAAGCGATGTGTCGGTTGTGAGACAAGCAGGAAAGTGACATTCAGCTTTTAGGCAACAACTGCGATCACTGCAAGACTACTTGGCAGCAGAGGTGCTCTGCTGTCAAATCTCGGGCCCCATACGCTCCTGGTAATACATCTAGAACGTCTATAGCGCAGCGCTGAATCTTGAACTTGGGCGGTGAGAGTAATCCCATGCCTGCAGAATCAGATGCGATGCGAGACTGACGCGCCTAGCATCTCCGTTCGGACGGAGGCATTTGGTCCATATAGAAGAAATTCGCTTACCTTCGGCAAGCTGCAAAGACGCAAGTTGCTCGGCGCAATTCTTACAGTTCGCTTGTGCAGCGGATACGGCGACACATGCGTCGTCGGGGACGGTGTTTATCGTGGCGTTATTTGCACGGCTCTGCGACGCCGGCATGTTGGTGTTGACTCGCGCAAACTTATTGCTTCGCCTCCTTGGCTGCTGCTGATAACTGCTGTAACAGCACTGATGGCTTTTCCAGCGTCGACAATCATGTTGCCGCCTCCAGCCGGCTGCTGGTCGGGTGCAATCTGGCCTGTGTTGTAGTAGTACACAAAGGTCTGACTGTGGGGTGCACATATATTCTCTCTAAACACATGGATTATGCAATTAGACAGGCCGGCGCGTTGATTCAATGAACCGCGCAAGGAAATGTTGAGTAGAAAGCGCAATAGCGCAGGTCAAAAACTATAAGCTATACTATACAAAGTCGGGCTGCGTCCGAAGAAGCTCTGGCCATTTCGTATAAAAAGCCAAACTACATGCATGACGCGCGGTAGTAATTTATGCCCGCGTACTACATGTACTTACTTAATGTGCACGAAGTGCTTGTTTCTCATTGTGCTTCGAGCAAGCACTTCGTGAGCTTTTGAGCAACATTGATTGTCACCACAGTGTCTTCTTCTGGGAGGACATCGGCGCCGTCAATGTTGATTGCTTTCAGTTACACCATATCTACACGATCATGGAACAGCAGGAACACTATATGACAGACTCCTTCGAGAACTTGTCCTGTATCGGCATCAGAGTATTTATATTAGTCAGCTTGCACCTCAGTGCGATCAGCGCCTTCAGTTGGTTATTGCCGAAGTAAGGCAGGTTAGTATCACCTAGACCAGTGAATGATGAGATCAGTGTCACCAAGGGTTGCCAAAATCTGCCCCAGTAGCTCTAGGACCTCCCGACACTCGTCCAGGTTGAACCTGTCCACACGATGCAAAAGCACGTTGGCAGCGCCACACACAGCAGCCGTATCTTCCTTCGCATTATCGTTCTGGTATTTGGCCGCAATCTCCGTCGCATCCATAAAAACTTTCGCACCAGTGTTGCTGAGCAAGACGAACGCGAAAAGCGGTGCAATCAATCACGTTGACGTTTGAGTCCGTTACCAGAATTGTTGATGTACTCCTAATGGGAGCAGCAATTACCTTACCCTTTACCCCGTAACGTGCTATTGCAAGCATGGCAAACACTCACATCCTCTGCGTTCGACAGCATTTCACACACCACCCCGGGCGTGCGTCAACAGACAGAGGACAATGGGATATGTAGAGGAGCTGCGTCAAACACGGCTGCGAACGCATGAACGCTGACTTTGCTGATAATATCAACCTTTCCGACTGATGCATTTTGTGTCCCATCACCCTAAGATTCGGAAAATATAGGGAGGATGGGACCGTTGTGATATGTCCGCTTCTAACTGAGATGATGCCACGCGCGCTTGCTGAAATCACATGCAGATCTATGCGTGTGGCAAGTTTGCTTGGTTGAGCAACGTGCACTTTACTGAGTGCTGACCACTGTCAGGCCCGAAGGTGACACCAACCACAATAGAATTTTGGAATTAGCAGAGTTGACTGAGGAAGGGTAGGTAGCAGTAGTGCACGAGGCTTGGGCTTGGGGCGGGAAGTTGGGGAGTGAATTCAAAGTGAACACGAGTCCTAGTTTGCTCGGCTACATCTAGCTCCTAAAAGAAAGCCTCATATAATAATATGCAGCGAAAGCGACAATCCAAGCGATGACCACGTCACCGGCTTAGCTGCGTACACTACATGCTCATCGGTGCCAAGTTATGAAGCGTAAAACCTGCCCGATGGATTGGCAACATGGCGTCTTGACACGTTTACCGTCGACAGAATCCTTACATCTTTCCTCAGAATCACTTGCGCCCTTGATGGCAAAACGAACTCTCTGATATTTATTTGTTATTTGTGTTGGAAGTGTCTGCTTGAAATCCTTCCATAAGCACAATTACTTGGTTTCACTATGGTGTGACTACTGCAGCAAAGTTTGTGAGGACTCAATCAGGTGTCTCGTTTATGGAATGAGGCCATTGGCAAACACCTCGAGAACATGGGATTCAGAGCTACCGATGTTGATCCACAAGGCGACGGGGACGACGAGTGTGTGGTGTGCCTCTGCATCGAGATTGCATCACGTGAGAATTCTGTAATTTCTTTGGTGAAGCCTGGGATCACAGAGAAATTCCAGATGAAGGACCTCGGAAGAGCTCGCTTCATTGTAGGCATCAAGATCGACTACAACATGGAGCGCAAAATGTTGGGCATCAGCCAGCAGGCGTTAACGGAGTCGATTATTCAGACGTTTGGCCAGTTGAACGCGATGCCGTGCATGACACTGTTGGAACCTGGTGTACACCTGTACAAGACTGACAAGCCTCAAGCTGAAGACCAACAGTTGAAGTCCAAGCCTTATCGGTCGCATTTTGGAAGTCAAATGTATCTGGCGTATGGAACATGATCCGATATGTCGATCGCTGTTGCCAAGCTGAGTCGTTCCCTGGACAACCCTGGTGAAAATCACTGGGACGCTGGGGTCAAGGTGGTACTGTGGCGTTGGGTTTTGGAGCCGAGTAGTCAGGGTCCGGCGAACGTTGCACATTTCAGTGAAAGGCGACAGTGTGTCTTGATTGGCTGATCTCATTTCCCGCGTTATAGTGACCTAGGAACAAAAGTGACCGAGGTCTCGGCTGGGTCTAATAAAACCCCGGCCGAGGTTAAAAGCCTCGTTTTGTACCCATTTCGTGTCGTACCCTCGGTTGTGTAGAGCCGGCTATACGATTTCCCACAGAGATCTGTTTACACTTGATATTTGTATAGAGATATAGGACTAGCCAAATGATGACCTACAGAGGCTCCCAGAGCTGTAGGATAAAGAGAAATAAATCAGCAGTCTTCCCCACAAGCCACCAAGGGTCAAGTCCGTCTTCGGTAAGTCTAGCTAGCTTGTCTTAGGGTCTGGATACGCTCGGCTGCGTGGGATGCCTGTCAGCGAGCTTGAGGTACATTGAACCGAGAGTTTGTTGCAGTCCAAGAGATAGGAGTGGCCGAGAGTTAGGGGCGACGGAGAGTGTCGGTCCCTATATATTAGAGGAACCCGAGTGTTCCCAAGTGTATTTCACTACCAGCCGAGGTTACCCTCGGCAAACCCGTATTCGGCGTGACTGCCGGTACCCTTCCTTCTGAGGGACTCCGGGGGTTCGCGTGAAAGTGCAATATTACATTATATCCCTCGCTCGTGGCTAGTAGTGCAGGTTTTAAGGTTGACCGAACTCAGCCTTGGTATACAGATGTGCTTGCAACCAACCCGGTGTAAGGGATCGTTCCTGGTCTTCAGGTGTTGATCCAACGTTCGCTGACCTTTGTAAGGGAAGCGTGTGTTGTTGGTGGGACTCATACCGTTTGGTAGTGGGATTTCTGCGCGTTCCTACGCGACAGTACGGTATCTGCTTAGGGCGAAGGACGTGGGTATCGATTACGATGATCTACTGGGTACGCAACTTGAAGCCTACTCCGATGCGGACTGGGCCAGCAACCATGAAAATCAACGCTCGATGAGTGGGATGCTGCTGTTGCTGGGTGGTGCTCCTGGGATGCGGATGCGTTGTCCACTGTAGGTCGTTGGTGCTGAGCAACCTGAACCTACGGTGATCTACGAGGATTTCCAAGGTACGATGGCTCTGGCAAAGAATGCTGGCTACCAAGCTCGAACGAAGCATATTGGCATTCACTACCACTTCATTGTGAGAAGGCCTTCATTTTTGTGAATATACTTGTAAACAAGATGTACTGCTGTACTGGTCAAAGCAACTTCATTAGTCCTCTGTGTCAGTGAGGTTCAAACGTCTGCTCACTCTGCTATGAATTGCGAAGGTAGACGTAGTGTGGGAGTCGGGACGAGGGGTACGAAAGAAATCCGAAAGTGAGTTCCATTGAGTTAGTTGTGTTTGTCTTGCTTCTCATCTCCTCCTAAAGCACTGCTCCAAATACCACCTACATATAGTGGGAAGGCCAATTGTAACGGACGCTTATGTATAACGGGAAGGGTGCATGTAACGGGAATGCAAATCCCCGCTTCGCCCAATCATGTTGCAGGATCCCAAAATATCAACAAATCACATCGCAATATTCATGTAGCTTCAACTGCTGTACCGATAAGTCACATACCCAGCATGCACAAGACGTATGCCTAGCGGTAGGGATCCAGCCGGTCAGACGACGAAGTGCGATCACAAGACCCCCACTCAATTCGAAGTTTCGAGCTCGGGCCCGACATTCCCACGCATCACCGAGATATTGCAGCTCACATGTACGCAGACTCCTTAGAATGTCGAATCAGGACGCTGCGCTGTGTATTTCGAAAGGCACATGGTGTTTCACTTTGGATAACTTCATGTATTAACCCAAGCGGTGAAACACGAAATACTTGGACTGATGGAGCTGCTCACCCAAAGCACGCAAACTTCAGCATTGGTATCGATTATCGAGGAGGTTGCAGTTCGAAGTACACAATTGGTTGCACCATACAACATGATGGCTAGCTGGTTGGTAAACTGCGCAAGCAACGCTCAAAAACGACGTTGGGTCTGTTATAATACAAGTATCAAGGGGTGATGACTGCACAACAGCGATTATTCTTTCAAACGCAACGTAAAGTAAAAAAATGCCCAACTAAATATCTAACCACCCGTCCCAACGCACAACAAACCAGAGACTCTCTCAGCTTTACTACTTACGCACGAACACGTCTGCGAGGCGCGTTGCACTTCTCCGTCGTAGCAGGAGTCGGCGTCGATCCTACGTCCGTCGAAGGTGCTTGAGTCTGCGTTACCTCAGTGGCAGGGGTGTCCGGCAACTCCGTTGTCTGAGCTTCGGTCGTCGTCGGAGTCTCGGTCGTTGACGATGACGAAGCCGTCTGGCTGCCTCCATTGTCAGCCTCTGGGGCTGCAGCCGAACCCGTCGAGGGGTAGAGGCACCACCCGATCCGGAGTATAGCAGGATGCATTCCTTGTACACCTGCCACGAGTAGCTGCCCTTCAGGTATCGCGCACCCAGCCAGTACCAGTACAGGATGCAGCTATCCCCGCATCCGCTGTAGTCCAACTTGAACGTTTGGTCCGTGATCGACTCGTGACAGTTGAGGTACGAGAGTGCCAACTTGTCCCCATGTAGATCTCGCACGGACCGTCGTGCGTGTATCCCGACGGGCTCATGGTGCCGTCCTCTGGGATCTGCTGCGGGATTCCGTTGGGTCCGACCACCAGCAAGCTTGGTCAGCTCCGTCCGAAACCTTGTACTTGGCCTTGTCCAGGAAATCTCGCAGACTCGTGTAGCCGTTGTCGACCTGGAACTGCGTGAAGTTTTCTTGGGTCTCGAATCCCTCCTTTTCGAGGAACGACAGCGGGTTCCAGAGCTCACGACGCTCCGAGGACGACGAGTTGGATCGCGTCCACGTTGGTGACGGGATGTACACAACCTGGTGAGCTTCGGCCTACAGTAGTAGCACACTACCAAGCACTGCGAGAGTCGAAATGGATGGCAGCATGGCTTGGCTTGGTCAAGACAAGGAAATAGCAGCATGAGCTTCTAGCTGATAGAACTAATCGTAACGACGGACGCCCGCAATGCGCTCTGTACATGTATTACGGTTCATGGTCCATTTCGATGGGGACGATTGCAGCCACGTATTTTTGTTTGAGGTTGTTCAAGGTGCTGGATGCGCTTGTTGCTACTTTACAAGGAGGTGTCAAATCCGGTGATCCTGAAAATGTTTGCTTGTAAGGGATGTAGAGGATGATCAGCGGCCGCTCCAGGGCGAATTGCATACTAAGCTTACCGTGCAATTTGTACAGCGATGGAGACTTTCTACGCGAAAGTTTCACGTCTGTCTTCGTGCTATGGTACCATCAACCGAGTAAGATTCCGAGGATTTCCAAAGAGAGACGATCAATTGGAGCGTTTCCTGCAGCCATTTGAACGGACGATGCTGCTACCACCGAAAGTAGATGGTCATCAATTGACGTGCTACTATAATTTGCTGATGACATGATAACAGCTGGCGGATATATTACGTGTGTATAGGGGAAATATAAAATAACATATGGTTAGCGTGAAATTAGCACACCACTGTGTCTCTATCTTTCCAGGACAATAAAACATTTGGGAACTGTCGGACTTATGCGTTTTTCGTGACCCAAGACGTAGTGTGAAGCTTCGGTACTATTTTCGGTATGAACACCGAACATTGACAACTCAAGATGCAAAACGAAATTCAGGTTAGCAGTCGCCGTCACCACTTATCACCACTACTCGCAAGTTGCAGGCTTCGTCAGCAAGCTAATCACCTCGTACAAGTAGCGCATACGCAGGTACGGCTGCAACCTGTAGATTTTGTCGTTCCACGAAACCCCCGCAAGCAACATTTCCAGCACCGCAATGCACCAAATGCCACACGAACTCCCATTCTGCTGCTCGCACCAGTCAATCTTTTTGTAGTCGAGCTTGCCTTCCAGGTCTAGCACGGGCTCCATCACCTTGCGTACACTCCTTTCAATCGACGCGTAGTTTCGCTCAGACTGTAGCGGATCGAACGTGTGACATATCTTGGTGTTCTTGGCGATCATGAACGCAACCCAGTTACTGCCTACGTTGAAGATATCAAGTACACGTTCATACTTGGGATCCGCAGCCCCCAGTCCCTTGGCAACAGTCCGTTTCTGCGTCATTGCAGCAGAATCATGGTACCTAGGATAGACGATACCCACGCGCGAGTATTGATCTCTCATAGTAAGCAGCGCCATCATGATTGACGTGGAGTGGAGCCAAAGATTCTCGCGAAAGTCGAGTAACTTGTAGCCTTCCACTTCTTCGTTTTCAAACTTGTTCACTCCAAGATTGAGAGTCTCGATGTAGCTTTTGTATTCCGACTGTACAGTAGCAGACAACCAAATAAGTTAGTGTCAGTTACCTTCGAGGCATGCAACCTCTCTCGATACAAACCTTTGTCACTGCGTTTGTGTCATCGAACGGAGCGCACAGATCCTTGACAGTCCACTCGACGGTTTTCACCCACGCGATTGTCTTTTTGACCAGAATGAACTGCTTGTTGGCCTCTTGCACAATATGCATGTTCTCCAGTTGGCCCGTCGTAAGACAGCTGTATCCTGGCCTGTATGCAAGCAGTTTGAGGCTCTTAGGGCGTAGCTCCATCGCACAAACGGCCTCGGTCACCTGCTCCAGCTGCGGAATCGCCTTGGCTACAGGAATACTCTGTCCGGCGCTGAACAATTGGATTTGAGCCCCTTGGACGTTGACCAACGGCAGCATGAGCGTCTCCGCCATAGGTTTCGCGTGAAATACGCTGTATGGTCCGTCCAGCATTCTCGCAACATCTTCCAACTTCGCGGATGTCGTAAGTTTGCCAGTCCAATACTTATCTACGAGGTCGAGTGCAAGTTGGCTCTCCTCCTTCTTTTTTTTTTTGTATCGACGCTGCGCTTTCGTCATTCCGTGGACTAGTGGCCTCTCGGCAAACTTCCACTGAGGACGCCTCCATTGAGTTCTTCACTTTCGGTACGCTTTGGTTTGTTTTCGGTGTCCCTTTGGTCAACTTCTTCAGTTGACATCATGGAAGTCGGCACGGATGGGACGGCCAAGGCAGCTTCGTCGTCGTTGTCATTGTTATCCCGGGTACACGATCCGCTCTGTGACGCGTGCTGCGTCGGGGGACTTCATCATCACTCGCTTGCGTATTTGTATCAATTTCTGTTGCCAGGTTAGCAAACGACATCTGCGAAAGAGTCGCAGCTCCCACGGAGGCCACCTGCGAAAGCCCAGGAAAACAAGCAGTGTTGTTGCGAGCGAAATCGACGACGTGGCCACTGTTCAGCGCATTGTAGAAGTCCTCCAGCCACTTGTACGCAACCGAATATGTAGGCGTCGTCTGCAACGCCATGCGATCCGTAATTTTCTCTGTCAGGGCCTTCGACTGGATGAACATGTCAGACGCAGAGACTGGTTTCGTCTTCGGAAGCGGAGCGGCTGAAACTTCGAGGAGACCTCCGCCAACCACATCACCCTCGGCGATTTTGTTGATAGGACTGTGCACGATCCAGCGGGCAGGAATTGACTTCATCGGAGGGACCACGGTCTCGTAGCCGAGTTTTATCCTGGCGTGCATGATGTGGCGACAAGGCAACAAACACGTCTCCATGAAGATACACTTGCAACGACTCCGCTACGGCAGTACACCACCCAAAGGTTAGTGCAAATCTTCACCAAAAGTACAAAAAATACAGCAATATCGTGCCGTACCTCGACGTTCACCTCGTACGTCACACCTGTAGAGCTGCTCATCACAACAGCCATACCAGGGGATAGTAGTTCGACATTGTAGTCTGTATTCGGGCTTGTCGCCAAACCGTGCTGCTCCTCCACCAGCCTAAAGGCGAATGGGCTGATCTGCATTGCCAGTGCACCTAATTCAGGGTCTTCGTCTGGTCCGCGGGGTCTGCCCCCAACGCGATGGTACTCTGCGATGTACTGGTCCTCCGCATACTCCTGCAGCGTAATCAGGGTCGTAACTAGTACATCAATGCTGCATGTGCCCTTGATCACATCCTTGATCTTGCCCCACTTGGATTCGATGCGATTGTTTGTGTTGTTGGTTAGGTGCGGAACGTTACCGCGAAGGTACGAGACCCATTCCTCCTGCGAGTTGTCCCAGTTGTCCAAAAACGTCTGACAGAGAGGGTGTCCTTCATCGCCGCCCAAACGTTCCTTCATTGTGCTCCTTGCCTCGTCGTACTCCACCTTGCTGCGCGCGTATACTAGGAGTCCCATCATCGCCTTCACTTGCTTCTTCACGGACGAAGCCAGCCTGGCTGCTTGCTTTTGAGCCAAGTGACTACGTGCCACTGACATATCAGCTGACGTGCTTGAGGAAACTTCTCCTTCAACACGGTCTTCTCGTGCATGGACTTGTCGGTCATGAATACCCGAACCTTATCCCACTCAGAGTTGTTTTTCTTGAAGATCTCGATCACGCGCCTCAAGTTCACTTTGTGCTCACTCTCGACGAAGGCGTGGTGCGCGTATTATCCCTAGAATAGAAGTAGAAGATTGATGGTTCAGTTTATTCAAGGAAAATAGTCATTCCGTGCAACAGTAGCTCACCTTGCCAAAGACATCATGTACGACAAAGCTGAATAACTTGTACCGGTTCGCGTTGGTGTCGTGTGTTGAATCCACCAGGTAAGACGTTGAAAAGACCTTTCATCTTGGCCGTTTTAAACGTCACAACCCGCGCGACTTCCGTCTCAGAATCTATCACAATCTCAGCCGAGTTGCCTCCGTTTTGGCGGCAGAACTCGTCCAGTACAGCTAGTGCTCGTTGCGCGTCATTGAGGCCGGCTTGGTCTTTGATGCGTTGCCTCTGGATCATGTTGTGTACATCTTTCAGCTTCGTTTTCTTGCCTACAAAATATACCAAAGATGCACCAAAGTTAAACCAATATGCCAAAGCTGAACAGCAGGGAGAATTTACCTGTTCGCTCACGGAGGTTCTGCAAAATATCTTTCGCGCTTGCGCCAGCCTTGCGTAACACATCTACGTCCCTTTGCAAGCACTCATCTGTCACAGTCCTGTTCCCGGAGAACTTCCCCCACACGTGCTCGTTGAGTTCATGGCTGTGGAACCGACTAGCCGTGACGCGAAGCACCCACGACTCGTCCAACGTAGCCGTGACGCAAGCATTCAACACCTCGGACCTTGTCGTGCATCCGGTTCCCTTTTCCGCGAGACTGGTACGGTTGGCTGTAAGGGTCTTTAAATACTAACCCCACGCTTCAGGCAACAATTGCACCTCCTTTTGCTGCTTCTTTCAATGGCGCTTCAGTCTCGAAGCCGCTCCCTTAATCTGGTTGTTGCGGACAGCTACTAATGTGCTCGTGCGCTCGGGAAAATGCTGGTACGTCTTCGCCTGGTACGCCTGGAAGACTTCATGAAAATCTTGCCAACTGCCGAAGGTCGTAGGGAAGGTCGCAAGCAATTCCGACAATGAGGGCGACTTCTTCGTTCGGTACCGGCTTTGGTGAAATTTCAGCGTGGCTTCGGAGTTATCGTCAGCCGAAGCGTCACTCGGTCCTTTCCCCTTATCTTCCTCCACTTCGTCCTTGTCGGCTGCGCCAGCGTTTTCTTCTTCATCTTCCTCTGCATCTTGGTTGTCTAAAGGATCCTTCTCCTCATCTTTTCCACCGTTTGAAGAATCATCGTGTGAAGCGTCACTGATTCCATGGGCTTCTTCACCGTTCGAATAATCGCTCTCTTCTCCGCCTTTCTCCGCTTCTCCACTGCTGAGGACCTCCGTCTCCTCCCCTGCGTCGTCATCGCTCGTGTCGGGAGCAATACCAAACGTTCATTGAATTGCGTGACGTTCCTGCCGCTTGAAAGCCCGCGCCCGTGGCTTCGAGTCGTCTCGCGCCTGCTGGAATGCGCGCGCGAGGGCTTCAGTACGCTCGTCTATGGGTCGTTTCATGTTCTCTTGTCGGATCTTCATTCGTTCCAGCTCAGCGCTTGTCCGCTGTGAGGCTGTGAGTGCGCCGCGCGCTGGGTAGGCTGAATGGTCTGCGCTGTCCTCCTGTGGATCCAGCCGGGGGTAAGAAACAGCACGAGGGGAGCAAGAAGCGAGAGGTGGCTGACGTACCATAGCAAGCGGTGCAGGTGGCTTCACGGTGAGTGATGTGTGCTCGAGGGGGGGGGGAATCAACGACTGCCAATGAATTTCTAAAAAATGGTCTGTATTTTCGCGCGCAATGTAATTTATTTTTTGTTACACGAAAGTTCAACCCAATACCCTGTGCCGGGCTCTTTGCCAGCCACCAAAGATTCACAGAAGTCACACAACTTACACATAAAATAAAGCATACTTTCTGTGGTACCTCTTTCAGATCATGGATATGGGTTTTGGCAGAATAAACCTGCGAACATGAATACAACGACCACAATTAAGCGCTCTACCTGTCAATCTTAATAACTTCAACTACCAAGCCACACTCTTTTTCCGCATCAAGGTCTGTCCCGCATCAAGCTTAAGACTCCAGACTGCCCACCACGGACGCGGAGGTGGACACAGAGGCCGGGCGACACCAGCGGAGCGAGCAGGAGCTGGAAATTCTCAACTTAGAGGCGCGTAGAAGAACCTATTCAAGCCTTTGAGCTGTTATCACCATGCACAAGCATCATGACAAGGCGCGGGAGGGTCGCAGGTGTCGAGAATGACAGCCCCCAGGATGTGGACGTCCTCCTGGAATTCATTGGTGATGTTATGCCGACGGGTGCGAATGAATGGGAGTCAGTGCGGCACAGCTACGAAGACTATGCGGTCGAAACCAACCGCGCAGAGTGCGAGCTGGTGTCGCTCAAGAAGACATTTCAAGCGTTGCTCAACGTCAAGAAGCCAACGGGGGATCCAAGGTGCCCTGGAAATGTCCGGGTGGCCCGTCAGATCCAGTGCAGGATCGAAGAAAGGTGTCTATGGAGAACGACGTTGGCGAAGAAAGACCTTTGAGCAATGAAGAGGACAGCCACTCGACAGCATCCCACACTCCTCCGGCGTTAGGTGAAAATGAAGGTGCCAACTCATGTCATTGCCTGTTTGCAGCATACCTGAGCTCAAAGTGCGAAAGCAAGTAGTAGAAGCAGCTAACATCAAATCCGGTCATGGTGATAAACGCTCTGTCATTTCCAGCACCGTACATCGCCTCTCATGCCGTTCCATATCGTGGCTTCGGGTGGAGGTCGGCTCTCGTGAGGTAGTGTTGGCCGCGCTGACGATCACGCTACTCTTTCTGGCCTTCGGCGGTGAGTGCAAGCATCAGAATGAGCACCATGCTCTCGTCGTTGCCCTCGTAACTCATATTGCTACAGATGCGGAACAAAATGCTGCGGGTGGGCACGTACTTTTCTAATTCTGTGCGCACCAGCTAAACCTATGTTTTGGCATCCCAGAATAGCTGAGGGAATCGCTCCATTCAAGATGCTGGCCGACACTGTTTATGCCAGATCTGATCCAATAAAGGTCACAATCACAAGAAAGAGATCCAATCAAGGTGGAGCGTATATATATTATGTTGCTGACACGATCGTCCCTCGTTGCAGTGATGTCGGCAGCTGTTGCTTGCGCAGATACAATTGTATGCGTACGCTCGGCTGTTAAACAAACATGCAGGCCGCTGAAGACATTCGTCAATTCTTATGACAAGCATCGTGCAATGGTGACATGAACGCTAGCTTGCAACCACGCCATGCATCGGAAAATGAATTGAACACGATTGAAGCATATACGAAGAAAACTAACAGGATGGCAACGCCACTGCTCGCTCGAACGCCTCAACGTCCGTAGCTACGGGGAACCACGCGCACCTGTCCGTTACCTATAGACTCCAAGCGCAGACCGTTATGCGGGATGTGCTTCCCTACTGGCGTCGGTTTCTCGACGTGACGGAAAATCTTGTAGAAGAGCTTTACCAATCATCCGCTGATGACGAGGGTTTGTGACCTCTCTCTTCGTCCTCCTCGACGGTGTCGACATCCGCACGCTTGACGCTGCTTTCTTCGACGCGGAGGTTACGACTCCAATTGGAGGGGGGATCTGGAAGAAGCTTGGTATCGGCCGCTGCGCCCATAGTGGAGACGGCGCTACTTGTACGAACAAGTACGAATGCTGCTGCTAGAGCGACGAATGATAGGCGCATGCTTGTGAGGTGGTCTGCTGCGTGTTCTGAAGGTGCTTGGCAGGTAGCCGCAAAATAGGGAACTGGCAGAAGGCAGTCTTCACCAAAACACCTTTTTGACTAGCCGCATATGGTGCCACGGAAGCTGAAATGAAAGGAGGTAGGATGGGATCGTATGCGTACCTGCAACCCCATCTTCTCGTGAGCAAATGTTGTGATAACATATAAAGTTACATGTATTTATAGTATTAACATTATAGTAGCCTTTCCATTAGTGGAGCGCCGGTCAACCAACATAAAACAATAAATAGTATCCGTTCCAGGTTCAATATTTGCCATTTTCATGATGTCTTCCCGCAAGCGTTTTAAAATGAAGTGCTGGTACAGTAGTTGTCCTACTTACTGTGCCTGCAATTTTCATTTGTGGTGATCGTGAAGGAGCATCAGCTGCGATGCCAATACGGGATGATGATACTGGAGGATTCGAAGTACGCGTGAGCAACCACCGTCATTTAGGGAATTGAGTGTGCTACCAATTCTCCTATATTAGTAGTACCGGTATTATGTAGTCGGGTCTGGCAGAGATTCAGTTGATCGAAGGAGGAGTGTGAGCTGTGGAAAACCGTAACGCCAATGGGGCGTTATCCCAACTTGTTCAGACTCGAAGACGCATGCAGGGCGAAAATTGTTTGCTCTTACTGTGGGGTTTCGTTTTGGCAGCAATCGTCCATGTGTTTCCGTTGGTCTTTCCGTTGACCAGGAGACACGTTAGGATGGAGAGTCTCCCAAAGAGATAATCATCGTCTCTGTCTCTCTCGTCGTCTGGCACCCTCAGCATCTCGATCATCACGACGTACACAACGGTCGCTTTCCTACGGGCAGCCCCTTCCTCATTCCCTACCAGTTCAAGCATCAACAACGTTATTTGGTCGAAGAGGTTCAGGCGGGTTCCGAGGGGCTTAATTAAGCCCGACTTTAATATCGGTGACGTTCAAGTCGTGGAAGGAGTGTTCAGCTGGACGTTTACACCACGTGGCTCACAACACCGTCATGACGACAGTCTCTTCATTTAAAGATTCACATTTCGGATCGGTTGGGTAGAAAACAACGTACATTCCTCCGTATATGAAGTGAAGCAAACACCAGTAGGTACATGTATTGGCAATACTGAAGTATTACGTGGTCATTATCGGAAAATAGTATACTGCGGAGATCAAATGGCACGACAGTGCCTCTAATTAACTACGGCAAGCGGGAGCGAGCGCACGAAGGCGGACCCAGCGTCAAGCTTCCCAACCAGCCCTGCATTGCTGTCGTCATCCACACATCGCGAGCGAAGCATACCGCGGGAGCGCCCAGCCAAGCTGATTATCAACGATGTCATATGGTGTAGGTTTGGGCCATGTTATACACTTCGACCTCGCGTCATCCATTTGCACAACGCTCTTGGTAAACAATTAGTTGTCCGTGGAAAGCAATACAAATTACTTCTCCAAGTGCTCGCAAGGATGATGATGCGTCTGAGCTTCGTTGGGCTGCTAGCTGTCGCACTCCTGGCCAGTACCGATACGGCCTCAGCGCAGAAGCAAGCGGAGGTTTTTCACCAGGATCCCCAGACCCTGTCACGTTCACTTATCGAGAGCCATGACCAACCCAGCACAAATGGATTTCTTCACTTTCACGAAGATGACGACGATGAAGACAGAGCGATCCTTCCTGGCTCCGTCATTGAAAAGACCAAAGCGTTCGCTTCTCCAGCCACCACGGAGAAACTCCAGACCTGGCTAAGCAACGGGAAATCCGTCGACGACGTCTTCATTGGCTTGCAGCTTACCAAGGCTGGCGATACACTACTAGACAATCTGCAGTTCACGACGTGGCTCGTGTATGTGGACGATTTCACTGCCAATAATCCTGGCAAGACAACGTCAGCGATCGCTACACTCACCACTCACTACGGCGACGAAGCGGTCGCGAAGATTCTCGACGCTGCGAAAAAGGTAGCGGGGACGAAGGAAGTGGCCACCAAGTTGGAGACTGCGCAGATGCAGACTTGGCTGGCGAGCGGGAAAACTGCCGACCGTGTTTTCAAACTCCTGAAACTGGATAAGGCGGGGGACGGCATCCTCAGCAACCCAGCCTTCGCGTCTTGGAACACGTAGCGGAAGATTTCCAATAAGGCCCATCCCGGTCAAAAGACAAGTATCTTCGCGAAATTGACGTTGCAATACGGCGAGGTGGGTGTATCTCGGGTAGTCGAAGCTGCATTGAAGGCCACAAGTTCCTCCGCCATCGCGAAAACAGTACAAGCCGAGCAATTCGAGCGCTGGATGGCCAATGGGAAAACTACTGATGATGTTTTCAAGCTGCTGGCACTTCACAAAGCAAGAAAGAGGCTTCTTGGGAACCCTCTTTTGAATACCTTTACCAAATACATGAACACTTACAACAAGGGGAACCCCGACCAGGAAGTCACTTTGATAGGGACGATAACGACTTACTACGGGGATGTACGTCTAGCCAAGTTACTTGCAGCGGGAAGGAACGTCCCGGGCACGTCGAACATCGCCACAAACTTGGATGCTGCGCAGTACAAACTCTGGATGAGCGGGCGGAAAGACCCGGACGATATCTTTACGATGTTAGGCCTAGAGAAGGCTGGGAATGGCCTTCTTTCCAACCCGCTATTCACCACGTTTACAAAGTTCACGGACGCCTATCACGCCAAGCATCTTGACATCAAGATGACTACGAATTGGATTGTGAGGACCCACTATACCGATTTTGACGTCACTAAAATGATCCTTGCAGCGGAGAAGGTGCCAGATGCCCAGAGCGCTGGAAAACGTATGGAGGCTGTACTGTTCAAAGACTGGATGAAATCTCCGGATAACGCGTTCAAGGCACTCAAACTTGAACAAGTTAATCCCTCAACGCTGTTCGAACGCCTGATGTTCGCGTATTGGATGAAGTTCATGGATGATTTCCACAAGGCTTTCCCCGGTAACAATATCCCTCGGACCGTTCTAACGACGGCCTACAAGGACGAAGATCTGGTAAAGGTGGTCGAAATGGCGCAAACGAACCCGAACTCGAAGGATCTTGCGAACAAGTTGGAGATAGAGATGTTCAAGCAGTTCATATTCGCAGAAAAACAACCGATCGATGTTGCCAAACTTCTACACGTTAGTGAAAAGATCGATGCGAATTGGAAACTTTGGAAGAAGTACATGCAGGACTATCACAAGCACCACCCGGGAAAGGTCACGATCAAGTCGTCCACGTAGTTCCGAGAGTCCGTAGATTCGCGTTTCTTGTAAAGCACTTCCGTCGTGCTTTCTCTTCTCATGAACGTAACATAGCATATAATCCTTGATAACCTGGAACTTGACGTAAGGTGTCAGGTGTCAGGTGTCAGGTATCAGCCTTAAACTACACGTGGATGTACCCAGCAACGTTGGAGGCCATAACCATAACCATACCTTGCTACTTATGTGCTATCATAGCTACCCTTTTCGACGGTGTGTGAGAGACCCCTACTATGCAGATTCAAGTGAACAATGACTTTAGTGCGCTGTGTAATTGCCAGGAGGTGAGGCAAGTCCTATTGTAGTTTTGCTGCACGCCTGGTGGAACAGGATTGATTGGTGTTCTTGTTTGTTCCTCTGTCCGTTGCATCTAGCTGGGAGCCAAGAGGTTTTATGGTCAACCCGTTACCAAGGAATGTCGACCGTCCCGAACGGGTATTCGCCTGCGTTGGGCGTGGAGTTCGAGCAGAGCGAGCTGCGGATTGTGGTCTTGTTGTACACATCACAGTCGGTCTCAGGCTCGATGGCGACCCAGAACTCGCTGTCTTCCGCAGTCTTCTTCAAGCGCTTGCCGATATGCGGGTGGTACACCCCCCAGTCGTCAGCCGTGAGCGTGAACTGCACGCCCCGCGTCTCACCTACTTCCAGGCGGATTTTGGAAAACTTCTTGCGCTGCTTCATCTCAGGCACGTTTGAGGAACAACATCACGGCCTCCTTGCACGACATCGACCCGCTGTTCGTCACGTCCATGGAGACGGTGGTCGAACTATTCGGGTCCTAGATCGTGTTCTTACTCAGGGTAACAGTCGAGTACGTGAAGTCGGTGTAGCTCAACCCCGTACCAAAGCCCCACTGATTTTCGCAATAGAACGGATCCCCAGTATGTTCTTACACATGGTTGGCACGGGGTGGTTCTACACCGTCTCAACGTTAGCGAGGTCCTTCGGGTACATGATCAGCACTAGCCGAGCGCCGCCCGAGTTGCGGGCAGTGGGTGCATGTTTAGTTGGTGCCCGTTTGCTCGCTCATCCAGCTCGCTTCACTACTATTTTTACTATGACAGGGTTATGTTTTATTTCAGTATATTTACTTTTGACTTGAACCACAACCCTAAGCCCGCTACGGCTCGCAAGCTTCGCCTCCGCTTATCTAGCATGCACTGCTTGGTCCTGGGTTTTCACCCGCGTGCTTCGCACACGGACTTCAAACCACAGGCGTACTCGCTGCGCTCGAGGGGGAATGGTGACTCTCAACAATTACCGCTATGCAAAGTGACAAATGTATTACTTTCGTAAAATATGCATTCACACGAAGTCGCTGCCTACGCCCTCTCGAACAGCTGTCGGTACACTATGTTCGCCGTGTACACTCCGTCTTCTTCCTCCCGCTCTGGATACTCGACCAACGCCTTGAATCTCGATCTTGACGTAACCCTTGACATGGCCACATACAGCTGACCGTGGGAAAAGCAAGGAGTCGCCAAGTACAGTCCCAGGTACTGCACCGTTTGTCCCTGCGCCTTGTTGATCGTCATGGCAAAGGCAGTCTGGATAGGAAACTGCCTGCGTCTCAGTCGAAATGGGAAATCGCGGATGTCGCCATCGCTGATGAACACGATGCGCGGGATCAACACATGCTGGCCTTGCCTGTCGCCGGCCATGATAGTGGCGTGGATGACATGATCTTTGAGTTCGACGATTCGCAGGCGTGTTCCGTTGCACAACCCCAGGTCGGGATTTAAGTTCCGCATCATGATGATCGGCATCCCCTTCTTGAGTTTCAGCTTGTGGGGTGGGATGCCACTGATGTTCAGGGAGTTGAGCACCTCCTGCTCGAATAAGTTCCCGTCCTCGTCATCCTCCACTGAGTCTGTGGACACATATTCTCGAGCTGGCCCAGTCATGCGATCCGCTACGGCTTCGTTGATACGATGGACTATCGCGTTCGTGGTGGTGAGGATGGTGCGACTCGCAAAGTACTCGTCCGTTGCGACTTCCGAATTGTTGATGTCGGCGTACATCTCGTCGATCATGCGCCGCATACCTCGCGGAATAGCTCCCGGTCGGATCTCCTCGTCCTCATCTGGATCACCGGCGGGGTTGTCGATGAGCATGTCACGTGGGATCTTAATGTAGTCATTTCCCAGATCATTGTGTACCTCGTGTCTCCCCTCGCCAACCTTCAGCAGGTACTCGGAAAACGCAGCCATTTCTGCAGCACTATCAGAGGTGGCAGCCGTGCGAACACGCATGTTCTCTGTCAGACGCACCGTATGGAAAAGTGGCCACAGTTCGGATGGCTTCAGGCATGCGTAGGTTGTCTCTGTAGCCGAGCCGCCCTTCACCACGGGGAGAATTTGCCTGAAATCTCCCGAAAGCACAACGACTTTCCCACCGAAAGGTTCTGCCTCGTTATCCAAAACGTCACGAAGCGTTCGGTCCACTGCCTCAAACGCGTGCCGATGCGCCATGGGTGCCTCGTCCCAAACTATCAAACTTGCTTTCCTCATCAATTCCGTGACCTGGGATCGCTTGTTGATGTTGCAAGTAGATTCGCCGTCTATCTTCAATGAGATTTTGAAGGTAGAATGCGCTGTCCGACCTCCCATAAGCAGCAGAGAAGCAATCCCACTGGAAGCGACCGCGATTGCAATTTTTCCGGATAGACGAACCTTGGCCAGTATGTTCCGAAGCAGTGTCGACTTCCCGGTACCGCCTGGTCCATCAACGAAGAATAGCTTCCTGCCTTCCTGTGGGTCCTCGACAGCTTGGGTGATCTGATCATAGGTCAAGCGCTGCTCCTCGTTTAGGTGGTCCTCCTCGCTCACAATTTGTTCAAGAACAGACGCGTCATATCCCGTTAGCTCTCGTCGGATGAGATTGTTTTGCAGAACAGACTCAAGCACCAGGCGAGGGAACTCGCTCAGCCGAGGGAGATCAAAGTCTTGGACGGAGTACCCACTGACACTGAGCAAGTCTTGGATACTCTTCAGTGTGTCGAACGTCACAACAGACGTTTTAAAAGGGTCCAACATCTCTCGGTTCCTGTAGTCATAGTCAAGCGAAAGGTCTTTGAAGAATTGGTCCCAAAGACCCTGAGCATCCGTAGGCGCCGAGTAGACCAAGATTGTTGCAAAGAGCTGGCGTAGCTGGTACGGCATCTGGAACTCGGCAGCCTCCGACAAACACAAAACCCATTCGCTGTCGTTCTCCAGATAGCCGGCATGTTCAGCCGCGTCTCGATACGTGGGACACAGCACACCATCAACTGTCCGCAGGTCTTCGAAAGACCTCGGTCCTCGGCGATGGCATAATAGCAGGCGTAAATAGAAGCGCTCCATATCACGCGGTGAAACATGCACCATCCGACCAATTGCAGCCTGGTACCTTTTACGTCGAACCCAGCACTTCGTGTTTCCCATCCAGCGGAATTCCTTGGGTATATCCTGGTACAGCATTGTCTTCGCGATCTGGTTCTCGAGTTCGTCGCTCGCACACAATTCGAAGAAGCGGGTCAACATGGTGTGATTCCCACGACCAAGGACACGCTCCGGGTCTTCCGTCGCTCTGAAGAACACGGTTTGGGCATCTTCAACGTGAACGGTAAGCTGAGTGACTGCGTGTGTCTTTCCTTGGAACAAGAAGTCGAGTAAGCGGATACAGGCTTCAACTGGAGATATGTACCTGGCCGTGAGGAAGCGCAGAATCTCGTTTGGCTCTTGCCGAGGGAGCTCTCCACCCGCGTGAACTGCCTCGACAGTTAGCACAGCTTTATCGGACCCTTTGTAGACGTACTTGTATAGATATTTCACAGCTGAAATATCCGTGCACACCTCGACGTTGATGTGGCAATTGTACTTTTGGGATAAGTACGGGTTGTACGGAACAACCCACTGGTTAATAGTGGCGTTGTCGTACTCCCTGCCCTTCCATACCAGGACGCCTTCAGCTCGTCGACGCCGTCTGTAGACCGGATAGCCGTTCACATTGGTCCTTGTCGCCTCTGCAAAAGGTTTCGGATATCCTTTCGTACACTTCCCGTCCTTCATGCAAGCGCATGACGGGTTTGCTGCTCCACAGGGTCCATGCAGCATGCATGTCATGATTGTCTCGAATAGCTGCGGGAACTTTTCTCTGTCAGGAAGCTCTGCAGACACCATACGATCTACGATTTGGCGAGTACGTGGCTTGTCCTCTTCAGCCAAAATGATCAAGATGTGCGCGTGAGGGAGCCCTCTCTTTTGAAACTCGACCACGTAAATCCGCGCTTCCATACGGCCCAGCACTCCTTCGCTCAGGTCTTTAAGCTGAGCTTGCAGTTTTTGCTGCCAGACACGGGCTACAATATCGGGGCGGTCCTGAGCGTTTTGTTGATCGGACCCAAGGGCCTCGACTATCTCTTCCCATGTAGGGCTGCAGGTCGTTGTCATGAACACATCAGGCTTGCCGAATTCTCTAACAATGGCCATTGCGTCTTGGTAGGACTGGTACATCGCTCGAGGACTGCCCATATGAGATGAGGGCAGAATAACGCGGCGTCCCACTTGGTTGAGAAAATGGGTATCACCACCACGGCCTCGATCAGGGTGGACCAACGTACCATCGCCTCTGTCAAACTCGGAGAGTAGCCCTTCGCCTGCTTCCAGCTGAATTGTTCCTTCGTTCAGCAGTGCATCCTGAAGCCCTCTGTACTGATCGGCGCGAATTTGCTTCTGATGTGAGGCCACCCAGCGAAGTTGCTCCTGCTCGCATTTAGCGCGTTGGTCGACACACCACTGCTGAAAGAGACGGCCGCCTTGATGAAGAGCAGACTGATCTCCCACTTTTTGGTGCAACCGGAAGGCGACATGTTCGCGAAGGGACATCTGGTTCTTGTTGCGACGTCTGACTCCGTTCGCGTATGTGTCTGTGTAGGTCCAATCCAGCTCCCCATACGGAAGCAGAAGAGGGTACTGAAGAGGATCATACTCCGGGCGCGTCTCGAACAGTCGCAGAAGCCTGTGATCCCGAGTATACAGTAGTAGATCGCGAGGCCTATCCAGGTTGCCGTCCTCGATGAGCGTCGCGCCTACCTCAGAAACGGTTGGCAAATTGTATGTCCGAGGATGCGCTATATTTTCGTGGAGGCGGAACACCATATCCACGACGTCGCTCGTGTCTCGCGAGCGCACTTGCTCTTCGAAACTCAGGAACTGTTGAGCAAATGGGTTGTGCTGCTCCATCATTTGCTCAATGTCCATCAACGCCACAGGATCCAAGTCAGCAAAAATTCCTCTGCGGCGTTGGGCGCGCTGCTGCATGTCCGGGTCCACAATATAGATCTGCGTGAACTTAGGGTCCGTGCGCTCTCCGGTGGCGGGATCAATATAGGGGAGTAGAGATCCCAAGTAGTGACCCATTGCACCCTGGATGCGGTACGTGTACACGCCCCTCTGTCCCGCTACGCTTGCATCCTGGTTGACGTCCTGGAAGGATCGGTTGGAGCACGAAGCGCCAATGGACGTGAACGCAAAAGCTTGGTTATACGCTCGTATGTGCTGTCGAAACGCTGGATCCCGGTACAGTTGCAACAATCTTGGAGGTGCAGGCCGTAAAGGGGGAAGACGAACCTTGTCTTCCAGACAACAGCTCATTTTTGATTCGCCAGGCCACTTCCAAGCGCCACAATGTTCACAAACAGTGGTGGGAGGAAGCCGATGGCGCCCATTCACAACGTCTGGACCCTGGACGTAGGCCACGTCAAAATCGTCGTGGTTTGCCAACGCCTCTCCACGTCGAGCCGATCTACGCCGAAATCGCTCTCTCTCGCGTTGCTCCAGTGCTTCTTCCTCAGTCTGTTCTCTGCGGCGTTCCGCATGTTGCTCTTGGTTACCCTTCGCGCTTCAGCACGCTCCTCCTGCGTAAGCTGTGATCTGCGCTCCGCGTGTTGCTCTTGGTTTGCCATCCGTTCTTCAGCACGCTGCTCCTGCGTAAGCTGTGATCTGCGCTCCGCGTGTTGCTCTTGGTTTACCCTTTGCGCTTCAGCACGCTCCTCCTGCGTAAACTGAACCCGGCGGTCCGCGTGTTGCTCCCGGTCTGTCCTGCGCTCTTCAGTGCGATCCTGTACACTCCTGTGAAGCGCGCGAGAAGCACTATTGCATTCACGCTCCGCGGCGTGGACCTCTTCGTTCAGATTATGCCGACGTTCCTGCTGTACGATCAGGTTTCGCTCTCGTACGTCCTGAAGCTGCTCGGCACGGAGCTGGGCTCGCCGGGCTAGCTTTCGCTCGGCGTCACGCCGCCGCGCACTCTCCCGCTGAGAGTCGGTCATGTTACTTCGTCTGGAACGCGCTCGCTCCGCTTCCCTCATCCGACGTGGATTTGCTTGTGGGTCAGTCGCCCTCTGCACTGGAGCACCTGCAGAGAGCTGGCTAGTCGCCCCTTGTCCAACGACCGTCGGCACAGGAGGGGCGGTTTCACCCGTTGCAACTGTGACGACGTCCCCTCCACCTGCGGCCGCCTCTTGTAGGCTCAATTGTTCCATCTGCTCCATTGCCACCCGAAACCGCCTTTGAGCCGCGCGGCGGCGGCCCAACCGTCGCCTCTTAGACGCTGGAGACTCATATCCTTGTGGTGACGCGTTGGCATCGAGGGCCTGGGTATGGCGCTGGTCCAGCTCCTGACGCCGCTCATCACTAACAAAGAGACCACTGAGCAAGGGACACTTGACAACAACCAAGAAACAGCCGTACCGCTCCCGCTTGCTGCCGACATTCACCATGGTGCTGCCCGCAACAACTGCAACAGCAAATGCAGCGTTAGTGGACTTCCCAATAAATGCGCACGTGCATTGGAAAACAACCACCCAAAACTGCAGTCGTTAGTAAAAGGACGGCCGGTACCTCGCAATTCGCAAGGAGACGCCTTCTGGAGACACACCTGCAGGATACCCGTGTAGCACCACCAGTCTTGCACAGTCCTCGCCACGAACCCGAGTCCTGCACGGCTGTAAAACACCTCATTAGCCTTGCCGCGTTTGCTTTTGTTTGTTTCTGGTCCCTCACATCCACCGTTATCCCTTTAAAGCCCCCCCGCATTGGTGCTGCGTCTCAATACCTTTGGAGACACAGCTGCGGGTTCGAGGTGCTGAAGCGCGACTCGGTACCTCAATTTGTTTGTTTTCTTTTCTTTTGGTTGCTTCCTTTGGCAACGGAGGTCTACCGGTCGCGCTCAATGCCACTGAGCTTTATCAGCTCAGGCAATTAACCGTTTTGGTTGTAAAGGGACACGTGTCAGCTTTTTGGGAATCTTTTTTAATATTTTTTTTAGCAGCAAGGCATCATAGGCATTAAAGGGCCGTACAAACCCCGAGTTCGCGCGCAGACTGCACCAAACCAACGGTTTTCCACCGGTACCACTGCAAATGGCCACCGTCGAGCGGTCCTCACTTGTCACAATAGTGCCGACTCGTCCTTTTGATTGGAAAGTGTCCGCCACAGCCGTAACTGCACAGAAACCCAAACAGCATGTTACCACACTATGGACCGGTCCCATTACACGGTGTCAAGCCCGGGGCTAGGATGGACGACCCGGCTAGGCCGGCTTTTATCGCCGTGTGTACCCATCCCAGTCCCCCGGATTGGTATGAGACTTCCCACTATGCCGGCGGGCATAAATGGGCGCCTCAGCACCGCGGCTCCGAAGAGCAGGTTGGATGGCGGACTGTCTTGGAACGCATTTCGGGCACCAGCTGCAATCTTTTTATCGGACCTCTAACCTGGAATTATGCTTCCCGGGGGTGAAGGGAGCCCCCCAAAATAGCATGTTCACCAGAAAGCCCGAAAATACGGGGTAACCGTCACGATTGCTTCGAGAGAGGTCGGCCTGGCTCGCTGGGCAGGGATGGGATCCTCTTGGGGGCTGGCTAGGCCGCATCAGTGTGGCCGTCATAGGGTACCCATCCCTCCATGCAGTTGTGCCCTTCCCACACAATGCACGGCTCCGGTTATCCTCCTCTAACACGCACGGTTACCCCTCGATTGCCCTGAAGGTACCAGTTATCCGCAACAGGCGGCACTCCCGAAATCGTTATGTATTAGAATTAAATAGCATTAATCTATACCTACCCTGCCTGCGGCGGGGATGACCTGCCTGCGAAGCTATCCCGCCCGGTCCTCCGTCGAGCTGGTCCGTCGCCGGAGCGTCGTTTTGAAAATGGAAATGAAAAGAAAAGTTGTTGAAAGGCGGTTTATTTTGTCCAATCAGCAGTGCTTTCATTCGGCTAGTTCCGATGTGATGTAGTCCACTCTACGCATTATAATAGCCAATCGCGCAGAAGTTCCACTATATAGCCAATGAGAGGGCTCACATTATAATAATAGCGAATGGGGAGGCCGCCTTCGCTGCGCTCGGCAGCTATTTATAGCCAACGGAAAGTCCGGATTTGCGTTACGCTCCGGGTGCGTACGGAATGACGGACAGACGGACGGACGGACAGGTTACTCTGTTACTTGTAGGAGACTAGCCGAGCGCCGCCCGCGTTGCGGGCGGTGGGTGCATGGTTGGTTGGTGCCCGTTTGCTCGCTCATCCAGCTCGCTTCACTACTATTTTTACTATGACAGGGTTATGTTTTATTTCAGTATATTTACTTTTGACTTGAACCACAACCCTAAGCCCGCTACGGCTCGCAAGCTTCGCCTCCGCTTATCTAGCATGCACTGCTTGGTCCTGGGTTTTCACCCGCGTGCTTCGCACACGGACTTCAAACCACAGGCGTACTCGCTGCGCTCGAGGGGGAATGGTGACTCTCAACAATTACCGCTATGCAAAGTGACAAATGTATTACTTTCGTAAAATATGCATTCACACGAAGTCGCTGCCTACGCCCTCTCGAACAGCTGTCGGTACACTATGTTCGCCGTGTACACTCCGTCTTCTTCCTCCCGCTCTGGATACTCGACCAACGCCTTGAATCTCGATCTTGACGTAACCCTTGACATGGCCACATACAGCTGACCGTGGGAAAAGCAAGGAGTCGCCAAGTACAGTCCCAGGTACTGCACCGTTTGTCCCTGCGCCTTGTTGATCGTCATGGCAAAGGCAGTCTGGATAGGAAACTGCCTGCGTCTCAGTCGAAATGGGAAATCGCGGATGTCGCCATCGCTGATGAACACGATGCGCGGGATCAACACATGCTGGCCTTGCCTGTCGCCGGCCATGATAGTGGCGTGGATGACATGATCTTTGAGTTCGACGATTCGCAGGCGTGTTCCGTTGCACAACCCCAGGTCGGGATTTAAGTTCCGCATCATGATGATCGGCATCCCCTTCTTGAGTTTCAGCTTGTGGGGTGGGATGCCACTGATGTTCAGGGAGTTGAGCACCTCCTGCTCGAATAAGTTCCCGTCCTCGTCATCCTCCACTGAGTCTGTGGACACATATTCTCGAGCTGGCCCAGTCATGCGATCCGCTACGGCTTCGTTGATACGATGGACTATCGCGTTCGTGGTGGTGAGGATGGTGCGACTCGCAAAGTACTCGTCCGTTGCGACTTCCGAATTGTTGATGTCGGCGTACATCTCGTCGATCATGCGCCGCATACCTCGCGGAATAGCTCCCGGTCGGATCTCCTCGTCCTCATCTGGATCACCGGCGGGGTTGTCGATGAGCATGTCACGTGGGATCTTAATGTAGTCATTTCCCAGATCATTGTGTACCTCGTGTCTCCCCTCGCCAACCTTCAGCAGGTACTCGGAAAACGCAGCCATTTCTGCAGCACTATCAGAGGTGGCAGCCGTGCGAACACGCATGTTCTCTGTCAGACGCACCGTATGGAAAAGTGGCCACAGTTCGGATGGCTTCAGGCATGCGTAGGTTGTCTCTGTAGCCGAGCCGCCCTTCACCACGGGGAGAATTTGCCTGAAATCTCCCGAAAGCACAACGACTTTCCCACCGAAAGGTTCTGCCTCGTTATCCAAAACGTCACGAAGCGTTCGGTCCACTGCCTCAAACGCGTGCCGATGCGCCATGGGTGCCTCGTCCCAAACTATCAAACTTGCTTTCCTCATCAATTCCGTGACCTGGGATCGCTTGTTGATGTTGCAAGTAGATTCGCCGTCTATCTTCAATGAGATTTTGAAGGTAGAATGCGCTGTCCGACCTCCCATAAGCAGCAGAGAAGCAATCCCACTGGAAGCGACCGCGATTGCAATTTTTCCGGATAGACGAACCTTGGCCAGTATGTTCCGAAGCAGTGTCGACTTCCCGGTACCGCCTGGTCCATCAACGAAGAATAGCTTCCTGCCTTCCTGTGGGTCCTCGACAGCTTGGGTGATCTGATCATAGGTCAAGCGCTGCTCCTCGTTTAGGTGGTCCTCCTCGCTCACAATTTGTTCAAGAACAGACGCGTCATATCCCGTTAGCTCTCGTCGGATGAGATTGTTTTGCAGAACAGACTCAAGCACCAGGCGAGGGAACTCGCTCAGCCGAGGGAGATCAAAGTCTTGGACGGAGTACCCACTGACACTGAGCAAGTCTTGGATACTCTTCAGTGTGTCGAACGTCACAACAGACGTTTTAAAAGGGTCCAACATCTCTCGGTTCCTGTAGTCATAGTCAAGCGAAAGGTCTTTGAAGAATTGGTCCCAAAGACCCTGAGCATCCGTAGGCGCCGAGTAGACCAAGATTGTTGCAAAGAGCTGGCGTAGCTGGTACGGCATCTGGAACTCGGCAGCCTCCGACAAACACAAAACCCATTCGCTGTCGTTCTCCAGATAGCCGGCATGTTCAGCCGCGTCTCGATACGTGGGACACAGCACACCATCAACTGTCCGCAGGTCTTCGAAAGACCTCGGTCCTCGGCGATGGCATAATAGCAGGCGTAAATAGAAGCGCTCCATATCACGCGGTGAAACATGCACCATCCGACCAATTGCAGCCTGGTACCTTTTACGTCGAACCCAGCACTTCGTGTTTCCCATCCAGCGGAATTCCTTGGGTATATCCTGGTACAGCATTGTCTTCGCGATCTGGTTCTCGGGTTCGTCGCTCGCACACAATTCGAAGAAGCGGGTCAACATGGTGTGATTCCCACGACCAAGGACACGCTCCGGGTCTTCCGTCGCTCTGAAGAACACGGTTTGGGCATCTTCAACGTGAACGGTAAGCTGAGTGACTGCGTGTGTCTTTCCTTGGAACAAGAAGTCGAGTAAGCGGATACAGGCTTCAACTGGAGATATGTACCTGGCCGTGAGGAAGCGCAGAATCTCGTTTGGCTCTTGCCGAGGGAGCTCTCCACCCGCGTGAACTGCCTCGACAGTTAGCACAGCTTTATCGGACCCTTTGTAGACGTACTTGTATAGATATTTCACAGCTGAAATATCCGTGCACACCTCGACGTTGATGTGGCAATTGTACTTTTGGGATAAGTACGGGTTGTACGGAACAACCCACTGGTTAATAGTGGCGTTGTCGTACTCCCTGCCCTTCCATACCAGGACGCCTTCAGCTCGTCGACGCCGTCTGTAGACCGGATAGCCGTTCACATTGGTCCTTGTTGTAATGGGTCTGCTTAGACCCACTACTTAAGCTTACACGTGTGCGCACGTGTAGGAGGAAGCGTAGGAGTAAGTTACTTAAGTTCAGTATACTTGTATCCACAAGTATACTTAAACCTAGATAAACGAACCAAACGAAAGCTTTGGTGGTAAATGAGAACTGTATTGATTGTAAATGGGGTTTCCTCCTAAAACTGATATTTCTAATGAGAGGTTCTGCCATTGGATGGCTGGCAGAACCCCTATCTATTGAATGACTCTCATTGGTAGAAAGGTGTTACTTTCTACCAGTCATATGCCTTTTGCTATGAATGTGGACCACCCTGTGGTGGTCACCTGAATGTGTGCCTTAGTGCATGTTGCACTAAGGTAGGAGGTGAACCGAATGTGTAGCCCCGCTACACCATCCCCCCGTTAGGATTTGACGTGCCGGTCTCGACACGTCAATCCGTATTTTCTTCGGGAGAACACGTGCTCATTCCCAATGAGCACGCCAACGACGTCTTCGTCCAAGACGCCGGCCGCTTCGGCAACAGCAAGTGCTGTCGTCGCCTCCAAGGCGACGACGGCCGCTGCCTCAGCCACGACCGCTACTGGCATCGCCTCGACGGCGATGCCGACAAGCGCGGCAACAGAGAGTCGCCTCTCTGTTGCTGGATACCACTCGAGATGGCATGAGAAACATGCCATCCGAAACAAGACAGGCAAGATCATTGCTGTCGAAACCGGAGTGGGTATCTACTCTCCGGGTGGAGAGGGAGTTCCCCTCGACTACGGAAGCGAAGTCGAGGAGGGGGAACTCGAAGGAGACAAGGACATCTTGTCTCCGGGCCACACTGACCCCAATGTGGGTCTGCGTCGTCCACGCGAGGACGACCCGAACGCTTCGAGCTCGAAGCGTTCGCGCAGCGGCAGTGGAACACCGCTCGCTGCCGCTGGAGCCTTGTCGACTCCGCGGGATGGAGATGACTCCACTCCATCCGCTGCTGTTGTGGCCTCGCGCACTGAACCAGTGCGTGAGCCGTGGATGCCGTCTCAGTCTGAGATCGGCAGCCGATTCGGTGCGACCGCGCCACCGAATCTGTACGCGCTGTATTCGTGCAACGCCATCGTTGACGATGACGTCGCGAAGCGAGTACACTTTGATCCGTTAACGAATCAAAGGCGCGACTACTACATCGGGCTCTTCCATGAGCTCCGATGGTTTGCGAGCAAGAAGACTTCTCGCAGAAGCAAAGTGCCCGAGTGGCAGGCACTTTGTCAAAGTTGGAGTGCCTTTGTTGAAAACTTCAACAAGAACCCCGCTGGCTATTGCGACCGGATTAGCCAGGCGCGGGAGCGCTACGAGAAATTCTCGAAGCGTGGTAAACTTGAACGACTGCACCATGGTGCAGTCGGTATTGGACTTCCTTGCGCAGTGCCTTATGACACTGCTTGTGAGTACTGCTACCCCGGAGCAGTACGCATCACCGAGCGGGACGTCAACGGGTACACGTCCATGTGTGTACCTGACGACCTCAAGACCCTGCGCGCCAGTTTTCAGGCGCAGGCGTCTTCTAGTGCTGCGGATAATCGCAGCACTTATCCGAGTGCTGTAGGCGACTACAGCGCTCGCCCAAGTTTTACGCCCTTCGGCGGAGGTGGCGGTGGCGGCCTTCGTACGCCGTCACCATTTCCGGAATGTCCTCCATCAGGACATTCCGTGATTCCCACGTATCGTGTTGGGGAGGAAATCCTCTCCAACGAATACGAAAATGAACCGGACCTTGGGTCTGGTTCCGATGACCAACAATTCGCTGGACGATCCAGCGAGTTGCCCCGCGTGCGTCTCGCAACGGGGGTGGGGGGGGCGGGAAGACGCCCCGGGTTTGGTCAACCAAACTTTAAGTCTCGCTTGGAGGCTGTTGAGCGTCTCCAAGCGTCGCAGTTCGCTGCTCTGCGTCAGGAGCTGAGCTTGTTAAAGGCTCAGCTCGCGGAGGTTGCGCAGACGACCTCGAACGTAAAGGTCGAGGTCGGGACGAGACTCTCTGGCGTCTCGAAGCGCGTCGCCGCGCTCGAGAGCGCTTTGGCGAGTCACCAGACGTAGGTGACTCGTGCTGCACGTACGGCTTCAGTCGCCCAACGTAAAACGTTGGGTGCAAGCGCATGCTGGATGGTATGTCCAGTGTGTACGCGTTGCCATGCTTCGCCAACACGGTGAATGGCCCAATGAAGCGCGGAGCAAGCTTGCTTGCTCCGAAATCGGAAACTGCATGTTTAGCTAGGTTCTGAGTAGCTAACAGAACTAATGAACCAACTTTGAATTCATTTGTGTTTCCCCTGCCGATGTTATCGGCATTCAGCTTCTGTCGATCGACAGAAGCTGCTATTGCATCTTGGACAAACCGAATTACGGCTTGTCGACGCTGGACAAAGTCCATTGCATCCGAGCTGAACCCCTGGTTCAGTTCGTGCTCCTTGTTCGCAGCAGGCCCGGCCTGCGCGTGATGTCCGTTGTGGTTTAAAGTGTCTACGCCCGTCGTAGACACTGTCTTGTCGTCGCCATGACTGCGCGCAGTACGTGCGCGAGTCGTCACAGCTGATACATTGCTTGTATCAGCGTGCTTATCCGGTTGTTTTGAATTAACCGGATATCCTCCCCCACTTAAGGAAGGAGCTACCGCACCGAGTACGCTCGGTACGCGTGGGTGCCTCATGGCATTCACGTAGAACGGTGTGTGTCCTGTCGAGACATGCACCGAGTTGTTGATGGCGAACTCCGCCATCGGCAAGCAGTCGCTCCATTGATGGAACGAGTGCGCGTAGCTCTTCATGGTGTCAACCAGCACGCGGTTGACACGCTCTGTTTGTCCGTCGGTCTGCGGGTGATCCGCAGTCGACATGGACAACTGCGTTCCAAGAAGTGTAAACACTTCTTGCCAGAATCGCGCTGTAAAGCGCGGATCCCGATCCGACACGATGTCGAGTGGCATACCATGGTGTCTAAACACCATGTCGACAAACAGACATGCCGTCTGTTTGGCTGTCACCTCGGCTGGTACTGCAGCAAGATGCACCATCTTGCTGAAGCGGTCAACAAAGACCACAATACCAGTCCTCCGCTTGTTGTCTTGCGGAAGACCAAAAACAAAGTCCATTGAAATGGACTGCCAGCACTCCGACGGGGTCGGTAGTGATTGAAGCGGAGCCTGCGAGTTGGGCGCAGGCTTCACGCGCTGGCATACCTCGCAAGCACGAACGTACTTGCGTACCCACTTGTACTGGTGACTCCAATAGAAGTCACGCGTGAGAAGCAAATATGTCTTCTCACGGCCAGGATGTCCCGATGTCGGGGCATCGTGGTACTCGTACGTGATCTTGAGCTTCAGCTCATGATCATCCGGCACGACAATGCGATCTGCGTTGTCGTCGACTGCGCTGTAAAGCAGCAGACCATTGTGTACACGATAACGGTGTACACGGGCACGAAGGTGTTTGGCCAGCTTCTGACGAGACTTGTCAGAAGGTGTGGAGAAGTACTCCAACAACTGCTTCGCATCCGCATCATGTGCGTATGCGGCCTTCACTTCGTCCAGCAAGGACGACGAGGGTGTAGTCGTCCTGACGACGCCAACTGCGTTGGCGTCGGCCTCTTGCACCGCATAATCTGGTCGACGCGAAAGCGCGTCGGCCACGACATTCAACCTTCCAGGTTTGTACTCAACCTGGAAGTTGTATTCAGCAAAGAATGACAGCCACCGTGCCATTCTTTGTGATATGTGCGGCGACTTGATCGCCGTACGCAACGATGCGTGGTCGGTGTAGACCACGAATGGTCTACTCCCAAGTAGATACACTCGAAACTTTGCGAGTGCATACTTCATGGCAAGGAGTTCCTTGTCATGTACCGGGTAATTGCGCTCAGCTGGCTTCAGCTGACGCGATTGGTAGTAAACCACACGATCACGACCTTCGTGATCGAGTTGCATCAGTGCGCATCCGATCGCGAAATCGGATGCATCGCACACAACGTGGAATGGGCGATCTTGGTCGGCCACCGCCAAGATCGGCGCCTCAGTCAAGCCCTGCTTGACTGCTTCAAAGGCCTGCTGACAATCAGCAGTCCATTCCCCTGCAGCTTCTTTCTTCAAGAGCTGCGACAGCGGGCGAATCTTGCCCGCGTAGTTGCTCACGTACTTGCACAAGTACGTGGCGAGTCCAAGGAACTGCCGCAGTTCCTTTACATTTGAAGGCGTAGGCCATTCATTGATCACTCTGACCTTTCCTGGGTCAGGGCGTACGCCGTTCTTCCCCACGAGACACCCAAGTACGGGTATCTCGGTCGCCCCGAAGATACACTTCTTCAGGTTCGCGTAGAGCTTGTGCTTTCGCATGAGCTCAAGCAACTTGCGGAGATGCTCTGTATGCATCTCCACATCCGATTTCCCATTCACAGCCCGGCTGTGAATGAACACGTCGTCGAAATAGCTCGGTGCGAAGTCGCGCACCGAGCGCAACAAGTGCGTGACGCACCTGTTGAACGTCGCTGGGGCGTTCTTCAGCCCCTGCGGCATCACGAGCCACTCCCAGAGCATGCCGCTCGGAGTGCTTACCGCCGTGAGAGGGATATCACTCTCACGCATGAGGATCTGATAGAACCCGTCTCTCAGATCGAGAGTACTGAAGATAGTACTCGAGGTCATCGAATCGATGATCACATCTTTTCGAGGTATCGGCGTCTGTGCCGGTACCGTCGCATCGTTCAGCTTGTTGTACGCATGAACGATGCGCCACCCGCCCTGTGGTTTCTTCACACAGAACGTAGGCGCGCTGTGCGGGGACTTCGATTCCCGCACTTGTCCTGCATTGCGACGACTTTCAAAGAAGTCGTCGATTGCCTTGACTTGCTCACGCGGCAGTGGCCACTGTCGCGTGACGCAGTACTTCGTTCCCGGCACGAGATCAATCTCGTGCTGAACACCCTTATCCTGCGGTAACTCCGCAGGAATGTCGTCCGGGAGTACATCCTTGTACTCACGCAAGACCTTGTAAAAGGGGCTCACCTTGAGCGAGTCCCAGCCTTGCTCGTCGAAGCGTTCCTTCTTCGACTTCGCGCTGAGGGCGTCCGCGCCCTCAGAGATGAGCTGATTCAGCTCTTCTGCTTCACACGTCATCCTCTCGACGTCCGAGAGGATGCAGATCTGCTCGATGCGTCCATCGTGCAGGTCGCGAGCGAAACGCTTCCAGCTTGTGACTGGGAGCGACATCAACTCCGACGCTAACGTCGGAGGATTATTCAGCCTCATCTTCTTGTATTGGAGACCAATACTCGTACGCGTCAAGACATTCAATGTCTCGACGGCCGTCTCCAACTCCTGTGTCTGCCCGGCAGACACTGCTTGTAGCGTCTCGGTCCCTGACCGAGACTTGCGCAGCTTTTCTTGCTTGCGCCGTTCACTTCTCGTGCGGAGCCCGGCTCCGCGAGTTTCTTCTTGTCCAGGCCCGGCCGTGGACAGTTGTTCCTTGTATTCGCCGGCGGGTTTTACCCGCGGGCGCACGCGTTCAAGCCCGGCTTGATCGCGCACCGCTTCGTCGTGCAGCCCGGCTGCACGCGAGCTCGCAAGCATCTCCGGTGCGGGACGTTTGCAACCGTCCGCACTGCTTGCAGCGTCGGCTCCCAGAGCCGACGCGCCTTCTTTACCTCGACGCCTAACGGCGGAGTGTCTTTCGACCAATTGTGTGTCGACATTACCTGTCGACACTACCGCGTTGCTCCGGACGCTTCGAGACCCTCTCGAATCCGATTGAACCAGGCCCTGCTGATTCGGTCCACATCTTCTCCCAACGACTCTCGCAGTCGTTGGCGTACGCTTGGGGTGACCGGAGACAGCCGCATTCCGCGCTGTCTCTAGTGGAGGGCCGCATGCACCACGTGGTGCATGTGCTGCGCCGACAGGGCCATCGCTCTCTGTCGCGCTGCTGCTGCTCCCGAAGCGCACGATCGTGCGCTTCATCCAGTCGATCACCGGATCATGCCGTGCAAGCCACGGCATGCCCAACACCATATCGAACTTATCGTCCAGTTCCAGGACGATAAGCTCGTCGACGAACTCCTTCTCTTGATAAGAGAAGCGTACGCGTACGATACGCTTCTCGGTTCTAACAACGACACCCGTTGCTAGCCTCACTTCCAATAGACTTCGAGGTGTTTCCACTTCCTCGAAGTCAAGCCTTGGAAGGCTCTGCAGTCGAACAAAGTTGTTCGACGCTCCACAGTCCACTAGAGCACGAAGAGACTTCTCTCTCTTCGAGCTTACCTTCAGGATGACAAGGTTCGGCTTGTCATCTTGCTTCTTGCAGTGAGATTGACTCTCACTGGGGGCAGCGATCTTCAGTGCAGCGTGTCCGATGTCGACACGCTCGATCGCATCACCAGCAGGGCGCCCCGCGCCTGCTGGTCCCTTTAGTTTTTTGATTGCCCGTGACGATACCCAGTATCGCCACGACGGCTCCTCGCCGCGTGCACAGGTGCTGTGCACTCGCGGGCGTAGTGACCGATGTTTCCGCAGCGGAAACAACGCACATTCGTTGATCCACGACGCTGCTGGGAACCAGCAGCTGTCGCACTCGAGAGGTCCATTGGTTCGGGACCTCCCGACGGCCTTGCCACCGGTCGTGGCATTAGCCGTGGGGCGTTCACATGCAGTTTAGCCTGCCGCAGGCTAAACTCTTCTTGCATTGCAAGCGCAATTGCAGCCTCGAGAGTATTTGGATACTCTCGGAAGAGATAGGTCTTCACAGGCCCATCTCTAAGGCCCTTCATGAACGTGACGACCTTTGTCGCCTCGTCAATCGGGTTGGTCACGATGTTCGAGACCAAGTACCGTGCCCTTTGGGCGTAAGCATGCACGTCATGCTTGCCCTGTTGCAGATCGAGGAACTCCGCCCTCGATCGGAACTCGTTTTGCGGGGGCTCAAACGCTAGTTTGAGCTCCTCCTTGAACTCTTCGTACGTGCTAAAGCACGTAGGATCTGTGAGTCGGCGTCCGTACGCCCAACTCCTCGCTCGTCCGCCAAGACATGACATGGCGAACGCAACCTTCGACAACGGGTCGACGATACGTCGAGCCGTAATGGCAGTGTCGACCTCGACAAGCCAACGGAGGAGAGGTTCGCCCTCTCTTCCAACGTAGCTGCTTACGTGGAGTTTTAATGACTCCACGCGCGGTGTGGCCGATGGCGACACCGAAGTTCGAGCAGCGGTTTCACGCTGTTCCTTCACGATGAAACCCAGAGCAACACCGTGTTGCTCCGTCGGTGATAGCGTTCGCAACATCGTTGCTACCGCCGCTTCCCCAATGACTGTTGACAGTCGTTGGAGGGCCTCCCACTCTGGTTCCGACAGGTGGGGGCAGTCTGCACGCGCAACATGCGTTGCAGACGTGTTTGGGCTACCCACGGACATGTTACTGTCCGAGGGCAGGTTCTCAGCCCCGCGTTCGTATTCCATACGAACGTGTTAGTCGGTCGTGGGACGGACCAACAAGTGCTACCAGGTGTAATGGGTCTGCTTAGACCCACTACTTAAGCTTACACGTGTGCGCACGTGTAGGAGGAAGCGTAGGAGTAAGTTACTTAAGTTCAGTATACTTGTATCCACAAGTATACTTAAACCTAGATAAACGAACCAAACGAAAGCTTTGGTGGTAAATGAGAACTGTATTGATTGTAAATGGGGTTTCCTCCTAAAACTGATATTTCTAATGAGAGGTTCTGCCATTGGATGGCTGGCAGAACCCCTATCTATTGAATGACTCTCATTGGTAGAAAGGTGTTACTTTCTACCAGTCATATGCCTTTTGCTATGAATGTGGACCACCCTGTGGTGGTCACCTGAATGTGTGCCTTAGTGCATGTTGCACTAAGGTAGGAGGTGAACCGAATGTGTAGCCCCGCTACACTTGTCGCCTCTGCAAAAGGTTTCGGATATCCTTTCGTACACTTCCCGTCCTTCATGCAAGCGCATGACGGGTTTGCTGCTCCACAGGGTCCATGCAGCATGCATGTCATGATTGTCTCGAATAGCTGCGGGAACTTTTCTCTGTCAGGAAGCTCTGCAGACACCATACGATCTACGATTTGGCGAGTACGTGGCTTGTCCTCTTCAGCCAAAATGATCAAGATGTGCGCGTGAGGGAGCCCTCTCTTTTGAAACTCGACCACGTAAATCCGCGCTTCCATACGGCCCAGCACTCCTTCGCTCAGGTCTTTAAGCTGAGCTTGCAGTTTTTGCTGCCAGACACGGGCTACAATATCGGGGCGGTCCTGAGCGTTTTGTTGATCGGACCCAAGGGCCTCGACTATCTCTTCCCATGTAGGGCTGCAGGTCGTTGTCATGAACACATCAGGCTTGCCGAATTCTCTAACAATGGCCATTGAGTCTTGGTAGGACTGGTACATCGCTCGAGGACTGCCCATATGAGATGAGGGCAGAATAACGCGGCGTCCCACTTGGTTGAGAAAATGGGTATCACCACCACGGCCTCGATCAGGGTGGACCAACGTACCATCGCCTCTGTCAAACTCGGAGAGTAGCCCTTCGCCTGCTTCCAGCTGAATTGTTCCTTCGTTCAGCAGTGCATCCTGAAGCCCTCTGTACTGATCGGCGCGAATTTGCTTCTGATGTGAGGCCACCCAGCGAAGTTGCTCCTGCTCGCATTTAGCGCGTTGGTCGACACACCACTGCTGAAAGAGACGGCCGCCTTGATGAAGAGCAGACTGATCTCCCACTTTTTGGTGCAACCGGAAGGCGACATGTTCGCGAAGGGACATCTGGTTCTTGTTGCGACGTCTGACTCCGTTCGCGTATGTGTCTGTGTAGGTCCAATCCAGCTCCCCATACGGAAGCAGAAGAGGGTACTGAAGAGGATCATACTCCGGGCGCGTCTCGAACAGTCGCAGAAGCCTGTGATCCCGAGTATACAGTAGTAGATCGCGAGGCCTATCCAGGTTGCCGTCCTCGATGAGCGTCGCGCCTACCTCAGAAACGGTTGGCAAATTGTATGTCCGAGGATGCGCTATATTTTCGTGGAGGCGGAACACCATATCCACGACGTCGCTCGTGTCTCGCGAGCGCACTTGCTCTTCGAAACTCAGGAACTGTTGAGCAAATGGGTTGTGCTGCTCCATCATTTGCTCAATGTCCATCAACGCCACAGGATCCAAGTCAGCAAAAATTCCTCTGCGGCGTTGGGCGCGCTGCTGCATGTCCGGGTCCACAATATAGATCTGCGTGAACTTAGGGTCCGTGCGCTCTCCGGTGGCGGGATCAATATAGGGGAGTAGAGATCCCAAGTAGTGACCCATTGCACCCTGGATGCGGTACGTGTACACGCCCCTCTGTCCCGCTACGCTTGCATCCTGGTTGACGTCCTGGAAGGATCGGTTGGAGCACGAAGCGCCAATGGACGTGAACGCAAAAGCTTGGTTATACGCTCGTATGTGCTGTCGAAACGCTGGATCCCGGTACAGTTGCAACAATCTTGGAGGTGCAGGCCGTAAAGGGGGAAGACGAACCTTGTCTTCCAGACAACAGCTCATTTTTGATTCGCCAGGCCACTTCCAAGCGCCACAATGTTCACAAACAGTGGTGGGAGGAAGCCGATGGCGCCCATTCACAACGTCTGGACCCTGGACGTAGGCCACGTCAAAATCGTCGTGGTTTGCCAACGCCTCTCCACGTCGAGCCGATCTACGCCGAAATCGCTCTCTCTCGCGTTGCTCCAGTGCTTCTTCCTCAGTCTGTTCTCTGCGGCGTTCCGCATGTTGCTCTTGGTTACCCTTCGCGCTTCAGCACGCTCCTCCTGCGTAAGCTGTGATCTGCGCTCCGCGTGTTGCTCTTGGTTTGCCATCCGTTCTTCAGCACGCTGCTCCTGCGTAAGCTGTGATCTGCGCTCCGCGTGTTGCTCTTGGTTTACCCTTTGCGCTTCAGCACGCTCCTCCTGCGTAAACTGAACCCGGCGGTCCGCGTGTTGCTCCCGGTCTGTCCTGCGCTCTTCAGTGCGATCCTGTACACTCCTGTGAAGCGCGCGAGAAGCACTATTGCATTCACGCTCCGCGGCGTGGACCTCTTCGTTCAGATTATGCCGACGTTCCTGCTGTACGATCAGGTTTCGCTCTCGTACGTCCTGAAGCTGCTCGGCACGGAGCTGGGCTCGCCGGGCTAGCTTTCGCTCGGCGTCACGCCGCCGCGCACTCTCCCGCTGAGAGTCGGTCATGTTACTTCGTCTGGAACGCGCTCGCTCCGCTTCCCTCATCCGACGTGGATTTGCTTGTGGGTCAGTCGCCCTCTGCACTGGAGCACCTGCAGAGAGCTGGCTAGTCGCCCCTTGTCCAACGACCGTCGGCACAGGAGGGGCGGTTTCACCCGTTGCAACTGTGACGACGTCCCCTCCACCTGCGACCGCCTCTTGTAGGCTCAATTGTTCCATCTGCTCCATTGCCACCCGAAACCGCCTTTGAGCCGCGCGGCGGCGGCCCAACCGTCGCCTCTTAGACGCTGGAGACTCATATCCTTGTGGTGACGCGTTGGCATCGAGGGCCTGGGTATGGCGCTGGTCCAGCTCCTGACGCCGCTCATCACTAACAAAGAGACCACTGAGCAAGGGACACTTGACAACAACCAAGAAACAGCCGTACCGCTCCCGCTTGCTGCCGACATTCACCATGGTGCTGCCCGCAACAACTGCAACAGCAAATGCAGCGTTAGTGGACTTCCCAATAAATGCGCACGTGCATTGGAAAACAACCACCCAAAACTGCAGTCGTTAGTAAAAGGACGGCCGGTACCTCGCAATTCGCAAGGAGACGCCTTCTGGAGACACACCTGCAGGATACCCGTGTAGCACCACCAGTCTTGCACAGTCCTCGCCACGAACCCGAGTCCTGCACGGCTGTAAAACACCTCATTAGCCTTGCCGCGTTTGCTTTTGTTTGTTTCTGGTCCCTCACATCCACCGTTATCCCTTTAAAGCCCCCCCGCATTGGTGCTGCGTCTCAATACCTTTGGAGACACAGCTGCGGGTTCGAGGTGCTGAAGCGCGACTCGGTACCTCAATTTGTTTGTTTTCTTTTCTTTTGGTTGCTTCCTTTGGCAACGGAGGTCTACCGGTCGCGCTCAATGCCACTGAGCTTTATCAGCTTAGGCAATTAACCGTTTTGGTTGTAAAGGGACACGTGTCAGCTTTTTGGGAATCTTTTTTAATATTTTTTTTAGCAGCAAGGCATCATAGGCATTAAAGGGCCGTACAAACCCCGAGTTCGCGCGCAGACTGCACCAAACCAACGGTTTTCCACCGGTACCACTGCAAATGGCCACCGTCGAGCGGTCCTCACTTGTCACAATAGTGCCGACTCGTCCTTTTGATTGGAAAGTGTCCGCCACAGCCGTAACTGCACAGAAACCCAAACAGCATGTTACCACACTATGGACCGGTCCCATTACACGGTGTCAAGCCCGGGGCTAGGATGGACGACCCGGCTAGGCCGGCTTTTATCGCCGTGTGTACCCATCCCAGTCCCCCGGATTGGTATGAGACTTCCCATTATGCCGGCGGGCATAAATGGGCGCCTCAGCACCGCGGCTCCGAAGAGCAGGTTGGATGGCGGACTGTCTTGGAACGCATTTCGGGCGCCAGCTGCAATCTTTTTATCGGACCTCTAACCTGGAATTATGCTTCCCGGGGGTGAAGGGAGCCCCCCAAAATAGCATGTTCACCAGAAAGCCCGAAAATACGGGGTAACCGTCACGATTGCTTCGAGAGAGGTCGGCCTGGCTCGCTGGGCAGGGATGGGATCCTCTTGGGGGCTGGCTAGGCCGCATCAGTGTGGCCGTCATAGGGTACCCATCCCTCCATGCAGTTGTGCCCTTCCCACACAATGCACGGCTCCGGTTATCCTCCTCTAACACGCACGGTTACCCCTCGATTGCCCTGAAGGTACCAGTTATCCGCAACAGGCGGCACTCCCGAAATCGTTATGTATTAGAATTAAATAGCATTAATCTATACCTACCCTGCCTGCGGCGGGGATGACCTGCCTGCGAAGCTATCCCGCCCGGTCCTCCGTCGAGCTGGTCCGTCGCCGGAGCGTCGTTTTGAAAATGGAAATGAAAAGAAAAGTTGTTGAAAGGCGGTTTATTTTGTCCAATCAGCAGTGCTTTCATTCGGCTAGTTCCGATGTGATGTAGTCCACTCTACGCATTATAATAGCCAATCGCGCAGAAGTTCCACTATATAGCCAATGAGAGGGCTCACATTATAATAATAGCGAATGGGGAGGCCGCCTTCGCTGCGCTCGGCAGCTATTTATAGCCAACGGAAAGTCCGGATTTGCGTTACGCTCCGGGTGCGTACGGAATGACGGACAGACGGACGGACGGACGGACAGGTTACTCTGTTACTTGTAGGAGATACAGCCACTCGGGTCCACCTTACCGTGCATAATATCAGCGCCTGTCCGGCCGCCCATTTCACAAGCCAACAGACCGTCGATGGCTGCGTACACGTTGCCGGGTGAGAGCGGTGTAACACCACCAAAAGCTTGAATTTACGCACCCACAGTTAAGGCGGGCTCACTCGAAAGAGCGTGAACAACCACCCTCATAGGGAATGCAGTGGCCAAGGGGGTGGGGGTCAGCACTCAAATCGTGGAAGCAAATCACCATTATTATAGTAGGTTCTGCATCACAAACACGAGCATTCACTTCAATCGTCCAGACAAATCGCTGAGGATGGTGAAACTGGGGATTCGAAGAACGCGTGAGCGCCATCGCGTATCTTGTGAATACTACTGATTCTCCTATAGTATTGATAATTCCTTACCAATTGATTATCGTGCGGGATTGAATTGACTTGAGAAAACGTAAGTCCCGCATGCCGACGGTTAAAGGGTGGACTCCTATTCGCTAATATTAGCTACAAACTGACAGGAGCTGACAGTACTAAAGTGCTCGTGTTACCTCTTCGGACAAGTGCAGTGATCGTACGTGGACGCTGTTATCCTCGTGTTTAGTGTGTAGTGAATCTGTGCTATCATATTTGTGCGTGCATCTGCCTTTGTGCAGTCCTTGGAGCGCAAGATTTCTGGGAAATGCTTGTTGCAGTTGGTGTCGAGGGTATTGTCGCCGACGTCGAAGGTGGTCGTGTCGCTACTACTGCAGTCGTTGGTGGCTGGCAGTGCCACCGCTACTGCTTCTGCTGGCGTTGGTGGCCGAGTCATCACTACTGCGGCTACGGAGGAACAACCAACGATACTACTTTCCCCGGAACCTTGATACTTTTGCCGCTTAGATGGAATCGAGCGCGTGCGGCATATGCCTTCGCTTTGGCAGATTAACCTCAGCGCTGTGGTAAGTTTGAGTTGGCTCGCTCTGCGCTTACGTTTACTTGGCTTTAACTGCAGTGTATCATATCCGATGTTGAACAGCTCAATAGCGTGAGCTTCACCGCGGATTTCAGGTAGCGATACGCTTGTTTGCGCCTCGGATGCGTTGCTGGTGTGCCTCATCATGATAGACCACTCAGGCAGTGTTGCCTTCTTCTTTGGTGTGTCTAGGTCGTCAGAAGAAATAGCTTTTTAAACGGAGGATAACCACGTCTGGCATCATGGAATCACCTCAATAACCACGCCCTAAGAGGATTTATACTAGGGAATTCAAAGTCGTTTGGAAGCTTGGCAGTGCTATCTCGTTCGTGCGGCACAGCGCCTTTATCGCGCCGCGATATCCACTCAGGGTTGCTGCCTTAGTTTGTAGGCTAAAACAACCCCACAAACATGAACTCGTTCAGATTAAGCCCGTCATCTTCGCAAAAAACCTTTGTTGTGTCGCCGTCAACCAGCGTCAGCACTTACACGCATCTTATACACTAGTTGATGCCCTTGAGGCTACCAGTGTACTTTTTTCGAGTGTCGCTAGAGATGCACGCATCATGGAATGCCTTTACTTCCGCCGCAGCGTCCTGCGAACTTCCATCAGCCATGGTAGCACGAGACGTATGTATTCAGGTGATTTTGGGCAATCAGAGTGGCCGTTTTGTCGTCGTCTCCTGCCATTTACGATTTCTCGGGAGGATCCGATTCATGCACTTTCCATAGTAAAGTGCAGTGACTGGAGCGGCGAGGAATACGCCGATTCCGGAAATCATAAGCAAATTCGCCGACGTTTTGACGGAATACCCCATATATAACTTACGTAAACAAAAGAATGGGCATTCTTCCGCCAAATCGATGGATCGACGTGATTGGATCAAAAGACTTCAGTTGCAAGTGAATAATTACGCTGGTGCGTCCGCGTATGGAACCAAACTTTGTGTGCACGAGGCATGGAGGAAGCCGTAACGAAGTAACATGCACACACCAACACGGCGCTCCACTGACTGTACGGTTTCTATAACCTCGGGTATACGCAAAAGCAGTTTGGTCACGTGTACCCCAAGTCCGAGACCACGATCGGCAACTGGATTTGCGTCTATAAGGCTAGTGATGCCTTTGAACGAGCGCGAACGCCGTCTGACAAGAAGTTCTCTTTCTATCACCGAGCCTGGCTGTGTGATTTCTATGGAAAGCATCCGCTGGCCAATCTAGGTGAAGCACAAGCGTGGCGAGACTCGTGTGCGACCATTGTATGTAGCACGAGATAGCACACCTTCTTGTGATATGGGCGTTCTTCCCGTCTGAGATTATACTCCTGTTGGAATATTTATCGGAGGTCAGACTCTACGGTGACAACCGTGAAGCCTGACGTCTACTGAGACCCGGCATTCCAGAGAAGGCTGGCGAAGCTTCGAGGTATAGTGAAACTAAATGAAACGGGTCTCTACATGTTGAAGAAATGACAGTCCGCTTAAACAGTAGCATGCTTTTGCGTACGAGGTCTATCTGCCACAAACCGCCTAGTAGCATACGGGATGTTTTTTCAGCGATTATACACTATCAAAAGATCGATCACTCCAGGAGTCGCAGCGGGGAAGTTAGAACGTCAAAGTCTAACCTCGTGGTGAACTAGGTTTCATACTCACCTCTTGAGTATGTGCTGTCAGAGACTACATGGAGACATGTTGCCACGGTTGGTTGCCATGCTGCCCATGGTTGTAGTGACCGCTGGTGGTGACGAATGATGATATGGTAAGGGCACACAAAACAGGAAAAGTAGAGAAAAAACCCTGTTTTTATTTAATGTTGTATCTACGCATGTAGCCAAGCTTGGTCCTTACAAGCTCTAAGTGAACCATAGTAAAAGCTAAACAAGTGCCCAATGGTTGGCTCACCGCCAACCGGTACCACGTACCATGGGCACAAAAGAGAGACATCCGGTAACTCTTTATGTAACATGGATACATGTCGATGTACCCCGTTACAGACAAGCTGGGTGAGGCGCTGTATTTCGGGCACGGTCGCATCCTTCGGCTTGACGCTGTCTACATATTCTCGTATGATTTTTTCGGTGAGAGTGAAGCCATTCAAGCTCATCGCTCGTGACAGAGCCATGTACAGTGTTTGTTTCGGAGATCCGTGCTGACGTTTGAGTAGCGTTACCACAATTACATCGTGACACGTCTGGCCTTGCCGTTTTTCGGTTGTACATGAAAACGCGGGGACAACAGCGAATTGGTCGACAGTGACGGAAGCTTGAACTAAGTTGGGGATGCTTTTTAGCTGTATATGAGTGTGTAGTAGAGGATGGCATATCACTCTTTCTCTAAATCCAGTGATAAGAGTAGCGTTACATCTAAATAGCTTGATCAAAAGCAGTTTGGGACGCTGCACTAGCCGATGGATGATAACACAGTCGATACTGTATGTCGTCGTTTCCAGTTCTTGTGTTGCGGTGTGCATTCCAACTATCGTTCCGATGGCACCATTGGCGATGATGTCGGCGTCAAGGAGTAAAGGGTGCTTGCGCGTAGCCATCACATGAATGCTTATGTAAAACAATAGCTTCGTCGGTACCCTATCGGTGAGGTCATCTGTCGCATTGGAGAGTTATCGATGATTGGCTTCGATCGCGAGGAAGCAGTAGCTAAACATTTCTAAACTGTGACGTTGCGCGTATCAGCAACTTGACAATCATTCTGCTGTATGTTACACATCACTGTCTGGTGGGGGCACTACGAATGGACAGTAAAAAGAATCGCGAGTCGAAGCGGTCGGTGACTCACACTGACTTGGAGACTGCACACGAGTGTTCAAGATGGCAAGTTGCTCATCAGAAAGCCCCCCCCCCCCCCCCCCCCCCCCCCAGCGGAGACAGTCAAGAAATATAGTGTGCACCGAGTCCGCTCGTGCTCGCATATTTTGCGTCAAAAACACGACGAGATTGATATCAGCATACAGCTCATATCCAGCATGACGAAGACGATTCGCTGTACTTGGACGCCTGCCCATAAAGCACAAACCAAGTTGCACATTATAAGCATTTTCTGATATTGCTTACATGGAATACCAATTATAAAGGAAGCTTACATGGATGTCCACCTATGGGTGGGAGCTGTACGAAGTCACCAATAAGCATCCGGTGTTTACCGCCCATGAACTTCGTAGGCGTCGGCGACATCGACCACGATACGCTGTCGGAGCCTCCGAGTAGTGCCAGATCCGTAATTGAAATCTCATCCATGATAACCAAAACTATATGACTAAACGAAGCCTCCATATCATTCGATGTTGGGGCATAGGACACTGCTCCATTGAGTTTCAGGTTGCGAACACTGTGCATCGTTTTCCCGTGGATGTTGATGCCAGCTGCACCTGTAAACGCCAAAGTCTCCACACTGTCGAATCCCCCCCCCACCGGTTTGCACAAGCTAAGAGTGCATCCACCACAGTTGATATTCCAGTTCCGACCTGACGTCCAAGGTATGCTACAAGCTGTGGTTTGATATCGTACGGAGCAGGTCTGCTCTGGGAAGAAAACAAAGGTGCACCGATAGCACGCTCAATGTCCTTAGAGTAGGCGTAGAGAAGATGGCGAGCAACAACGCCAAACATCACATGCTGCAAAAAGTCTATATTAAACGCTTCCGGTACCATTCTAACCGTAGGGAATGAAGGCAGCGACTTAGGTGTCCAACAGCATTCCAACGGAGGTGTTCAGTACGGCACTGGTCCATATCAGTCTTGCAATCTCTCCAAACGTGTTGCTGTCGTTGGAAAGGCCTCAATGAACTCCTGTATCCCGCATCGGTCATTATCATCAACTCGTTTTAATTATTCGCGATGCGTTAGAATCGTACGTGAAGCAAAGCGGCATCACCGTGGACTCAGCGGGTGGATATTCCTTGCAACACCGATGATACGGCTGTTCCTAGATTGGCTATCGTGCTGATAGTAACAGCAGCATCGCCCACTACTTTAGTAGTCGCTGTATCCGGGGTTGTGTTAGATGCGGTATCAAGGAAATTATCTGGCACTGGTTCGTTCATGGGTTCTTCTTCTTCTTCAGGTCGATACGGTTCAGTAAAACTACTACAAGGCACCGAAGAAGTCGTCTGAGATGCTCGAGTTCTCAATAATTGTACTTCTTGTGATTTCTCCTCTCGATCGTCATTCCGCTGTGCGTGATAATAATCTCGCCACAGCGCTTCATATTTATGTCGGAGCTGTACGTCATCAATCGTACCAGATTGTAAGAAATTGCGGTAGGTCAAAAGAGGAGTTTGAGCTTACACCAGGCGTTCAGAGTAAAACAAGGTCAATACTGCAGAATAGTAATAGTCGATCCGAGCTGGTTCCAGATATGACGTGATATCGGGGATCTCATCGCATCTTGAAACAACCACTTTGCGATAGGATGTTTTACAAAACGATACCGAGTCGACCCGTGAAGTATTCTCGTGTGATAAGGCTGTTATCTTGCCAGAGTATTCGTATTGTTCGCAAATCTCCATAAGGAAATATTTTCCAATGCCTCCTCACGCTTCCAGTAGCGCTCCAGCAAATTGTCAACCATTACTGTAGCTAAACCAGATTGCTCACTCCCAACTATTTCCTGCGGTACGGTGACCTCGATAAAATGAATTCGTTTTCGTAACAACGTTTTCGAATTGATGTGGCCGAATCCGTGAGAAAACCAAAACGGTGTTTCGTGCAGGATATACAGCGCATCCATCGTTGCAGCAACCTCCTGCCCGTTCGTGACACTGTTCAACATGGAACCCAAGATTCTGCATCCTCGTTCCATTGGTGTCGTTTCAGATGGTAGTGCGCTTGTTTTTTCGTAGCTTTGGCGAAAGCTACCAACGATAGCGCTGCGTAGTTTTCGACAGCGTTTTAGCTCTTGCAACAGTACTTGATAACATGAGCGGCTGTATGTTTTGCTTCGCTGTTAGTTACAGAATGTGTATCGTGGTTACTCTTCAGTGTAGACATAACAATTGGGTTATTCCACCAGCGAACAAGGCCCAGCAAACAGCCTTCCCAGTCGCCTCGGCCCGCACGTGACCTCGTGGTCATCATCCTCCGCCCTGTAGAACGCATGGATTACTCAAAGTCAGTTTCTGCGATGACAGCTCGCTGTCTGGCCTTATCATGTGTGGCTGTGGTGGTATGTAGCCCTCCGAGATCACAACAGCTCCAACGGATACTGCATGGCGCCATAGCGCGCGTACGAGGTCGCCCCGTGTGTCGCAAGGGCGCTCTCGTTAAAGCCTTCCGCCTGGCTTCCGTATAGCAGTGAGAACAATCCGTCTTTCGTGTGGTGGGTGCATGGTATTAGAACAGAAATTATGTGGACAACGTTAGCAATGTACCAGTTGAAGGTGTGTGTGTGTAAGAGAGAGAGAGAGAGAGAGAGAGAGAGGGGGGGGGGGGCACACTGAAAGCAAGTGGGGTTCCAGGACCATATTTAGTGTTTTGCTGTCATTGGCTGAAAACAGGGGCCTCCGTCAACTTTAACAGGTGGGTACGTGGATACCTAAGTTACTGTTCACGACCCATGCGTAACCGCCACGGTTCACTTAAGTTCATTTCTCGATGGCAGCACCGCTCAAGTACACGAACTGGGACGGACGTGACTGGCAGGGACGATGGGCATCGTTTTCAAGAAAAAGAACTCGCAGACATCGTGGAGGGCAAGGTCTACCGGGACAAGCTTATTTCAGCGGAGAACGAGGAGTCTTTTTGACGAGGACCAGTTGAGCATCATGCAGCTCATCGGAATGTCACTTCTAGCGGACATGTTCCATCAGATCCGCGACAAGACAACGGGTACATACATACGAAGAATACTGTGCGTAATCTATAAGAGGAGAGAGAACAGAACGACCATGACTCATAGAGCTGAGAGCATTGGGTACGAGCTTGAGATGATGTGTGACAGGCCTCTGTCATACGGGTGCCACCGCGTGTGCGCGGTGGCCAATCAGAGTCGAGCGTACAACCGTTGGTTGGGACGGTCTCGAGTCTCGACAACTGCATGTCCACATCAATCAATCAGAGTTCATTTTACCTACTTCCTCGCAACTACAGTGTACGTCGGTAACGGGTTCTGTTAGCCCGTTACACCTGGTAGCACTTCGTCGTCCGTTCAACGCCCAAGATCAAGATGAACGACATCTCGAGTATGTCGTTGGAGCACGAGAACTTCCCGCACCTGACGCTGATGGAGTGGGAAGCACTCCACCGCCTGGCAGCGGTGTCAGGCGACACGGTCGTCAAGACGCTCCTGACGACTGGAACGGAACACGAACAACGCTTGTGTGCTCAAGAGTTCTTAACGCGTGAGCTCGCTGATCTACGTCGGCGTGCGACGACTCCCACGCCGTCCAAGAACAAGACCGACATCGTCAAGCTCGATGTCTCCACATACAGCGGCGAAGGCAAGACCCGCCTTCACCTGAACCGCTGGTTCTGCGAGGTGGACATAGCGATCGAAGCTCGGCAATTGTCTACCGAGCTCGCGCGCACGCGCTTCCTGCTTTCCAAGTTGTCCGGGAAGGCGAAGGAGTGGGCGCTCGGCCGACTCGTGGCCGACGCCTCCTGCTTCCCGACGATGGCAGCTATGCAGGCTGACCTGCGACTCGCGTTCGAGCCGCCCCAAGATGAAAGCGTTCAACGGTCGGCATTCCTTTCGCTAAAGCAGGGACGTCTGACCATGCTCGAGTACATTCAACGCGCGCGCCATCTCGCCTCGTGTATCACGACGCAGCCAGTCGACATGGCCACACAAGTCCACGTCTTTGTCTCCGGTATGAATGCTGGCTACCAGCGCTTCTACTTGACCCGCAAGACGCCATCGACGCTGGAGGAAGCCTTCACTGTCGCTTTGCGTGAAGACTATAGTGTGTCGGCATCGCAAGCTTTCGATGTCTCACGGCCTCTTGTCCCTGACCCAGAGCCCGAACCCATGGAGGTGGATGCTATCCAGTCCTATCGCGGACGTCGGGAGCCGACGTCGCCTTCACGCCAATCCTCCACTCGGGGGTCGCGTCCTATGAAGTGTTTTCGATGTGGCAAACCTGGCCATCGCGCGGCGGTGTGTCGTGCTCCGTCGCCCATGGCGGCGAACGCTACGACTGCGAACGACGTCGCCGCTCCAAAAAACGGCGACGACCAGTAGGTGCGGGGCGCCCTACTGGGTGTGTACGGAGCGATGGTTCTCTGGTGGCAGAACCTCCTCCTAGCCCTCCCGTGCTTCACGCACGCCTATCAGCCACCACATCTGGCAGCGACTCGAGACTGATCGTACTCAGTCTCCACGTTGAAGGTGCACAGCGCCCATTACGCGCCCTGCTGGATTCCGGCGCGACGAACAACTTCGTTCGCGCCGCGAGTTTGTCGGCATTGTCGGCGGACATGAGCATCCGCGAGAGCGGCGGTGAGATGATCGTAAAGTATGCTGACGGGAAGCCGCGGCGTACGCCACGGCGATCTGCCACCTTCGCGTACGAGTTTGACGGGTTCCGCGGCTCGGAGGAGTTCTTGGTGATCGAGCTGAGTGGCTCCTTCGACTGCGTCTTCGGAATCCCGTGGCTCGCTCGCCACCAGCCTGCCATCGATTGGCTCGCTGGTACAGTCCGCCCCCGCGATATCGACGTGAATGCCGTCGAAGCGTTCCTGTGCGGAACGCCAAACCAATGGCCGCATGTTACAGTCATGGACCCCGAATCCATGGCCCATGCTGCACCCGAAGCGAGCGATGGCCCTTCATGTGCAGTATGCGATAACGCAACCTGCGCCGGTCCTCAGCAGGAGTCTCAGGACGCGCCCGACGTGGTCGAGCATGGGTTCCCACGTCCCGATGAGCAGTGGTTCTCGGATGAAGACGATGATGACGTGGTCGAGCATGGTTTCCCACGTCCGGATGAGCAGTGGCTCTCCCCCGAAGAAGAAGATGACGTGGTCGAGCATGGGTTCCCACGTCCGAGTGATGATGTGGTTGAGCGTGGCCTCCCACTTGCGGTCGAGCATGGATTCCCGCGGGTGGTCGAGCGAGAGCTCCCCGAAGAAGTTGACGCGGCCGAACAACTGGCTCCGCGTCTTGGTGCCGATGTCGAGTTCCGGCACCCCGAGTCTGCTGACGTGATCGAGCATGGGTTCTCACTGTCAGCTGTGGAAGACTCTCCACGCCCGGTTCGTCGTCGCGGTCGTCGTAAACCGCGACGACCTCGTGCGCCGTCGCGGGATCCAGTCGAAGCTGAGACCGAGATGATCTCAGTCCTGGTGGGGAATGACGCGGACGAACCTCCGCGTGCGTGCAACGTCGAGGTCGCACGTCCTCCATGCGACGCTGCCGAGATCACTCGACTGCCTGGCCTCTCGTGGAAACATTTCCTTCGCGACTTGAAGAAGGGCGAGATCGAACAAGTGTGCATGATCGTCGCCGAAGACGCCGCATCCATCGCAGCCGTCGAGACCCACGCATCGGACTCAACGTCCGACGCTCGCACACGTCCGAAAGGTGCTGAGCCGAAGAACGCCCGCGCAGCACGATACGCTGCCCAGTCGTTGCCGGCTCTAGAGGCTGCCGGCAACCCAGTCGCTCCTCTTGTACGCGAGTTCAGCGACATCTTTCCGGACAAGGTTCCAGCCGCCCTTCCACCCGATCGTGGCGTTCTGCACGAGATCGACCTCGTGCCAGGCGCGAAGTACTGTGTGACGCGGCAGTGGCCGCTTCCCCGAGATCAAGTCGAAGCGATCGACGCTTTCTTCGAAGGTCGCCGGCAAGCCGGCCACGTCCGCGAGAGTCTGTCCCCCGCATTCCAGCCCGACGTTCTGCGTGAAGAAAGCCACCGGCGGATGGCGGATCGTCCACGCCTTCAACAAGCTCAACGACGCCACCATCCCGGCGCAGACGCCGATTCCGAGGAAAGACATGGTGCTCGACACCATGTCCGGCAGCACCAAGTTCAGCGCCATCGACCTGATGGATGGCTTCTACCAGATCTTGATGCGCGAAGCCGACGTGCCGTTGACTGCCGTCAGCACGCCCAGTGGAATGCTCTGGGAATGGCTCGTGATGCCGCAGGGGCTCAAGAACGCCCCTGCCACCTTCAATCGCATGGTGTCAAATCTGCTCCGGCCGTTCCGCGACTTTGCGCCCAGCTACTTCGACGACATCTTCATTCACAGTCGTGCCGCGGGCGGCATGACGGACGTCGAGATGCACCTTCAACACCTGAGGCAGGTGTTCGAAGTGATGAGGGAGAACAAGCTGTATGCCAACTTGAAGAAGTGCATCTTCTGCGCTCCCGAGATCCCAGTGCTCGGGAGCTACGTCAGCACGGAAGGTGTCCGTGCTGACCCGGAGAAGATCGAAGCCATCTGCGCTTGGCCCGCTCCTCAGGATCAGAAGCAGCTCCGGCAGTGGCTTGGTCTCGCGACGTACCTCCACCACTACTCGAAGAACTTCGCGGCAATGATCCGTCCGTTGTCGCAGCTTCTGAAGGCAGATGCCGCGTGGTCGTGGCGTCCTGAGCACCAGTCGGCTTTTGACGCGGTGAAGACGAGCTTGTCCACCGCGCCCGTACTCATGCTTCCAGACCACTCGAAGCCCTTCCATGTCGTGTGCGACGCGAGCGACTTCGCGATCGGCTGCGCCTTGATGCAGTTCGATGACGAAGGGCGCGAGCGGGTCATCAGTTACCAGTCGCGCCAGCTGAAGCCGGCAGAGCGGAATTATCCGGTCCATGATAAGGAGCTGCTGGCCATGCGGTACGCCCTCATCAAGTTCCGCGTATATCCCCTCGGCGAGCAGACCTTCGCGATCTACACCGACCACGCGTCGTTGAGAACAGCGACGAAGAGCCCTCACTTGTCCCAGCGCATGGCGCGCTGGCTCTCGCTATTCTCCGAGTACAACTTCGTCGTCCACTACAAGCCGGGCAAGGCCAACATCCTCGCCGACGCGCTCTCGCGTCGGCCAGACTACGTGCAGTCGAGTCGACACGCAGTTGGCGACGAGGATGACGACGAGTGCGCTGTGTGTGTTGCTGAAGAGGTCGCTGCAGTGGAAGTCGCAGCGACTACTCCACTCCGAGACCTGATATCGGCCGCGTACGAGGCGGACGCGGCGTGCTCCGAGATGATCAAGTACTTGGGAGACCCGTCCGACACGGCGCGGCGCCGATTGTCCGCACGGAGCCGTGCCCGCATTGATCGATACCAACTGGAAGGAGGCCTGCTGACATACAGCGTCGATCGCGCCGATCCGCCGCGCATCGTCGTCCCGCTGGACGATGACCTTCGGGCTCGGCTGATTCACGAGTTCCATGACGCTCCCAGCGGCGGCCACCTCGGACGCGAGAAGACTTTCGCGTCGCTCTCGCGAGACTTCTATTGGCCGCACATGTACAAGTGGGTGCGGAAGTGGGTACGCTCCTGCGAAGCGTGCCAACGAGTCAAGCCGTCGCAGTCGAAGCAGGCCCCGCTTCGACCCCTCCCAGTTGCGGCGGATCCGTGGTCTTCCGTGAGTATGGACTTTGTCTTCGGGCTGCCTCGAGATGCTCAAGGCCGCACTGGGATTCTCGTCTTCGTAGATCGTTTCAGCAAGATGCTTCATCTTGCTCCGGTCGCTGTCACCATCACCGCGGCGCAGTCCGCGGCGATCTTTCTCGACATCGTCTACAGGCACCATGGACTGCCGACCTCGATCATCTCCGATCGCGATCCCCGCTTCACCGCCGCATTCTGGACCGAGCTCTTCAAGCTAGTGGGGACGCGGTTGAAGATGTCCACCGCGTCACACCCAGAGACGGACGGCCAGACCGAACGCGCAAACAGGGTCGTCGAGGACGTGCTGAGAAGCTTCGCCACGTCGTTCGAGTCGTGGAGCTCGTTCCTGCCTATGGTTGAGTTCGCTCTCAACAACGCCGTTCACGCGTCGACCGGTCTCACGCCATTTTACGTCAACTACGGTCGCCATCCCCGCGTTCCAGCGCTCCTCGGCATGGAGCGCTCGATTCCCCAAGGCGGCGCTGACGACGAGAACGACTCGGCGCACCTTTCCAATGCCGACCAAGTGCCCAGCGGCACTGAGGCCGCTGACGGCACTACCTCCGCCTTGATGAACGGTGTCACGACTCGGCACGGTGCCCGAGCCTCAACTCGAGGCATGCGTACGCGTGCCGCCACGAGGGCGGCACCATCCGACATCGCATCTTGGACACGTCGGACGCTGATCAACCCACGTCAGCGTCCTCGTGCAATTGCATATGAAGACACGTCCGGCGCGGCGACCCCGCCCGCGCCGCCTCCAGCAAACTTTGACCCCATTCCGTCCCCACAACCGCGCGACACAGCGGCTGTCAGCAAGTTCTTGCAGCGACGCCAGAGTGTGGCGCGCTATGTTCGTGACGCGATTGCAGTGGCAGTCGATCGTCAGAAGGAAAACGCTGATCGACGCGGCCGCAAGAACATGGAGAAGTTCGCCGTCGGCGACCGCGTCTTGCTATCGACGTCCGGCATTCAACCCATTTTGGTTACCAATTTGGGCGCGAACAAGCTCGCGCCAAGGTATATTGGACCATTTCAAGTGTTGAAAGTGTTAGGAGATGCCTACACGCTACAGCTACCTACAGCGCTCCGGCTTCATCCTACTTTCTACGTCGGTCGGCTGCGGCGATACCATCCCGCGCTTATCCCCAGCGACGACGCTGCCACTCCCCAGCGTTCCGGTCTTGGCCCCGCTGCGGCGATTGGCGCCGCGGCACTCGGCGACGCAGCTCCTGGTTCTCATTCTCCAGCACGTCTAGACGACGCGCCATCCGATCCAGACGCTGCGCGATCGCAGCGTCCTGTCCGCGATTCTCCGTTTGAGCGGGACGGCCCCGCTCCTCTCGTCGATGGTGCTGGTAATGGTCGAGGCCATTCTCCAGCACGATGATGCCCGTGCTGCCCCTCGTTCCGGCCGTCGGAGTCGCGGTGGTCGTCACCGCGACGACCCCGTCCCCAGTCACCGCCAGTATCTTGTTCGCTGGCTTGGCCCCATGCCGGATAGCTGGGAGCCCCGTGCGATCCTTCTTGCCGACATTCCGGACTGCGTGGCGGCGTACGAGGCAAGCCTTGGAGAGGGGGCAAGTCCTCCGGACGGCGCGGCGCCACGCCGCGCCTAGACGCATGAAGCGAAGCTTCGAATCTTCCTATCAGTCGACGCTCGGACTCGGTGAGCGGATACTCCTCAACCTGGCGCTGCCACTCTTCTGCACTCGGTCGCGGGAGATCGAACCCGCGACATCGTGGACATCCTGTCTTGAAGTGCACGAAGCAGGATTTGCGGTCGGCGTCGTACGACGTCTCACAGATTTCGAGGGCCAGAGCACTGACGGACAAGCGCGAGTGCGTGGCCTCGCGCTGCTCGAGTCTCTGCGTGAAGATCTCCTCACCCTCAATGTTCCAGCGCTCCACGAAGGACGTCCACGATCGGTCCATGGACCGATAGGTCACGGTGCCTCTCGCCGCGATGGGCTTACTGCGAGTCGATCTCCATCGGTTGAACAACGCGATCATCTCGTCCGCACTCCGATCACCTTGCACGGCGCTGCAATCGTGCAGCGCCCACCGCTCCAGTGTCTCTTCGTACGTGAGGTCTCCAGTGTCCATCGCAGCTCCAATTCTCGACTGACGAAGATCCAAGCTTCGCCTTCTCTGCGTGTTTCTTAGCCTGAATGGGGAATGGTGTGACAGGCCTCTGTCATACGGGTGCCACCGCGTGTGCGCGGTGGCCAATCAGAGTCGAGCGTACAACCGTTGGTTGGGACGGTCTCGAGTCTCGACAACTGCATGTCCACATCAATCAATCAGAGTTCATTTTACCTACTTCCTCGCAACTACAGTGTACGTCGGTAACGGGTTCTGTTAGCCCGTTACATGATGAAGCTGACCCAAGGTAGAGACGTGAACAACCATCTGAGTAAGACGTTCATATTACGGCCTTAGTTGATATCGTTGAATTATCAGTTTGATGATATCACAATGGTGGAGTTGATATTGAATAACTTACCCCATCCATGTGAGTTCGAGAGTTTGAAAAAGTAGAATTCGCTGCAACTGGGTTGACAACTTCGTGATTTATGAGTGTACTCGGGAGCTGATTCGCGATGCTGATTCGCACCAAAAGGCTTACCAAGCCAGAAGTGGAGGCGGACAACGCGATGGCTCGAAGAACAACGGCAATGGAAGAGGCAACAAGTCGAAGACCGAGACTGGCGAGGGCAAGCAACAGGACAAGCCTCACGACGCTAATAAAAAGAAGTAGAAATCGAGAAAATGTTTCATGTGTGACAGTTCGGATCATCTCGATGCAGATTGTCCTCAGCGAGTGAAGAACCAAAGCGAGGGTCGAGCTAATGTTACGGAGCAGAAGCAGGGACCGCGCGGTAATGTGGCTCTGCGCCAGCATGACATCGCTTTACCAAGTCCAGTACGCTAGGACGGAGAGCGTGAAGAGGAAACCATGGCACTGGATGCCGTGCTGATGGATGCTGGGGTTGACGCAGATTTTAGTGATGGTGATCACGAGCATTTGGGTGGCGAAAGACGTCATAGATGTCGAAACTCTGCATTTCGATGGCGATGAGGTTCTAGACACCGACCAGAGTGCAAGCATCGTCTGGTTGCGAGATGGTGTCACGTGAAATGAAGACGAGATCGATACCAGTAATGGGTGGTGGTTTTTCGACACAGCGGCTGACATTAATGTGAGTAGCTATAGCGGGGTCACAAAGTCGGTTCACCTCCTACCTTAGTGCAACACGCACTAAGGAATACATTCAGATGACCACTCCACAGGGTGGTCCACATTCATAGCAAAAGGCAAATGACTGGTAGAAAGTAACATCTTTCTACCAATGAGAGTCATTCAATAGATAGGGGTTCTGCCAGCCATCCAATGGCAGAACCTCTCATTAGAAATATCAGTTTTAGGAGGAAACCCCATTTACAATCAATACAGTTCTCATTTGGCACCAAAGCTATCGTTCGGTTCCTTTATCTAGGTTTAAGTATACTTGCGGATACAAGTATACTGAACTTAAGTTAAATACTCCCACACTTCCTCCTACACATGCGCACGCGTGTAAGCTAAAGTATTGGGTCTAAGCAGATCCATTACACTTGGCACCCCTGGTACTACGTATCGTTCACTGAAGACTCAAGTCAATCGCAGTGAGTTTACGGTGCTACATCAACTTAGCGTCCCATATAGCTGGAGTTGGTACTGTGGAGCTAGTGATCAATGTGAACGGTAAGCAAAGAACAGTGAGCGTGCGCGACGTGTTCTACTTACCCAGAGCAGAATTTAGTTTGTTTTTAGTAGCGGAGCAGGGTTTTGATTCTGACTTTGAACGTGAAACAACGAGTTTACGTATTTCGCAAGAAGACCAAACTGTGATCGTTGCAACTCCGGTGGAACCAACTTGGGGATTCTGGGTAGGACATCCAGGAAGGGCTCAAATGCCACGTTCAGGCTTTGGTCCATTGTGCAACTACACGACTGGCTCGAGCAAACGTCCAATTTGCAACTTCACAGCGGCTGAAGGTGTCGCATCGCTAACACTCTGGCACGAGCGTTTAGGACACACCTGTCCCCAGTAGGGCTGGTACGTGGAATGATGCTAAGGCAGCGAACCATGGAGACGTGTGATGCATGTCATGTTGGCAACTAGAAGATGACGGCTCATCAGAAATCGATGGATTGCGAGGCTACGGTATCCAACCAAGTGGTGTACGCTGATCTGTTGATTCCTAGCAAAGGGAATGAAATACAATATGAAGCTGTGTTAGGGTTATAGATGGCTACTCACGGTTCGTGACAGTGCGCATGTTGACGCGCAAATTAAGCAACGTGGTGAATCAGCGCATTAAGGAGTATGTGTTGTCGTCTGAACGCCAAGCTGGCAGACAGAAGGACAGAGTTCAGCATGTCAAGTACAAAGTGCGTCAGGTTTCGACTGACAAGGACGGTTAATTCGTTAATGGAGAGAAAGAGGCATGGAACAACCCACACGGGATTGAACACGTACTTGTCAGCCCAAAATGTTTCTCAATCGAAGTAATTTGAGCGAACCCACCACTCATTTGTTAAAATGACGAAAGCAACAATGCGCCAAGCTGGCATTCCTAGCAGCTAGTGGCCGGAGGCTGTGTACATTAAGAACCGGGTGTACAACAAGGGCACACAGTAGGTTCCTATCGATGATCTTTGGCGTGAAGCCTGACACACACCACATGCAGTAGTTTGATACGTTGGTATGCGTGCACGTACCCGGAACGCCGGGACGTCGCAAACACCAAGGCAACGCTAAACTCGGATTTGTTCTCGGCTACGCTGAATATAATGTCGGGAGTAAAGTCTACTCTCCTGACCAACGAACTGCCACGTTTGTCGCTGACGTGAGAGTTGCTGAGGATGCGATGTATCAAGATCGGCATGAGATCACTGTGGGTGATTCTGATCTGGAATCGTTGCACTTTGAGCAGTTGCAAGAAGCTCAGGAAAACACCGAAGACGACGACTCTAGCACGTATCAGATGAGTATGGGATCAAGTAAGAAGTAGACTATTGTCGCTACTTCTATGGCAAATGAGACCATGGCTGGCACCTTGGATCTCGAGGGAGGCGAAATGATGTAGCTCATGACGATGTAGCTCAAGGACTGAGAGAGGCGTCGGGAGCAGCTCTAAGTAAAACGAGTTTTGCTAATGTTAATCTTAGTGGTGTCACCGCCTCGGTGCCAAGTGAACCAATTGTACTGCAAAGAGACTCTAGAAGGAAAGAACAACAGTGCTCGAGTCCTGAATGTGTAGCTTCTGAATCAAATGAAGTATTGTGTGGCGGCAGTCAATCGGTTATTAGCGTTTGTGGATCAACGGTCGAAGCCGAAGCATTTGAGGTGGAAGCAGACGCGGATGCTGACGAGCTTGATATGAACAAAGCTGAAGCCCCGGATGAAGCTGGTACAGACGATAATGGTATCACAGTGGGTAGTACTGTAGCACCAACTGATGTTCATGTGTGTGTCGAGTTTGAACAACAGCAAGATAACGTTGAAGCCTTGCTTGTTGAACATGAAGTTGTTGATGCTAGACCAATGTTCCCTAAGCAGCAAGGTGGCAAGAGAGCACGTCGTGACGAAACTCAATCAGACCACTCTCCAGAAAGCTGACTACCGGATAGGTGGTTAAAAGCCTCAGCTGGCAGAGCTACAAGAAACGAACTGAGGCCTTACTAAAATGAAGATCGCGAGGCAACATGACAACGATGGACCCGCCCGACACGGGGCCGTCTCCCGACAGGGTGACGCCAGGGATGGCAGCGAAGCCTGGCCAACGAACGGGGTGTGCGGCAGCGGCAGGATTATCGCGCGGACACTCGGGTGAGGGGAGCGACAGCTAGCCGGATGCAGACCAACTGGAGCAATATGGCCCGGCAGTGGATCACAAAACCCAAACACGGGCTGGGGCGAGAACAATTGAAGAAAGGGATCCAGCGCGAGGCGCCGTGGTGTGAGCGATTGCATGTATAATGCTCGGCGACGGAAGAGAGGCACACAGCGGATTACGTGAAGGGGGCGCGCATGCACCAAGGAATTCGAAACCGGCTTCACGCCTGGTGGCTTACGATGACCGTAACGACAGACTGGGGCGGAATGGTGGAACACCCGAGGATGCGAGAGAAAATCAACATGTAAGAGCTGACACTGGTCCCCGCGCATGCATGTTGGGACGTTCATGGACGGAGTTCGAGAATACGGTACTGATGGAGTACATGGCGGGAGAGCTGGAACTGCTGCACCCTCTAAACGTTGTGAAGGCAATCTTAGTGGCGGAACATAGGGCTCTACTAGAGGACTATCATGAACGGTATCTCAACGCAGTGCAGACTGCAAATCTACCGCCGACGGTACGGGTGGCTAAACACGCTCCTCATGCGGACCTCTTTAAGGAACGTTTTCAGTACGGACGCACGCTTTGGAATCAAGATGATGCGAGTTTTCCAAGCGGCAGTGAAACGCATCGAATATGATGGAGTACACACGCTGAAGGTTGTATTCTACTCTAGGAGCGCGGCGAATCGATGGGTGCAGAAAACGTTACGCTTCCACCAGGCTATTGTCCCGCTGTTCGACACGTCACGTAGACCTGGCACGAAAAACGCGGGGATATTTACGCTGGAGAACTGGAACTGCAGTACGCAGTCAGGGTATCTGGAGCGGCGTCGATGGGGTTGGCAGCGATTTTGCTTACTTTTTAACGCTTCGCTGGTGCCGGAATCTTGGATGTGGAATACGCACGGGCTACCAAGACGGACATGTACGATAACAGCTAGTACACTGTGCGGTTCGTGCAACTGGAGTGTCCTACGGAGATATGGGATGTAAGGAGGGTTGGCTTGGGAGCCAAATGGTTAGTATACACCATTTCAGACACAGCTGAGGCGCCCCTGCGGTCGCTTCTATAATCGCCAACATGATAAGAGCAAATGCAGGACCATGGATGCCAACATAGAGCAGATACGGCTGCGCTACTCTCGACTGTACACGGGCGAGAGATTGCTGCGGTGCGACCGACCACCCGGGCTGACTACATCGCTGATAACGTTGGAAAGTTGGTCGAAGCACTGCGTACTTTGCAGACGGACGAACAACAACACCAGCAGTTGCGCGCCTCGACGTTACAAAGGTATCTGGACTCTGCCGTAGATCCGACGCTAACTGGACGGACTGCACCACCTTCACTCCTAACGGAGGTGGACGCACCGTCGGACTCATCGACACGAGCCCAGCAAAGGCAGTAGAATGGGGAGAGTCAGAAGTCTTCGACGGATGCTGCAGGGTACACTGTGCACCACTCACGGGGAGCACAACAAGCGGGTAAGAAAGCCAAAAGCGTCCACAAAAACGGTAAGACAGATTTTGAAGTAGGCAAGGCTGTAGGCTCGCTTAAACAGTCATTGGGGGCATCAAAGTCAACAATTCCGGACGGAACCAATAAAAGGGTGGCGCTTTCGGTGTCTGGCCTCAAGAAATCAAAGAGCGCCAAATACGCGACGAAAGCTAAACAGATACAAAGTAAGCGGTTCGGAGCCTTAACAGGAAGAGGCATGGAATACTGCGATTCCTTGGCTGACTCGGAGGGATCGGTCCTGAACGATGACTTAGGCACTGTGACTGCTACTAACCTCATTATGGACGTGGACCACGTCGGCCACATTTGTGTCGACGAGAGGAATCTGAATTATGGGCATTCATTACCAGACGTCGATGGCCAAATGGTAGCGACAAGTGATGAATACAAGGATCTCGTCGAGCACGACCTACTGGAGCTTCGGCTTCCCCAAAAGCGTGAAGACGGTAGCAGATTTGACACGGCCGACCACAGTGGCAGCATCATCTATGACGAACAAGCAACCAGGGGCAGTGTTCTTGACAAAGCAACGAAGATGCGCAGGGGGGACGATGTGCCAAGTCTAAGACGACCACAAAGGAACGACAGCGCAAACAGCACAATCCCAACCGATCTGGGAGCAGTGGACCTGTCTGAGGATAATCTCAGTTTGGTACAAGCCAGCATGTCCAAGTACATGCAGGCGGGCACACCAAGCGAGGAACGTGGCGGAGTCGGCGAAATTGTGCCAGCCACGCCTGACTCTCAGGTGGACGTTACCACGATGATCCGTGATCTGCTGAATTTCTCACCTTGTGTAACCGTTGGTGGGCTGGATCTGCTCTCTCGACGCTCCGAAGAAATCTAGCTGTGTGTTTCTGGACCGTCCTGGCGGGACGCGTGGATGGGGTGGAGCAGCGCGGAAGTCTTCGCTCTGCTGCCGGTTATGAATCCAGATCTGGAGCGATTCAATCAAGCTCTGATCTGGCGGCCTGGGCTTGATCCGAGGCCGGGGATCGCCTTTGGGGTTATATCTTCTTCCTTTGCGTTACTTGCCGCTTCCTATAGCGGGACTATGGGGGGGGGGGGGGGGGGGGGGGGTAGAAATCGAGAGATCTTCTGGCCAAGTAATAACTCCATCGGATCTGGGATCTGCACTTGATAATAGATCACTAGTGTATGTAAAAGCTGGCCAGTATAGTATCTAGACTTACACAACAACTAGATCAGCTACTCCTTGCCAACACCTTGTAGGGCCAATGTAGTTTCCGTTTCTTGGTGGAGGCGAAGCACTCGTAAAATTCAGGCAAATTCAATTCTGATTTATGGTTAAGTCCTATCACATCCTTGGTCCTATCCTGCATCCACTCATCTACGGCGTACGACCGATTTTGCGTCTTTTCTATTTTCTCACTATCCTTTCCGTCGTCGTTTGCACCGGATACCTTGATGTAATGACCTGATTACGATATCTCACCATCCCATGCTCCACTATCAGGCCAGATCCGAGATCCAAGATCCAAGATCCGGGTTCTGCTTCACCACCACCCCAGATCGTGACCCGGGTGAGATCCGAGATTCAAGATCTGGGATATGCGTCTACCTCACTGGCGGGCTAGATCGTGATCTGGGCAAAGCTTTCCGTGGACCAGATCCCGATCTGGTCAGCTTCGGTCCCCAAGACTTCCCCCATCTCGGCGATGCTTGATCTGGGTGCGTCGTCACCTTCTCAATCTGCACATCGCCATCTTTGACCTGGTACCGCTTTCTTTAACGATGGTTCCATGAACCGCGACGTACTTAGATCTTGATCTTGGTACAGCTGCGCGCCCGGGTTATCAGCCGGATCTGGCACCCATGGCGGGGCCCATCACTTGCCTCGTCCTTTCTGGTCCTTTTCTCGGCAGCATCGCCATCTTAGTCCGAATTCGTCCAGCTGCCATTGTCTCGGGACTGTGACCTCTGCATTTCATTTTCGATCGCATTTTCTGGAGGGAACTTCACCACATATCTGTATAAGGAGCATCGGTTGGAGAATGGGGACGACCATGAAAGTGGATATTCAGAGGCGCCCACGGACAGGAATGCCGCGGTCTATCTGCGCACATGTTTTGACCTGCATGTGCTGTCCATCTTCCTCACTCTGCGCAGACATGAAATTCACTTCTACGGAGTAGGGCATGGAGACCTGTACGCATGCTGACAGGCGGAGGGAAACCAAGCCAATGCAAATGTGCTACCAGACGCATATGACTGGAAGACAACGACCAATATGTGCAGCACTGAGCACGACTCATTGGACTTAGTCACTCTTAACTTGTTGGTGGACACTGCTAAGGCAAATGCCTTCATCGCCAAGAAGGTGTCACAGCGGGACAGACTAGATATTGTTCACAACCGCAGAGGCATCCCTATGCTGGGTCGTCAAAACTTGCTGTACGACCTTGATGCACTACTCTGTGCAGAGGAGAGCATGATACATGCGATATACGGGGCTGATGGGTACGCGGTGTCCCTTGCCAGCGAAAGGGAGAACAAAGGAAAATATAGCGCACTACCGAAGCGACACACGCGGGAAGCCGCTGGACTGGCAGTGGAAAAAGCATATGCTCGGATCCTGGGAACAAAAGAGGAACATTATCTACGAATAGAGGATCGACCGCTGATGAAATTAATGCGAACAGCCAACTAAGCAGCCGGGTATCGTACTGGTCGCCTTCACGGGAGAAGAAGGGAGTCATGGGTATACTGCTGGACTCTTACGGGGTCTATACCAGCATGACATCGTACGCGCAGGATAAGTGGTTACCCCACTTTATGGCGGTGAGCGGTGAATTGGAAAGTGAACAACTGATTGTGGTCAACATATACATACACACACCACTTGAGAGCGGGCAGGAAGCGCTTCTTCCGCAAACCGCACACAGTCGAATTTGCTGAGGGTGCACGGGTGATCGTAGGGGGCGACTTCAACTGCGCTCTTGACGATCAGGCAGATCGTAGCTACTTACGGAAGACGTTATCACATGGATCACCAGCATTGCAGGAGTTGCTAGCGATCTAGGGCCTGACAGACACGGTCGCACTGCGCCGCCCAAAATGCTGGACCCCACAGATGCTGACCAAGCATCGTCAAGAAACTCACACCTACACTTACACCGTTCCAGCGTGTGGGAAAGCCACGTCCCGCTTGGACCGATGGTACGTCTCAGCCACGGCCTTCGACTGGGCAGCAGAGAGTGACGTGGTAGAGCCGGAGGAAGAAATCGATCACACAGGTGTGAACCTCCATCTCGTCTCACCGAGAGACCCGATCCGGGTAAGGCGTCCGGTCAAGGTATTCCCTGTACCGGCGTATGCGAAGGATGCGGTGGAAACGAAATATTTACTCCAACGGTTCATGAAAAGATTGGAAACGGAGGCCCATACGGCGGAGGAATGGGCGGTTGAGTGGGACAAGCTCAAGAATGATGTAGTTAAGATGACGCTCCGCCTCAAGAAGGAACGCAAACGAACTGAAAGAGGCAGCCTCAAACAAAACTTGGAACGACTATGACGGCAGCAGACCAGGTGGATGGAACAGGAGCAGGGACCGAGTCCACATGTGAACAATATCACGGATCTGCTTAATGCGATGGCCCTGGAGACGATAGAGGGGTCAACACGGGCAGCACGACTACCAGCTGATATCGCAGAGTGCAAACGGAAGCGAGCCTCCTTCAACCAGCAACGGCTATTCACGGAGGCCAAGTACAGCGAAGGGAAGTCGACTCGGCAGATGTTTCGTAGAGTATCCAACAGATTCCAAGACAACACTATCCGGCGACTCGACCCTGTGGTGGGGCAACCGCATTGTGGCATCCACGCGAAGGCGGATACGTTGGTCGATGCATGGGCCTCGAACCTACAGTAACCCAGAACGAAGAACGACGCCATTAAGGACGTTGACGAATGGATGGAGACTACGTCTAGCGGGCAGACAGCGATGGCAGATCCCATCACGGCTGAAGAAGTATTCGCAGCGATCGATGCTTGCAAAGCGGGGAAGGCTACAGGTCCTGACCGGCTAGGCAACGATTGATATCGCAGTTATGCGCTGATCTTACACCCATAGTTACAATCCTGGTACAGCTCAGGCTGTTTTCCTGCATTCGTTTTGGATGCAGACATTTTCTGTCTCAAGAAAGGAGGAAACCAGAAGGATGCTCTCAATTACCGCCCACTGAACCTGCTGAATACTAACTAAATGGTGCTTACACGTATTCTTGCGACGTGCATTCGCCCGACGTTATCAGGTCGTGTTCACCTCAATCAAAACGGATGTGTGCCTGGCATATCCATCCATGAGACTCTGCGGCTATTTGAGGCTGCTCAGAAAATGATATTGGCAGATCCAGATCAACCTGAGGCACTTGCAATGCGACTGGACTTCAAAAAAGCGTACGTCTCGTTTGACCGGGAGTATATGTTGAGCACACTACGAAGACATGGCTGCCCTGATCAATTTGTCCAAGCTGTACAAACCTTACATGATGGGACACGTACGGTTTTTGGCGGGCGGGGGTAAGTCGCAAAAGCACGATGTAACAAGTGGTATACGTCAGGGCTGCCCGCTCTATCCTGTGCTCTTTATTCTAGCCTTGGAGCCGCTTTATCGCAAGGTGGGCAGTGACCCTAGTATTACTGGCATTGTCATTCAATCTGATGCCGAGAAACTGGAACTGCGGATTGGCAGGTTCGCCGATAAGACTGCGGTGTACCTACGATCACCCAACGAAGTCGAGGCAACACGGGACATTACGGATCGCTTTGGTATAGCGTCGGGACTGCTTCTTAATGAAGACAAGACCATAGTTATTGCCTTCAGTGGAAGCCGACCATATACCGAGCAGCCACCCCCATTGACATACCAAGAGGACGAAATATCAGGACGATACCTCGGGATTCAGGTGGGGAGTAGACTGACACCAGGGCGATCGTGGGAAGTAGCAGAGACGCAACTAAGAGCTCGACTCCAATTAGCGAGCTTGAAACCCACGACAGTGGATCAGAGGATCTTGATTGCGGCAGCAATCATCATCCCCAACTTAACGTAGATAGCGCAGCATGATTGACCCACGACCAAGACAACTAACAGTTTCGGCAAAATAATTCGGAACTGTGTTTGGCACGCTATGTTCTCGGAGGAGGTAGGGGTCACGAACGCATGGATTGACGCAGACCTAGCGGGACTTGACAGAACACAAGGTGGCCTCGTTATCCCAGATCTAAAGTTGAACTCCTCGCGACTGCAGCCGTGATAGCGGGGCGATGAGAGATTGAACGCACATGGGCACAGCACATAATTGGTGATATATTGAACGCAAAAGCTGGTGTCATTCAGGCTAAAAAGCTACGGGTAACGCCAAACATCCTGCCGGCTCCGACCGGGGTTGCAGACGAAGGTAGACAATGTGGGGAACCAGGAAACAGCTCCTAGCACAATGCGGAGGGCCCGAGCTTCACGAACAACGTCTACAAATGACCGCCACCCGGTGGACACTAGCGGAGGTTTCTGAAAGACTGGTGATAACGCGGACGGGGGAAGCATACCACGTGGATGGCACTCAACTACTCGGGGCAATCTTTCGTGTGATGATGACGGCTACTGGGGTAAATGATGGAGTGCGATGCCTAGAATGGCTGACGGAGGCGGTCTTGGGGGACTTATACCTGTACCAAAATGATGGTAGCCAAAAGCAGGCATCAAAGTGGATGGAAGGGGTGAACGTAAGCCGGATAACACTCGCAGAACTTCTCACGTGGAGGCTGGACAGTCATGGGATTATTACCGTTACCTCCAAACTAAGAAGGCGGCGACACGGGTACAGACCCAGCTTGCCCACGCAAATAATGGTACTGGTGGTCAATAATCCCACGCTGCTCACACGGAGGTGCAACAAGACGGAGGTCCGAATGTTGGCAACCCCCAATCATAGCGCAAGTGAGTTCGATATGGGAGCTGCAGATTACTTCGGGAACTGGACTAAATATTGGACGGAGTACGGTGGATAGTCGTCATGAAATGACTCAACAATTGACAGCAGCAGCAAAGAAGATCAAGCGACTATTTACTACAAGACAAATACTTCGTGGCGCGCGGGGGGGCCGGGGGGGGGGGCGAGGGTAATGTTCGACTTAACATCAAACGAAGATGTGGTGTATCTCGATGCAGCTATGGTTGTGATATCGGGTATTGATGCTTGTGTTAAAGTTTTGAACGGTTGCGCAGCGTCTAGCACTGTCAATCGTGTACTGGCGCAATATCACAAACTTGGGTCCGTGGATATTCACTTGGTAAGTAACTACGTTACCCGCTCGCTGGCTACGAAGATGGGCCCTGGTCTGCAAACAAAGGTGGCATCACTCACGTCAGTGAACCCTTCCGTGGATGACTTCATGTTTGAAGCCTGGTGTTTTGCAGAGCTGACCCACAATGGTCTTCATTGGAAATCGTTGGGTGTAGAGTTCAAGTAGGAAGAGTGGAAAGAAAGTCGAGTCATTTATTTCGATCCTGTCAAGTATTCAATTGGCGCTTATCTTGATGCAGCGTAGACTTGGATTGCACCACGGAAGTGGAACCAAGGTGGCTATGACGCCCTTTACGTCGATAAGGGGAGGAAACTTGTGAGGTTTGTTCAAGTGGCACGAGCACTGACGCACTCCTTCAACCACATGTACTTCGTTGATGTCTTGAACAAGCTGGCCGCAGTTGAGAGCTTGCCATTATTGGTGGAAATGTATTTTGTTGTCCCAGAGTGCAACCTGGAAAAGTTCCGTCTCCCAACAAAAAAACAAGATTTCAGAAACAATGTGTTAATGTTTGCTGCTGCACCAGAACGAGCTGGTCGTTTTCGGCCGGGGGCTCATCCGTTTGCAGAGTGTAAGGCAGTGTTCGCACGTGGCTCTCTGCCGAGCCACCGTGCACTGAAGTCCCGTTTCTCGTCGTGAGCAAATTATAAACTGATTGTCATATCAAAGCAAAAACTAGCTAGCAACAGACTGTTTCGTCAACCTTGAACTGAACTTCGCTCCGGTGGGAGTGAACCCATCGGATCAGGCAGAAGTCATACTCGCTGGGGTCCAGTACGAGAAGAATGACCACAAGCCAGTAGATGGCGCGCAAGTTCGGCAAGGTTACAAATGCGGTCGCTCAACAGAACACACGTGATTGTGGTGTGCTCCCCCCGTGGGAGTAAATTGCTTTGGACCAAAGTGGGTCCCTGCGGCACTGTTCGAGCGGTACATGATTGAGGCTGCAGGGAAAAGGGTTTTCGAGTGCTCTGCAGTCGCAGAGGAGCGACCCAGAGTGAGCAAGATCAGCACGCGGCGCATCTTCCCGTTAGGAAATTGTGAAACGCAAGTACGTTTTGCCTTTCAGTTGATCGTAACATTTATTTCATTCATATGCATCCGAGTTGGCACGTTTGATCGTCTTCACTTTTCCTAACTTTAGTTTGAGTTGCTTGACTGTAGTGTTGGATGCAACCACTCAAACTGGAAGGTGTAGTCGAATCCTAAAATGAAAATCAGAGATACATGGAACAGAGGAGAACTCAAAAAGGCTACAGCAAACGTACCGTAGTGCTTTAGTGACGCCTGCACGTTGTAAAATACCCAGAACACGAGCTTGATCTGAATACCGGCAAATTGTTTCTCCAACACAAAAGCTAGCTGGTGGATCGGTGAAAGCCCCAATTTCCGCTGCAGCATTAAGACTGTTGCCACGAAGGATATTGCTTGAAGCGCACAATACAGTAACACATTTTTCAGCGTGTGGTAGAGCTCACGCTGTTCGATGCCAGCAAGCTGGGCGTAATAGTCGCGGTTCGGCAGGTGGTACATGATAACCAAGTAGATCGCTACGATAGCAGTTCCGGAAACAGTTAGCGGAATTAGTGAATTCTCCACCTAAAACGTTTTGCGGACTACGTACAAAATACCAGCGGGATAATTACCTCAACGTAGTTGTGAAGGAGGACAATTTCGCTCATGTACAGTATACGCCGCACCTCTTGTGTGTATTGCATCGCGATGGACAATTTCGATGTTGTATTGCTTTGCTCAGATCCATTTCGCACAACTGTGCTCAATAGTCGACGATCTGAACTTGGTGTTTGAAGCACTAAGATGGGGGGGTTCCGACTTCGACTGGCCGGTACCACACGAGAGCTCTTCCAGAATATTTTCGCTCTTCGTTTTGTATTTACTATCTTTGCAATCGGAGATTCGCGGCTTGGTGAGATACAATTTGATCTGGAGATAGCGGTGCTTACTGGCCGTAACTCGTGAACACTTATAAGCAATTGGGCCTTGTCCAAATGCGTTGATACCTGACCGGTAACACTTTGTCTGATATTCGAGCTCAGGCGATCAGTCCAACTGCTTTCTTGGTCAACTTGATGGGCTAAGACTTCCAACCCGTGGTGAGCGCTATTCAATTTTCGTAAAGAGAAAGCCATTTGGATGCCGTCCGCTGTCATAAGCAGCAGCGTCGTCCAGATTGAGGGCGAATTTTGCATACAGTACGATACAAACAACGCGTTGAACACTTCAGCATTGAATATCACAACTTCGGGCATGTCATCTCGCAGATGCACCACAGTGCGCGTGAACGCGCTTCGAGCAAAAACTTTGATCACTGGCAATAGAAACGAGAATAAAAATTGCTCAGGGCGTGAAAGAGTTGTGAATACGTAAAAGTACACAGGGTAAATGATCGCCAGTAACAGTTGGCACAACCACTCTTTGCAGACATTTAGCACCATTTTCCACGCTGCTGGATTTTGACGGAACGCCTTCATCCACACGATTGCAATAGAAGCAGAAAGAGACGTCATCCATCCTGAGCACCCGAGAATAATTGTGAATGGGACTGGGAACCCGATGACCAAGGCAAAGCCATACAAAACGCCAACGGAAACAGCAGCCACTACAAATGTGTTCAAAAGTATCAGCGTGTTCGGGTAATGGAGAATAGGCACACTATTCCGAAACTGCTGAGCGCCGAGAAAACTCAACAACCAGTAGCTTGCATATTCTCGGGCAATAAACGTCGTGTTACCGCGAAGGCCATCCAATGGATCATCCAACTTCACAATATCAACCAGCACCGTCACCAATAAGCAGGGAAGTGGAGTCCCCACTATCACAGCGAAGGTACGAAGTAGTCGTGCATTCTTCACGTAATTTGTCAATTCAAGTGCTCGCTCGGAGGAATATCTGCCATGAGTTCCAGCTTGCGTGTACTCCCAAAGGTTCGTGATGGCGTCCAGACTAGGCATCTGCGAAGCGAAATGAGGAAGTAAATAGGACGGTACCGATCACAATGACGTCAGCTGAAAATAGTGTCACCGATAAAAACATCAGCTGACAAAATCACGTGAAACCACTTAGTTACCACAACAAATGATAGCCTAAAAGAGTTTTAATGAGGGGCTTAACGTTGGTTTAAATGACAGGCCAACCCCATTTTTCGTAGATCCTTCGTAAACTACTAGCCAGCATGGTGTTGTCTATCTCGGGAGATTTCATTTCTGGTGGTGAAGCCACCTAAACGCAAAGGTATAGTCGTAACCTGAGATCAAACTGTTAGCAATCCACCAGCATCAAGTAAACGCAAGCACGAGCCGAAATGCTTCAGCGACGCTTGAACGTTGTAGAACACCCAAAAGACCAGCTTGGTCTGTACGCCAGCGAATTGCTTTTCCAGCACGAATGCCAGTTGGCGAATCGGCGATAAGCCCAGCTTGCGTTGAAGCGCACATGCAAGTACCAGCAACGACAGGAGCTGGAGAGAGCAGTAAAACAGCACGTTCTTCAGCGTCATTAAAAGCTCGTCTCGGTTCATTCCAGCAAGTTGAGTGTAGTATTCTCGATTGGGCAAGTGATACATGGCGCACAAGTATATCGCTAACGGGGAACCGAAAAAAAAAACAATACGGTTAGAAGAAGTAAAACAGAATATGTGCTTCATCGTAGCGTTTGAAGAAGAGAATAGGACAGTACTTACAGAACACGAGGGGAATGACAACCTCGACATAATTGAGAAGCAGTAGAAACTCCGCCATGTAGAGCAGTCGCCGCACTTTGCGTGTATAACGCAGTCGAATTGGGACCTTGCGTGCGCTGTTTCCGGGAGTAAGAGCATCTTCCACCATGGGATGAATACTTCCTTTACCAAATAGCTGCTTTGCAGCACGCAGCGGGTGTGGAGCCAATGCAAATGTGCTGCAGGCATCCTTCGCAATCACTACAAGCGAGTTTTTCGCCATATCATTCTTTTGTGGTCTTGGTCTCGCTAAAGGCGTCGTATGGTGAGGTAGCTCTTGTGGTAATCTAGCAAAGGGTGCAATCAAGGCAGTCTGTGGAGCCATTTCGTCGCGAAGGAGTTTGCTGACTTGCTCCAGAGCGCTTGCGTTGCCTTCCTTCACGCTGTACATATGATCGCTGACCCAGTTTGTATCCCGCTCAATTCGGTTCTCTAACTCTTCTAACCCTCGTCGAGCGACTTCCATATCGCGCAAGGACAATCCAAGCAACACTATATCTGCAGCCATGAGCTCTAGCGTCGTCCAAATCGACGGGGAGTTCTGCATGCAGTACGAAACAAAAAGCGCATTGAACACTTCGACGTTGAAGACCACGACTTCCGGTAGATCGTCTCGCAAATGAACGACTGTGCGCACAAAGATGTTCCGCATGAGTATCTTGATCACGGGTAGAAGTAACGCAAATCCCATCTGAGTCTTGTAGGAGAGTATAGTGAACACGAAAAAGTAGGGAGGATAAATGACGACAAGCAGCACCTCGCACATCCAAACTTTCACCACATTCAGAATCATTGTCCCTGCTCCTGGGGTTTCTCTGACTTGTTGTGTCCATTCGATCCCCATAGAAATTGTGACAGCAATGATCCACACTGGCATGACCGTCACAATTGAGAACGGAAGCGGGAATCCAATCGTCAAAGCAAAACAATAGAAGACACCAACACACAGCATTGCTATCGCGATAGTATTTCCGAGCACGTGCTTCAAGGGGTACGAAAGTGCTGGTACACTCGTTCGGAACTGTTGGATCGAGAGGAAGTTCATCACCAAGTAGCTGTAGTATTCGCGAATAATAAACGTGAAGTTGGCGTTGATACCTTCGGACGGGTCTGCTAGTGGGAAAATATCAGCGACCACCGTCACGACGAGGCATGGCAACGGAGTGATCAACAAAACTGCAATGACTCGAATCCAGCTCGTTTCTCGGGCGTACGTTGCTAGTTCAAGCACGCGCCCTGCTGAGTACCTCCCATGCAGCTCCACTTGCGTGGACTCCCACAACTCAGCAACCTTGCTTAACGTGGGTCTCATCCGCTCGCAATGCACTTAACTTGCTTTGAATAGCTGCCCCAGCCGTGTACAATATTAATAACAGTGCAGGCTAAATGGAGCTTCAAGTCGTGTGTTTAGGAGTTTCTTCGTCCATTCGAAAGCCATCGGAATCGAGATCAAGTATGAATCAATAGAAAATGCCGACACAAAGTGCCGATATCCAGACTGCACTCCTTGAGTCCTCGCTAACAAGAGAATGGGGGTGCTGAAGGAAATTGGTGGATGCAGATGGATATTAGCACCACAAACATGCTGCTGGCCGCCACAGCAAGTGGCAAAACCATCAGGAACAAGCAAACACGGAAGTGGCGTCACGAGTAAAACTGTCACCGCCGAACTTGGCCACTTCGAATACCCGTTCCGTCGAGTATTTGCCGCGAGCACAGATTGTCACCGCTCAACGAGTCGCTTCAAGTCATCATCGCAGAGTTCTGACTATGGTTGGCCCGCACATAGTGACATCTAACCGTATGAGAGACGAACTAAACAGTTTTTGGCCACCTCCAGCTAACGTTGAAACCTGCTGACTGCACGCTGTGAAGTGTATAGCAAATCGTTAGTGCAGATCCTGAAGTACTCGCTTTTGTTTGTGGTAGTCGAGTAAATCCACGAACGTTCTTTAGATGAGGTCCTGGCCGCACAATTGAGACTTGCACTGTGGTCTTTAGGTGACGGACTCCTCTACCGTTACCACACTTTAAAGTCCTTCGCGAGCACCAAGTCGATCGATGGCACCTTTACTCCGAGCTCCAGCCCTCGTCAAAGGCGACACCATCGCCTTCGTAGCGCCAGCGTCAGGTCTTGCCGCTCTGGTGCCCCATCGACTGACCAAAGCTCGAGACGAGCTCGAGCGACATGGCTTCCGAGTCAAGATCTACCCTTCCGTGACTCGAACGGCCCAAGAAAATGCTACGACCCAGCAGAGCAGAGGTGACGATGTCGTTGCTGCAGTTGATCGCACAGTGTCTAGCGCGTACAGCTCTGCGGATGCCGAAACCCGAGCGGACGAGCTGATGCAAGCGTTCCGAGACCCGACGGTGGCAGCGATCGTCTGCACCATCGGGGGCTTCACTTCGCACGAAGTTCTCGAGTATCTCGACTTTGAGGTGATCGCTGCATGCCCTAAAATCTTCTGTGGCTTCTCGGACATCACGACGCTGCATCTCGCGCTCTACAGCAAGACGAAGCTGTGCAGTTTCTACGGTCCTGCCGCTGTCGTCCAGTTCGGCGAGTTTCCTGGTCCTATGTCGTACACGGTGGCGTCTTTCTGGAAGGCGGTGCAGTGTCCTGCAGAGCCACTTGGAGAGATTTCTCCGTCTACAGAATGGACTGACGACAAGACTGCGAATTGGTTCACACGTGCCGACATCGCGCACCAAGATGCCATGAAGCCAAACCCCGGTCACACGTGGCTGCGAGCTGGGAGTGCCACGGGTCGAATTCTTGGCGGTTGTCTGCCTACTCTGCTTCAGGTGCGAGGGTCCGAGTTCATGCCCGATCTACGCGACGCCATTCTACTGATTGAGATGCCCGAAGGACCGCAGTTTGACCAAGGAATGGCTCTTTCAGACGTCAATGTTGCGCTGGGATGGTTGCGCGTGGACGGCACCTTCAGCAAGATTCGGGGCCTTGTGGTCGGCCGAGCATTTGCGTACTCGGAGGCACAAGTGGAGGAGCTGCAGAGGCTCATCCGGCACCACACCCGCGACACAAGTTTTCCGATTCTCTACGGCGTGGACGTCGGTCACACCAACCCGGTCGCGACTATCCCACTCGGTTGCCAAGCTGCTCTAGATGCGTCCTCCAACTCGTTCAGAATTCTCGAGAGTGGTGTCGCTGAGAGGAAGCGAACTCATGGAGTATAAGGCAAACTAGCACACCGCATTGCTTATATACAAGAGTGTCCAGCTGCAGCTTCATCTTGCGACTGTGGTTCTTGCGCATGAGAACACTTCCCAACTAGGCGTTCCGTGCACACCTCTGCGAGGGGGAATAACGCAGGAGATTGTGGTGAAGCATCGTAATGAAACCAACAGCAGGACGACTCGATGAAACGGACACATAACGAAATTTGTGCCGTGTCGATGTTCGAGCACCGCCCAGAAGACTCGGCAACCCACACAAATCGCTGGATAGAAACGGGTTTGGCAAGCGGATCGTGGAATGGTTCACCTTCACGTCCGTCCTCTCATGAGATGATGCAGCAGCATTAGGATGAGATCGATACTGGGACGGTACGAAACGCGACCATCACAGTCTCTGGTCATCTTCGACCCACCCAGGCAACGGACCCGGCAGACTCATGAGCATTCTGTTTTTTGCCTCGCATCCACCCAATTGATCACCTCCCAGCATCATGTCGGAGCTCCTTACTATCACGACTCCACAAGACACGCCGCGCATTGCGTACGCCATCCAGCTGGACGATACGTTGAGTCCTCAAGCGGTTGTGCCCTGCACGCCAGAGGGCGATGGCCCCAGCGCTTACAAGCGCATCGACGACGATATCACACTCGGCATTGCGACCGGATACTGGACGACGGACCTCTTCGCCTGCTTCGACAACCTCGTGCCCAACACGTTGATGGCCACGTTGTGTCCGTGCGTCTCGCTCGCTCAGATCACTCATCGTCTGGGTGTGGTGCCGTTCTACACAACACTGCTGTTCTTCACGTTGCTGTGCATTTTGGAGCTGTCGATGGTGGCGTTCACCGTCCTGCAGTTCGTCTCCGTTACGGTTCTCGGACACAACGTGAGCGTTCACTACTTCCACGCACACCGCGTGGAGGAGCCTCGTCCTGCCATCAACGGCATGTTTGTGACGGTTGCAGTGCTGAACCACGCGACGTTCGCCGCCGCTCTGTGGGTGCTACGCAATCGGATCCGCCACCAGTTCCAGATCCCAGGCACCAATTCCAACGACTGCGTGTCTGTCACGTGCTGCCCCTGCCTCTCGACAGCTCAAATGGCGTCGCACATCAAGAGCTTCCGACCCGGTTCGTGCTCTTTTGCCCCCGTGGACACGTTACCTCGCTACCAGTGAGTGACCCACCAATGCAGATGCAACCACATTGCATATACAACCTTTTGCGCCCACTCTGAGCCATACCACTTCAACATGACAATAATTGTACGGCACGGCAATCATTGCCTAATCTCGTCTCATCATATAAAAATCAAGTTCGATTCTTAATTGAAATTTTAAATTCATTTCGTACATACATAATCATTCCAACCAATAAGTGCGACTTTTCTGAGCCACACACTAACATGCTGCGTCAACTGGGCTCTAGTTCGCGGCGTGTCTCGCTGTGCACGTCGTCCCGACGGCACCCCATTCACTTCTGCGGGTCGTCGCTACTGCGCCAGCGTCTGACGCGTCCATGGAGCTCTTCGTCGTCCATCACCGCTCAGAATTCCGGTCAGGAGGACGCCGCGAGCGTCGGGAATATCCGGAACATCGGCATTTTGGCGCATATCGACGCCGGCAAGACTACCACGACGGAACGGATGTTGTTCTACTCTGGGGCCATTCGTAGGATGGGCGAGGTGCACGATGGCGACGCTACTATGGACTTTATGCCCCAGGAGCGAGAGCGCGGCATCACCATCGGCGCGGCGGCCATCAGCTTCCCGTGGCGCGACCACCACGTCAATCTGATCGACACCCCGGGCCACGTGGATTTTACTATTGAAGTGGAGAGAGCTGTTCGCGTTCTGGACGGAGCGGTGGCGGTGCTAGACGGTGTCGCGGGTGTGGAGGCGCAGACGGAGACGGTCTGGGAGCAGGCGGACAGATACAAAGTGCCCCGCATCGCCTTTGTGAACAAACTGGACCGCGAGGGAGCGAGCTTTGTGAGGGCCTGTGAGTCCATTGAAGCCAGGTTCGGAGTGCAGACGCTGTGTGTGCAGCTGCCTGTCGGAGAAGAAGCGGCGTTTGAAGGATTGCTGGATCTCGTCGACCTGCAGCTGGTCAAGTGGGTGGACAAGGAAGGCGAGCACGTCCAGCGGCTCCCGTTGTTGCCGTCCGCAGGTGGCAAGATGGCGGAGTTGTACGCACAAGCTCTTGAAGGACGACAGACGCTGATTGAGCGTGCGTCGAATTTCGACGAAGAGCTGGGAGAACTGTTCCTGATGGAAGAGGAGATCGATAATGACACGCTCAAGGCGGCGCTGCGTCGTATTACGGTTCAACGTGACATGGCATCGCAAGCGGTCGTTACGCTGTGTGGCAGTGCGCTGAAGAACAAGGGGGTGCAGCCGCTGCTGGACGCGGTGGTGGACTATTTGCCGTCGCCGTTGGATTTGTCTCCGTTTGAAGCGCACACTGTTGCCGGTGGCAAGAAACCCCGTGGCCGTAGTCACGGAGCAGAAAGCCAAGTAGTGCAACTCAAGGCATCGTCTAGCGAACCGCTGTGCGCGCTCGCTTTCAAGGTTCAGCACGACCGTCAGCGTGGACTGGTGGTTTTCTTCCGCGTGTATTCCGGTGTGCTAAACGCCAAGACTCAGCTGCTGAACGCTTCTCGTGGCGGTACGAAGGAAAGGCTGACGAGGCTCATGCACGTGTCTGCGGACGACCAGGAGGCCGTGGAAAGCATCTCGGCTGGTCACATTGGCGCAGCTGTGGGTCTTAAGCACACCTTCACGGGCGACACGCTTATAAGTGCAAAGGATGCGGCCCACCAGGTTGTGCTGCCTGGTGTCCAAATCCCCAAGCCTGTCTTCACGTGCTCCATTGAGGCTGAGTCGTCAGCGAAGCAGAAAGATCTGGACAATGCACTGGAAAACTTGCAGCGCGAGGACCCGAGCTTTGTGGTGACCGTGGACGATGAGACTGGCCAAACGCTCATGTCTGGCATGGGTGAACTCCATTTGGATATTATCAAGGAGCGTCTGCGCAGCGAGTACAAGCTCGAGCCCTCGGTTGGTGCGATGCGTGTGGCATACTTGGAGAGCGTCACGAACTCGGTGGAGCTGCCGTACACGCACGATGTTATGCTGGGCACTGATCGCCACTTTGCAAAGCTTACTGTCCACGTGGACCCGCTGCTTGAGCACCAAGAAGAAGACCAAGCCGGCGATGGCGAGGAGGATGAAAGCAATAGCAATGTGGTGCACTGGAAGAACCAGGGTGCGAAGAAGTTGCCGCATGCCTTCGCACTGGCGATTGAGGAAGGACTGCGAGCTGGACTGAGCCGTGGCGTCCTGACGCCGAACCGTGTTGCGTACGTGAAGGTGACGGTGGACGAAGCTGATTGTGAATGGGATAACGACTCGAGCGCTGCTTCGTTCCGTGCAGCTGCTGCACTTGGGCTGAAGGAGGCTCTCAAGGAGGCCGAACCTGTCATCTTGGAGCCGACGATGAAGCTGGAGGTGCGTTCTCCCGATCGCTGCGTTGGTGACGTTCTTGCCGACTTGAGCTCTCAAAGACGCGCTCATATCCAAGAAGTGGGCTCTGCGTCTGGCGGAGAAGGAGGTGACTCGATTGTCAACCAAGGTCGCTCCATTGTGCACGCGCATGTGCCACTTGCACATATGGTGGGCTACGCCACCTTGCTGCGCTCGAAGACGCAGGGCGAAGCCTCCTTCGGTATCCAATTTCTACGCTATGTCGAGGTGGACCCGGCTACTCGTGACCGCCTCACTGGAAATCTTCGGAAATCGCCGCCAAAGCAGTTCGAGACGCCTACATCAGAGGAGTGAGGCAAGCAATGGGAGACACCAATAGAGTTTTGTGGTCAAGCTCGTGTTCTTCTTACTTCTGCGTGCTCGCCTCTCACTCTTGGTAGAAGTTCCAGACGCAAATGCAGGAATCTGAGCCGACAGACACGAGTTGCCGTTCATCTGGACTCCACGCGAGCGCATTGACTGTATTCGAATGACCACGAGCCGATGCCAGTAGCTCAGAAGAACCGAGATCAAAGAGCTTTACCTCGCAATCTTCACCGCACGTGGCCAGGAACCGGCCGGAGGGGGACACGCGAGCACAAGAAACTTTGAGATGACTGGGGTCCACAATGTGTTGGACTGGCTCAGGCTCATCGCAATCCCAGACGAGGAGCCTGCCGTCGGCACCCGCAGTCACGATCTCCGTCTCGCTGTCTAATCTTTGGGTGATGCTGTGGAAAGCACCTTCGCGAACTTGCTGTGCCACGATACGGCGAGCTCCTTTCAGGTCGTAGATGAAGAGCGCCTTGTCAAGTCCGCACGAGTGCACTCGATGCGGCAGCTTGATATCCACGAGCACTCCGGTCACTCCTCGCTTGTGTTCGTGGAATTGGAGAACCAACTCGCGCGTCGCGAAGGACCAAACGCTCACACCTCCGTCGCTGGCACCACTCACCACGTACTGAGCGCTGCAAGCCACAGCAGTCACCTCACCCCGATGTGCTGTTGCTATGTGCCACTTCGGTTGAGCAGTGGACGCATCATATGCGCGTAGCCAGCCATCGCCCCAACCGGAGATCACTAGCGACGAGTTTGTTGCTGCGTTGGGGTTCTTGGTGATAGTGATGCACAGTCCGGCAACGGCCTCCGTTGCCATGCACTTGAGGCGGTACGTCGAGAGGTCCCAGACGCGCATACTGCCGTCCACAGAAATGGTTGCAAACTCGTCACATGAATCACCAAAGGCGCAGCTCGTAACAGAGCCCAAGTGGCTGCTCGCGAGCTCGGAAGTCACGAGTGTGGAGGTTACGATGTGATACATTTTCCCTGCAGACGTTCCAGCAAACAGTTGGGCTCCACCAGGGCTTATCGATATGCTAGTGATTCCACCAACAAGTTGCACCTGGCCCACGAGGTTCCAGTCCGAGTCACGCCCCATGAGTTTCTTGAGAACGCCGTCGCCAGCGCCCACGTACACATAACCGGAAGCCCCGCATGCCGCAACGCTATGAACCCCGTTCCTCACGACTGGAACTGCGTTGCGGTACACCATGGCGTCGGTGTTGAATACCACAAGCTCTCCAGCTGCAGTGCCTGCCAGCACATCCGTCCGCGTTTGGGTGATGGCGGCACAGAGGTAGGTGCGCGTGATCCCTACGTTGGGCATTGAGAAGGTGGAGACCTCGAGGCGATACTGCATACCCGCAATGTCGTAGGCTAGCTCACCACACAACAGTTGACTCGAGTGTGCAAAGGTGAGAGAATACTTGGGCCGTCGACACTTTTCATCCATCTTGCCCCAGTTGAGGATCGTAACAGGCGTGGGGAAGGCCTTGGTCAGCACGACCTCGGACGTCTACCATGCAACACCAAGACACTACACGTCAGCAACAACCACCATAAGCTCAGGAAAATGTAAACTTACTCGCATATCCCAAAGAATGACGCGGCAATCCTCGGACGACGCAGCCAGGAAGTGGTCGTCAGGGGAGAACGCCATCTGCAGCACGGGACGGAAGAAGCCTTCAAGACGGTAGCGCTCGCGCCCTGACGCCAAATCCCAAATGACGATAAACGCGCCACCTCGATCTGTTCGTCCAGAGTGGGGAGGTACCTGCGCTGAAGCCAGGAACGCTCCCGTACTCGACATACTCAGCACGTTGATCTCTTCCTCGTGTCCACACAGGAGCTCCTGGCTCTGCGAATCGTGTATTTTCCCAATCACCACCGCCGACCCCATGCTGCCAGCACCACAAACACAGCAATTAGTCGCCACAATTCACTAAATCCACACTCTTCCCGTACCAAGTGATGTAGCCGTCCGGGTCCGTCGGATGTGCGTGGATCGTGCTCTTGCCTTTGCCCGTGTACCCGCTAAGATGCTCCAGCTCGAGCGAGAGTCCAGGACGGCTCTGATACATCTCATTGTTGTCGGAGGCGTATATGTTGTCGTAGCCATTGCGGTAGCCGCCGCCTTGCGACGAGGACGAAGTGCTGATGCCACTGCGCGGGTCCGACGGCGTCTTCACGTATCGGTCGTTGCTTGAGCTCAACGCACTGGGCGCGAACAGCTCCGGGTCAATCCCTCGCGTCTGGCGCTGCATAGTGAGGCAGTGGGCTGAATGTCAATTTGGAGCGGTGCGTCGCTTCAAGATCGAGAATCGAGACTGACAGGGGTAACGACTTATGATGCATGTGGTTGGTCTAATTTGGACGTAGACTTTTAAGGAAAGCCGGTGCAGAAGTACGAGGTGACTCAGCAACAATGATCGCAATACTGCACCGAAGCTTCCCCGCTGCATCCAGTCACATGCGATCAGCTATTCCATCACAGTGCGCTTCCAGTGCTCTGCGAAAATGATCTCTTGACCGTCGGTTCAGCCCCGCCCGCAAATCAGGTCGTCTGGTCAAACGTTTCGAGTTTGTACCCATGACTCAAAACACAACCTTTACACAAAGTACACTTATTAACCTCCAATCAATTACGCTGAAAATGTATTTTAGCGAATCACTCATCACCAAGATCGGGCATGAATCTGCGAAAAATACCTCGCACTAAAGAAATAGTCCGCGGCCTATCCACACAAAAGAACAAACGACGATCAGCCGTGAAGCAGAAAGCCGAGGAAGAAGCCCCCGGACGTGCTCGGTTGCGCGGGTGAAAGTTCGTCTCCCAGGACACTTCAGGCGCTCGTACCGGCGTGTGCGTGAAGCAGAGACGCTGCTCTCTCCCGTCACCCAAGTGTGCGTCTCGTCCTCTATCCACAGCCGACGCTATCTGCGCGCGTAGAGAACCATCTCATGCTGCGCGCCAAACACATGGGCTTCAAGAGCGTGCGCCGCGTGGAGGTCAAGGCCGAGACCACGGCGCCCGGGGAGCTGCGCGCACCTAGCGACGCGTCTGGCGCGCGTCTCGGGACGTCGCGCGGTCGCCGCACGCTGCCCAAACTCGAGTTCACAGTGGACGAAGACGGCGCCGTGCTGCACGGTCCGCAACGCGGGTCGCAGTCGCTCTACGCCACGTCCAGTGTCGATCCGACGCCCTTTCACTCAGCTCTGGAGACGGACCTGGCCGCTAGCTTCCAGGCGTTGCATATGCGCGAGTTCCCCAGTCCCCAAGAGGAAGAAGAGACGTGTCCACCCCCACAGATGAAGGAGTGTGTGCTCAACGACACGCGCGCTACGACGATGGCCCTGAAATACGACAATGGCGTGGGGAAGTTCGTGTGCGGCTCGTCCATTGAGCGCTTCTCGGGCCATACAGGCGTGTGTAGAGTACTGGGTAGCAAGAAGTACCCTATTATTCCTCATAGCTTGAGACTGGGGGATCTATTGAGGATCGGATCCGTGGGGCTTGTGGTGTGTGAACTGAATCGCACCACGAGCGACGAGACGGAGGAGGCGCTCACTAACGACCAGTACGAATTCTTGAAGCAGAACTACCTGAGCCTGCCACTGCAGCAGACGTTCCACCCGACAGAGCGAGATCCCGACATGGAGGACACTGGAGAGAATGATGACAAGGACCACGTACGTGTCGGAGGAGACACGTCGGATGAAGGCGAATCGGAAGAGGACAAGGACAGGAAAGGGGGGAGACGATCGAGCGTCGAGGGACAAGACAGCACCGACACGCGCCACAATAATGTACCTTTGGGTGTGGCGGGCACAGCTGTCAAGAGGTTCTGCTACATTTGTTACGACGGAGACGAGGACCCGGACAACAACCCGCTCGTAGCGCCGTGCCACTGTAAGGGCGACACGAAATACGTGCATCTGGACTGCCTCCAGCGCTGGAATAACAACTTGGATGCGGAAGGGACGAACCCGAACCAGAAAGTGTGCGCCGTCACCAACACAGATGGACTGGATGTATGCAGCATTTGCAAGGCTACGTACTTGACGAGTGTGCGTCTGGAAGATGGCCGCGTGGTGTCGTTGCTTGCCAAGAAGTTGCCACCGCCATATGTCACTTTTGCTGTTGTGACGCAACACGAAACGCGGAATCGCTCCACGGCGCTCACCAACACGCGGTTCCAGCTGAGCTTCGCGAAGTAAGTGTGGATGAGGGGTTCAAGATGGATCTGTTGCGCTGGGTGGCTCATGATGTTGTGTCTGTATGTGTAGCATGCCGCGGAACCAGCAATTCCTCACCATTGGCCGCTCCACCACGAACAACATGACTCTGCGCTACCGCACGGTGTCCCAGCTGCATGCCAAGATCAAATTTCAAGATGTAAGTGTTCCAACCTACAGTGTTCGGACATGATGCAAATGTTTCTGTGGTTCTGACATTTGCTTTGCGTTATCAGAACCACTTTTTACTCTATGACGCCTCAAGCTCGAATGGTACCATGCTGTTCTTGAGCAAGCCTTTGGAGCTGGACTGGAATGAGACAATGCACGTGAAGATCGGACGTACCATCCTGACACTCAAGGCCAAGAAGAAATGGAAATGGGGTGGAACAGGGTCGGGGGATGAAGAGAACGAAGACGGAGGCCGCGCATCTTCACCGCGTATCAATGGGAACCCTCGAGGGTCCGAGAACCGCCTTTCAAGCCCGGGGTCAGTTGCGACGGGTAATGATTTTGATATGGGCGGCAACAGTGCCATCAATGACCCAAGTGCCGAGCTGGTGGCTGTACCATTTGCAAGCCATCTACCTCGGACATACACAGCGCCTAATGTGTTGAGCTCGCGCTTCAACCGGAGTGCACCGCCCAACGCGCTGACGGCTCGGCCACTCCGTCAGAGGTCACTATCAAACATTGCTCCTGTCATGCTGCACGAAGACAACAACGCGGATGTGTTTCATGTGCCTTCTGTGTTTCTGGACGAGCTAGAGGCGGACGAGCCCGACACATTCACGACGCAGGCTGTTCGAGAACCGGTGGTGCTGCCTGTACCATCGAGGAGTTTCCGTGATGTTGCCGCCGAGAATGCGTCGCCCTCATTGACGTCTCAGCTGGCTGGCGAAGGTGTCGTTGACGCCAGTACCCATGCTCCAGCACGGACCCGCCAGGAGTTGCCTACTCAACGGCGCGGACTCTACGACATGATGGACTCGTTGTCCGAACGCGGGACAAGTCCTGTCGTAGCTTCTGCGGCAGGCTTGATGGAACAGGAATAACGATGGGGTTGGTGTTATTGCCGTTCCTCTCCCTATTGCCTCTGTTGGCTGGCGACGTCGCGGGGTGACTGGCGCCTTGTCTTTGGATGCTGCGCAGCGGCGTGTGCTCCTACTCGTATATTTAACCACAGAAGGATCGGCAAGAGCACCGCACGTAAACCACCTCAAAGACTGTGCACATTTTCATTTTGCTCCAGATTTTGTCTTGTAACTACGTAGTACTTCAAGTATAACCTACTGCTTGTCGGTAAGAAGTTGTACAGCTAAAATAGGTAACAACATGTAAGCATTGGCATGAACGTCCTATAGTGAGCGCTCCCACAGCATTTTGAAACTGCCCAACTGATCACGTTTCGAAGCGTGCATTCACGCAAACATGACACGAGGTCCTTGTCGCCTTCCAATCTTAGTGTCACTTGCCCAACGCCCCAAACTCGAGCTACTCCAAGCACTCGGTCAGTTGATTAGCAGGTCATTTTGACCAGAACCTCTTGGCAATGCCCAGTCCGCAGCAGAGGTTCGCACAGGCGTGGGAGCGTACGCAAGTGGAGCTCCATGGCACCTATTCCCCCGATCGAGTGCTGGCCTTGGCAAAGTACACGCGTGAGACGGGTTGGCCTCACATCATGATGGTTCTGCTGGTAACCCCACTGCCGTGCCTCCTCATCACGGTGCTGAGTGACGTTTTCCCGCTCGAAGAACCATCCGAAGGCATTAAAGCCAACAAGATGTTCCAAGTCCGACAATACTACAGCTACGTGGTCATGAGCTTCCTATGCGCCCAACAGTTCCGGACCAGCGTCCGCGCACTCCCGTACCCAAACTGGAGAGTGGCAAGAAATACCGTCGTGGTCGCAGCGCTCACAATCGCTGTGCTGTACGGATACGCGCTCTGGGTCGGGTTTCCAGTGCCGTTTTCGATCGTTATCGCGATGCCAGCGTGGGTTGTCATTATCACGGTCTCCATGGCCATCGAGTGGCTCCGACTGATTCAACAGAACCCTGGCACGGGAACGATGGTGATCAACACGGTCAAGGTCTGGCTGTGCGAAGTACTGCTTGTGGTCACATACCCACCGTACTTCTACGTCTTCACGACGCTTTCCAAGACGGGGCAAATGTTCTTTGCCTCACTGTTACCCGTGATCAAGCTGATCATGCGGAATATTTTCACTCTAACGGTGGTTCACTTAAGCGATGAGATGCCCGAAGTCATCGTGTTCAACTCGGAAGTCTTCAACGCGTTGTTCGTGTCGTACTGCATGCAGAATTCCCCCTCTTTCGGCACAACTCTGATGGTCACTGCTGCCTTACTGATCCAGTTGGCCATGTCACTTCGAGATGTGAACGACGCTGTCCGCCGTATGGAGCAGATAGGCAGACAACTCGCCCATGAAGATGTGTACAATGAGCCTCGCAATGCTACACCGAAGTCAAGTGTCGGAGCGCACGTTTTAACCTGTTTGGAGCGTGCAGAAAGCATGATACTGGACCAGCAAGATGCGCCTCAGGACCAAGGTATCAAGATGGCCCTCACTAACCCGCGTAGACGGTCCTCGGTCAAGTCACCCGACAAAGTAGCGGATACTTGCGAAATGAATGGCAAGATGGTGGATGAGGATTTCAACTTTGAGTCTCCACCCACGATGCGACTTCATGGAGGAGCTCGAATTCAACCAGCACCCGAGAATGCTATGAAACCTCGCGACTCAAAGGCGGTAACAGCTACCTCACTGCAGTATATTCTGGAGGTTCGAAGACTTCTCTACCTGACTGAGTTTCTCGTCCTGATTAACTACGTAGGCGTATTCATCCCGCTAGTTTTCTGTAAGTATCGTGCTATTTGCTGATTGCTCGTCGAACCTCACGAGTTGCTATGGCTTTTTCCGAATAGCGATTTACATGGCTGTCATGTTCTCACTACCCAACCGACTGTACTACGCCCAACTGGCGGAATTGACAAAGGACGAGCTCTACAGTGCGCTGCAGAACGTCATGTTTAACTGTTCTCTTAAGCTCGTGGCACTGGTACTTTTGTGCTGGCTGCTGCAACACAGACTTCGGTTCTCGGCCATTCACCAGCTAGCGTTCGTCTTGGAGAAGCAGTGGCCAGGTGTGCAGACCAAAATCTGTTTCTGGGTCTTCTACAACGTACAGGCGTCGCTGCAACACCACGGTACGATGACAACATTTATTCGTTTTCTTGGTCAACTGACCACTACTTTGCCACCCAGGTTTCGACTACACTTTCAAGTTTGGGTGGTTGAACGAAGATCCCACCTCATCGATGAGCAATTCCACAAATACCTAGACGATAAGAGTTGTTCCCTTTTTACCTAGAGCTGTCGAAATCCTTTGCATAAAATTACCACCACATCTTTTGGGAGGGATTCCAAAGACCGCTACTAGTCCAATCAAACCCTCCTTATGATTGCACGAGTACAGCACGACTAGCATGGAGCGCTCTTCAGCTTTGCTTGATTCCTCCATCTCATTCATCAATTTACTCCACCAAGCTCACCACCACCACCAACCATGGCCAAGTTCGCCTTCTTCGCTGCTCTTCTCCTGGCTGTCGCTACCGCCATCTCCGTCCCGTTGGAGTTTGCTCCGGTCGATTCGACGGACGGAAGTACCGCTCTGAACACCACGTTGGAGGAGCGTTGCTGCCTGTAAGCGTTCCCACTCACCCAAAGCTGCGACCAACCGTAGCTTGATGCAACTACATCCTGTAGGAGCTCCGTGAACCAAACGGTAAGACTGTTATCCTCCACGGCATTGATAAATCAGCTAAAAGAAGCAGCAACTATCCAATCCAGGCTCGATGCTGCTTTACTATTAATCCAGTCTGTCTCTGTTACTTGGGAGACGTGGGTGCAAGCAGAATGCATTGAAATATGAACGCGTGGTCGTATCCTGCAATATACCAAGCACGATCGATGAAAAAATGAGCATGATTTACTCGATCTTCAACAAGTGGGCTTCTAAAGTAGATTATACCAGTTGGGACTCCCAACTGGGGGACATGAATCTGCTCTTAAATAGAGCTATCAGAAAGACAACCCGACGAATGGAACCAAATTCAGTATTAGTGCGAATACTTGGCCCTCGACCAGAGAAACACGAATTTCACTTCGATACGAATTCGTTCAGCGCCGCAGTCGCTGAAAACGAGTTTGGTGAAAGACAATCAACTTGCAAAGGAGGAATCCACGTTACTGCGTGATAGTACACCACGTATTCTTATCGTTTGTTTTACGGAGCTACTCATGGGTGTAGTTATCTCAAGTTACGGAAGGTCGAAGCTTTGGGTGAGTGGGAACTTTTACAGGCAACAACGCTCCTCCAGCGTGGTGTTCACCGCGCCACTTCCTTCGGTCGGATCGAAAGGAGCAAACTCAGGGACAGCTGAGGCCTTGCCTTCGACGGAGAGGGCGGTGCCGATGACCAGGAGCAGAGCAGCGAAGAAGACGAGCTTGGTCATGGTTGGTGGTGGTAGTGAGTTTGGCGAAGCAAGTTGGCGAATGACTTCGAGACTAAAGTAGTCGGGGTGAACAGATCGAGCTGTTTATTGCAGAGTGCTGGTGCAATCCTGTTCATCACTAACTTTGAATCTCGCACAAATCCGAAGTTATGCTTGTCCGATCTGATGAATCATTCTTGCCACAAGTAAATCAAACACTTCGTAAGTCACCATCAGCGGTCTTCCAAAACTTGCAAGGAGGCAACCAGCCTCTCCATGCGCTTGAGGCTGACAGGACTGGTACCGCTGGTAGTACAAGCATAACTACGGATTTGTGCGAGATTCAAAGTTAGTGATGAACAGGATTGCACCAGCACTCTGCAATAAACAGCTCGATCTGTTCGCCCCGACGCTACTTTAGTCTCGAAGTCATTCGCCAACTTGCTTCGCCAAACTCACTACCACCACCAACCATGACCAAGCTCGTCTTCTTCGCTGCTCTGCTCCTGGTCATCGGCACCGCCCTCTCCGTCGAAGGCAAGGCCTCAGCTGTCCCTGAGTTTGCTCCTTTCGATCCGACCGAAGGAAGTGGCGCGGTGAACACCACGCTGGAGGAGCGTTGTTGCCTGTAAAAGTTCCCACTCACCCAAAGCTTCGACCTTCCGTAACTTGAGATAACTACACCCATGAGTAGCTCCGTAAAACAAACGATAAGAATACGTGGTGTACTATCACGCAGTAACGTGGATTCCTCCTTTGCAAGTTGATTGTCTTTCACCAAACTCGTTTTCAGCGACTGCGGCGCTGAACGAATTCGTATCGAAGTGAAATTCGTGTTTCTCTGGTCGAGGACCAAGTATTTACACTAGTTCAAGATGTACGTCTCTCTGTTCGATGAGCAGATCCACTCACAACTGAAACAATCTGCTTTGAAGTATACTTATAAACCCTTTTCAGTACATTATCTCATCTGATGAAAGTCGTTGATAAAAATGGTACGGTGGTCAACGTTTATTTTCAGTGTTCTCACACTTGCCAAGATTAGAATGAGAACCTGACTCACGACGATCAAAGTGCTCTGATCTGCTACGCACTTTATTCTATCTGTGTTCGTGTTTTCTTCTAATCTTCTTCATGATGCCCTTGCACCAACGGTTGATCGAGGCATGGGAAGCGACTCAAGTGGAGCTCAATGGAAGCTACTCGTCTGAACGAGTTAGTGATCTTGCCCGCTACACACGAGAGACGAGCTGGTTCCACATTCTCGTTGTGATTTTACTCACTCCGTTGCCGTGTTTGTTGGTTACAGTGGCAATCGATACGCTGCCACTTGTGGATCCATCCGAAGGTAGCAAAGCCAACAAGTTCTTCTGGCTACGCGAATACTACACGTTCCTAGTAATTACTTTCCTCGCCATCGAGCAGTTCCGCTACAGTTTGCCTATACTCCCGTACCCTCTTGGACGAGCAATATTTCACACAGCTATCGTGTCAGCGCTCACCGTGGGGCTGATGTATGGTCTCGCCCTGTTTATTGGATTTCCATTACCATTCTCGATTTTGTTTCTGACACCTCCGTGGCTTTCGTTTATCGCGTCTTTCCTGGTGATTCAGTGGCTCAAGAAGATTCGGGAGACGCCAGGAGCCGTGGCATGGCTGATCAACGTCATTAAACTGTGGATATGCCAAGTGCTGATGGTTTTTATTTACCCTCCTTACTACTTCGTCTTCACAACGCTATCCCCGAACGGACAAACAGCGTTCTCAATGCTACTGCCAGTTATCAAGTTGATAATGAGAAATATCTACGTCAAGACCGTTGTTCACTTGAGTGACGAGCTGCCTGAGGTCATCACGTTCAACATCGAGATTTATAACGCCCTTTTCATCTCCTACTGCATGCAGAACTCACCGTCGTTCGGAACTACATTGATGGTGACAGCAGCGCTTTTGGTGCAGTTGGCAATGTCTCTTCGAGATGTTTATGATGCTACGTATCGAATGGAACAAGCTGGGAAACTACTTGACGAGGAGCATGACTTAATCATGAAGTCGAGTGTTGGCGGACGAAAGCTGAATGCTTTGCAGCGGGCTACGTTGTTACTTGGCGATCCAGCACAACAAGGAACAAAACGAATGAGCAATATACACGTAAGATCCGCGAACAATCTCCCACATCCTCTTGCCCAGGACAATGACAAGGCTCTAACCAGAGCCCATAAACCAGATAATACGAATCCTGTAGGAGATCGAGATTTTAAGTATGAAGCCCGATGTACACTTCAGATGCAGCCACCGCTTGGAGCTCGCATCCAACCTGCACCAGAGCATGCGAACAAGTCCAAACGCGCTTCGCAAGAGCTGGCACCTACGTCGCTTCAGTACGTGGTGGAAGTGCGACGACTTTTGTATCTGACCGAGTTCCTCGTCCTGATCAACTACGTTGGTGTCTTCATCCCGCTCATATTCTGTAAGTGCTTTAGTTTGCATTAATATTATAGCTCGAGTTCTTACTTTTGGTGGATAGCAATCTACATGGCGGTCATGTACCAACTACCCAACCGAATGTACTACGCGCAGCTGGCCGACTTGACCAAGGACGAGCTCTATCTAGCTCTCAAGAACGTCATGTTTAACTGCTCCCTCAAGTTACTCGCCTTGATCCTGCTGTGTTCAGTTTTACAGTGCAAGCTGCGATTCTCGGCGATTCACCAGCTCGCGTTCGTGCTGGAAACGCAGTGGTGCAGTGTGCAGACAAAAGTGGTCTTCTGGGTCTATTACAACGTGCAAAGCTCGCTGCAGCACCAAGGTACGGAACGTTGAAATGTTCGAAGTCAAATGTGTCATGTCCGCTCTTACAACTCTGGGAATGTGCAGGCTACGACTACAATTTCCACTTCGCGTGGCTGCGGCAGGGTAACTCGACCTTCTCACAAACTCCATAGAACACTTTATTTTCTTGATAGACTCTTCTTCCTGCACTTGAACGTTCAGTGGCACGACACGACACAGACGTGGAGCTCTGGTTGATGCAGGCTCGGGTGGCGCGGCATCTCATCACAAGCAGCACTTGGCCTCAGCCGAAATGACCGTGTCGGTATGTTGAGCTTCGAGCTGAATCGCGTGCACTGCGACGACGAGCAACAGGGCGAACGTGACGACGAGAAGGAGCTTGTTCATGGCTGCGGAGGTTCGAAGAGCTTGTGCGCTGCAGGAGTCGAATTGAGGAGTGAGAAGCTCGGGACTAGAGCACGTACGTCGTCTCATCGGCGAAGCCTGGCAGTCATCCAGCCAAAAATCTGGTGTCAACAGCTCCGCCAGTGCTGATCCGGCCTTCGATAGTTCCCAGAGTGACCAACACCCAGTCTGGATGTGTGGGGGCCCCACACTTGGACTTGCGTCAGCAACGTGCGCACCCTTCTGTGTCGTGGTGTCCTTCAGCGTCCACCATCGTCCACATGTGTCAACCTGCCCGACCGACGTGAGTGAGTAGTACTCACTGAGTAACACTTTTTAGGTATCTGATACCGCCGAGCTCCCGGGGGCGGCACAACCAAAGACGCCGGCCAAGACTCGAGAGATGAAGACTGCGCGTGACTGCCGAGTGCTCGTCGTGGGCGGTGGCGTGATCGGTCTCACGTCGGCCTTTGCTCTGCTACAAAGCGGCTTTACGAGCGTCCGCATCGTCGCTGAGAACTTCGAGGCCACCACGTCCCACGTGGCAGGCGGTCTCTGGATGCCGTTCGCCCTGCCCGATGGAGTGGACACCGCTAGGCCTCGCAGATGGTGCGAGGTGACGTATGCGTGGCTCAAGACGCTGCGTCAGCAACAGGGGGAGACGTTGGGGATCCACGTGGTTCCAGGCGTCGATGTGTCTGCTGTCGATGCTCCTCCAGTGGTGAGAAAGACGGCAAATGGGAGGGTTACGATGAGAATGCTCACTGTGCTGACGTGTGGATAGGTCCATCCGTATTGGGCTCACTGCGTCGACAACTTCCGCCTTTTGAGCGAGGAGGAGGCCAATGAGGTTTCAACTGGAGCCACGCACGGCTTCGCCTTTGACCCTCTCATCTACAACCCCAAGTACGTCTGGTTACACTTGAAGAAGCGATGTGGATCATTGACAGGGATGTGGTGCAGGCCGTTCATGCAGTGGCTGCACAAGGAGATCGCCAAGCTCGGAGGCACGTTCGAGCAGCGTCGAGTCCAGTCCTTGGACGAGGAAGACTGCGACCTGCTGGTGAACTGCTCCGGTAAATGGTCACCTTCGCATTGGCTTGGCAAGTAACAGAGTGGTTTAATGACTTGAGTGGATTTGCTCCGACAGGCTTGGCGGCGAAGGCCTTAGCTGGAGATGAGACGATGTTTCCGATCCGCGGCCAGATCATCAACGTGCACAACCCAAAGCTGGACAAGCTGAAGGTCTCAGTTGACAAGAACGGGCAGCACGCGTACATCATCCCGCGTCCGAATGGAGATATCGTTCTGGGTGGAACTGCGCAAGAGCACAACTGGAACGCTGAGAGCGACGAACGTGATGCCGATGGCGTGTGGGAACGCTGCTGCCGTCTCTGGCCTGAGGTGCGCAACAGCAAGGTGATCGCCAAGATGGCGGGGCTTCGTCCTGGTCGCACTGGAGGCGTGTGTCTCGAAATGAAGCCGACTCCAACCAAGTGTGGAGCTCTGGTGATCCACAACTACGGCCACAGTGGATCGGGCCACACGCTCCACTGGGGATGTGCGCAGGAGGTCGTTGCTCTCGCTAAGCAGCGCTTTCCTGAAAGTCCTTCCAGCAAGCTGTAAGGCTTCTTCCTAGGAACCTGTGGTGACCTCGCAGTTGTCAAAACGATGTCAAATCTCTCCAGATCGGCGTGGAAACGGACACCAACACACTGAAGCTCGAGATCCGAATGTAAAAGTTTCTCGCAGGAGGTTTCACCTCCAGAATTTACCTAACAGTGTTCATAAAAACATTTCCACCTACTCGAACTTCTTGAGGTCGGCGTGGCTCCACTCCTTGAGTCCCTCAGCACCGCTCTCGTAGTCCGAGACCATGCCCTTCGCCACCGCCTTGACCGAGATTTGGTACGTCTACAACAACAAATACATAAGTGTCAGCTTTTACTGTCCCCACTGTTACCCCAGTGCAACACCCACCCCAGGAATCATCCAGCCGAACATCTTCTCGGTGCCTCGCAGCAAGTTCCCACGCTGCAGCATCCCTGGTCGGAAGATGGAGGTGCGCCCGAACTGAAGTTGCTGCACCTTGTCCTCCACCTCGCCCTTCGTCTGCGGGTACAGGAACCAGCTGTCCTTGTTGGCGCCCTGGGACGTCAGCAGCCCCATGTACGGTACTCCTGCTGTCTTGCTCAGCTCAGCAAACTTGCTCACGTACTCGAGATCCACTGCAACACAATTCGTTAGCGCAACTTCAGTGACTTCTAGAGCCCAACTACCTTTGCGGAAGGCCTCAGCCGAGCCGGCATCTTTGCGGGTGGTTCCTAGGCAGGAGAAGGCGGCGTCCACCTTGTCGGAAGCCTTGATATCGGCCTCCGAGAGACTGTTGAAGTCCACCTGGCGCACCTCCAGCTTGTCCTTGGCGGCAGCGGCGTCCAGCGACGGGAATGTGGCACCCCAGGCCGATTCCGGCACGTCTCGGCGCGCCAGAGCGATGACTTTGGCGCACTTGGGGGAGGACACGAGTTCAACCACGAGGTCGCGGCCTACAGCACCTGTGGAGCCGATCACGAGCGCAACGTACGAGGACATGGAAGCTTGAGTTGGTAGCTCTTGCGGGTCAATGGAGACTTTGAAAATGACTTTTGCTCAATGAGATGAGGTGTGTGACATGAGACGTTTGGGCGCGCAATCAAAACGCTCATATTGAAATCAAGTCAAGTACACACATACAGATACAGAGGCCCCTCTCAATAAGCGCAGAGTTGTCGTTGAATCGATTTTGGAGGGAATAGATATACGCAAGCAGATCTGTACAGGCTTATTTCTCATCTATGATCAGAAATACCGGGATATTGAAACGACGAGGTGCGCTTATTGAGAGACACCTCCGGACTGCGGAATGATTGCCAGTGTCTACATGCATCTTTAGTTTTTTTTTAAATCTTAACTGCGTGTGGTGAAGGTGTGAGAGTTTCATGTGTGGGTAGTCCCTCGAGCCGGCGACCTTGATGCTACTGCCTTCAATGTAAGCTTAACCAATTGTCCAATTCGCTGTAAGGATGTGGAGTACTCGTGATGGAGGACATTAGCTTGTCGATTCGTACCATTTCCAATAAGGTTTCACGTACTCTCAGAAACTCGATTCCAGTTCCTTGCGTTTTTCGAGGAGGACGTGCTTGAGCCACGGGGTCGGAAAAGCGATAACTGAATCAATGACAAAAATGTCTGAGTGCGCCTGTTCTGTTTAATGCCTAGAAAATAAAAACATATTTCCTAGCTTCGAGAGATTGTATTTATCAGCTACAAGCAAAGTCTTTCGAATAAAATCGATGACACCCTCGAGGTAAGACTAGCGGTTCCTACGAAACGTTGCCAGGGTTGATGGGGCGACGGATTCTGCGCGGAAGTGTAGGCCTGTTTTCCTTGGGAGTCAAAGCTCGGAAGAAACGCCACAAAAAATTGTTCATTGGCGTGTTGTACTTGCCCGAAAACGTCTTCTTGAGCTTTCCCGCGACATCGGCACTGACAGCACGTTCCTCTTGGCCGTCCGAGCCAGAGTTATCGTCGCCCGAGTCGTTTTCTGCAGTATCGCTCTCATCGTCGATGCCCTTGGAGAGGATCAGGTACTCCTTGCCGCCCTCCTGGTAGTACACGCCATCCAGTAGTTCTTTTGAATTGGGGCCCATGATCGTGAAAGTTTTCTTCGTTGCCGACTCAGCCACGGTTGTTGCAGCACTTGGGTTTACGAGAAGAATGAAGATGGTGGTCAACACAAGGTAGGCTCGCATGGCTTTAGGCAGGTTGAAGAAATACGCTCGTGGTCGAATCGGTTGTGAGTGCCGGGGTACCGCCTTCGAATGAGACTTTCGATGGACTTCGCCTAAAAGCACCACTACATATAGTCGCATGTATTACGGTGTGAAGCTCTCACCGTAATACACCCAAATAAACGTGACGAATCGTCGTCAAACAATGTCTGTTTCGGTAAATCTCGCGATCTCACTACCGGTAGGACTCACCTACACAGCAAACCAACGCATCGTCCGCCCACTTCTAAATTATATCAACGCGTGCTCTGATCTCGAGATTGCAAAGCTTGAAATTGAGTTGATATTCAGACAATTTACAGATCTGTTGTACTATAATATATTGTATTCATAGTCAATTGTGTACTTTAACACTAAAATGGCTGAAATCGTACTTGTACCTTGTAGATATACATGTAGTTCGGTTGGTGGAGAGTTGCTCGCCTGAATTCTCAAGTCATCATGTTCACTTCTATTTCTACAATACACTCTCATCCGTCACGCAACTATCTCCTCGGGGTTTTCTATATATCAATATCGTTTGCTCGTAACAAGCTAGAGGCATTCTTCGCAAACCAGAGTTCGATGTGTGATGAACATCTAAGATGACCACCTAAGCATAATACAGGCGTAATATGTGTACCGCTTCAGATCTGGAATGTACAGTGCTTCCCTCTCACTCGCTCGTGACTTCTTAAACATAAGCTCATTCTTCAAGTCGCTCTCAAGCTCTCACGCAGCACGGGTCCCGCCTTCACACGGTGGACAACATCATGTGCATCGGCAACTTGGTGATTGTGGCAGCGGCTACTCTTCTTGTTGGCACAAGCGATCTACCAGCCGATAGTGAATCGGTAACGAAGAGGTATTTTACGAGCACGTCTCCTGAAACCAACAGCACATGCGAGGGGGTCAATAACAAGAAAGACAAGTTAGCTGGCTCGTCGAACGAGACTGACTCTGCAGAAGATGAGTCTGCTCGACAGGAGGAACGTGCAGGGCTCAGTGAAGCCGTTTCAAAGCTGGGAAAAATCACAGCAACAAATGCTGACTCCGCGGTGAACAAGATTCTCTCCGCCGTGTTCAAGAAACTGGTACCATCAGACCGCCAAGTGAATGACCTACGTAAGGGCCCTGCCCGTCATCATCCATGGAGGGTGGAGGGATAAGTACGATTGAGGACCTTGAAAATACCATTTCGCTGTGAGTGTTCCGATGAGTTAATGCAAGCACTTCAAGTAGAAATCCGCAGCATTAACATCTATTTGTCGGGCACGATCACAAGTGTCCGGGTCAAAGTTGTGCGTGGACGAAATGGAGCGTACACAACTCCTTCGTTCCAACTCAACGATGACGAATGTAGCAATCATCCAGCCGACACCGTACGGGGCTTGAACGAAACCCACTGACTACGGAAAACTAATACCAATCATGAAAAAACAGGTTGCCCAAGATTTCGCTAATCGTGCCGTTGATCAGAGTCGCGCCAACCATGAACGACTGCACAGGAGAACCGGCGGTGTACGAAATGCCCACTATCCGGTTAAAGCATACGTACGCCACCACTTGATGCATCGTACGCGTACAGATGAGGTCCCACATCGCTTTCACGTACTCTCGAAATTCGGCTTCTTCACCTTGATGAGGAACCACGTGGCAGATATATCGTGAACCAGGATGATCATCAACTGTGGAAATGAGAGGGAGAAGTCGAAGTCGCCTCATACTCTTCCCCATTGAAAGCGAAACCCGTGGTGGTCTCGCCCACACTTCGAAACACTGTTCTGACTGTGTAGATGGTCTCCGACTCAGCGTGTAATATGATATATCTGTCGGTTCTGGCTGCTCGAAAAATACTTTACTAGTCACGTCGCTGCCGAGAAACAAAAACAAAAAAAATGCCATACGCATGTATCGTGTGCGGTAAAGTTGTGTAGTTTCACAATGCAGTCAGTTCTCCGAACCGTGTCCTTGGTGATGCACCCACTTGAACAGTATCATTGGTGGGAGAGTAGGTAGGAACCTCGGTCCGATTTTAGTTTTTGTTAATCGGGCTTCTCACGGTAACAATGTGTAATGATAGCAGAGACTGGCAGCAATTGAAGCTCATCACGTCATTAGTTGTTCTCAACCTTACAGCTCAGATTGTTTGTTGCTGGCGGCAACCGTAGTCTCATGCTGCTTCAGATCAGCGTTACTCCACTCCTTCAACCCCTTGCCACTACGTTCGTAGTCCACAAGCATTCCCCTCGCAATGGCATGAGTCGTAACCTGAATAACAGAGAAGTAAATTACGTCATTACCTTCCCCCCCCCCCCCCCCCTCAAGGATTCACTACAAAACGTACACTGGGTAGGAGGTAGCCGGCGATGGACTCCACGGTGCGTGCGAGCTCGCCACGATTAATAAGTCCCGGTCGGAAAATCGATGTCCTCTCAAAAGACAATTGCTTGATACTCTCCTCCACTTCCCCCTTCGTCTGCGGGTACAAGAACCAACTGTCTTTGTTTGCATTCTACACAAAAATCCAGAAAAATGCATCAGACTCAATTCGCCTCAAATCCAAGCACCAACACACTGTACACTGGCAGTAAGCAGCCCGAAGTAGGGGACCCCCGCGTCCTTCGCCAGTTCTGCAAACTTGGCCACGTACTCGAGATCCACTGTCCAAACACACAAAATTCAGTTCCAGATCCCCAAAATATCCCAAAAGCCATCAACCTTTCCGAAAAGCTTCGGCCGACCCCGCATCTTTACGAGTCGTTCCCAAACATGAGAACGCGGCGTTAACGTCCGCCGGGACCTTCTTCCAATCGTGATGCAGCTCGTCAAAGTCCACGGGAACAATTTCCAGCTTGCCATGAGCCGCACTCACGTCCATGGAAGGGAACGCGGCGCCCCACGAGGTTACGGGGATTTCCCGGCGTGTGAGTGCAACCACTTTGGCGCATGAAGGAGATTGCACCAGTTCGGCCACCAGGTCGCGACCGACAGCGCCTGTAGCGCCCTGTACCAGAGCGACGTATCCCATCTCGAAAATAAAATGATGCAAAAAGGTAAAGCTTCGAGCAACTTGTACGCAACATAACATATGTTGCAATTAAGTCACAAAGAAGTTGCTTGAACGGCTAATGGTAGCGGCCTTGTCAACTCCCCTGCGTGCCTGGAAATCGGCCCTTGCGGTATGTTTGCGGTGTGTGGAGGCTGAACACTTTTGGGGCGACACATAATCGTTGATTATGAAAATCAACGAGTGAATCACGCAGGTTTGGCCGAAGACATAATGCGTTGTGCTTGTGACTGCGGTCGCTCTACTTGCCGTCTCCGATGCATCCCAAGAAGCAACGGAGGCGTCGACCAAGAAAACGATCGCGGTTGTTGAGTATTGTTGGCGGTTCTGGCATTAACCTGGCCCGGCACTTTTTTCTTTTCCCACGTCTGTAGCATCAGATCTGATTCCGCAAAACTTTTTTTTTCTGGTGGAGTAAACCCACTCAGTGTAGTTTCTTCGAGCCATGGGCTCTGCGCGTGTGTACGCCGCATTGGGCACGAATCTCGGTACGCCCTACCTCATCTTATCCACCCACTATACCTGTTTATCCAACCGTTCTACCTTTCCCCCCAGGCGACAAGGTGGCGAATCTGGAGAATGCGCTGGCCATGCTCACATCGATGGTAGGGCCGGTAGAAGCCACCTCCCGACTCTACACCACGGCGGCGCAGTACGTAGAGGACCAGCCAGCCTTCCTCAACATAGTGGCCAGACTCCAGACGGAGCTGAAGCCTATGGAGCTGCTCGGAGCCTTCAAGACAATCGAGAGGGAGATTGGGCGGACGCCGTCACTCCGGTGCGGACATAATAGAGAGTCAGAAGAGGTGGAACGAAGGGTGGAGTCACTAACTGTTACTGTTTTTGTGCGGACTTAACAGATGGGGACCCAGACTTATCGACGTGGACATTTTGCTGTATGATGATCTGGAACTCACAACCGACACAGAGGAGGGGCCTCTTATTGTGCCCCACGAACGCATCGCCGAGAGGGATTTTGTCCTCGCTCCACTCTGTGATTTGGCTCCTGGTAAGATGCACTGTGGATTCTGAGTGTTTTAGAGAAAGGGTCTGACACGTTTGCTGTTGTTCTGCTGTTGTAGATCTGCTCCATCCTGTGTTGAAGCTGCCGATGCAAAAGTTGTACGACTCGCTGAAGGAGGTTGAACAGCGGTATGTCGCCCCGGTGCCTATGCTGCCAGTTGATAAGACGGCGCCGTGGCCGCTTGGGACCAAAACTTTCGTCATGGGTATTGTGAATGTGACACCCGACAGCTTTAGCGACGGAGCAGATATGGAGACGGTTGCTGATGCAGTGAAGAAGGCACTGGAGATGGATTGTGCAGGTGTGGACATTATCGATATTGGTGGGGAGTCCAGTCGACCCGGGGCGGAGTCTGTGACCGTGGAGGAGGAGTTGAAGCGTGTGCTGCCGGTGATTCGTGGTATCCGCGAACAGAGCAAGATCGCGATCTCGATCGACACCACGAAGGCAGAAGTTGCACGCCAAGCAGTTGCGGCGGGTGCCAATGTTGTCAACGATATTTCAGCGGGCTTGAAAGACCCCGACATGCTTGGTGCGGTCGCCAAGTTACGCGTTCCGGTAAAGACTGCCTAGATGTCACTAGGATGGTTCCAGTACTCAACATACTTCGGTGCTCTAACTATTGATATGCTTGTTATTTGTTAGATTGTGCTCATGCACATGCGAGGCACGCCGAAAACGATGACCGGCCTCAAGGTTTGATCTGAAATGTGCTACAATCATGTTGATTTCTCAACTGATGTTGTTTACCGATGCAGGAATACGAAGATGTGGTGGGCGAGGTAAGCGGAGTGCTCAACGAGCGTGTAGCTGCTGCAGAGGCAGCAGGTATTTTCCGCTGGAACATTGTTCTGGATCCAGGAATTGGCTTTGCAAAAGCACGCGTTCTGAACCTGAAGCTGCTGCGAAAGCTTTCGACAGTTAAGCAGACATGTCATGCTCTGCCCCTACTGGTGAGTAAATGCTGCGTAGTCTTTTTTTTGCCGTGAATTAACTGATGATGTGGTATGCATGCAGGTGGGATCGTCTCGCAAGGGTTTCATTGGCGAGATTTGTGGCCGTCCTGATCCGAAAGACCGTTCTTGGGGTACCGCTGCCACATGCAGTGCTGCCATCCAACAAGGGGCGGATATTCTACGGGTACACGATGGTGCCGAGATGGTTGATGTCGCCAAGATGTCGGACGCTATTTGGCGTGAAGAGTAGAAGTATTCACGTTGTGATAGACTCGAGATGGACTCGAGGAATAGAACACAGACCACCCCACTTTGTATAGGCTCATAGCTATTTTTTGATCAACGTTGAGCTGGTGGCGTCGATTCCTGGGAGCCTACGCCTTATTTCCATCTCATCAAGGCGGCGACAAGCCGGAACTCGCGTCAAGAATGGCAGACAGCGACCAGGACAGCCTCCGGAATGCTGAGCTTACGAACGAGAGCGAGACCCCGCACTTCGACGCTCTGTTTGCGCAATACGACACTGGCAACGGGTAAACTCCGCACATTGCTCACAACTGCTCGGTTTAGATTGAATAACTAGTGAGACCGTTTGTCATAGCATCTTCGGCACGGAGCACCTCGGCAGTTTGCTGCTTGATATGGGCTTTAACGCGTCGCCTAAGGTCCTAGACCGTGCTCTCGATGATATGGACCCGAACGCAACGGGTGAGATCGCCAAGTTATCGTTCCTGGAATGGTTTGAAGAGAACGCAGACGACATCGACGATACACCTCCTGGACGCCCTGCCCAAGCATCAATGCCCATCTCACCGCACTCTCAGCAACAGGATGAAGCCGACTCAGAGCTGGAGAGTGCGATGCTTGATGCCAAGAAACAACGCAGGCAAGCAGAGGTTGATGCCCAATTACTAGCGAATCGGTTGGCTCACCTCCGAGCGGAAGACGCTCGAGCACAGAAGCGTATCGAAGAGGCCAAGCGCCGTGCTAAGGAGATCGAGGCCATCAAGAGGCGCAATGAAAGCAGGCAGCGTGCAAAGCAAGAAGCGATGGAGCAGATGCAGCGCGAAATCAGGGCTGCTTGTGAGTATAACAACATAATGCAGGCTTCATCGCGCGAGCGCCGCAACCAACAGGTCGCGGAGTATACCTCGCAGCGTGCGCAGATTGTTCAGGACACGCGCGCTGAGAGGAAGAACCATCTCGACCAAATTCGTCGACAGCGAGAGATGGATCGCTCGTGGTTGGCAGAGCGCTCGCAGGAGATCCGGGACAAGCAGAAACGTGCTATTCGGCAGCGACAGGCAGCGCAGAAGAGCTACGAGAAGGAGCTGGTTAAGAGAACGCGTGAGAACTTGGCGCGGGAGCACGAGAAGCGACTGGTGTCGGAGAAGAAGATTAACCGGATGGAAGCAGAGGAGGCGGAGCTGATCGCAAAGTTGCGTGTCACACAGGAACTACAGCGCGTGGCGTACGAAGAACTTGAGTTTGCCATGCAGGACGAGTAGCAGCAGTACAGATCGTCGGCAGAAATGCGGACACACAAGCTCAGAAACATATTTTCTTACGCAACACGAGGAACAATTTGTATTAGAACCCAAAGGATGGAAATAATGCCTTCTTCCAGCGGCCTCGACTTAGTCGATCTGGTTCTTCGACGGCACCATCTTGTGGATGACACGCCACCAAAACCTGTTCCAGAAAGTGTTATACTCTCCTGGAAACTGCTTCTTCACCTTTCCCGAAAGCTGCTTGCTCAGCTTCGCCGCGGTATCAGCACTAACAGCACCTCGCTCTTCCTGGTCATCCGATGCGGAGTCGTCTTCATTCGAGGAGCTATCGTCGTCACCTGAGTCTTGCGTCGTTTGGGTTTCGTCAGACTGTTTGGCGTCGTCGTCTAGGTGCAGAATGAGGAACTTCTTACCCCCACTCTGGACGTAGACTCCGTTGAGTGTGTCGTTGCTTTCGGGGGAGGTGATGGTGAAGGTTTTCTTGTCGATGGAGTCGGCGGTAGCTGCTTCCGTTTTGGCGCTTGCAAGGACTGTAGCTAAAGTGGCGAGTACGACGTAGCCCACACGCATTATTCGAGTTGGGGGTAGATTGATAAATGAACGAGAATACAACTTGCGGTGCTGAATCCGCACTGCTGATTGGGAGGCACTTCAGCAGATCACTATGACATGATCTGTTTCAATGATGGGGAGGTATGGCGTGGACAGTGCTCTCCTGGAAATTACCATACTAACTGATACCAGCGCTTGCACTCACCGTATACAGTGTACATCTATTAATTAAGCATGTTGCATACTAGGACTAGTTAGTATAACCTTACAGATGACCTGGCAGCTTAAAAGCTTAAACGGACTAATAATGGAGAACAATGATGAAAGTCTACATGTATGTGTGGATAAGCCGAACGCTGCGCTTAGAATGCAAGCAATGCATACCGCCCCACCACACGGTAGGTGACTTCGTTGATTACACCTTTCAAAGTGTTATCGAACTGTAGTACAGATGTCACTCTCATATAGGTGACTCTCAACAGGTGACCTTTGTCTTTCTATATCCCGACATATCCGATCACATTGCGGTGATAGATTCCAGTACATATCGAACTTATCCGTGTGCACCATCTCTAATCCCTTTGAAATCGATTCTGATCGCTCCCTACGCTTATTGAGAGAGACGGGCGTAATCGTAATCTTCATGTACAATAAGATTATGTACTCGAAGAAAATTCAGTCTGAATGTCAGAAACTGTATATATATGAAAGTACACGTGTCATATGAACGGTTGGAATGACGGAAGCGTGCCGGGGGGGTGAGCACCAAGGAAGGACTTTCGCCAAAAAGGGTGGCTATTTGAAAAAAAAACATGCCAAAGTGGACAGACGTCGCCAAAAGTGGTGGCTCGGTCTATGGGTACCCCTCCAAATAGATGGCAAAAGTGGTGGCCCGATTGGCGAAAAGGGTACCATTTTTTTGTATTTTTAAAGGGTAAAAAGCACACAAATTTATTTTCAAGATTGAGTTACAAGAGGTGCGCGGCAAAATGGGCAAGGAAGGGGACCGTCGCGGTGGCCGTACACTGGATGACGCTCATTCCAGTCTCTCTGGAGTCTATCTAAGCAGGGGCGATGGATGTGCTGCTTGCACAAAGAGCAGGCCACCGACGCCTTGATGGGGCCCATACAAAAGTCACACTGGGGCAACTTTTGTTGGTACTTGTCGCGCTTGCGAGCACGCTCTTTGGGCTGCTTGAGGCGGCGAGTTTTCAGCCGGGGATTGCGCATCTCTTTGCATATGCTCCGTTTTTGGTGTTCGTGCAAGTTGCGCTTGGACTTGAGCACCTTTTTGCACTTTGAGCACTCGTACGTTGCACTCAAAAGCAATATCAACAATTAAGACAGAAAGGGTGGCTAATCTGTCGGCGCTCGCCAAAAGTGGTGGCTGGCAAACGCTTACTACCACATGGCTCCATTTTTGGCAAAAACCAATAATCAACCACCACTTTTGGCGACGTCTGTCCACTTTGGCATGTTTTTTTCAAATAGCCACCCTTTTTGGCGAAAGTCCACCAAGGAATGGGACTCCAGCACCGTAAAATCAGAATCGAGCACCAAACCCGAAAAGCGGGACGTCAGGGTCGTGGGTTACGTTGTGCCGATTTGCCGATTTATACAACTGGCACAACGCGGCAGCCAACTGGCAAACCCGGCAGTCCGCCAATTAACACTGCCACCTTACACTGCCGACACAACTCTGCAGCCTGCCTTATATTGACGACACAACACGGCAACCTGCCGATTTATACAACTGGCACAACGCGGCAGCCAACTGGCAAACCCGGCAGTCCGCCAATTAACACTGCCACCTTACACTGCCGACACAACTCTGCAGCCTGCCTTATATTGACGACACAACACGGCAACCTGCCGATTTACCGGGGGTACAAAGCGGCAGTCTACCGATTTACACAGGTTGCACAACACAGCAATATGCCAACTTGTACACATACAAAGTGAAGCGCGCTAGTTGCCCTCACTTAGTATATGTACAAGGCACAAAATGCTGTCGATGGCATTCGGAAGGAGGTTCGTCTGCACGATGCCGTACACCGACCAGGAGATGCCGTTGACGAAGCCGGAGATGGCCAGGTGCGCCGCGATGACCTCGGAATTATTCGTCTTGACGACGTCCCTGAGCAGCATGAGCGGCGCACCGAACATTATGACTGCCATGACGTGTGCGAAGTAGCCGAGCATATTGGAGATAGAGTCGTCGTCGTGCGAGCTCAGGAATCGGTACAGGATCAACGAGATCGTGACCTAGGAAGACAAAAGCGAAGAAGGCGATGTAGCGTCCGCGGTATTCTCGCTCGAAGGCAATGCAGATGACCGAGAAGATAGCTCCTAGGACAGCACCGAGACGATTGCCGGCGTCTACGAGGAAGAAGTCCACGAGTTGATGCACGTGTTGTGCCTTGTGCAAGTGACCCTTGTTATTTTCCCACGAAAGCAACATGACAAGCCAAGAAACTCCTGGATCCTGGAAGAGGGATCCGCCGCTTCCGTCCTTGTCAAGGAAGTCCAATTCCTCGTTCTTAATATCCTAATAGAAATAGACGGAGACAATCGGCCAGCTCATTCATTCTCCAAGAGAAACTATGAGTATTGACTACACTGGTAGCTTAAAAACACTATCATTCATCTTACGCCGCTTACGCCTGGATCGCAAAGCTCAATATGACGCTGTTGATGGGGTTCACCATGCATGGAGTCGTCGGTTGTTCGGCGAACTCGCTATCCCAACTCACTGAGTCCAGCGACATCAATGTCCAAGCTTTTGGTCCTCTCTTTGGACAGCAAAAACAAAAGCGATTCGTTCGCATCCCCAGCCTTTGTGTTCTTGACGGTCGGTGATGCGTGCACGACCCCTGAGCAACTTTGTCAGTAAAATAAAATCAGTGGCCATGAGTGGACACACTCGATCATTCACACGCTCTGCTGCCGCCTGGATCGGGAAGCATGTAATTGCTGAAGATTATTTTTGCATGCTAAGCTGCTGATGGTCGAATACTATTGTTTGACTTTCGTCCAAGCTCTAGGGAAACGTACGCAGTACCCACGGGCCAGCATTTCGGCATAGATATTCACATCACGGGTAGCGTTGGCTGGAGCAGCAGCATCGTAGGAAGGTTAGCGAGTTACCCCCAGTTTGCTTCGGTATTGCGACGCCGACGGCATCCGGCGCCACCCCGAGCTGGGCGAGTCGTCGTTCATGCCATCCTCGAAGGAAGTGGCTGTGCTTCTGTGCAAATGTATCCCGTCTTTCTACGGTGATTGCAGTGCCAAACTTGGAGCCGTGGACGCCAATTGCAGCTCAACCGGTTGCGATGGCCGGCACCACGAAGAAAGTGACAAGAGTGAGTAATGAAGAAGGACGATGAATGAATGTGTTTAACAAATAAGGGGTAAAATGCAACAACGATACGCCGAGCATCCGTGGCCTAGTTAGTGGGCCCTTTAATGAGCCACTTGATGGTGTTGTCAAGCTTGACGTTGTTGAAAGCCTCTTTGGCTTGTTCGAACGGCACCATCCTGGAGAGCAACTCCTTGACACTGAGATTGCCGTTAGCGATCATGTCGAGCGCGAGCTGGCAGTCGCCGGCTTAGTAGCAGGTGCTGTCGGACGCGTGGAGCTCCTTGGAGCACAAGAGTCGATTTTTGCGGCGCTGTAGTTCTTTCGTATGGTGATTAAGTCTGAGTGTCCCTTGGGCGATATAGTCCTTATTTACGGTCCTGTTTCCCAAATTTAACCTCGCAGTCTTTATTGGCCCCATCTTTCTTAGTGCGAAGGGTTAGCACGGTGGGCGGTAATTTGCTATTATAATGCAAGAGTGGTTGTATCAACGGGCCGGTTTTAATATGGCAAGAGCGCTTGCACTGTCCACTCTACTGTATAAATACACGTCATTTGTGCAGCCCAGCTTGCAACACTATTTTGATTGGTTAATAATTGCATAAACCAATACCAGTAAACAATAGGAGTGCAGTGTGACTTGGTTTTTTTTTTATTAGATTGGGTTGCAAAACTGGTCTGCATGTATTGCAAACGCCACCCCGCTTTTTAGCACAGCACCGGCCCAGCAGAACCATCTTGACCAAATTCGTCGACAGTGAGAGATGGGTCGCTCCTGGGTGGAAGAGCATTCGCAGAAGTTTAAGGACAAAAGAAACGTGCTACTCGAGTATTCGGCAGCGGCAGATAGCACAAGACGAAAAGAAGTTGGTAGGGCGTGATATCGGGAACAAGATTAACAGCATGGAGGCAGAGGACAAAGTTACGTGCCACGCAGGAACAAGTATTCGAAAGGCTTGAGCTTGTCACGTAGGACGAGTGACTGCAGTACAGATCGCCAGCACAAACGCAGTAGGGTCATAAACTTCATGCACTTCAGGCAGAAAACAATTTTCTTACTCAAAATGAAGTTTTGATGGTCTCCTATCCAAGCGCACTCGTTAAATGTCGACAGTGTGTTCAACAACTCTAACCGTCGACATGAGGTCGCAAAGGCCGAAGACGGGCTGGGATTCTGGGCGGGTCTGGAAGTCTCCGATCTTTGGGGGTCATCTTATTGAAGAGATGCCACCAAAACTTGTTCCAGAAAGTGTTATACTCTCCTGGAAACTGCTTCTTCACCTTTCCCGAAAGCTGCTTGCTCAGCTTCGCCGCGGTATCAGCACTAACAGCACCTCGCTCTTCCTGGTCATCCGATGCGGAGTCGTCTTCATTCGAGGAGCTATCGTTATCACCTGAGTCTTGCGTCGTTTGGGTTTCGTCAGACTGTTTGGCGTCGTCGTCTAGGTGCAGAATGAGGAACTTCTTACCCCCACTCTGGACGTAGACTCCGTTGAGTGTGTCGTTGCTTTCGGGGGAGGTGATGGTGAAGGTTTTCTTGTCGATGGAGTCGGTGGTAGCTGCCTCAGCGTTGGCGCTTGCGAGGAGTGTGGCCGTGATGGCCAATGCAACGTAGCTTACGCGCATGATTTCGTGTTTGATGCTGGTTGCCGAGCGTAAATTGGTGTATGATTGTCATAGTGGCTATGACAATGACTGCTACTGTGGCTGTCGTTGCAGGGCTGCCAACGTTCACCATGAATGATATCAAAATGGGATGGGCCTTCCTGTACTAGACTACGGTAGTACCATGAACATGTTGCTGTGCATGTACTGGCTCCAATCAACGTCTGTCCGACGTAGCATGTTGATTATGCGTCGGATGGGATTATGGAGGCGTTGATGCAGCCACTGACGACATTGCAGGAAGTGGTGAGGCTAAGGAGGGCCATTTCTTAGGATTTGCCCAGAATACACCCCTGGCTGGAATTCAAACCTCTGGCTTCCGTGCTCCGCGCGGGACTCTACCGCTCTTCGGGCGGGAATGAGCTCGCGAGCTGGCAACTGAAACGCCGTGCCAGTAACGAATCGCCGCAATACCAGCTTGTTTGAGACACATGTGTGTCTGCCTGTAGTGCAAGCCAAACTGTTGATTGCGGGCGTAACACTGCAGCAAAGCAACCTCGCGCACTTTGAAGGTGTCTACGTGGATACGTTGCAGACATGACCACAATGCTATCGATGTCAGCCATCCTTATGTCAATCTACGCTTGGCAGTTACACGAAAAGTTCATCGTCAAGTGCTGCTGTGGTAGATGGGGGAACCTGCGCAAGAGTTTCACGAAAGCGAACGAAAGACTACCGGAAGTGGATACGAATACAGTCTCAGAAGGGATAGTTGCTAGAACGGCAATGACCCGGAGGCTAACACCAGCAAACCCAGACGCTATTTGCCGAGTTTTCTAGCAAGCCGAGCAGTGCCTCGCCCCAAGTTTACGATCGTTTCTCTCGCAGGAGCGTTGCGAATGCCTTTGCGTGCGAAACGGAGCGAATCAAAGCTAAATCCTGAAGTGTATTCTCGGATGCTGATCATTTACCGTGAGATCGCTGAAGCAGCATTGTGTACCCCTTAGTCAAGTTATTAACTGTGGCTCCATCCCATCTTGATGATTGTAGGCACATGTACTCGTTGAGATAGTATCCCGGATGTTCTCTGAGAATGCCATCGCATTATGCCGACAACGACGCAGCAACAGTTTTCAAGATCCAGGCTGCGTAGGATAGCACCGTGCTGAGCAGCCTCCTGCCTCCACCCCAGGCTTGGACGTTGGCAGTGAGTGTATCAACTCATTTCATTGTCACTTTCAAACCTGCTGCCCAACCCTCAAGTCCCCACTCCCCCCGACCATACGCATGCGTCTATCTCACATTTTCGTGGTGATCGCGGCTACCTTCGTGCTTGCCAGCGCGACGTCCACGGACTCCAACCAAGCCAAGATCTCCCAAGCGAGTTTGCCGGAAGGCCCGAGCCAGCGGCTTCTGAGGACCCACCCCACGACCTACGAAGACGGTGATTCCGAAGAAAGAGCAGGAGGTCTGAGTACCTTAGAAAAACTGAGGTTTGGTCGCATGAAGGGCGACGGCAAGACCCAGCAGGATTACGCAGCCAAGTTGGGGATTGCCGAAGCGTTGAGACTAGGGGAGACTGACAGAGCGGTTATGAATCGGCTCATTGCGACGAAGAAGTATTTGAAGTGGTTAAAATACTTCAACTATTTGAAGGATAACAAGTAGACGAAGTCTGCAGATCAAGCACGCTACCGCTGCAAGAGCATCAAGACCTGAACAAGCAGCGTCTGGCCTCGAACCAGTTGCAGATAGATTGTAAACTGATGGTTAACCCTTAATAGAGTGTCTATCATCAGAAAACATGGATACCGGTAACTCGCATCTAGACTGTAGACTGTGGCATTTGCGGAGAACGAACCAGAGAAATACTGCCTCCTCATTGCAGGCTGCATTTAATACAGGTGGCTGTGGACCAAAAAGGCGACACTGCTGTGGCTGTTCACCATGTGCAACGCCATAACCATCACCTCAATAATGCATTTTCAAGCTTGCTTTACACTCGTTTACGAGAGACGGTCGTGGGCACCAAGGAACGGGCCTCCAGCACCGTAAAATCAGAATCGAGCACCAAAGTCATAACGGGACTTTAGCACCGCAATATTTAAACTTCAGCACCGCCGATACGGACGGAGTAGATTGTGCCGATTAAAAAAAGATACATGAGCACCACTCGGGGGGGGGGAGATAATTCAACACCACGTTTCTGGTTTAACTCCACCAGGGCTTTGGACCAGAGATGTGGGCAGCACCACCAAAAATGGCGAGGGTCCAAAAAATTGCGAACGTAGACGTAGCTTGGGAGTGGTAGGAAAGAAATCCGAAAGTGAGTTCCATTGAGCTAGTTGCCTGTCTTGCTTCTCTTCTCGTCTCCTCATAATCACTGCTCCAAATACCACCTACTCATCGTAAGATGTAGCTGGAATGCTGAATGTAACGGACGAAGTGCAATCACAACACAAATCATCAGCTGTATCGTATATCACCACCACGAAAAAGTAGGAGCTTGTAGTGCTGCGGGAACGGCAAAAGGCACGTAGCAAAAGTAAGAGAGGTTTGGCGGTCCATATACGCATTCTATCATGATACCCAAAGCCTATTGATTTAATTATAAAAGACGAATAGCACTAGTATGCTATTCGGGGGGGGGGGGGGGGGGGGGGGGGTAATGAGGTCCTCTATTTGTGTTTAACTAGAAACTATAGAGCCCTGAAAGTCGCTGGGGGCGTCGAAGCCCAATATCTCTTTGGGACTTTAACCCAATGTTGATGTATCGAGGCCGAGGTGAACGGCAGATGAACTTTACGGAAGCAGGAGGGTCACCAAGATCTCCCGCCACGGTGGATCACGATAATCGTGCAACACGAAGGCTCCACCAAGTCCTCCTCGTTTTGGTGGGCAGACTTGAACACTTGAGGGTCACCACGTCCTCAGTGGTTTGGTGCTGGGTCAGAATCGCTACGGGGCACCAGGTCCGTCGCGATGTGGTGGGAAATCTTAATCACGGGAGGGGTCACCATGCCCTCCGTGCCTTGGTACTTTAGCAGCTTGGTAGTAATCCTTGCTTTCCTCTTCCAATTGCCCTTCGAAGTCAACACACTTGTTCGAAGCAGGCTGAACTGGCTGGGGCACGTGGGAGGGTCGCAGATCCGCTGGCACAGCTTCCGGGGGTTAGTACGCGTACCTTGAAAAGTGTCTAGGGCGGTTGCTGGCTTTGCAGCTAAACACACGCCGCGCGGGGACAGGGGGCAGAGGACACGGCGTCCGGAACCGAGTTACCAATTCGGTCGTTGCCCGGGGGCGAGAACGTGTCTTGCCTGGTCCTGCCATCTTCCGACCGCCGAAGTTGACAAACAGAGCTCTCTTGCCGACTCAGGAGAAGACTTCGCTTGCGTAGAACTAGTCGCACTTCAGCCAAGAGCGAAGCTGGGAACAAATACAATCCGGAGCTGAATCTCAGTAGAGCAGTGCGGCCTCCGCACAGTTCACTGCCGTTAAACCGCGTCATCAAAGCAGTCACCTCGTTAGAGCTGAGGGGAGACGAGTGCTTGGATCACTATGATGCTTGAGCTGTCCGAGCGCGAGGGTGTACCATGTCCTGGCGCCTTGGTAGATAACTGGAACACTGGAGGGGTTACCGGATCCTCCGTGCTTTGGCAGCGAGATCTTGAACGCGATGGGTCCGCCAGGTCCGTCGCGGCTTGGTGTGTGATCTTGTGTACACGCAGGGGTCACCAGGCCCCACATGCTGCAGCGTAGTTGATAATCTTGGTGGTATTCGCCAAGCACGGCGCTGCTTCCGCGCCCGGCGTACAGGAACACCCCATCCCTTCTTCTCGGCCCCACGCGGGGGGACTTCGCATCCGAAAAGGGGGATCCTCCGAAGAGGCGCTGGAGGTATTCCGGAGACCACTTTAGCCAATCGGCGCGAATTGCGAAGTGGCCAGATGTTTCATACTCGCTCGCGCATTGGCAAAAGCCCTGCGCGTTTTAGCGCGTCCCGAAGAACCATTCGGCTGGTCTGCTATACGTTGCGTATGACGATCTGGTATGCTACACACACCACCCGTTATTTCCTGATTGGATGACCCTTCCTCGAAGCTGATGCGCGATTGTGTTGTCTCCGCGAACACTCGTTTATCCGTCTGCTTTTTAGCTGCTTCACTTGGTTGGGGGGGGGGGGGGGGGGGGGGGGCACATTGCTGTCGGCAGAGTCATCAGGCCCATGGTTTCTCTGCTATTGAGTCGAGATCGCCATCTTCGCTTGGCAGTCAAGATCGCCGGCGGCTTGGATCGTGATGCCAAGGTCCCGCTAGACTTCGTGGCTCTGCGTCAGAGGCTGCATCATTGCACGCCCATACATAAGGTAGACGTTAGAGCCCCCCCCCCCCCCTGATTCTAGGTTTTAGAGATTAATAACTTACGGTTTAAAATATATTTCCGGTCTTCTTATGACCATGCACGCCAGTTCACAGTGCAACTGTCGTGATACTGGTACCGGAGCATACACAGAATTGATACAGAACCTACATTTTTCAGTACAGATTTCCGATGAACCTATCCGTACCCCCAAAAATCGGGCGGAAAACTCCGGAAACCCGTCAATCGATTGGACGGGTGTATTAGTCCACTTAACTTCTGCAACCGATTCGAACGTTTTTAATCTTGCACTTACGGGCTCAGATTAAGAAATTAAGGTAGCTCTACATGTATCATCCTGCATACATTTAAACCGAATAAGCCAGTACACGTATATGATCAAGTCGATTCAAACATTCGTTTCACGATAAAGGCGCTTTAAAGTAATTTTAAGGCCAAGTTCTATTGTTGTAATAACGGCGCAGTAATGAGTGCAGTTGTCCTTCCGACTGAGACTGCAGAAATTCTCGAAGTCACATGACGATGTTCCTGACTGGGTGTTACAGTTGCATAACTAATGTACCCGTCCCGTACGTTTTATGAACTTCTTGATACGTAATATGACGTTGAGTATCCTCTACTGGGGCTCCTAAACGGCTACTCCGATCGAAGAGACATCTGCTCGTTGAATCCTGGCGAGGTCTTCTTGTTAAAGTATGCATCTCCGACGAGCCTACGCTTTATCATAGTGCTAAAGCAGTACTAGGGATTTGTATCCCGTGCAATGTAGACCAGTCAAGGTATGACAGATAAGGGGATATTATCCCCGCCGAGGACTTCCAGTCCTCCCTTCTCATCTTCTTCTCCAATACACAAGCCACCTTCCAGGCTGACTTCCTCCTCAAGAACCCTCTCTTACCTTACTCTTCGCGCTATCCTCCGATGTCCTAGTACTCTGCAAATCATTACTTAAACACTTCTTGACGACGAGCTTGTGATGTGACCAATCGCTTCCTCTATCCCAGCTGATTCCCGCAAGTGAGCTGAGCTCACTGCGCTGCCCCTTCCCTATCTCATTCGTTTCTCAGTGAGGTACATTGATGTAATTTACCTCTATCACTAACGACTTCCTATGTCCGTTCTGCCGGCTACCTCTTGATCAGCCGTCAGCTTTTGGGCACCGCTCTGCTGATGGCAGATCGATTCCCCTGGCCGTCCCTTAAGGAACAGCACTGGCACCCCTTGTCTGGTGTTCTGCACCATACTCCAAATGCCAATGCCCGACGTCTCCGTCCACCAGTTCATTGACTCGTGTCCATTGGGCTGGGTGTGCTCGACCCTCTTCTATTGTGGTTTGCCAACTCCGCTTCGTGTCCATGACCTGGTTGGCCAACCAGTCGGGTATCATATTGCGTTCTCTGCGGTGGTGGGTCCACGTTAGGACCACTACCGTCGCCAGCTTCCGTATGCTTTGCCAATACAGAGTGTTGAAGTGAGCTGCTTTTGATGGGTTTCTGGCCCGATGTTGCCTGACTATCATGGCACTATCTCCAACCACATGTACAGGGGAATAACCCTCTTCTCCGCAGGCCGTCAACCCCACATACAGTCCCATATTTTCTGCAACGTTGTTCGTGGTCGATTTGGCCACGTACGACATACTCTCCACCCAGACCACTTGATATGGCCCGGGATGCCCTGCAATGCGCACCACAACTGCCCCTGCACCACCCGGCCCTGGGTTACATCTGGAGCCTCCATCGAAGAAAAGGAGGTAGCTGCATCCCTCCGTTTGCACTTGCTGGGGAATATAGTGGCGGTCTTCCTCTAGGACCTGAGCGACAACCGCCGTTGCTTGCTCCAAAAGTTTCATGTGTTTGGGCATCTGTATGTGTTTTGTGCATGGTGGGATACCCCACTCGTAGCCTATTAGCAAAACTCTTCGCGTGATATTGCTCCGTTACGTTGTTCATCTGGTCAAAGTGTTGTACCCGCCACCTCGAAACCGCATGGAAGTAGAGCGCTGCCCCGAGACGCCAACAGCCTTCGACCAACTTAGCTATTCCCTATCTCTATCTGGATTTGCTTGTGAGACAACTGGGGTCGTATTACGCTCCGCTCGGGTTCGGCTTGATGCGCTCGCTTTGCGCTACGTGTATGCCCTCCCAGACGCATGTGTACAAGGGGGATGCTCCAGGCAGCTGGCACTCTCATTCTCCAGAGCGCGTACGACGGACATTTATTATGGTTAGAGCTGTCGCCATAGTTAAGCTTAACCTGCTTAACAACTACTTTTCGAACATCCTTTGAATCCAAGACTCCAAGCAATAGAATAGCGATCGAAGGCAATGGAAGAGCTCCGGTCTCAAGACCGGACGTTGTGCTCACCATGCATATCGGGGCGTATTCGCCCTATGCGCGGCAGCATCAGTCGTAGTAGCTCTATAAAGGCCTGTTCAACTCTAGATTCCTGTTCGGAGCCTAGGCCACGCTTGGGAGATTCGTATGGAGCTTCAAGCCTGACTCCGATCTCCGATTGCTACCCGCTACGCTGCCGTTCCAGCACACCTCAAGCCAACGATTACGGTATAGCCCCCAATACTCCAATTTCTGATAGTAAATGACAGCGGCATCCTCCGTTACCGGTAATACGACTATCCCAGCTCGTTTGAGATACAAGTGTGTCTACCTGTGGACCACAGGCTGTGGTGCAAGCGAAACTGTTGATTGCGGGCGTAACACTCCAGCAAAGCAAACTACGTGGATGCGCTGCCACAATTTTAGACGCGACCATGATGCTATCGAAATCAGCCATCGTTCCAAGTGCTGCTGCGGTAGATGGGGGAACCTGCGCAAGAGTTTCACGAAAGCGAACGATAGGCTACCGGAAGTGGATACGAATACAGTTTCAGAAGGGATAGTTGTTAGAACGGCAATGAGCCGGAGGCTAATACCAACAAACCCAGACGCTATTTGCCGAGTTTTCTAGCAAGCCGAGCAATGCCTCGCCCCGAGTTTATAACCGTTTCTCTCGCAGGAGCGTTGCGAATGCCTTTGCGTGCGAAACGGAGCGAATCAAAGCTAAATCCTGAATTGTATTCTCGGATGCTGATCATTTATCGTGAGATCGTCGAAACAGCATTGTTTACCCCTTAGTCAAGTTATTAACTGTGGCTCCATCCCATCTTGATGATTGTAGGCACATGTACTCGTTGAGATAGTATCCCGGATGTTCTCTGAGAATGCCATCGCATTATGCCGACAACGACGCAGCAACAGTTTTCAAGATCCAGGCTGCGTAGGATAGCACCGTGCTGAGCAGCCTCCTGCCTCCACCCCAGGCTTGGACGTTGGCAGTGAGTGTATCAACTCATTTCATTGTCACTTTCAAACCTGCTGCCCAACCCTCAAGTCCCCACTCCCCCCGACCATACGCATGCGTCTATCTCACATTTTCGTGGTGATCGCGGCTACTTTCCTGCTTGCCAGCGCGACGCCCACGGACTCCAACCAAGCCAAGATCTCCCAAGCGAGTTTGCCGGAAGGGCCGAGCCAGCGGCTTCTGAGGACCCACCCCACGACCTACGAAGACGATGATTCCGAAGAGCGAGGTGGTCCTCCGACTATGCTTGAAAAACTGAACTTCAAGATAATGAAAAGGGCTGGTAAGACCGCTGACGACTACGCTGAAGAATTGGGCATTGCCGCCGCCATGAGGGAAGTGCAGCGTACCGGAAGGGGTGTGCTTGAGTTGCAGCTAACCCAGGCGTACGCAGACTACATCAAATACTTCAACTATTTGAAGAAAAAAAAGTAGACGAAGTCTGCAGAGCAACCAAGCCTACCGTTGCAAGCGTATCACGTCAGCGTCTGGCCTCGAACCAGTTGCAGATAGATTGTAAACTGATGATTAACCCTTAATAGAGTGTATATCATCAGAAAACATGGATACCGATAACTCGCATCTAGACTGTAGATTGTGGCATTTGCGGAGAACGAACCAGCGTAATACTGCCTCCTCATTGCAGGCTGCATTTAATACAGGTGGCTGTGGACCAAAAAGGCGACACTGCTGTGGCTGTTCACCATGTGCAACACCATAACCATCACCTCAATAATGCATTTTCAAGCTTGCTTTACACTCATTTACGAGAGGCGGTCGTGGGCACCAAGGAATGGGACTACAGCACCGCAAAAATCAGAACCGAGCACCAAATTCAAAAGGGGGCTTAAGCACCGCAATATTTAAACTTCAGTATCATCGATGCGGACGCCAGGGCCGTCGCGATTTATAAAGATACATGTAGCTCAACTTGGCAGACTGCCGATTTACCAGGGCACAAAGCGGCAGCCTATCGATTTACACGGGTTGCACAACGCGGCAGTATGTCAACTTGTACACATACTAGGTGAAGCGCGCTAGCTGCTCTCATTGAGCTGGCTGCCGGCCGTCGACATATCACACAAAAATCGGGATGGAACCCTACCAAAACACTGGCAATCAATTTACCGCACGGCTCACAACGTGCACTCGAATTATTTCACTGGCATCTGCGAATCCACAATCAGCGCATCGCCGTGACGGAAGGCCTGCCGCGTAGTATGTCGTCGTAGGTACTGTATTTCCGAACTTGAACGCAGACAACCCGCCGGCGCAACTCTGGCACCGGTACTCGACGATCCTGTCGTTCTCGCTTGACTTTGTGTGGGATCACTGCTCCTAACGTTATTGTGCTTTGCAATGCGTGTGTCCTTTTCACTTATCGTTACGGTCGAATTATAAAAGCTGGAGCTCAATATAAATGGAGATGGCGAAAAAGATAGGACCATTCTACTTGATAATAGTTCGAAAGGTTGGATTTAGGCATCGAAAGCCCTCGAATTGCAGTTTTAAATCGGCAATTCGGGCCGATTTATAATAAATCCATCTCTCCGTCTGTCCGACTTATAATGCACCACTTTCATACTCATTATAAAGCATAGCGGCGCCAGTTTTCGGACACAGGTCACTTCGCTTTTCGCGCCCTCTGGCACAAGTGGTTTCAAGAATACCTCCAGCGCCTCTTCGGAAGATCTCGCTTCTCGGACGAAGTCCCCCCAACGTGGGGCCGGGAATGGGAGATGGGGTGTTCCTGTACGCCGGGCACGGACGCGGCGCCGTGCCTGGTGTCTGCCACCAAGACTGATATCAACATCGCCGCAGCATGTGGGACCTGGTGACCTCCACGTGTGTCCAAGACCCACACCAAGACACACCGGACATGGCGGCCCCGTACTGCCCAAGAAGAAAAATTAAATCGCCAAGGCGCACCGAGGACCTGGTAACCCTCGGAGCGCTCCAAACAAGCACATACCACGGCGCGTTGACATGGTGAACCATCGCGCTTACGCAACCCAAACACCAAAGCACGGAGGGCCTGGTGACCCCCACGTGTTCAAGATCTCACACACCAAGACGCCTCGGGCCTGGTGAGCCCCTCGCGTTCTCGTTCAAGCACCAAGCACAGAGGAGATGGGACCCCTCTATGCTCACGATTTCCCCTCCCCAGAGTGCAACACAGCAGTCCATATACGAACCTCTTGACATGACGGCCCGCTTATTGACAGCAGAAGGACTTCAGCAAAGCCCAAATATAGCGGAAACGGAGCCACACGGAGTTAAGAGCTGGTTACTCTACACGTGAAGCCGCAGCTGTGCCCGAGAGGGTTAACCCTTCCTAGCGGATACGGAGGCTTACCATGCAAGAGCCTGAAATACTCGCCTTGGCGTGAAGACCCAAATCGACCGAACAAGACCTCAGAGAGGATCCGCTGTAACGGATATGGAACACCCACCACATGCAAGACCGAAGGAAAGACCGAAGTGAAAAAATCTTCGAGGAAGACAGGCAGATCTTTTAGAACTGCCTAAAGGCGTCTATAGAAAACAAACATTAACATCAAGTAGACGGCCGACTAACACCACAGTTTTCGGACACAGGAATTCGTGGATGCAGATCATCTTCGAACTAGTTCAGTTTCCAATGACCTTGTTCGCGCACAAGTGCAGCATGTACTCTCAAGACTTTCGGTGGCGAACCATCTTTCTCATTCATGTGTATGTATTTGTACGCAGTATGTTAGTGATATATTTGACCCGAATGTGCGAACCCTGCGGCCTTATTTTTAACTAACGGTGTAGTCGAAGACGGAAAGGAAACGAGCCGCTCGTCACGATGGCCGTGTGATGTAGTAGCTAGTACGTAAAAGGCCATCCTGCATTTTACTTAGAGGGTCAACCGACGACATCTTGATTTTAGTAAAGGAACACAATACTGACTGGGCGAACTTACTCGAGGCGGAGCAACTTTTCTCACTGGTGTGCAGCAGCGCACCACGATACAGGAACCGCTAGTACGTACACAGACGAAGCTAAAGAGTCATCGCAAACATAGCAACATTAGAGCGGTCGCAGCCGGCGACAACTTGGCGTCCTTCAAGGGACTCACCGCCACCGAAGTGATCGTTTTAGCAGGTACGGAAAAGCCAATATAAGGAACGTTTTAGCTCCTTTCGCGTGTTTATGGCTACCAAAGAGCCTCATTCGTTCTGGGCATTCACCAGAAAGCATTTTGTTGTAAATCATCTGTCTCCCGAGCATCAGTGCCCGATTTCACCGCACTCTCAGCAGCAATTGGAGACAGCGACCAAGAAGAAACGCAGGCAAGCAAAAGTCGATTCTCAATTGACAGTATATCGGGTAGTCTACCTTCACGCTCGAGCGCAGAAGCATAACGAAAAATTCAAGCGCCGCACTCGTGAGATGGAGGGCCCTAATAGGCGCAATGGAAAACGGGCAAGGCAAAAGGCGAAGCGCAAAATTAGCGAGTATACAGCATGGTGTAGGCTTCATTGCACGAGCGCCGTAACCAACAAGTTGTGAAGTACACTTCACAGTGTGTGCAGATTGCTTAGTACACGCGCGGTGAGAAGCAGAACCATCTTGACCAAATTCGTCGACAGTTCGCTCGTGGGTGGAATAGCGTTCGCAGGGTTTTAGGGGCAAGGAGAAACGTGCTAAGGTAAACGGCCAGTTTAAGGCCAGTAAAAGACGACTAATTTTGATGGTCCATAATTTTTGAAGGACATCGAGTTTGGGAGTTTCACGCACAGTTCCAGCTCCTACATCATTTCAGCTATTTTGCATAACTTTATGGGTCTCAAGTCAATCGATGGAAGAAGACCTTCGGTTTTGGCCTTATATCAGTTTAAGACCGCGATTAGACTTGGGTAAAGTCGAGTTTAGTTCGAGATGCGTATTAGATCATAAAGCATATAAAATATGAGGTATCCAGTTAGACGATGGCTTCGACCATACTGGGTCATCAACTTGCTCGGCTGGAGGAGAGTCTGGTTTCTGTTGAGATTGCTTCTTTAACTGCTGTTTCCGTTTGCTTTTCGCTCATATGTTCCTTGCTCAGCGGGAAAATACCACAGCTTCTAAACCCAGCAAGTTCTTCTCGGCATTGTAGCGGTTGCTGGTACGACGACGAGTGAGATAAACAATGGAAGGGAAAGGTGGAAACACATGACGATCTAAACATAGACAACGAGACGACTCTAATTTTATTCTGCCACTTTCATTGGGTAAAACATTGTTGGCCTTAAACTAGTTCCGCGGCCTTAAACCGGCCGTTTACCTTACTCGAGTGTTCGGCAGCGGCAGATAACACAAACGAACGAAGAGAAAAAGAAGTTGGTAGGGGTGAGAAGCGACTGATATCGGGTAAAAGATTAACAGCATGGAAACAGAGGACTAGTTACGTGCCGAGAAGAAACTACAGCCCGCGCCGTTGAAAGAGCTTTCGTTTGCCATGCAGGGCGAGCGGCTGCAGTACGGAACGCCAGCACAAATGCAACTGGGACAGAACCTCCACGCTCTTCAGAAAGAAATCAAATTTCTTATGCAACATGAAGTATCGATGGTCTTCTCCTATCCAAGCGCACTCGTTAAATGTCGACAGCGTGTTCAACAGCTCTAACCATGGACGTTAAGCTTCGCAGGTCGAAGACGAGGAGGGACCTTCGGGAAGTCCGGTTGTTTGCCGGTATTTAGGATCTTGCCGGTATACCACAAACCCTTGTTCTTGAACGTGTTGTATTCTCCTGGAAACTTCTTCAGCTTTAGAAAGCCCCAACCCCGCTCTTCCTGATCGTCCGATGCGGAGTCGTCTTCATCCGAGGAGCTATCGTCGTCACCAGAGTCTTGCGTTGTTTGAGCCTCGTCCGACTGCTTGGAGTCGTCGTCTACGCGCCGAATGAGGAACTTCTTGCCGCCGCTCTGGACGTAGACTCCGTTGGATTTTTCATTGCTTTCGGGGGAGGTGATGGTGAAGGGTTTCTTTTCGATGGAGCCGGCAGTAGCTGGCTCAGCGTTGGCGCTTGCGAGGAGTGTAGCTAAAGTGGCGAATACGACGTAGCCCACGCGCATGATTCGTGTTGAGTGCTGGCTGCGGAGAGTAGATTGAAATGTGATCGTCAGGTATGGTTGTAAGGTGGCAGTCATTGCAGTGCCACCAACGTTAATCGTCGATGATATCAAAAAGGGATGGGACTTCCACCAGGTGATCTGTTCTCAGTTTGTTTGAGGCCAGTACGTGCGGAAAAACAGATAAAGTCAAGCCTTCTAGAAATTAACACGCCCAACTGATACGAGCTCGTGCATCCAGCATTGCATGTACTGGCTTACATGTATACACGATCGAATTGTTATTATAATAGGGGAGATAATTGATGAGAGTTCAGGGCCAGCTTAGCGAGGAAATGAGTGCAAATATGGACACTACAGTACTAGTATTATAGAAGTGAATCCGCTGATTGGGACGCACATCAGTAGATGTGTACTGGATGCATAGTCATTTTTTAAGTCGCATAATGATCTGCTTACTCTTCGAGCAGTACCTTGTTCTGTATACAGAACCGTATTCCGTTGTACAATGGTACGTCGAAGTATCACTGTTTGCGTGACTGCAGTTTTGAAGAGAATTCACGCCATCCACGATGACAGACCACATTTGGACAGTACGTACAGATGGAACAAGTAGTGTACCCTATTAATACCGCCTAACACATATGATAGAACACACACCAGTTGCATCAGGGTTGGTGTATCAGCTGGGAATACCGGAAAGATCAAGTACAGCCAGTCCCAAACATTCTAATTAAGGCATACGGTGAATAATATTCAGCTACCGCGGTCGACTGTCCTTCTCTCGCGAAGAAAGGCCTTTCGCCAGCTCCACGACGCCTTAAAGCCACTCGGGAGACGTCTACTACCGTGCGCGCCAAATCGATAGGACCCCGAATTTCGGAGCAGATCGTTGCCGATAACTCGGCTTCTACTGCGAATTAGAGACTGCGATTTCGATATGTTGCTGCTGTCATGCATACCAAGAGCAGGCTTGCGCTAACAACTGCGAATTCGACACCCTTGGCAGGGCTGGTATACAGATTGCAGGTTTTGACAAGAGCGACAAAATATGTACCACATCCTTTTTCTGGCGAAACCTACACGTTTTATGTGACTTCATACAAACTTCTACATTAAAAGTTCGTACTTAGTAAGGCCACCCTTCTGCTTGATGACAGCAAGGCAACGGCGAGGCATGGACTCCACGAGCTTGAGTAAGTACTCCTGCTCGATGGAGTTCCACGCAGTCATGATGGCTGCTTCCAGCTCGACAACTGTATTATATTGGCGGCCATGGGTATACACCCGAGCCGCCATTACAGACCAGACGTTCTCGATTGGATTGCAGTCTGGAGAGCGAGCCGGCCACACCATGGTGTTAACTTCCATTTCTTGCAAGAACCCCGTCGTCTCACGCGATGCGTGAATCGACGCGTTATCTTGCTGGAAAATGAAGTCAACACCATGGTTAGAGTGAGCAAAAGGAAGCATATACTCAGACACAGTATAGATGTAGTCACCAGAGTTTTGTCGCCCTCTTAATACGGCCAGCTCGCTCTTACCTTGGGCACTGAATGCCCCCCAGACCATGACGCTCCCTCCACCATTCTGACGCCGCACAAATGACTGAGCCGGCCGTCACATGTCTCGCCAATAGTACTTGAAACCATCTGGTCCATCCAGGTTGAACTTTTTTTCATCGGAAAATACAGTATATTGCCATATTCCTACATGCAATGACAGCTAGTTAGAATCGCCAACACAATAAAGCAACAACACGAACAAATTTACTTGGGTTCAGTATATGCTCCTCAGCCCACGCCATTCGAGCGGCCTTGTGTGCCGCAGTCAAGGGCAGCGTGCGGTCCATCTTGGTGTAAACCAGATGGTCCACACGCTGAAGCATCCTCTGTATCGTTCGCACGGAGGCCTTGATCGCGAGCTTGGTCTTGAGCTCCGCTGCGAAGTGTTCTCCGGACGCCGCCGTGCGAACCAGCACACGCACTTTCCTCTCGGTTAGTGCTAACCGACGCCCTGCCCTTGGCTTGTCGCAGCCGCTGTCTGTCTGCGGTCCTCGCTCGGTCTTGATAGCCCTCCGCACACAGGTGCGAGAGCGGCCGGTTTTTCTTAAGATGTCGTGTAGCGAGACCCCGCCGTCGTGGAGCCCGATGATCCACCAATACTCTTGGTTGGTGAGGGCTTTACCACGGCCCATTGAAAAATGAGAGGCTGACAACCACGATTAAAGCAGCAGTGAGCTGCTCAACAACAAGTTTCCTCCATTCCTCTGACCAGTAGTGACATTCATTCTTTTAATATAGAATTTTGTATGAAGTCGCATAAAACGTGTAGGTTTCGCCAGAAAAAGGATATGGTACTATATTTTGTCGCTCTTGTCAAAACCTGCAATCTGTATACCAGCCCTGCCAAGGGTGTCGAATTCGCAGTTGTTAGCGCAAGCCCGCTCTTGGTATGCATGACAGCAGCAACATATCTAAATAGCAGTCTCTAATTCGCAGTAGAAGCCGAGTTATCGGCAACGATCTGCTCCGAAATTCGGGGTCCTATCGATTTGGCGCGCACGGTACCCTGGTAGAGCTCCTGGGCCTGCAGCTTTAGCATCATGCCTGTCACAGGAACCCCGTCCGCTCGCAGCTCATTAATCCATCGGATCAACTGCTCTTCCGTCTGGACGGAGAGCGTAGAACCCATGCCGAGGCTACACCCTCGCTGGTGAAAGCGAGCACCCTGAGCACACTTCCTCTCAATCACAGCGTGTAGCTTCTTCCAAGCGTTGACCTGGCGTCTCTTAGCGTTAACTTTGACATCAGGAAAAAAACTTAGCGACGGTTCTACCAGCGTAGATTTATCTAAGAACTTTAGCACGGGCAATTTGAACTCGTATGCCACGGCAATGGGCTTGTATTGCTTCAACCACGTCTTTCCGCCATCCTTAAGTCGTGTCCTTCCCTTTTGAGCCATCACAAAGTGAGCGAAGAGCATGACGAGCGGCTAGCAATGGACGTGACTGTCAGCGAAGCTGTGGGAGCCCTAACATGATATTCACGGTAATATCGTCATATTTTGTTGTGTGCTTTGTGAGATATGGTTTCTCAAGAAGCGCATTCATTGAGTATTCGGAAAGTGACCACATGATATATCCGTGCTCTATGATAAGTGCTGTGCGATACTTGTGTGTTCTCCGGATTTTATATCCAGAGTCCAGTCTACCAATCGAGGTCTGATTCCTTGCATTTCTAATATCTTTCCTAATATGAACTGAGTGCTTTAACGAAACAAGCTTAAAATGCCGCCTATATTTGATATCTGGATATTTTGTTTTGTGTTTGTGACAGTTGATCCATCCGCAGGAGATTTAGGACAAGACACTTGTATGATATGATATCATCTATCATCTTATTTTACCTGCAGCATATGATTTATCCAAAATATTCGAGTAAAATTCGTATTTTGTCCCTTTACGGCCAACACGTTTTACCGTGGCTTTAAAAAAAAAAAAAAACTTTTGGAGCACTTACCTGTTCAATCCCTTTAAGTACGAAATGTGGGCAATATGGCCAGGTTATGGGCATCCATAGTCAAACTCTGTGCTTTTGGCGAGTCACCAGAGAATCAACTCGAACGACCAGGGTTAGAAAGCTTCAGAACATCACACAGTTGTAGGCGCCATGGTGGTCCGATTTTATCGCTTAAATTCTGCGTAAAAAAAAGAAATTAGAACTGCCATTTATAGATTGTTTTGTTTGCAGACAACGACGATGAAATCCGCCCCTCTGAATTACATCCAATACTCAAACTGAAGAGTTTGAGTGTATTTATAGCCAGGGTACCACAACTAAGGAAATATTTATTCGGAGGGAACCGCTACGAAATTCTACCACAACTATGGACTCAGATTTTGAAACCCCAGGCCCTTGCAGAAGCAAAACCAACCTCCGAGTTGCGGCAACGACAATGGGTAGTGAGCTCGGTGTTGAGGCCGCTTACGCAAACACCGACCAGTTCTGGCTTGCCTGTACCATCTCGGGCATGTGACCTCTTCCACTTGGGTTTGAAGACGACCAGGGCACGCAGCTCGCAATTATCCTGCTCGTTTTCACGTTTCGCTATCGATACGTCGGCAGAACAGATTGATTCCCACAGCCTCGATGTAGCGGGATTACGTATAAGAGCGACCTTGTCATTCTTGCGTGATGTGGTAACATGCCAAACACCATCTCTACGTCATTGATGGTGTGTAGCACACCACCACCGCGTCATCGACGTTGGCAGCCATCCAATTGGGTTAATGCACATACTATATAGGTTAAACAATCGGTGACTCAGAAATTGTATTGCAGGCCAATTTCAGGACCACCTATAAATATATTCAGTCCTAAATCTACACTGTATGAACTAATAGTTCCTCCGAGTCCATTAGCTTATGATCTGTCATTCACTAGAAGTTTGTATTCTTCTTAGCACGCTTTCTTCTAGCAAGGTGCTGTGTAACCGTCACACTTGGTAGCACTTGTAGCCAACTCTACGCCTACGCAGATGTATTGGAGTACCTGGTCTCGAGCGTTGAGCCACCATGGATCGCAGTGTGCTTCCTCACTTGAACGACTCGCAGGTCGAGTGCTTTTGGAAGATGACGGGCATCTTCGGGATGGATGCCCTCCAGGGCTTCGCTTGGCGACGTCGACACACGCCGAGCAAGTCAAACATGTAACCGCATTCGACGCCTACAAAGCAGGGGCTCATTGCGCATATGCGATGCCGTCTGCAGGCTCCCACGCTGGAGACAAGACCGATGCGGCCAAAGCCGTTGAGGCTGAAAGTTAAGCCATAAGAGAGCAAAGAGGGAGAAACCTCTATTTCTAGGTTCGAGAGGTGGAGCACGCGATGGACGCAGCTCTCCTCTCGAACAAGCGACTCCGAGTCGCGCCAAGACATGCACATATACCCGCGAGGCGAGAACACCAGGATGCTTCACATCCTTGATCCTGCTGGGCGAACAGATCAAAGCCGTCTTCTTTCCGGCGAATTATAAATATTACCAGCGCTCGCACTTCCTCGCCTGTAAACAAGGGACGTGTGAGCTGTTGATGAGTACATTCCACGAGGCGAACGTCCTCGCGGCATCTCTGATAGGTAACCCCCTACCCGAATACATTAAGGTTACTGTGGGCCCGACCCGCACATATTAGGCCATCACAATGAAGGAAGCGATTGAAGTTGCTCTCCAGGAGGAGTACAGCCGCAAACAGACTCGTACCCCCACCTGCGTGGCAAGATTCCTCGTTATCGAGGACCTCGCGGGGAACAGTGGAGCTACTGGTAGAGCCACACCCATAGTCTTAGGGCTGACATAACAGAGTGACATTTGTTGCGGAAAGCTCGGTCACTTGAAATGTGCCTGTCCCACAGAAGGACAGGGGAGATGATTCCCTCCTCTATCGAATGCTCGGAAAGGCCGGTGGTACAGGCTGAGACTTTTAGGCCACAGAAACGCAGAAAACAGTAGGATTGGGGTGCGCTAGTGGGGGAGATCTGCGTCTTCCTTTTGTGGGGTGCGGGTGGAGCACACCATATAGGCTTAGCCCCTGGGAGCCTCTGTACTCACAAAGCGGAGAACGACAACGGAAGGTTGTTTGTGGTACATTCAAATCTACGGGGATACGATCACCCACTAAAGATATTGATTGATTTTGGGGCGTTAAAGGATTTGCGCGTTGCCAGACGGTCGCTCGTAATAGTGACAGGTTCACCGATGATTTGCGAGAAAGCATGGGGAGCGGGTATGTTCTGGTCGGACTGGCAGACGGGGCTGTAGTGGGGTTTCCTAATGGATTTATAGACCTGTCAGTCAAGGTTGGTGACTTTGACTCCACTGAATGATTTCTTGTTCTCGATATGGACATGTATGACTTGATCCTGATCATACCATGGCTTGAGAAGCATGAGTGTCGGATTGACTGGTGTGGCAAACCCATCAGGTCTAGCCGGCCTGCAGCCTCTGACAGAACGTTGGTGAGTAATGTTCCCACCTATGTCAGTAGCCGGACCTCTCGCTGATGCCGCGTGGGAAACGACTCCGAGGAATTAGTTGCGGCGGGAGCCGCAACAAGTGTCGTGATACCGTCCACTCCAATAGACCTCCACAGACAATGCCTGTGGACTGGAGGTCGTGTCTGTTGGGAGGCTTGGAGTCGTGTAGCAGAGGATTGTCGTCATTGACGCGGAAGCGAAGCTTGGTGGCGAGTGATGTAAAGTGATTGAGCACTAGAAGGAAAATTGGAAAGTGATTGAAAGTGAGAGGTGGGAAACATCAAACACACTAACTGGTGCTGCTGTCCTACATGCACCCTTCGACGCCCCTTGGCTACTCACCATCTTGCTCAATGATGACTCAATGTACATATGACACGATGCCTGACTTCAACTTTCAATGCCACGCCGCTGACACCCCGATGACTGACCCTGATTCGTACCACCACGATGCTTGATAACATTCTTTGCCTTAGTCGCCGTGCTGATTACCAAGTTCGTCACCAGCATTTAACACTTCCACTCAGCGATCTTCTAGTCTGTTTCGAAAGCGCTCTAATTTTGCCATTCCCAGTGCCTTCGTGAATTGGTCGGCTAGCATCTCGTTCGTCGGACAGTACTGCACGCGAATGTCTTTCTGCGCCACCTTTTCTCGCAACCAGTGATACTTGGTATCGATGTGTCTCGATCTCTATGTCACTCCTTTGTTCTCTGCGACGTGTTGCGCCTCCTGATTATCTTCCATGACAACAATTTCACCAGTCGATACTTCAATGTCTTTTAACATCATCTTGAGCCCAATGCACTCCTGGACAGCTATAGCGATGTACTCGGATTCGGAGATTGAAAGCGTCACCATAGACTGCTTGTTCGAGCCCCACTCGACCAAGTTGCCATTGTAGTAGATAGAGAATCCAGTGGCTGACTTCCGCTCTCGCTCAACAGCAAATGCGGTGTTACAGTACACGGTCACGACGTACACGTAGTGATCAACCTCATTAGTTCTGTTCGAGTCTGTACCAAAGTCTGCCAAAGCTCTGTGTGAGTTCATAGAGAACTGCGAGGAACACTCAAAACACACATGTTTGGCACGCTGCTATTGTTTCCGATGCCTCACTGACGAGCGCTGTTTGCCAGCCTTTGATTTGCGTTCACTCATCTTCGAACGGACGGCATCTGCTTCAACATCGTAGATACCTGCTACTATCTTCAGCACGCACAAAAGGAAACGGCTCTCGATCTTACCACCCAAGCAGGACGATTTAAGTACTCGTCATTTCAACGGCCTTGTAGTTCCCGTATTCTTCTCCGTACATAGGCTACCCTTTCCTTCGACCGGGCTTGTTGTCGCGGTGTCGTTTTCCTGGATAGCATCATCCCGTACAGCGGTTTCCTCACTGTACCATGCATTTCCCCATGGACGTCCTCTTGAGCCATAGCTTCAGTCAGCGCAGTGTAGATGTTCTGTGCGACACCTTCCCAACCAGGTTGTCGATGGTCATACACAAAGTGTCTCCCATTCTCATCTTCCATTGCAATATCCGTCATTTCAGACACCACCGAAGCTACAATAGTTGCCTCACTGTGTTCCTTACTTTCCCCAGCGTCACCAACCGTCCTGCAGACGGCTCTTGCAGCGCTCCCTTCCGTGTCGTCGAAGTGACAAGAGTAATGAGCGACACTACTCCCTTCCCCTCCCTCCTGCCTCCATCATTGTGGGGCCTGGGACAATTCACCCGCGGGTGCCGTTGGAGAAGAGACGCACCCACGCGCGAGGAGATGGTTCAAGGTCGCTCGATTGGGACGCTGGTCAACAAGGTGATAGGTACTTTGGCATAAAACCAAGCGCGGTTGCTTCTCCCAGGTTCACGGGACCCTCCCTTCTCTTTTTGGTCCAGGCTATTGAAAGGGTGGTTTCGTGCATTCAGTTTGAATATGTCCTCGCACGTGGCATGGTTTCGTTGACAGGTGATCCGGCTGCATCCTAGGATGTGACAATGTCCGCACACGTCTTGACCCTGCGTGTAGAGATCAGGACCTTGTCAGATACCTCCCGTCTGAGATTGGGGCGGCGAAGCATTCGCCGACAGGTAACCCTGAGTCACATTAGTATCGTAGGAGGCATCAAGTATGACAGTCGTACCGGAGATCCCGGTGAGCGAGGAGGAGTGTGTCGCGGTTGGGTCACAAAGTTCTGAGTCTGCTCCATCATATACATCATCCTCTGCATCAAAACGTTCTCTGTAACAGGCTTCATTGCGACCTCTTCGACAAAATGAGCGTCATTTTCCACGGGAGGGTGCATGTTCTTCTATAGAAAACAGTCACCGCTTGAGGGATCGAGTTCTCCGTTGACGTACTCAAAGCTGTATTCTACTCGCTGTTCCGCAGTCCCGCTAAGTAGTACTGGTAACACATTTGCAGGTCGTCGCAATGAGCCGACTCTCACAAGCTTAGCATTACGTCACCCCATACCTCAGCTGGCATGCCGCGGGAGCGCTTCCTCGTCTTCAAGTATTCCCAAACGCGCTCAGGCCCAGGGACTCTTCAATCCTACAGTAGTTCGTTCGAACGCTTCCCAAAAAGCGCTAGCTTTCTCCACAGTCGATGCATCCGAATAGAATGGTTGTATCACCCTAACAGCGTTCTTGATGTGGGAAGGCATGCCTAATAGTCCCGTTGGGTGTTTTGCGATATCTTGATTAACAGGTGTCGGCTGATCGGCCTGGATAAGCGTTAACTCCACTCGCGGCCAGTTCTTGCACATTTTGGAGCTAGAATACGCGGCGTTGCAACGCCGGGTAGGTTAGTCACTAGAGGTACGTACGTACTCCAGGTTGTGCTTCGGTGTCACTCCGTTCGCCAGTATGGCAGGTTGATAGTACGTACTAGCCCACTGGTACTCAGTATAACCGGGTGCATCACGGATTGAGAAGCCATCATAAGAAAAAATAGCAGTCTGCATGCGCCTATGTAGTTTCAGGAGTTCTAGTCGGACGTAGGTCACAGGAGTAGGGGTATCCCATAGCCGACCCATCCCGACAACGTGGGCTGAGGTGGAACCATAGGAGTCGGCGCGCTCGAAGACTGTTGAGTTGTCGTCCCACGAATTCGTCTGGGTTTGAGGTGGAGGTGCCATCCCTGGGGGTACGCTCTGCCAGAACTATTCACCATTAGCAGCTTGCACTAGTTGCACCGTAGGAGGACTAGCCACTCCATTTGCCGGGCGTTGTCGTAGACCACCCGACACTGGCACACTCAGAGCCTGACTAGTCGACCCACCCATTCCAGGAACCACGTGAGCACTCGGGGTTAGGCTCAGCATTATCGTCGGGATCTGGTTGAGAACTATGGTCGGAGGATGATACGCCAACGCTGCCGGAACCCCACTCGAGGCCACAGCCGTCAAAACTTCAGTTGCCGTTGCTACTCGTATAGCGGTGGTCAATGTGGTAGGAACAATCCTTGTAGCGTAGAGCCCAACCGTAGTCGCGGAGCCTGACCTAGTCAGTATCGGAACGCTACCGGTTGTGCTATCCCACCTCCAGCACGATTGGTGTTGGCAACAGCACGTGTCGTACCGCTCCTAATCCTTCCAGAGCCAGATTAGGACGCGTGGGTCAACGGTGCGATTGATGCTCGAGACCCACCAGCACTGGTTCCAGCCGAAGCTGTACTTAAAGCCGCCCCACCCAGTGGGATCGGATTGACTTGTTCCTGCTGTCCTTGATCTACGCCTTCCGTAGCTTCGGCAGTCGCTGCATCGCTAAAGGCATCACCAAAGCCGGTGGTATCTCTGTCGTCACCAGAATCCATAGCCGTTGAGCTTGTACGCCCCAATCGGCCTAGTAGCTATGGCTACCGATCGCCGGGCTTGAACCTGTAACGTACTCGAAACGAACGCTCGTACTCGTTTTAGATCCGAGTGCCTTCGAGTTAGCCCAGATACTCCACACGATAAGGGTTTCCGTCGACGCGAAAAGAGATTGACCGTCCAAGAAAAGCACGCATAGACCGAACCTGTCGCAACGGGTCTAGCTTTATCGTTGGAGCTATTGTTCACACGAACGCTCTTCACAGCGAACACCCAGAAGCCACACCTTGTACCAAATAAATCCTTCTCCACCCTACTTCTCCACCAAATGTTGCGCACGTCTCCCTGTTATCGGGCGGCTAGCTTGCTTGCTATTCGGGGAGGAGTAGGGACTTGAGGCTGTGACAATAAGTAAGAAACGTTAGAGTTTGATTTGTTTTCACTATACACTGTGAGGAAGGTTTAGGACTGTGCTAAGTTCTCGGTCACCAGCTCCACGCCAGTCACCCGATATGTATGGAATCACTCACCTGTCACCTCCGTACACCGTCCGTTCTTCATAATGACACCCCGCCTCGTGCCACTGCCTTGGTATAACTGAGGCCCTGAATGTTTCAACGGGTGCTGCAGCGGACGAACGCTTACATCGACCTCCTAGCACGCCAGGTTCCCACCATGGTCTGGAACTGAAGTCCTTCATCTGCTGTGCGAGGAGCCGCATGTGAAACCTCATTACCTACTTCGTATGGTTGGGTGCTGGCTTTCCATTTTTCTTCATCACTAACTTGTGCACAATGAAGCAGTTGAAGAGGGCCATGTCGACGATGCTGAAGAAAATGTTCTTGCAGTTCGAGCGATGGCACAGAGCTTTCTGGATTAAATAGCGGTGTAAACGGAGCTGGTCATGGTCGTCTGCACAAACACACTACCCCCACCCACCCCATGCCTTTGTAGTAGGTGCGCACCAACACTGGGCACGGGACATCTAGGATAACACCATCTTCCTTCCATTTCAGCTGAACGACCACTCTTTTCGTACTGCATCCAGTTGCCAGGAAATTACACAATCCGTGGGTCTATCCAAGACATGTGGTGGTTTCGTGCAACACGGTACGCTCTACGCTCACTTGCTTTTACAGCTCTCGGTTGTTTTTTTGGACAGAAACTGGGTATGCTCACCCCAGCCTTTTCGGTTGAGGCGTGTGGTGCCCAATGTGTAGATCCCTATCCGCAAAGACATTCAGTCAGCTTCACACAGATGTAGTAGTTGGCAGTGACAACTAGTCGCTTGCCTGGCTGTCCTCGTAATACCTTCGTCAGGTTCTGAATGACAGCTTTCGAGATAGCGGCTTTCGTGTATTCCTTGCCCCGGTAAATATTGATGCTGTAGTATACATTACATCGGAACAGCATTATAATTCTAAATAACGTTCTGCTGTATGAAGCCAAATCGACACTCTCACCGTGAGCAGTATGCTGTATCTACACAATACAACATGTAGAACTTGGTCCCCCATTTTGTAAACTTGTCCTTTATGTAAATCCTTATGGGGTTGTATTGATGTCTGCTTCCGATCATCCCATTATCAAAGAACAGAGACGAACCCATACGATACCTGTCTCTGGAGGTCTCCTCAATAATTTGAAGAACAGGATGCAATTTCCAAGCATTGCTCCTGTTGCGCCTGTTGTTTGCGTTGTCATTGAAGTGTAGGAAACGCGTGATATTTTCGAAGCGCTTGCGCCTCATAATCGTCCCAAATGTACCGCGGGGAATAGCGCCGCATTCTGACATCGGCCAGCGCTCTCCACGAGAAGGCAGATGTGGGCATAAAACTCGAGCGATAAGCAGGGCAACATAGCGGACGATTTTATGAGGTTGGAATGACTTCATCTTTCGCAATTTGTCCATGATATCAGCTAGCGATTGCACGCTGCTGTTCGGGTGTGTAGATTGCTATCGCTGCTGATGTACGTGCTGCTCGGTTGAGATGGAATCGATCGTAGATTCGCGGAATCGGTTGGACTCCACAACAATATTGTTCCACATCAACTTGGACATAATGTAGTAGAACATGGCATGTGGTGATTCTGCATATGCGCGTGCAGATTCAGTTCCCCCTGTATAAATATGCTGTACCATCAACTTGGAGCTCGCAACAGTGGTCACAATAGTACACTACCCATTCAGCAGCGACTCCCTTCAACTTGGCGTTACTAAGAAACGTTGGGTCTACATTGACTTCTTCGCGAGGAGATGTGGGCGATGTCCTCGAAAAGGATGCTATTAACAAGCTCTTCCTCACTATCACTCAGTGGCAATGGAGTAGTGTCATCGCTTGTGAAGCCACCTTCCTTATTCACCACTTCCGCTATGTAGTCCTCCGTATACAGACAACGACAGTAAAATCCGTACCCCCATAAAACCCGCACCCCCTGAAGTGGAACTCAAAAAGGCAAGTATAAAAACAAATATAAGGCAGCCAATTTAAAGCTTTTTAATCCAATCAATGGACTAGATTATTAATGGACAGCACGTCGATCTGTTTCCCTATTCATGCATTTCGCCATTGCAGAGTGAGCCGCCATGACTTCTATAACATCTTACACAGTCAAGAATAGCGTGAAGCTTTAGAAAGCGCCAGTCGTATTGGCCGAAAGCCCACAACTCGCAAGTTTGACATCCCTTTCACAACACTTCACGATTAGAGGATGCGAGAGAAGGATATAACCAACTTGGAGGGGTCGCAGACAAGCAAGACACTTAAAGGGCAGGGAGCAAAGAACATCATACCTTTCGCACACGACATGGTTATCTACATGAAGGATCTGCGTCGCGAATACGAGGTATCGCAAAATATTATGCTTTAAGTATTTTGCCTTATTGTCCTTACACGTTTTTCGTAAGTATTCCGAGATATCCTGTTGTCCAAGTATAGAATAAAAATATATTATTTTTCACCAATCATAACTCGCAAATCATTTAAGGGTACGGATTTTTCTGTTCACTTGTCCTTTTGCTTTTTTATGGCGGATGTAATTCAGTAGGGGTACGGGTTTCACTGTCGTTGTCTGAATCGTAGTCCGACTCATCGTCGATCTCAGTCTCAGAGTTGCAGGTATTGTGCTCGTCTCTATCAGCCACTTTAAATCAATTCAACTTTGCCAAAACGGAAATGAAGCGATCAGAATTATACATATTGAAAACAGCCACTTCGTCCATTTCTAAAGGTTCGCCTTTCTCTTCTTCATCAATTGCAGCAGCATCCAGCGCACGGGCATTGTGCCAATTACGTTGTGTTGTAGTCGACGGAGTCTGTTAGAGTTTGGCATGGCGCAGGATGCGAGTGCGCGCGGCGGAAAGTGATGCGACAGTTTTTTGTCGGTTGTAGTTGTAGAAGAGTTGAAGAGATGCGTGGTTGGAGGCAAATTGGAAAGTATTTTCGTCTGGGACTTAGATTTCGATCTCCCCCTAGTCGACAAGTTAGTAAAGGAGCTCTACTATCGAATCTCGGGCCTCATACACTGCTTCATAATATAACTGGTGCACCACAGCTCTGAGGGCACGCCGGGGAGAGCAATCGTGTGCCTTCCACATCAGATTCTCTTGTTGTATTGACAGCACCCGGCAGCTCCGTTCGGACGGAGGTATTCATGAGCACAAATTTGATCCGCCTGCCCAAGATTGTGCGAGAAATCCTTACGGAGTCGGCATCATATCAGCGAGATATTGTGCTGTAGCTGACATCACACCTGCTAAAGAGGGAGACGATTGTGCTGTAATTGACGGCATGTATGTTGGAGGGGTAGGAGCTTCTGACGTAGCAAGAATTGTCAATAGGGGAATATCACTGACTGTAGACGGAGCACCAGACACAGCTGAAACTGTCACATCACCAATAGAAGTCGAAATTCCAGCGATAACCCCGTATTATATCTACCCGAGCTGCCTAGCAATAGTCATCAATGTCTTCTCACCTAAAATTGCAATTGAACGTTAGCATCGTACATCAGTAGCGAAGTCGCTGTTTTCGGTAAGTGTACCCGCAAAGTAGTTAACGCCATCCTTTCCTCAAACCGTCCTACCAGGGCGTACATAGTGGTGGTAATTACTGAGGCCGGTCAGAGGCTCGGGGGTGGAGCCTTGCTTGCGGAGCTCTCTCTACAATTCCACAGTGGAAAGGATTTTCCATGTTATACGAGTCACCAGAGGGGGGGGGACTGCTGTCTGAAGAAGGCGGGATATATAAAACTGCGAGAACCTCTATCCAGTGGATAGTATCTACTCAATACCCATCGTAGCTGTGGCATGGGCACATGTCAGTGTATCCATGTTACATAATAAGTGACGTGATGTCTCTCCTTTGTGCCCATGGTACGTGGTACCGGTTGGAGGTGAGCCAACCATTGGGCACTTGTTTAGCTTTTACTAAAGTTGACTTAGAATTTGTAATGATTAAGCTTGGCTCACCCATAAAATATATTGAGTATTTAAATCTACCGTCTAAGTCGTATCCATGCCAGACGTATTTCGCATCTGGACGTATTTAGGGCCACCGGCTCCACATACAAATTCAGGTCAATAACGAAAAATGGTCCTGTATTTTGACTACGTCTAGAGACGAAATACCGGTTTAGAGCTCAATTGATCAGGGCAAAATGAAAGGCAGAGGACAGCTCTTTCGTTTGAGCCATCACACGCCCCTCTCCGACCAAAACATCCAACACAACAGACTCGAAAAGCTGATTGATATAGCAGGTCCCCCTGGTGACCTGGATAGATGCTGTTGCCGCGCTGCACGACGGCATGCTCGTAAGAAAAGCGGCCCGAACGTACCGAGTATCCCGTGAGCCACTTCGTCTGCGTACATACCGCTCGATACCAACCGTGGACCACAGTTGGTGTATCTAACGGAGGGTGGTGACCGAGGTGTTGAGGAGATAGTCCACTACCGCGCGCTTCATGGAATGTGTGTTAGTTTTGAGGAGCTGCGCTGCATAATTCGCGAAGCGGTGGAGGCTACAGGAACTGGCCCTCTTACTGATGACTTCGCCAACGACAAGTATATTCAACGGTGGGTGGCAAGCCACTCCTCAGTATCAGTTCGTCATGCTCAGTTTTTAGACGTCAAGCGAGCTGTTGTAGCTGGCATAGCGTGTGATCCATTGATTAAAACATGCTGCGAAAACAACATCAAGAAGGGGTTTGACAAGATTGGCATTTTCCAGTTGTCGCTGGATGTAATGCTAAAGGGGATTATTAGTTGCAAGCCCGTTGTGCAGCGCGATACACTCTCGCACGTCGCTGTCGTCATGGGGCAGAAAATCCCGTCTCGCAGGTTGCTCGAGGTTTCAGAGCGTCAAAAGCGTGTACTGCGAGAGCTCGACCTGAACGTTGACGCTCTCAATGTTGTCAATCTGCTGTCAAGTTTTACTGCGGCGTCACTCGAGGCAAGTGGGTTGACAACAGATATGTTGATGGCGACTTACTTGACTACAATATGCTGCATGCTGCTGAGGAGGCTAAAGCGCCTGCAATAGATGAAGCGGAAAGACAGAAGGCGGAGCGCACTGCAGCAAGACAAACTGCGAGGTTGGAGAAGGAGAAGCTAAAGGGAGACCAAGCTGAGGCAAGGGCGTGGCGTGCGAAAAAGAACGCAAAAGTTATGGCGGAGAAAGCAAAGGAAAAGGCAGCAAAACATGGGTGCCCGGTAAAGAAGCGGAGTATGCCTACAGCGCTACCTGTATAACAGTCACCGCAGCTCACCTTGCCGGAAGATATCTGTATTTCCATGGTTGTCTAAAAGTGTGGTGCCAAATCGTTTTTGGTATACGGTACTCAATAATTAAGATAGTAGCCTGAAATGCGACAAGCCCTGTATCGATATCATACAAATAATAAGATAAATTGAAAAATGACCTGGCACACGTCTGGCATGAATAAAAGGTTACGCTTTATTGTATATGCCTACCTAGTACGATATTTTATTTCATAACCCACAGCCTTACTATAATACTTACTCCACATCGTTTTGATTGTTACAATAGACTTCAACCAGCTCTTAATAAAAAAGTACTGTACGACACGCTCATCTGATTGGATAAAATTAATTCCCATCGCTTCCGCTATTCGTTGATATTCGATGTGCTTACAGGCGGAGTCTAGAAGCAAAGCTACTGGCTGTGAGAGCTCGTCAATTCGGCCGTCGACCACCAGCTCGACCCGCTCCACCTGCCACAGTCATTCTCTCACTTCGCAACCTACCCTGCACCACCCTCATGGCCAACTTAGATGACTCAACACGCCGTACCATCGTCAATGCTGTTCTTCTTCAAACGGTAGGCGGTAATGTACACCACGTCCGATATGGCGTTTTTTCTGAGCTTGGTCGCCAATATGAGTGTCATGAGCGAACAATAGCTCGTGTTTGGAAGCGTTTTAAGGATTCGGTAGCCGCCGGAGTCGTGGGAGGCGACGTTTCCAGCAAAAGCAAAGGGAATTCCGGCCGTCGAGGGTACGACAGAGACGAGCTGGTTCTTAAGATTAGGGCAGTCCCGTTGAAAGAACGACGGACGATAAAGACGACGGCGAAGGCAGTTGGGATCTCCATGGGCGTTCTACAGCGTCTTCTGAGCGGAAAGGTTGTGAGCCGCATCACGTCTAGGATCAAGCCCGCCTTGACACCGCAGAATATGGCCCGTCGGGTTGAGTACGTGTTGTCGTTTATTGACGAAAACAGGTTCGTCTTCGAGCCCATGTACGACATCGTACACGTGGACGAGAAGTGGTTCTACGAGGATGTGGATAAGCACTGGTACTACGCCGCAGAAGGCGAAGAAGCGCCACCGCGCCGGCGCCGCAGCAAGCGGTTCATTCCCAAGACAATGTTTCTCGCGGCTGTGGCCAACCCACGTAACCTGTCATATTTTGTGTATACTTATGTGTCATTAACGTTTTTATCCCGTATATTATGCAGGTACGATTACCATACAAAGTCCATGTTTGACGGCAAGATTGGTATCTGGCCGTTCACAGTGGACTCTGTTGCACAGCGCTCAAGTGTGAACCGGCTCAAGGGTGACCCCATCACCAAGAATATCGAGTCTATCGACAGGAACGTCTACAAGGACTACCTCGTTGGTAAAGTTATCCCCGCCATCAAGGCAAAGTGGCCCAGGGGTGAGAAGTGGAAGGTGATTTTCATCCAACAGGACAACGCAAGACCGCATCTCTCGCCATTTGATCCTGACGTTCTTGCTGCTGGTACGTCTGGAGGCTGGAACGTCCGACTGCACTTTCAGCCGCCGAATTCGCCCGATTTCAACGTGCTTGATCGCGGTTTTTTTGCCTCGATACAGTCGTTGCAGTTGAAGAAGGGGAGCCGAGGCATTGCGCAGCTGGTTAATACTGTTGCTAGCGCGTACAACGACGTCAGGATCGAGACTCTGGAGAATGTATTTTTGTCGCTGCAGGCAGTCATGATGTGTGCACTTGCATGCAATGGAGGAAACGAGTACAAGCTTCCTCACTACAACAAGACGCGGCTCAGACGAGAACACAAGCTACCCGAGTCGCTGCCTTGCGCTAAAGATCTGTACGACCGTGCAGCGAAGGAGGTCAACTGGCTGTTCTTGCATAGTTAATTCCCCTCTAAATAGATGATACTAAAAAAAACTGTGACTATCATAAAAATATCGTATCATACTTCATTGTAACAATCAAAACGATGTGGAGGAAGTAGCTCTCTAGTAATCCGTTGTGAACTACTACAGCAACAATAACTAGCTCAATTCCAAACTCAGTTTGGCTCAAGCTGCTTGAGCGACTTCGTCTTCGAAGATCGCCGCGCTTCTAACCTACCTCTCCACCCGACGAATCTCAACGCGATTGTGCTTCAAACTCCATGAGGTTTACACGTACATCAGAGGAATGATAGCGGTGTTCAAAAGGCTTCCGTTTGTCATACAGCAGGAGTGGCTGCAGTACAGAGCATGCAGTAGGGCCAGAATCCCCATGCTCTTCAGACAAAAAAACAATTTTCTTACGCAAAATGAAGTTGCGATTGTCTCCTCTTATCCAAGCGCACTCGTTAAATGTCGACAGCGTGTTCAACAACTCTAACCGTCGGCATTAAGTCGCAAAGGCCGAAGATGGGCTGGGACCTTCGATGGGTCTGGAAGTCTCCGATTTGAGGGAGTCATCTTGTCGAAGAGACGCCGCAAAAACCTGTTCAAGACATTGTCATACTCTCCTGAAAACTGCTTCTTCAGCTTCTTCGCAGTGCCAGCACTCACACCAGCACCTCGCTCTTCCTGTCCGTTCGAGGCGGAGTCGTCTTCATCCGAGGAGCTATCGTCGTCACCAGAGTCTTGCGTTGTTTGAGCATCGTCCGTCTGTTTGGCGTCGTCGTCTAGATGCAGAATGAGGAACTTCTTACCCCCACTCTGGACGTAGATGTGTCGTTGCTGCCGGGGGAGGTGATGGTGAAGGTTTTCTTGTCGATGGAGTCGGCAGTAGCTGCCTCAGCGTTGGCGCTTGCGAGGAGTGTGGCCGTGATGGCCAATATAACGTAGCTTACGTGCATGATTTCGTGTTTGATGCTGGTTGCTGAGCGTAAATTGGTGTGTGATTGTCATACAGAGTTCCCCGGCAAAGGGAGAATTGCGTGCAGCAATTTACCTTGCACAGATAGTACGGATCTGCAGTAGATTTGCTCTTGCTGCCGCAATGCTATATTGATCTAAGTTACATTTACTGGTCTTGCGGGAAGCATGGATGCATGCAGGTTGCACACATGCTTTGCTATTAGTCGTGTAGTTCGGAATAATGCAGTGCATTTGGCTCTAGATGAATTCCTGTGCTACTCTTGTAACCTCGCAGGTTTTATTGGTCCCACCTTTCTCCCTTTGCCGGGGAACTCTGTAGTGGCTATGACAATGACTGTTACTGTGGCTGTCGTTGCAGGGCCGCCAACGTTCATCATGAATGATATCACAATGGGATGGGACTTCGTGCTTCCAGTTGATCGGGTTGAGGTTTGTGCGTGTGGAAAAAGAGATGCAGTAGTGTGGAAAGTGCAAGCGTTCTTGAAATTAGCATGGCCATGTTAATGGCATTAGGGGAACATGACAGAAGGCTTGGTCAATTTGACTAATCGTGTCAATTCCCAGCAAGTGTGAAAGAAGGCGTGGCTCGACAATCGATACGTTTAGTGACAACGCACGATTATAATGTCACTAGGTGTAGCCAAGATAGAAGGCACGTTCGCTATATGCGGTCAAAGAGGTCACATCGCACCGTTCTTTCATGGTACAGTGTTGTATACAAGCAATAGTGCTAGATATAGTGAATCCCTCGGGCATTAGCGCCCTTAGTGCTAATCCTTTCGCGAGCCATCTAATTGTTACCCATATTTGGTATGGTATGAAAAGTTTTAAAACATTTATAATGGAGAAAAATGATGAGAGGTCAAGCAGACACGGCAGCTTGGCGGGGTGTGACTCACAATGTGAGTGCAAATTGCGGCACCCGAAGTGGATCCGCTGATTGCGGGTCACAACGACAGATGCGTATGAAGTGCGTAAACTTTTGCCCACGCTTCAAGCATAAGGTTTTGCTGTACACTAGTATTCGGTTGTATAACTGCGTGCGTGCGTGATAGCATATCTGAAGAGATTATCAAACCACATACTATAATAATAATAGTAATAATATGCAGAATGGCGGAGTGATGTAGAAAATACCGCATCCAGGACCTGCGAATGAGCTCGTCTCGACCGCATCTGCTAGACGGAAGTATCGATACAGCAGCAGCATTGATCGCTCAAAACCAAACAACGGACAAACTCTTGTGGGGGGGATAATTGACGTTTGTTACAGGTACAAACCAAGTTTCTGAAACATACTATTTGTTCAGGTTGTGTCTGTCGGAGCATCCGTTGCTGGCACTATATCAATTATGCCAAGGTATGCAGGACGGGTGTCATCGCACTACAAAGCACGAAAATCGGAGGTGTCGATAAGAAATCATCACCCAAGCCTCACTCCCCCCTCCCCCTCTGAGAGCGCGGTGGCGGCACCATAAGCTGAGCGAGAGGTGACCATGCTTCGTCCTGGGTTTAAGCCCGCGTGCTGCGCACACAGGCACTGTTTCGGCTTGCCGAGCGAGTCTGGTTTTACTCCCCCCCCCAAGGGGATGGTGTTTTGTACCTGTAGTAGTTGCCAAAATAATTCATCGCGATAACATCCGTCCTCGAGAATGAGGGGCAGGACGTCGAGTCACTATCTTGCCGCTAAACCAGCTCGTTTGCGATACAAGTGTGTCTACCTGTAGTACAAGCCAAACTGTTGATTGAGGGCGTAACACTGCAGCAAAGCAACCTCGCGCACTTTGAAGGTGTCTACGTGGATACGCCGCAGACGTGACCACAATGCTATCGAAGTCAGGCATCGTTAAGTCAATCTACGCTTGGCAGCCACATGAAAAGTTCATCGTCAAGTGCTGCTGCGGTATATGCGGGAACCTGCGCAAGAGTTTGACGAAAGCGAACGATAGACTACCTGCTCAATACCGTATGGACAGTGTGGCATGTGCGAGACATGTTCATTTGCCGTGAGATCGTCGCAACAGCATTGTGGCCTGTCAATAAGTAGTATAATACAGTATACCTTAGTCAAGCTAGCTGTGGCTCCATCCCATCTTGATGATCGTAGTTACTCAACTGAGTTAGTATCCCAGATGCTCTCTGGGAATGCCATCGCATCGTGCCGACGACGACGCAGCAACAGATTTCAAGATCCAGGCTGCGTAGGATAGCACCGTGCTGAGCAGCCTCCTGCCTCCACCCTAGGGCAGTGAGTGTATCAACTCATTTCATTTTCACTTTCAAATCTGCTGCCCAACCCTCAAGTCCCCACTCCCCCCGACCATACACATGCGTATATCTCTCATTTTCATGGTGATCGCGGCTACCTTCGTGCTTGCCAGCGCGAAGCCCACGGACTCCAACCAGGCCAAGATCGTCCAAGCGACTTTGCCGGAAGGCCCGAGCCAGCGGCTTCTGAGGACCCACCCCACGACCTATGAAGACGATGATTCCGAAGAAAGAGGAAAATTCACTGAGGCAGAAAAAGCTTTGTTTAAAACCATGAAGGCCAATGGTGAGACCCATGGCGACTACGCAGTCAAGTTGGGAATTGCCAAGGCTTTGCGCCGAGGGGAGGCTGAAAGTGCGATTAGGAACAGGCTCATGGCGACGGAGGAGTATGCGATGTGGAAACAATACTACAACTATTTGAACGGTAACAAGTAGACGAAGTCTGCAGATCAAGCACGTTACCGCCACAAGCGTAGCACGTCAGTGTCTGGCCTCGAACCAGTTGCAGATAGATTGTAAACTGACGATGAACCCTTGTAATAGAGTGTCTATCATCAGAAAACATGGATATCTCGTATTTGGCGCGTGCCATTTGTGGAGAACCAGGGAAATATTGAGGGAGGAATGTGAGCACACAAGATTTGGAATACAGTATCGTAATTTTAGGCGTCACCACCGTAATACTAGACGCCAGCACCTTAGCAATGGACAGTGTTCTTACAATGAGACACTCTGCCTAAAATGCCTAGATGCTATTCGTTTGGACTCGGGACCGAACGTCAAATCGGTACCTCAAACAGCACACTGAAAGAGAAAATAGGCAGACGTATTAATGTTGGTTTTAGTATGAAATGGGTTAAGTACGATATAGTGCAGCAACTGACCCCTCGCATGTAATGCGAAACGACTGGGCTGGCGGTTTCGTCGGCGAGAGGAACTACACAAAGAACTTCCTCACTTGAAGCTGCCCCTCTAGTGCATAGTTGCTCTATTAGCCACAGTGTGAGCTTTTGACCCTTTCGAGGGTACTGCAACCGCCTTCAACAGTGTGTGTGCTGGGAGTAATCGAAGCAAAGACGAGCACGAACGATGCCAAGGTGCTGAACTTCTAGCCAGTATCTAAGACCCTACAAGCATCAACTACTTCGGACCTTTCGGATCTCTCCACGGTCATTTTGAACGAGTTGTCGCTCTCGAATTTCTGTTTGACCTGCACATACTGCCTCCAAATCCTACTCCACGCAACTGGGCCGAAGCCCTCATTCGGCTTGCTACCGTGCACCAAAACAAGCTCTCAGAAGCTTGGTTCATCGCTATTAATGACGGTTTGGAGCATGATAGGTACCGCCGCCACAATCTCGCTGTTAACTTCGATCTGAATACTATGACCAACCTCCTTGTTTTGACGACAAAATGTTGTCACGATCTTGATGGTGTATTTGTGCATGACGCGGATGCAGTCGGTGTAGCCTTCGTACGAGATGGCGCCGTCCGTATTGCGATACTTGGAGTTGTATGCATCCACGCAGTAGCGGCAGTAGACGTCCATGCCATTGATGCACCACTCTTTCCAGGGCTCGTCCTGGAGTTAGGTAGGAACTCCCACGCCGACTCGACCACCTTTTGTTCCTTGCCCTGCTCGCTGGTCAGTGTCGCCTCGCCGACAATCTCCAGAGCAACAACGCACAAATGTACGGCATGTCCATAGCCACGCTTCGATAGTGTGCAAGTAGACGAAGCCATGCTTCCCACCGCTTACAACATTATAAAGCACCGTTAATGGCGTTTGTTCAATCGGAGCCCAAAGATACTTCCCAAAGGAGAGTTGTATTCGGACCTCGCCGCGACGTGGAACATGCCCAATAAACGGTTATACGATAGAAAGTGCGCGTACACGTTGTGCGAGGCAATCACGCATACGCCGACCATCTTCTGCGGTCTTGAGTAGCTCCAGTATCGGCCGATCCTTCTTTTTATCTAGGAACCTTCCAGAGTCATGGGTGTACACTTGGCCTGTACGCGGCGTGGACTTGCATACTTCACGAGCCAACTGAATGTTAATGTCGGCACTGCTTCGAGGATGACCCGGAAGAGAACCATGTCCCCAGACCCGACGAGCGGCGGAGAGATCATCCTCCGAGCTGAACCCGATTGACTGTAAGGCGTGGTTGCGTTACTAGGAACGTTCTACAGCCGACGAATACGGCAGGTTCGATATCAAGGCAAATTACCGAGCTCAGTAACACTGCAGAGGTGTGGGTGCTGGGGCCCATTTTTGCGTTGCTGGAGTCCTTGTGTGCGGTGAAGTCTGGGTATTCTTTGTAGTATCGTTGTAGTATCTTTGTAGTAGGACACGGTTGAGTAACACTTACAGTCCTTACTTTTACGGTGCTGCTTTCCAAATCCTCGGTGCTGACATGCCGCACTCAAAAGCTGGGTGCTTTTTTGGTGCTTGAATAAGAGGTTTACATCAGGGAGATCAGGGAAAGCATCACTTGTATACAATGTATACAGAATACTTTATTCGCATTTTAAAAAAGGCCGAGGGACGAGCATTACTGCAACATACTTCCAAGCTTGATTCACCGTGTTTTCCAGCAGTGATCACGACTCTCATAGACTGGATCCAGTTATAATTTGCTCGGTTTTGAACATGTAGTTGGGAAACGTTGCGAGGCCAGGGCAACGACATTCAATGCACATCCCCAGTGCAGTGTGTGGCCCGATCCTCCATGCGCATAGTTGTGAATGATCATGGCACCTCGTCTCGTCTGGCATGACTCCACCTCAAGGCGTACACCAGCAGTACGTCCGGGGCGTAAACCTGCCACGGGGCCGATTACCTTGCTGTTGCGAACCTCCGGCCACAGCTTACAGCAGCGTTCCCACACAGCCTCAACGTCCGCGTCGTCATTTTCCGCGCTCCAGTTGTGAGGCTGTACAGTCCCACCCAGAACAACATCTCCGTTCGGGCGTGGAATGATATAGGTGTGATGTCCATCCCGATGGATTACTGCAGCGTACTTGTCCAGTTTCGGATTGTGGATCTGTCATAAGAGAAAGCAAAAAAATCCGTCAAGTGGAAATTGTTTTCTTTGCTAACTAGATCAACCAACCTTAATGACCTGCCCCCGGATCGGATAGACCGTATCGTCACCAGCAAGTTCTTTCGCTGCCAGACCTGAACACACAAAAATCCACCAAGAGTGAGTTGGTGTGTGCACCATCAGCAATTGCAACTTTGGATATTCTAACCCGTGCAATTGATCAGCAGGTCGCAGTCCTCCACATCGAAGTTTGTAACTCGTCGCCGTTCAAACTTCCCCCCCAATCGACCTACCTCCTTCTGGAGCCACTTCATGAATGCACTGAAATTTAACGGCAAGCCGTTCGTATAAGTAACGTTTCGTCACCAAAAGCAAATATTGCTGTAAGCTGTCACCCAGTATTGTAAATGATGGTCTCGAAGGCGAATCCATGCACTGCATCGGCCGAAACCTTCCCAGCCTCCGCCCGACTTAACAGCCGGAAGTTTTCCACACAATGTGCCCAGTACGGGTGTACCTGGCAGTAGCAGTAACTCATTAAAATAAATAAAAATGAAAGATCCTAATCCAACCTTCCTTACCACCAAAGGAGGTCCTTCACTTGACACTTCGACTCCCTCCACCACATGAATCCCGGCTTCCTCCCCGTGTTGCTGCATCACACTCGTCAGCCAAGCGTAGCTCTCTTCACACCACTTGCTGCAGCCACAACACACACATCAGTTTTGAGAAGAATTCATCAATTTAATAAATTTTGACGTACCGAGGCTTGGCTGGATCGGTGTCGTCTGGGAGCGAGAAGGGCATCCAGAGACCGCCAGCTACGTGCGACGTGGTCGCATCGAACTCCTCGGCGACCACCTGCACATGTCTGAAACCTCTCTGCAGTAGCGCCAGAGCCGACGTGAGTCCGATGACGCCGCCGCCCACTACCAAGACTCGGCAGTCCGCAGCGGTTTTCATTTTAGTGTTTTCCAATTTCTTATCCAAAAGATCGATAAACTCAACTAATTCATAACATTCATCAAATGAATAAGCTAAGTTTTATCGGAAGCACAAACGAGCTGTCGCCATCGAGGCAAAATGGCTAATGGTGCGTTTGCGTGCTCTCCCACTCTGTGTTTCTCTGTTTCTGCGTCCTCTTCTCCGCTCTCCTCATGTAGCTGACGACCCGCTCTCTCCACTGATACCCTTCTCACCCGCTCAGCTACGCTGGACCCGGATAAATTCTACCTCGTGCGAGGCGCCCAGAACAGTACGTGCACCCCGAATTCCCCTCTTTCTTCTGTAAAATACAAAATTCTAACGATTCTATTACCCAGTCGAAGCCGATGAAGTGGACTACCGTAACCTCATGACGCACTACAAACTCGAGTCGCAGCTGGCTAAAATGGCGGACATGACGCTGCCGAGCACGTACCACCACTTGCTGCGCGGCGTGGGTGAGGCGCGCGATTCGCTGACGCCTGGAGAGGCCAAGGGGGACCTCCTGTCACTACTGGAGGGCGTACCCTTCGACCGCCCGATCGAGCCGCTGCCCGAGAGCGTCGTCAAGAGCGCGTTGCAGCTGCCGGCCGGCAGCAAGAGCGGCCCTGTGCTGCACCCGTTGAGCAGTCGCAAGACGCCGGGGCTGATCCACGCGCCACCTCCCACTGCTGCAGAGCGTGCGGCTCATGCCGAGAAGCAGAAGGGTAGAAGTAAGGACGACAAGGATCGCAAGGACAAGAAGGACAAGAAGAAGAAGAAACGAGAGAGAGAAGACGCCTCGATGCTACAGAAGTTACTGGCGCCACTGGTGACCGAGTTGCGTGGGCTGACGTGGTCCGGGTGGGTTGTTAGCGGCAAAGCGGGCAACCCGTTCGTGCAGAAGTTTACCAAGGACAACTGCAAGCGACTGGGCGTGCCGAACTACTTTGACTACGTCAAGAGCCCGATGGACCTGACCCGCATGAAGGAGAAGGTGGAGCACGCCGAGTACTCCAAGATCGACCAGTTCTCCTCGGACCTCAAGCTCATGGCTGCCAACGCCAAGACGTTTAACCGCGTGGGTGAGCCTGTGCACCAGATGGCCATCGAGATCGAGCAGCTCTACGAGTCGAAGCTGCCGACGTATAAGAAAATGTTCGAGGACCTGCAGCAAGAGCGCAAGAAGCGCAAGAAGGAAAAGAAGAAACGGAAAGACAAGAAGAAAGAGAAGTAGGCAGCACGCTTGTGAGAGTCGCAGGTATGGCAGGTTGGTTCATATTCTCTTGTTTCTATTCCACTACGAGCTGCAGCGTCTCCTCTCCTTCATCCTCCTGCTCCCTTCTTCCTCCCAAAGCAGGGTCCAGCATGGGCGTCGTAGGCAGCCACCAGTTCCACACATCTCGACCAAAGTACACGGTCACATTGTGCATGAAGCTGCAGTCTGCCAGCTCTCCTCGTCGTCCGGACAGGAACTCGAGCGTCGTCTTGCCCTCGCGCAGAAGCCACAGATGGAACACAAAGTACCCCGCCAGTAGCAGCCCCACCCCGAGTGACAGCACCCAGGAGCACTTGAGCAGCGACTCGTAGCGTCGGAATCTCGCGTCCCACACCAGCGGACTCACCATGGCGTTGAACAGCAGACAGCTCAGCGACGTGTACAGCAGGAAGAGCAGGAAGTGCTTCTTGTTGCTCCAAGCCACGCAGTTGCCTGTCCAGGGGCAGTGGTGGTCCATGCGAAAGACGCACTTCTGGCACACGGAGCAATGATGGACATGTGCCGCTTTATCATCGTCGCAGCGCTCGCAGTAGCGACTCACGGGCTCGTGGTCGCTGTAAGAACCAGTGGGTCGCTTGCTCGCGGGCCGGGAGCACATGGCGCGCGCGTAGCTCCACAGCATCAACATGGTGGCCACAAAGTAGAGAGCGCTGAGTAGCAGGCCCGATTGCGGGCACACCACGAAAACCCATGTGCACAGCTTGAGCAGCATGAGCCCGAGCGCTACAGCAACGAAGCCCCCGCTCATGATGGCACAATGGTAGTAACGGATGCACAATGGGAATAGAGTAGTACAGTGATCCACTCGCTGTCAGCAGAATAAACAATATCATAATCAAGAAGCAACTAGTTCTCAGAAGTCTTTTGTGACTTTTATCTGTTTGCAGTGATGATATGCTATCCTCGGTTATCAGTTTATAGATCTGTTGCGTTACTCCTCTGTGAGCTTGAGGACGGGGACCGCAGTGGAAATGCACTTGTTGTACAAGTTTAGAGGCGTGCTCACGTTCCACCTCGTCAGATTCAACGCATGAAACGAAGCAGCAACATGGCGAAGGTACTTCAAACGTCGAAATTGACAATGAAAAGGGTGGGGTCTCCATTGGCTGAAACAGCAGCGCGGTGCAGTCTACCACCTGCAAATTGTAGCCTACAATAGCTCGCATTGTTAGCGAGATCAACACTCGCGTTGCCAACGGAAATGGCGTCTGCCCATGGACTTTCGCCACCTGCTGGGCAATGTGGAACTAATAACTCCTGGCACCAACAATTTGTTCATCAATGATGTCGTGCTGGCACGTGCTTGTACTTGGTTGCATCAACAACCAAGTTGGGTCCAATGTTACGACAGAACATGTATTCGGTTGTCCGAAGAGTGAATCGGAACTCGGAACACCCTAAGTCACGCAACCCACGGCATCGACCGGATTGATTTTAAACTTGTCACTTTTCGACTAAGTACCATTTCGTTTGACGCCGCTGGCAGGTTCGAACATGTACAGTATACTTCTCAAGATTGTGTTTGACTCTGGTTTAGTGCAAACTACTCGATGCATCAAGAGGAAGATTGCAACGCTACTCCTTCATGAGCATGAGGAGTTCCCAAAAGGTCCCGACGAGGTACGTAGTGGGAATGCTCTCCGAGTCGCACGTGGAGGTGGTCATTCGCTTGAGGTGGCTGGGATTGTATGACTTTAAAGGCGTGGTCACGATGCAGTTCGGCAGATCCAACGCAGCCAGTGGGGCTATGAGCGCACTGCACGCGCTGTTGGAGCAGGGACTTGCACTCGTCGGGCAGGATGTGTAGTTGGGTTTGCTCTTCAGGGGGTTGAGTATAGCTAGAAGCTCCGTTTTATTGCATGCCTTGCTCGTAGCCGTCGGGGATATCGGCGCGACCGCGGCGACGAAGAGGACGAGCCGTAGCAGCAACATGGAAACGAAGGTATTATACTATTCTTGCGCGTCAAGCGTTGAAATTGAAAGTGAAAGGAGTATGGTCTGCATTGAATGAAGCAATAATTTGGCGCAAACAGTCTACCACCTAGAAATTCTGTAGCGACGATATCAACGCTCACGTCGCCTGCGGGAACAGCCTCTACCTAATTCCTTGTGGATGGCGACGCCCTCGTCCCGAACGGAAGAAGTGCAATCTAGAATAAATTCCTGGCACAAGTACAAGTGTATTTACCATTACCAGTGACATCTGCGGGTGCTCCAATTTTACTTCACTATTCGGTTCCTCTACGCACCCTGCCTCATGGAGGATAATCTTCAGCAAGTGTCCATTGGCAGCGCGCGCACACGATAATTATCTCGCGCCCCGCTTCTGCATAATCGGTTGAACAATAGACGTTCCTCATGCGTGCGGGGCGATCATGGGGGTCGCAGGCTGCTGCGACGGGTTGCCCTGCTTACGCAAAGCGCGGTCAACACGCGGGCGGCTGACCTCCTTGGAACCGCTGCGCTTGTCACCTTGAGCGGCGCTGTTCTCATCGTTCGTGCGCGGTCCGCGAGGGCGACGAGGCTTGCCTCCGTTCGTGGGAGACCCGTTGCCGGACGACTTGTTGCCGTTACTACTATTACTACCCTTCTCCCTCCAGCGACCCTGGCCGCGACGACGCTGGGGAGTCTTGGTGCGAGGGCTGTTGTCCTCCGAACCAGGCTCCTTCTTCTCACGGCCAGACGATCCTGATGGCGACGGCGTGCGCTCACTCTGCACCCCGCCAGCAGCGACCGCTGCAAACGAAAGTGGTGGAGCAGGAACCGACTCCGGGGCCGGCGGGGCCTCGACCGCCGCTTCAACCACCACTGCAACCTCGCCTTCATGTTGCTCGGTAATTCCCTCAACCTCAGCGGCAACTTCCTCCTGCGGTTCAACCTCAGCCGCCTCCACCTCTGCACTGACCTCGTCAGCTTGCTCCTCTTCCAGCTGCGACTCCGTGAAGAAGCTAATCTCTGGCATGGTGTTGATCTCGGCGGGCACAACCGGGATATCGGAGGGGTCTTCCCCCTCAGCTTCCTCCGGCGAGTCAACAGCCTCCTGCTCAACTTCCTCCTGCTCCTCTTCCGTCTTCGGTGATGACATGGTCGCCAACTGGTCCACGAACGCGCGCAGTCCGCTGTACGTTGTATCACACGCAAACACCTTGTCGCTGTCTGCCAAGTACTTTTTGGCCTCTTCTAGCGACTCCATCAAGTTCTCCTCGTACGAAAGCTCAGCCGGCGGGCGCGTGTTGCCTAGCAACACCTTGGAGAAGAAGTCCAGCACCATGGGCACCTCCTTGCCCAGCGCCTGGTGCAAGTTCACCACGTGTAGCGTCTTCAGCAGCTCGTACACATGGCCAAAGTCCTCGCCCCGCTGCTCCGGCACCGGAATATCCTCCTCCTTCTTCTCCTCCACCTGAATCTGCTCAACGGTATGTTCCAGCTCCTGCTCCACCTCCTCAACAGCTTCAGCCGCAACAGCACCCGCAACTACCGTGTCTTCCGCCTCCTGCTGCTTCTTCTGCTCGTCCTCCTGACGGTAAACAGTCAGGAATTGCTCTCGGAGCATCTCCAACTCAGCCACGAGCTTCTCCAGCGTCGCCTTATTGCTCATGAGCTCCAGCTGCTGCGCGTTGAGCACTTTGCCCTCCTGGGCCTCCAGACTCTTGATCTTCTCGAGCTTCTTGCGGTGCGTGCGGATGCGCTTGTACAGCACACTTAAGTATGGGTGGTCCCCACTTAGGTTGCTGAGGGCCTCCTCATCCACCATCTCGTGAGTTGCACCAACTGCAGCAACAACCGCCTTGACCTTGCTCTTGGCCTTCTTGGTCTTCTTACCCGAGCTCGAAGCACTCTTCACAGAGCGAGCTGGAGACTCGGACCGCGCCTCACCGATAGCTCTGGTTTCGCTCTTCTCGATACTGAAGGTCTCGCTGGCCATGGTGCTCTCTGTGCAGCAGGATGGGTCCTCGAAGCCAACGCCTCCGAGTTGGTCGGTCTCCTTCGATGCTTTTCGAGAAATGAGGGCCGGAAATCTTATTTTATAAAAGCCGTGGTGTGACATACACAATACGCAACTTTAATCTATGGAAATGGGTTTACACTTAATGCAACTTTAGACGGCCTCGGTGATCTCGTCCACAATGACCTCGTCCACCTTGATACCGAACGTGCCATCGCCCATAATGACCGTCTCAAGTGTCGTTGTAGACGAGGGGGGACCATTAAGGGCAGATACGGACGTCTCTACAGTCTCCGCCATGGTTTCGTCGATAGTTGGCACTTTCTCGCATTGATCGTCGACGGGCTCTTCAACTTCAACGTCGCCCTCAGGGATCAGCCTGGCCAACGTGTCTTCATCTGCAGCAGCAGTATCCTCGATCTCCTCGCTGACAGCAGTCTCAGTCACTTCAGTGGTGGCAGCAGTAGTCTCGGTCTCTTCTTCGTGGGTCGCCTGATGCTCTGTAGACTGGTCCACCTCCGGAGTTTCTGCACGTGCTTCTTGGCCTTCATCTGCTGTCGGCTCTGCCGTCGGCTGCTCGACTCCTTGCTCACTTCCCTTGGTGGGCGTGGCAGGCATCTCAATAGCGACCTCCTCGGCCGTCAAGCCGAGCTGGTCCTTCAGGTGCGGACACACGGCGTCGATCACAGCGCACGTCTCGTCAAACAGTGTTTCACTGCTGCCCTCGGTGCTGGCGCGCTCGAGAATGTCCTCTGCCTTCAGCACAAGCAACAGGTTGTACAGCGACTGCAGCGTCGTTTCAAACACGACGCTGGACTGCTGTGCCGGCATGGAAGGCGAGCTCGAAGCCACCAACTTGTTCGCTAGCCGACGCAACACCTTCAACCACAACTCCGGGAAATCAGGTAGCTCCATCAGCACGTTCAGGTTGTGAAGGAATGTCTTCGACAGCAGCGTGACGCTGTAGAGAGGAGCTTCGCGTGCCTTCCTGATAGCGCCATCATTGACCTGGTCATCAAACGCAAAGATAATGTCGTCGAAGCACTGCTTCCACGTATCCTTGGCGATCGGCACCCCAGGAAGGAGCAGCGAATTACGCAGGCAGTCCCAGGAGGTCTTTGCAACCGGAGCTCGGTCGTCGTTCAGGTAGCTGAGCATCACGCGCATGACCTGCAGCCACGAACTACCATTCATCTTGTACGTGTTGTCGCTGTTCGCCAGTCCTTGCAGAAGCTTCAGCGCGTCAACAGCGTACGACGTCCGATGGCGAACAAATCCGCAGCAGAGAGACATCCACGGGGTGAAGTTATCGTCCGTTAAGTGTCCTCCTTCAGCGAGTACAATCACGCTCTCCCAACAAGCCGAGCGGCTGTTGATGTACTCGACAACGTTCTGGAGAATGCCCAAAAGTACCTCCCAGTCGTGGAAGTCGTGCATGTACACCAGGTTCGCCTTCAGTAGCATAGTGATCCCCGACGCGAGCCGGTCGCTCAATGCCTTGTACATGTCCTTGTCCATTGTCAAAAGTAGCTCGAGTGTTGCCATCAGCTTCGGACGAATCTTCTCGTCGTGAAAGAGGCGAATACTCACACGCAGAATGTGCACGACCACGCGTTCAACGAGACCTTGCATGTGAAGCTCGTTCAGTGGCGTGGACAGGATGCGCTTCGCGTACAGGTGGAAAGAGTCCCACAGGTTGAGCGGCAAGATGCGGTGCGAGTTGACCAAAATGATATCCACACTCAGTTCCAGCACCAAGATGGCGTTTTCCTGCATCATCGCGTCCACTCCCGAGTCAGAAGGTTGCATGATGCACTTGAACGGATCGCGACACGAGATCAACGTCTCCAGCAGGCTTGTCAACGCTTTCTCTTGCAGTTTGCGAGTCAAACGAAGCCAGTTCTCCTTCTCGAGAATCCCGCCGCCGAGCTTCATCACCTCCTCGCGAAGCATTTTATTGACCAGAGAGAAACTCTCGTCGACCTTTTCCTCCTCGGCCCAAAGGTAGTATGACAGAGAGCCCCAAAGGCCACTATTCACGCTCTGACCCTGACTTCCGTAAGCTGTACCCTGGCTAGCTTGCGTCATGCTCTTCATGCGGCTGCGGATTGCAGCTTGGCGTTCTGCCTGTCGTCTAGAGCGCTCTCGGGTCTTTCCAGAGAGCCCGCTAGCGCTTTGACCACGGCCTGGGGACAACTTAGGCGGGGACGGCGCGTGGGTCGATGGCCCGCCCTGCATCGGTGGCAGGGGTACCCCTCGCGAGTCCACGAAATCGTCAATCTCGACCAGCGACGTGGGGACAGCGTCCAGCTCGTTGAACATGAGCATACACTCCACCACATTCGCCCAGCCCTTGCGGAAATACTCACTCTTGTTCTGCACAAACTGGAACAGCAACTTCAGTGATAGGAGCGCTCGACGAGTTTTTGCACCTTGCACCAGATCCACATCTATCGAACGACCGGGTTGCTGCGAGGCGGCCAAGACCTCAATCTCTGATCCATCATCCTGTCGACGGACAATTCGCTCTCCGATGGCATCTGTTGATCCCTGCTCCGACGAGGACGGTAGAGGAGTCGACGCCGAGTGTTTCAATACACCGCTTGAGCTTGGCGGCACATAGACCTTTTCACCGCTCAAAATGCCGTGTGCAAACGTGAGGAAGTACGAAGACAGCGCTCCCATGATCTTGTTGAATTCGTCCGACATGTCGTAGTAAAGCATGATCTTCGCACAGTTGCTTAGACCTTCCAGCGAGCGCTCCATATTGGTTAGGTCGCACGTCTTCTCAAATGCCAGCAAAATGCTCTTCATCGTGTTCTCGGAAATCAAGTTGAACATGTCCTTCTCGTAGAGACCAGCTCGCAGCTTCAGAATACTCGTATTTGACGTAAAGCTTGCGCCAACCACGTTCTCCGATCTCTTGAGGACGCCATCCCACTGCATTGAGTACCTGTCAACCGTCGAGGAGGGAGACTCCATGAAATCCGACACATCGTGCTGCATCTGAATCTCCTTCTCTAGGATGTTGTAGTACAAATCAGTCAAATACTCCGAGGGTAAATCCTGGCCTGCATTGATGCCACGGTTGTTGCGAACGAATTCCTCAACGGTCATCTTCTTCGCAATATGGTCCGAGTGCAAATCCGTGTTCAGCATGATAATGCTGAAAGCCAGCACGTAGGCCGCATCAGCGTCAGCCAGAGGCCCAGACGATCCTGCTTGAAGATAGAGCTGCTTCGAGAAGGCCTCCATCATCCGGTCAATCTTTTGCGCCTCGCCTGGCAGACGGAACTTCGCCAAAAACATTCGGAGCGCCTCATCCAGTGATGGAGCCGACCGGAAGTCAAACATAGCGACGTACGCGTCGCGTACAGCCGCGTTAAATGGGTACTTCTCGATAGGACCATCACCGATGTAGTCACCAATGAGCGTCTTGTTCAAACCTGGCGTATGCAGCAGGAATGAAGCAACAGATTCAGGGGTTAGCTTTTCCGGCAACAGCCCAATTTGTTGAGAGAACGCCATCCAGTTCTTCTGATCGCTGTTGAATTTCTCCGCAGCCAATGCGTAGCGTTTCTTAGCGCGTTTGCGCTGCTGCAACACTTCCGCAGTTCGCTCTCGCGCGGTGTGCAGCCATGCGAGCTGGTCTGCCGGGTTGTCGGGTTCACTCTGCTCTGAATCCGAGTCACTTTCGCTTCCTGACATTACGAGATGCATGAGATCTCGCACCGAAGACATGGGTGAAATGTCCTCCATCGGAAACTCGCCAGAAGAGCTCTCCGTACCAGGAGAGGCTCCAGCTGTAAACCGCGCTAGATCAGACCCCTGTAGGCTCAATACACCCGAGTTACTTCCAAATGTCCTGGAACCTGACGTTTTTGCCGGGGTGTTTAGAGGACAACGCCGAGCGATGGATTCAACGACTGCTAGCAGCCCCTCAAGGCACAATAGCGTAAGAGCATTCAGGCTGCCATCGGTGCCTGACATGGACTGGCAATTCCGCGCCAGCGACTTGCACAATACCTCGAACAAGTTCGTGCAGTGGACATCGCAGTCGTAATTAATGTACAGATCCAGCATGAGTGCCGGCTCGCGGCAGAACTCGAGCAGTGATTCCAACGCGAGTTCTTTCTGCTCATCGGAGCAGGACGGCGAGTCGATAATGCGCATGTGGACGCTCGTGAAAAACACTTCCAGCTGCACCTTCAAGTGATCCTTGATCGAGTTGAACAGGTTGAACACAACACGCAGCGTCAGCGACAGGATGCCCAGCTCCTCCGTCTCGGAGTTTTGCAGCAAGAACTTGGACAGGTCTCCTTGCAGCACCGACACCAAGCACGGATGGTTGCCCAATCCCGTCCCGGCCGTCTCCAACACGACGTTAATCAGCCTCAGTCCCAGAACGCACGTCATCTCTTCGTTCTCCGTCGGCGAGATCAGCCCGGAAACAAAGTGCAGGATCCGTTCCAGCAGCGGGATTCCGTACGGTTTATCTGCTGCTTTCGTCGCGTCGGTCGTCAGTTCCACCGTCGCTGGAGGCTGTTCTCCCAGTCCAATTTCCAGACTCTCGTCGTACTCCGGCAGTGTATGGTCTTTCCTCTGCTCCACCTCCTGTTGTTGCTGGGTCTGCGGCGACAGCGGTTGACTGTTCTTCGTCTGGGGCTCCAGCTCGTCAATGCGGTCAAAGACCGTGAGCACCAAGTGGGACAGCGTGTTGTCCGCCGACCTGCACAGGTGCATCGAGGACCTCGGCTGGCAGCGGATACTGTAGCACAGCTGCAGCATCTTCCACAGATTGTCCCCCGAGATCAGGTGGCCTGCGTCACAGCGGACACAGTACTCTACCAGCTCCAGGAGCTTCATGAGCACAGCCTCGTCGTCCGCTCGGTGGGTCTCTTCGAACCTGCAGCGAGACACGCACACGGCGATGCGGTTGATGGCTACATCGGCCCGTAGAGAATCGCAGGTTATGAGCCCATAGAGCAGAAACTTGTTGATGGCCGAGATGGCGGCGCCCGTGATGAAGCCGCTCGTGCGCTCCGACTCGATGACCATCACGAAGGGCAGCAGGTACGTGACCGTGTCCACGTCCGCCAGGTCCGTGACCGACTGCAGCTCGTAGTGCAGCTGCTTGAAGGCGCGCATCATGGGTGACTGCGTGGACGCTGGGATCTCCTGCGTGAAGCGGTCCACACTGGCCCAGCGCGCGTTCACGCGCATCATGGACAGCACATTGTGGATCTCGCCCTTGACGCAGTTCATGCTTTACGAAGTGACGTGTCGGGAGAGCAAGTTGCGTTAGTTATGTTGCGTGTGGAGGAGATTATTTATTATGTTGCGGTAACAAATGTGTGACGTGTGACAAGGACAACTTCAAGTTGCACGTGATGGAGGCGATAGGACTATTGGTGGCGACTATCGCGGAGCTGGAAGCAGAGCATAAGACCCAGCTATGAGATGCGGCTATAAAGCTCAAGAGGTCTGGGACTTCATTGCAGTAGAGCGTGAACATGGAGCATATGCACGAGCAAACTCCCACGAATCCTAAACGCTCGGTAAGCAACTCATCATTGCGTGTATTCAGAACGCGCGATTGCACGAGGACATGCGCTTCATGCTAAGTGGTGTCTAGCGACCTCGGTGAAGGTGATCTCGATCTCCAAGAAGACCAGGAAGTGTGGGCATACCAAGCAGCACAAATGTACGTTTTCCCAGAAAGTAACTTCGCGTCCGACAGCTATGATAGGTAACATGCAGCAGTAGTCGGGCATGTTTGACTCGCTATTTCTTGGTATTGTTGGCTGTCTAACCACTTGCCGACTCAAGTAACATGGATGCTTGGTGCTGTTGATGCCATGGCGAAGTCTACCAAGCCCCATCGGCTCGTACGTTGCCAGGAACGATATGAATTACGTTTCCCATGACGAATCACATCTCGATCATTTCCATTTGAGAGCGTCAAGTTCACCCACGTAACTGTACGCTTGTAGTTTGCATGCGCTTATGCTCAACAAGCTTGCTTCGAACAAACCAGCTCAATTTCTATAAGACATGCAGGTGTCATGAAAGTCGTGGAGCTCCCAGCGCAGAAATCCTGAGTCGGGTCCTTGAAGTCTCCGTGTCTGAATGATGGTGAGCACGAGGCGGGAATGCCGGGTCGTGGTACCGGTACTCGCAGCATTTACTTCAACTTTTCACTTTGCAAGCGCACATCGACGTGATGGAGATAGCCGACACACCTTGGGTGCTGCCTTCTGGTCAGCTTCCTGCGGCTGCGACTCAAAGCGGGGACGACGTCGACTTGTCGTCCGTACGAAGCCCCCGACAACACCTGAACCAAGACGCGCACCGGCGCTGGAAGGCGAGCACCGCCGTCGACTTTCTCAACAACGTGAAGCACATCGACATTCCCGAGGTGCACACCAAAGAGGACCGGGTGGTGCTTTACGCGCTGGAGGTGAATTTGAGTCGACCCATGTCAGTCCCAGGACACTGTCCCCCATTCGTGGTAGAACGGCGTTTTTCGGACTTTGAAGACCTCCGCAACAGCGTCTGGAGCGCAGTGAGCGCCACGCCCCCGTGCACGTGTCAGTACTGCTTGGACTTGCTGGTGTACATTCGGTTCAAAGTGGACCAGCCGCGTGGGCTCATCAAGCTCACCGCCGGCACGGAGAAACGGAGGAGAATTCTCGTTCAATTCACGAGCGACCTGGTGGCCATGGGCAGACGTCGAGCGGAGAAAACTGGCAAACGAGAATGCCAGGCACAACTAGCCATTCCTGTTTTGCTGGAGGAGTTTCTAGTTGGAGTTGGGAAGAATGGGTAGACTGCATCATAGGACGTCTTCGAACCTCCTTATTAGGCGTAACTAGCTATACATCAGTGCCGACGAGTGCATAATATTCCTATCTCCTTAGCTGAATATCTGAGGCTTGGTGGGGGACCGCTTGGCCTTGATATGCTGCTTCTGCAGTTTGGTGAGCACGGTATTTGTCACCTTGAGACGCAAAGCGCGCTCTGTGAGCGGCGTTTCTGCCAGCAGTTCGTCCGCCTTGTCCGCAAAAGTGTTGAAGAACTGCATGATCTCGTCGATCGGTTTGTCCATCACAAACTGCTCCGAGAGCTGAAGGAGCGCCACGGCCACTCGCAGCATGATCTTCCAGTTCTTCTCGAAGAGGAAGACGTCCCAGATCCGGTTTAAGGAGTCAGCAGGCAGAACGTTCAGGTACAGATACAGCGTCTGGAACCAGCCCACCGCGAACATTTCAATCGGCACCTTCTCGCTGGCAAAATGCTCGGCCAGAGCTGGTTCCGTCAGCTCCAGCAGCCTCTGCGTCTGGAAGCAGTGCACGTGAAGGGTGTGGAGGCCTGGAGCGAACATTTCGTGCAACCCGTACTGCTCGAACAGCGTCACCAGTAGCCAGAACGTGTTCTCGGCCTCCGCCTTTGTATCCGCGGCAGCACCGCTTCTCTTCACCTTGTTCAGCACGTGCGCAGCGATGTAATCCATACCCTGACAGTAGCCAACGGCCGGAAACCGCCCCGCGAGCGCATGCAAAATCTCGCTCAGCTGAGTTGTCAAGTCTTCCTCGGACACTTGGTCCTTGTGGTTGGCCGCGCGCTTGTGAGGCGCCACGCGGCCGTACGTGCGTCGAACATCCGTCATGATGAGCTCCGTGGCATCGCCCTTCGACAGCGCCATCTGCAAGTACGTGTCGTAGTCCAGCTCGGACGCGTCGCGCGTCTTTCTAACCTGGGTCGTCTTCTCCCAGTAGGCGAAGCGGACACTGGAAGGGAGCTCGCCGTAGCGCACACAAAACTTTTCCAGTCGCCGCTCCGAGGCGATAAAGTCCCGGCAGGCTTTGTTCACGCAGGACACTCGCGCCAGCACAGGCAGGTCGCCGCAGAAAAGCAGGATGGTGCCCAGCACGTACGGTGTAGCAAAGCACTGGTCAGCTAGACCAGTGGGCGTCGCATCGTTTTCGACCGAGTGGACGCTCGAGTTGCTGATCGCTCGCGCTACAATGAAAACAAGCACAGAGCGATGTCAGCGCTGCGGAGCCTCCGACTGTGAACCAGTCAAGACAACTTACTCATTCTCAAGAGTCCTTTAGCTCGAGAAGGCGAGTCCACTGGTCCTGCCTTGTACTTCTCCAGGAAGAGACAACTTGCCAGCTTGGGGTCCTCCACGTACTCCAGCATGTCCACCGTCGTGTCTCCCAGATAAATGTCCGTCATGACGTTGAGTCCCATGGTGTGGATCCTCTCGGCCACAGGCCCCGCCGCCGCCAACTTGGTCTTCAGCATGCTCCATCCCTGGGTCGACCCCTCCTTCATCTTGCTCGCCGCCGTCGTCAATCCTGAACAGTACACAAAGTCAGTCTCTTCACTTCCACCTGCCAGCAGCAAAAACTCCAAAAACCTGCAGTCGCCGACGTCTTGGCCTTGACAATCGTGGGCTGGTACTTCTCCAACCTAGGAATAAGAAAGAACGCGTAGCCATTTAGACCCTTTGCTCCACAAAAGGGTCCTTTGTGTCAAAAATGTCCTCACTTTTTGCTGGTTTGGTCCCTCATGTGCAGCAGCTGCGGCCCCAGCGTCTTCTTGGCTGTAGCCGCCCGGTCCTTCATGAGTCCGAAGGCGCTGGCCAGGCCGGTCGCCCCCGAGCCTGTGGCTGTGGGCGCGTCGCCCGCGTCCTCGTCGCTCGCCGGGTCCAGCGGCTTGAGCACCGGCGCGGCCGGCGGCAGTTTCTCGCTCGGCTCCTCGGCCCCGGAGCTCGACGCAGATGACGAGGACACGGGCGACGCCGCCGACGAGGGCGCAACGGGGAGCTCCTCCACGGGTGACGCGGCGGCGGGGCAGACGGCGGGCTCCTCCATCGCGGGGATATTCGGGTGTGTGCTGACGGAGAAGTCTGAGACGTCCTGAGTCCGCCTGCCAAGCTTTTACGATGGCTAAGTATGGAAGAAAGAGATTTGCAAGGGAAAAAATAGGCAGGGCGGACTGGGAACGCCAAGTGACTTTTGTTCAGCACCGCTCGCTGTGGTGCTGGAACTTGTGCTGTCTCCAGCAGAATTTGGTGGCGCTGCTGGTCGATGCCATACTGTGCTTCGAAGGATATCGCTCGACCAGTTCGGTGAAGTGGGTGAGCCTCGTCCTTACATGCTGAACGTGCTGCAGGTGCTGCGTCTTCGCCTCACGCCATGTGTGACCAAACAGAGCTTCTGTCTGCGCTTGGAGTCGCTGCAACTACGGGATTGCACTCAAGCTGCAGGGAATGTCTGCACACACCATGGCTGCTGGGCTAACTCGAGGGCGTGAAGACAAGCTTCCTTTGCGTTGCAGGCCTTTGGTTTCACCAGCGTCAATGACTAGCATCTAGCAGTGGCAAGCTCTTCGTCCCATTCATCTGTCGACTACATAGGAGGCAACATCCTCATAAGCATGACGCTGCTTCAGCTGCTCGTCTCCCTCTTGATGTGCTGCTCGGTCGTCACCAGCTCAAGCTCCTGCAACTCGACCCAACTGCTGTCGGCCCTGCAGCCAATCCGAGCCAACGCCAACTTCTCCACGTGCCAAGTGGACGCCAGCGCCGCTGCAATCTGTGCGAGCTCCGCGTGCGAGTCGCTCATGACGCCGCTCGCAACTCTCCAGCTACCAGAGTGCCAAGTGTCCCTCAAGGGCGTCGTCTTCTCCACCTCAAGCGTCCACTCGCTCAGCTGCCAGCAGCCCACCACTCAAACCGAGCAAGACGCATTGGACGCCGATATCCTGAGGACCATTCTTCGTCTACTGACAAAGGGACATCCGACAACGCTAACCTAAATCAATACATTTCCGAATCAAAAATCACCAGACTCAGAATTCTGATACCATCGCCTTCCCAGTCACTTTTGGTTCGGAGCAAATGGACATCCTGAGCGTCGACGTGCTGCCCCCCGCGGGCCATGATGGGGACGACGAAGCCAGCGAGGATCACACGTTACTACGTCTCCACGTCTCTTCTAGCTCCCTGCACGATGGGAGCGACGACGGCGCCGTATTGGCCGAGCAAGACGCCGCCGACTACGACGCCTCCCAGACGCCCAATAGCCCGCCGAGTCACCGTTCCGGGGCCCGGAGACGCCGCAAAATCGGCAAAGGCATCCAGCTGATCCTACTGAGGAAGTATGTGCAGTGTGCCAAGCAGTTCAGCCGCCTGCCAGACCGTTTGACGACGGAGCAGTTGCTGGAACAGGGTTACGACGAGTTCTACTACCAAGGAGGGAACCTCAACGAGCCGCGGCTGAGCTACGCGGCCTTCCTCAAGCTCGTGCGCAACCGGAGGAGTGAAGTGGCCAGACACGCAAGCGGTGCAGGCTCCATTTCCCAACGGTGAGTGAACTTTTGACCTTTTTTAGAGACTTAGACCAGTTATGGGGGCTCACGGAGGCGCGTTTTGTGCTGTGTAGAGGAACGAGACGCCACCAGAAGGAGCAGATGGAGATCCGAGCTCTTATCGACGAGCTGGAGCATGTCCGACATGGACAAGCTCGAGGATCGTTGGAATACGACACTTTGGGCCCCTCAAGTGCTGGAGACGACCATACACGGAACGTCATGACGGACGCGTCGGTGCCCATTCTGTCGGACTCGTCGTCCATCATGGGCGATGCAGGGACGGATGGTGGAGTGTCGGCGGGGGACTTGTCCACGGCGGAGACGTACTCGTCCGTCATGTCTGGGCCGGACAGTGGCGGTGACGACGTTGTGGTCTCACGGTCCAAGCTGGACTTGATTCTGCGCGTGGCGCAGGAGACGCTGTTGGCGCAGAAGAAGATTCTCGAGGAAGTGAGGGCGATGGAACAACGAGTGGCGGGCATTCATTAGTGGTTGTTTGCAGGGGCAGGCTGGAGAGGTTGTCAAGGGCTGGTATTTTCGGTAATGTATTCTGTTTGAGCTGCGTTCGGTGACTTGTGAAGAGGTTCGTGACGAACGCCTTGGGTCTATCTATGGTATACTGTTGGAAGTGAAGGGGCGGTTGCAACGAAGGACTTGCTACGAAGAGCCCGCAGACTGGCCCGAGCGCAAGAGGAATGGCGGATCTCATTGCGAAAATCGGCAGGTTTTTCGCTGATCAAGAGGCTCAGATCCAGGAGACCTACTCACAAGTCGCTCAGGCTCCAGCTCGTGCTCCGCCGAGACCTTCACCTCCTGTGCACAAGATCCCAACGCCGCTCAATGCGCACCCGCCGGATGCTGAGCGAGGATCTCCAGTCGCGAATCCTGCTCCGAAGCCGCCACGCAATACCTCGATAGCTCGTCGACGATTGTCTTTCAAATCGGCTGTGGAGTCCACAGCGCCATTGCAGCCTCCCGAATGTCCGCTCGAAAGCATCAACCAGATACTTGACGGAGTTCAGCAACAGAACAAGGTTCGGGATGTCCCTCCCTTGGGGTTTTCAGTGACTCAACCAATGGCGAGAAACTCGCTGCCGCCAGAAGACCCTTGGAGCCGTCAATTGAGTGGAGGCGTCGTTTCTTGGACATCGTCTTCTTCGCCAGCCTCTACTAGCAGTAGCAGGGGCTCGAGTGTCAAAGACGAAGGCCGCTCTTCTCAAGCCAGCTCCGACATAAGCGAAAGACCGCGCAAGCCACGCCCACCGCAACAGAAGAATCGCAAGCGCCTTCGCAAGAAGAAACGTGGCGGGTCAAAGCATCCAGGGAACCAGGAAGATGACCAGCCAGATCCCAAGCAGGTAGCAAGGGAGAACGCTGCGAAGGTTGCAGCGGCACTTGTACTCGCTCAAGAGCGCGCGAAGCGTATTCAACAGGAGAAGCTCCAGTCCGATCGTGAGCAGGAACTTGAACGCCAAGAGGCAGCAGTTCGACTGCAAGAGCAGATGCTGAGGATTGAAGCAGTACGCGCAAGGTCGTTCAGACATTCGTCGTACAGTGAGTCGGAAGGCAACGACGACGAGACGGATTCGGTCTGGGCGGCAGATACCAACGACATGATGGAGCTGCACAAGCCACCGAGTGAGTTTATGACTGAGCTGGAAGCTCAGCTACGAGATAAAGTAAGTGGCGTGTGCAGATTGCGCGTAGTGAGTTGTCTGACCCTGGTGCGCTGTTGTTTTGCTCTAGATGTCTCTGGAGATGCGTGTGAAGCAGAGCTGCATTGAAAAGCACAAGCAGCGCGAGCGCGTTCGGCTGAAGCTTGACAAAGTTGTGCCGCAGAATGCTGTTCAGAGTGCAAAGGTTGCTCGTCTGGCAGCTATGAAAGTTTCTCTGGAAACGGAGCTCGCAGCAGCGCTGGAGGAGACAGCTCAAACACGACAACAGCGGAGAGAGCTGGAGCTCGCCGACGAAAAAGAGCGGCTGAGGCGGCAGCGAGAAGCAGAGAGGGCGTTGCAAGTACGTCTGCGTGAAGAAGAGTGGAGCAGTATGATGGAGGACGAGAAGGCCCGGTCTCAAGTTGCTGCGGAGGCGCGGGCGAAAGCCAGCCAACGAGTGGAAGCCCACTCAGCCAAACTCCGGAGAATGCTGCAGGCGTATCGATACGAGTCACGCAGCGACTTGTCGTCCAGTGCCGGGACCAACAACAACGAAGGCAATCAGAGCGACAACGAATGTGACGCGTCAACCTCTCGTCCCAGTACTGAGGATTTGTCAAGCGAACCCGCGCAGCCTTTCAAGATGGGCTTCTTCCTGCCGCCAGAGCTCGCAGACTTCGAAGAAGATGGTCTCTGTGGTACCAGCGGCAGCGAGGCCAAGATGCCCAACAACAATGAGGGCTCTGACGACTGCACGAAAGCTGCGAGCCCAACGCAGCCCGAATCTACTAAGCCATTACCATTTCGATGGCAAGTGCCGCCATTTCCCGACCAAGCGCAGTTCACGCAGGTGCTCCTTGACATGGTCAGCGACGACGAAGACGAGTAAGGACATTTATCAGACACGGATGTATTCAAAGATGGCTACTTTCTCACCAATCTACATCCAGACTGCAGTATCGTTGTAAGGTTTGTAGACGAGATCGGTCTTCTCGTCGCACGAGTGCACGACGCCTCGTGTAGGAGCGAACCGTGTCGTAGTCGACAGGATAAACGACCGCACTTTGTGCTTGGACGCGATGGCAGAAAACTGGGCGCCGGTCGTCCGTCCCCCCGTGACGGATCTGCCTTGACACTCGGCATCCTCAAAAACCACGAGTTGGGTTCCTTGTGGCTCGGGGTCCCAGACAAAAGCAGCGACCGCCTCGCTGTCCGCGCAAAGCGGGTAGCACCGACCTGTGGCGTCGAATCGGACTTGGCCAACGTAGTCTTCGAAGCTGCTGTCTGTGTACATGAGGACCGTGAAGTCGGCACTGCTGAGAGAAGTCAAGGCCGAAGCCAAGAACACAGACGCGGTCGAAGTCTTCATTGCTTGCGTGCTGCGAGGCAGAATGAGGAATGGCAAGCGCTGCCATCGCCGGCCAAGCCACCCATTCCATTCCCGAGGACTTGTCATCTCGGGTGGGTGGGATATCCCAGCATGGTGGCGGCTTCAACTGGTTTCGAAGATGGCCGATATCTGGACGTTGAGCACTCCCTCGACGTCTGCAATGGCACCACCCCCAGCGCCCCGAATGTCACGTGCAACGTCCCTGTTAAGCTTTGCCACTCTCAAACTTGCATCGTTCAGCGTCAAGCTCCCACCATGCAGACGCTGCCCACCTTCCTCGCTGTTGTGCTGCTCGTCTCAATCAACTTGGCTAAGGCCGAGAACTGCACCGTCCTCCAAGTGTACAACGCGCTGCAGCCACTCGCCTCCGACAACAACTTCGCCACCTGCCAGACCGACAGCAACTACACGCTGCTGTCCTTCGCGTCTCCGTCGCTCAACCAGACCGCCGGATTCTGCAGCAGCTCCGCGTGTCAGGCGCTGCTCAACACGACGCTGTCCTCAGGTCTCCTACCTGACTGCGAGGTGATTCTCGGCCTGCACGTCCTCAACCTCACAGACGCCGTGTCCATCGCTGCCACATGCAGTCTACACGAGCGTGCAGTGAGCAAAGCGGAGGGCGACGACGCGCTCGGCCACACGGCGGACAACGTCGTGACCGTCGTCGGCCACTCCGTCCCCATGGACGAACTAGCGGACATCATGGCACTACTGCGCGAGTAGATAGCTACAGCTCTGTATGAACAAGTGTATTGTCCTCTTAACACCTTTACTCGTCGCTCTTCTGCTGCTCGCGGTGGGCGCAGATGCGCGTGGCCCACTTGCGCGCAGTCTCCTTGACGTGAGCTTCGTCGATGGTCGTGAGCTTGTGGTTGTCCAGCAGGTGCTTGCCGTTGACCCAGACGTCCGACACGTGCTCGCGGCCCGCGACGTACACGACGTGGCTGATGGCGCTGTACATGGGGAGCATCTCGATGCTGTCGCACTCGACGGCCATCACGTCGGCGCGCTTGCCCACCTCGATGGACCCGATGTCCTTCTCGAGACCAAGGGCACGCGCGCCGTTGAGTGTGGCCATCTGCAGCGCGGTCACTGCGGGCACACTGGAGCTCTCGAGCGTCTGCGCCTTGGCCAGGATCGCGGCCAGCTTCATCTCGCCCAGCATGTCGAGCGAGTTGTTGCTCGCCGCGCCGTCCGTGCCGAGGCCCACGTTGACGCCGCGCTTGAGCATCTCTGCGACGGGGGCGATGCCCGACGCCAGCTTGAGGTTGGACGACGGGCAGTGCGCCACGTGCGCGCCGGCCGCCGCCACGTCGTCCATCTCGTCCGGCGTGAGCTGCGTCATGTGCGCGCAGATGAAGTGGTCCGAGAGCAGCCCCATGCGCTTGAGGTTGGCCAGCGGCCGCAGCTTGTGGTCGCTCTGGTGGCAGCTCATGGACTGGCGGTTCAGCGTCTCGCTGTCGTGGCACTCGCCCGCGGTCTCGTGCAGGTGCATGTGCATGCGCGCCTTGTGCTCCCTGGCGAGCGCGTCCGCACGCTGCAGACTCTTGTCCGAGACCGTGTACGGCGCGTGCGGGGCCATGGTGGCCGTGATCAGGTCGTGGCGACCAGGCGCGTACTTCTCGAGGTTCGGCTGCGCCTTGGCCAGGTACTCGTCGGGGCCCGAGCCGTACGGGCCCGGGAACTCCATGACGATCTGGCCCACGGCGCCGCGGAAGCCCGTCTCCTCTAGCACGCGGCACACGGCGTCCGGGAAGAAGTACATGTCGTTGCAGCACGTAGTGCCGCAGCGGAGCATCTCGGCCACGGCGTGCGTCATGCCTTCGCGAATGAACTCGGGGCCGACGAACGCGCCCTCGGTGGGCCAAATGTCCTGCGCCAGCCAGTCGCACAGCGGCTTGTCGTCCGCCAGGCCGCGCAGCAGCGTCATGGCCGAGTGCGTGTGCAGGTTCACGAGGCCGGGCGTCACGATGTGCGCGGGCAGGTGGCGCTCCTCCGTGCCCACGAACTGGCGCTGGGCCTCGTCGCGGGGCAGCAGCGCCACGATGCGCGCGTTGTCAATGACGATGGCATGGTCAGACAGCACCTCGTTGCTGGGCACGACGGGTACGATGAAGGCCGCGAAGATGATGAGATCCACCGACTGCTGGTCGGCCGAGGCCTCGACGTCCGTGGGGGATTGGTGGGGAGGCATGAGTATTGGTGATCAAGTCGGTAAATGGAGGATTGGCTGAAAACGGGGGCAGACGATTGGCTGAAAATGGGTTGAGGACACTGGAGGACGATGGAGGACACTCACGACAACTTCAACCTGGGCTACTATTTACTATTCACGCAGTAGAGTGAGCAGCGCTCCGGTGACTTCGCCTACCTCGTCCATTGGAGCAGAATGGCCCAAAACAGTCGCGACGTGGCCCGAAGTGCGTTGCGCCTTGCTGCGGATTTCGGCTTTGTCGACGGCGCGCTCTTCCAGTTTCAGCACTTCTGTAGCTGGCGCACACTTGGAAGCGACGACGGCCACCGCGTCGGAGAGTTTGAGAGCGTGGCCGCCGGCGACGACTTGACAATCAGGTAATGCGCTGGACGATAAAGTGGCCCGCAGCAGAGCCTGGCACGCAGAACTGGCACAGAAACTTCTGGTCTGGACGAGTGAAGGCGCCACGAATGACAGCATAGTGTAGTTGCTGTCGGTCTGGCAGACGGAGAAGTCGGGGGTCGGTTCAAGTGATTGCAACGTATCGTTGATCAATTGAATAGTACAGTTGCCGGCGTCGACAGTGTAGTACAAGTGGAAGGTTGAGAGCAGAACAAAAGCACGGAGGGCTGGGAAGAACAGCATGGTGGGAGTTTGGTGAGTTTTTAAGAATGAGGGCATTGAATTGAGCTAAGCGTTAGTGATGAAAGTGAAAGATGGGGGTGCCTTAGAATGATCAGTTACTATTGATGAAAGAGGCTGACATTTGCTGTGTCCAGCGAAATCGTCAACGGTATGGATTGTTTGTTGTTGTTGTTTTGGTCACGCTAGATTAGGAAGTATTTTCAGAAACCCAAAGCAACGACCTTCTCGTGGCTTTATGTCGATCGTTTGATTGCCTTGGCATTTGCCACAGCATTATGATGACCATCGAACCGACAAACCCAGCGCCAGCTCTAGTGAAATGGAAACTACAATACCACATCAGTACAAACCCAGAGGAGCAAGTGAACGGAGGATGGATTATACTCAGAGAGGAAGCCGATACGACATGGCATGGAGTGGCAGCATCAAGCATCAGGTTCCCGACCCAAGGAACTCGACAAGCCAACGCGGTGAAAATACTGGATAATGGGCTCCAAAAACTAAAGAAGCTCGGAGACGTACCTCCGAATCGACAGTGTGGATAAAACAATCCAAAAGCACCTCAATGCAAAACCAGCGACAACACAGCGCGACAGCCACATCCAAAAACTGGATCAAGAACTACAGCGCTTCTTCGTAGTGCAATGGAGCACACCAGCAAAAGCCGACCTGGAAGCAGTGCGGACACTGACACAAACCCACAAGACTCGACAATTTAACCTACAACAACCAAGCACAACAACAGACCCGATGCATAGCTACCTATCCGACTTCAAACCACGAGATCAACCAGAAGCAACGCCACCCAGACAGAGGCACGACATCAAGTCGCGTCTTTTATATTATCAAAAGGCTTCTATAGAAAACACATAAACATCAAATAGAAGGCCACTTAACCACCACTTTATGTCGATCGTTTGATCATGCCGATTCAGAGCAAGAATTCGCTACATATACACTTTTGCACGTCAAGACTGCGCGGAGAATCGATTTTGCGTAATCAGCAAACAACAGCCTGATTGCTGTTTAGTCGCCAAGTACCAATAAGATCAACAGAAGTGCTTCAGTAAAATATGCGTAATTACGGCTCAATTTGCCAAACTTTGGTCCAAAAAGTAAAAAAACAAAACATGAAGAACTTCGGCTAAGTGCTACATTGTCGACTAGCGAGCACTTGGGGCGTTTGTCGCAGTGAAAGTGTTGGTTGCGGCAACTGGCGTCGATGTTGCCGCGGTGAAGGTAGCCGAGTTTTGAGTAGGTGTTGGTGTCTGTGGGGTTGTCGTCGATGCGTCGGTGCTGGAGCTGCTGATCATCGTGGCCTCGTCCGTTGATGTGATGTCTGATGCACTAGCCAATTGATCATCCGTCATCTCAAGGTAATGGAACGCGAATTTGTTTTTCCAGTTGGCCACCTTGACCTGCCTCCGACCATCCTTGATATCTTCGACACGGTTGTAGCACATAGTGTGCGCGGAGCTCGGGATATTGAAGTTTTTTCGGAACTCGGGATTGAAATCCTCCACACCAAAGTTGTCGTTGAACCAGAGACAATCCAAGGTTTCGCCCTGCTCCAGTGCTTCCGTGTTAGTGCTGGTGTTGGAGAGAGCGGCGTCGTAGATGTCCTGGAAGAGGTTGAAACTTCGACCAATCGCCTTCTTCTTTCTGTCAGCTGTGACCGGGACGTCCACGTAGTTAGAATCAAAGAGCTTTCTCGTGTGGCTCTGCGGACAAGAAAGGCCTTCACTCTGCAACAATGCGAACATGTCGTCTGACGCGTACGAGTAAGAAATGTTGCCCATATCGGTAGCGTCGACGTAGCGCCAGTACTCTTTCGGCTGATACGCGAAGAACTTCCCGAGTCGAGGGTGGTTTTCCACGGGAATTCTCGTCTGACCGACTGCGTTCCAGTACATTGTCATTGTCGACAACGACGTTGGCGAGACATAGGGATAGTCAGCCTGGGCACAGCTCTGAAACGAGTAGTCACCGGTCTTTTTCTCGTTGTCTGTCAATCCTCGTCCGATTTGGCAGTTGAAGTAGAGCTGCTGGATCAAATCAACAGTAGCGCTGTTCGTACGAAACATGGTTCAAGGAGAAAGTTAGCACGAGGAGTAGAGAGTTTAACAACGTCTGGGGTGAGCGACGTACTGGTGACTGTAAAACACGGGGTCGGCGGATGTCGGGAAGGAAGCCATTGCGCCCATGGCTGTGTTATGGATGGATTGATGCAACCCGTAGTGGATGTTCTGGGAGAACCAGGAGTAGCCGTACTGGAGGCTGAGGTATTTCGCGAGAGAGGCGTAGCAAATGCCGGAAGGAGGGGGCACTGTTGTCCACAAGCCTCGGGGGATGCAACCAGCGCAGGATGATCCGCTCATCGTTGATTTTTCACAGAAATTAGTGAAGTCGGCGTATTGTGATGCCAATCCGTTGACGCAGTTGCCGTTGACGGTGTATCCGTTCACCGTGAGTGACGTAGGGGGGCCCGTGCTACCGCCCATATCCTTCAAGAACGTCGAGCAGTCCTCAAACGAGGTGCACGAATTGGTCAGGAATTTGGCGTAGTCGGCAAAGTAGTCCCAGTACGGAATCGTGATGCACGCATATCTCGTGCCGAGGCTGCGCAGCATTTCTTCGTACGCGAGCAGGTAGCGGCGGTGCCAGTAGATCATGCCGCACGTGTTGTGGGCCTCCTTGAAGGAAGCACGGTCCGAGTGCACTTCCACGAAAAGCGCATGGTATCCGGTGCTCATTGCCGTGGAGATAGCATCTCGATACAGCTTTTTGTCGTCCACAGAGAGAGCGTCCCAGGAGTAGCGAACACGGGAGACGCAGACTCCATTAGTCGGCCAAACATTCGCGCAGGTGCTCACCACCAGTGAAATGGAGACGAGGAGTGTGAGGAGCTGAAACTTTGGGTGGCGAGGAGCCATAATGTTTGGAAATGAAGCAACTCTTGGCCGGACAGTTCTTCTACGGGTCATCGAGCCGGGTGGTGGTGCCGAAGAGCTACTAGTCGGTTTAGCAGCTCAACACGCAGTCACACGCACGACGCCAAACCGTAGAAGAAGGAAACGAAGACCGAAAAAGGAAGAAGACCGCATGGAGCTTGGGTAGAAAGCGCCTTGTAGGTTTCCACAAAAATGTAGTCACATAACATGGACCCTGAACACTCCGTTCCCCATACCAGCCCGGAGCGGAAAGGCAAAACCGTTTCGGATGGAGAGCAGTCATTGGTACCAGAGAGCAAGTCGATACAGCGAAATAGTTCAGATGCGTGAAATGGTCAGCAACGCTTTTGGGGAAGTTTCACGTCCAGTGTGTGGCTCCCCGAGAATGCCGTCCAAACTCCAGCCAAGAAATAGTCACCTCCACCCTGCTTCGACTAAGGGTGCTTGCCACCTTGTGTCCGTAGGCGAAACCAACCGGACAAATTGAGCTTATCCCGCTTCCTTGCTACCACGACTGGCCGACATCTCGGACGTCTTGGGCTATCAATGGCATTGGCCAATGATGGTACCCAGGCTGCTCAGCCTGTTCATTTCGACAAGATTAGTTCAGCAGATAAATGATCGAAGTCAAACGAGACGAGAATTGCCACTTTTCCGTCCGAAGTTGAGATCAGACGCGCCACGCGTGCGATTCAAGTTGATACCGTACCAAACAACTCGCCGCTTTTCAATCAGGAGATCACGGAGCCCCTGGACGGAGCGAAGCAAGAAGTGGCGTGTGCTGAGTTTTCTTCTACCTCCCGAAAAGCCCACGGGAAAGACCAGTAAAGAATAACGTGACTCACAAACATGGTTGCTGGTACCGTAGATAATCCTCATCACGACGCACAACAAGCCGTTGCTCACTACTCGAGACTTGACTTGTCTTGCCATTGATCATGCTGTCCGGTCACATGTTTCACTAGCCGCGACTCTTCTGGCCTTGTGGGTTCGTTGTGTCACCGTCGGAGTACGATTTTCGCCTGTCCGAGGTTCAGTTGTGGTGACGGTTTTCAATTGGCAATGTCTTGGCTTGCTTCACGCGGCAATGACTCGCGCTTCACCGTGACCTTTGCACTCAAAGCGAGGGACTTGCCTATATTCCAAGACACTGCTCGTCTACTTCGATGGTTGCATGCTCTCCGTAGCTGGTTTCGCGCTTCTTTTCAATATTCCGCATCAACCATGTCCAAGCAGTTGCAAAGTATGTCGGCGTAAAATTCAGGCACCGACGACTGGTGACCGCACGATCGTCGACTCCAATTAGTTTGCCGGCTGAAATCACCAACCTGACTTGGAGGAAGACGTGACACCAGATGGGGTGGACAGGAGGCCGTTAGCGACACTGAGACCGCCGCCTTCAAGAAAGAGCAGCAGCACGGGTTGGTGCACTGGAGGTTGACGGAACTATGAGGACGGCGTTCAAGCAGGCCGAGCTCATCGAGCGTGAATACCACTTCGTGACCACGGGCGGCATCGAGCACTATTCGCTTGACTTTCGTTGTCACTTCGGCATCAAGTCTGGAGACCATCCTTGTTGCTGGGAGCTCGTTTCCCAAATGTGTGCTAGGAAAATGTCATCCGCGTCCAAAAGTAGCGAGGCATTGTCCGCGAGTTCTACAGAAAAACCGAACTCCATTTCAGCAACCACAAGCAAGAAGTAAAGAGAGGCGTGTACAGGCTGCAGAACCGTGCTATTGATCTGATTGTTCACCGAACTTGTCGTCTAAAAGCAAACACGGTAGGTAGGCTATCACAGCACCGGGTAGTAGTACAAATCCAGGCGCCAAACGCACAGCGGAGCGGTCACTTACTTGCGATAGTCGAAAGCTTAATACTCCTTCAGCGTCAGTCTCGGCACGATGTTCATGGCCTGCAACTCCTGGAACAGCAGCTTGCAGGCGTACGGGATACGGATGCTCACCACCTTCTCTTCGGACTTGCAGTGCTGGCACCAGCCTTCGTAACCAAGCATGCGGCAGCCCTGGCAGACGTCCGCGCTGAAGGCATCACTGGACAGCATGAGACGCTCCATAAGCAGCATACTGGCACCATAACCGATGAGACAATCGCGCTCCATTTCTCCCAGACGCAGACCACCGTCGCGCGAACGACCTTCAGTAGGCTGGCGAGTGAGAACGGCACGAGGACCACGCGCACGTGCGTGCATCTTGTCCATAACCATGTGCTTAAGTTTTTGGTAGTAGATCGGTCCCATGAAGATGTAACACTCGATTGGCTCGCCCGTAATACCAGACGTGAGGTAGTCCTTGCCAGCGTAGTTAAAACCGTTCTTCACCAGTTCGCGCGAACAATCCAGCACATGATCAGCCGAGCCGTACTTTTCACCGAAGGCCGTACCGTAGGCCCGACGGCCTGTGAGGACACCAGCCTTACCAGCGATCAACTCGATCATCTTTCCGACAGTCATACGACTAGGGAAACCGTGAGGGTTCATGATCAGATCAGGGCAGATACCTTGGTCATTGAACGGCATGTCTTCCTGGTTGCGAATCGTACCGCACACGCCCTTCTGACCGTGACGACTACTAAATTTGTCACCAATTTCAGGACGACGCGTCTGACGGATCAACACCTTCACCAAGAAATGGTTTGCTTCCGATGAGGTGAGCAGCACCTTGTCGACATAGGCCGGAATGGGTCCCTTGTATGTAGTCGGCGAAGGTGAGTACGTCACGTCGAGAGGATCACGTCCATCCACCGAATCGTTGAACTGCGTGGGCTGCTCCTTGTTAATCATAATCGCGCCGTTCTGAACAATACCACCAACGCGGCTAATACCGTCCGCGTCCAGTGACGAGTACTTGGCATTTCGGAAACCCATGCCAGCACCACCTGAGGTGGCGAGGCTATCGAAGTCCGGTGGGCCCACGATGCGGTCATAAGAACCATTTGCGTACTTCTTGATCATAGTCTGGTACTTCTTGAAAACCATGCAACGTCCAAAGCCACGATCCAGCGATGCCTTATTGAGAACGATAGCATCTTCAATATCGTAACCGGAGTAACTCATAACTGCCACAATAGCGTTCTGTCCTGCCGGCACACGGTCAAAGTTTACGAGGTCGAGAACACGCGTCTTCACCATAGGCATCTGGGGGTATACCATCGTGTAAAGCAGTGTGTCGATGCGCTCGAACTGGTTCATAGCGATCGTACCAATAGCTTGCTTACCCATAGCGCACTGGTACGTATTACGCGGAGACTGGTTGTGATGAGGGTACGGGATAAGGCCCGAGACAACACCCAAGATCGTTACTGGATCAATTTCCAGGTGAGTTGTGCGAGGTCCAATCTCGCTCTCGTGCAAAGCCACGAGACAGTTGTTCTCCTCGTTCACATCCACGTACTCCACGCAACCCTCCACAATGAGACTACTGAGATTGCGCACTCCAGCACGCAGCTCGTCGAGGTGACGCTGGGTTAGCCGAGTTCGGTGGGTCACAGGGTCAATAAGCAGCAGCGGACGACACACACGACCACCATCGGAAGCGATGTACACAACGCGCTGTACGTCATGAATCATGACGGAAACGAATTCTCCGATAAGACCAGCACGTCGAATACGACGAAGACGGGTCACAAATGCACGCGGGTTGACGTGCGTACCGATAATCACACCGTTGAGCATAACTAGGTAGTTGGACGCGTGGTTAATTTCTTCACCAGAGCTCAGAGACACGTCCGTCACCCCCAGGTCGAAACACAGCCGCTTGATCGGAGCAGGCTCCTCGTCTGAAGTTACGTGGCAAAGCAAAGCCAAGTTTTTAACAAGACCACAAGCTTCACCTTCGGGAGTATCAGCCGGACACAACATACCCCACTGCGATGGCTGCAACGAACGAGGGCCGGAAACCTTACGCGTCTTCTCGAACTGAGACGAAATACGTGTCATCATACCCAGCGCCGACATGTACGAGAGGCGTGAGAGCACGTGCGTGACACCGGCACGGTCCATACGGAAACGCTTGAGCGTCCAGTTGCCTGTAGACAAGGCGTGGTAGAAACCTTGTGTGATTGTGTCTGTGCGAACGCACTTGAGGATGTCGAACACCGACGCGCGGTTCGGCTTACTCAGTACCATGTCGGCCTGACGTTTCAGGTCGCTGTTAAAGCGTTTGAACAGGTCCTCGAAAAGCAGCGACAGCAGCTGACCTGCCAGTTCCAGACGCTTGTTGCCGTAGTAGTCCTTGTCATCCAACCGCGTGCGGTCCTTGTCTGTGAAGAGGATACGACGCACAATATGCGCCACGTAAATACTCTTAAGGCGGAAGTTGAAGTTCTCGCACGGCACGTGGTTAAGCACCAAGTTCGCCAACGCCGAGCGCGCAGCGTCTACCAAGTTGCGGTCCTGCTGCGGTCGGCCAGCGGCACCACGATGGCGACCTCCAGTCGCTCCAATCTTGGTCAGTGCGTTCATCTTGGATCCGATGTACTCTAGAGCCTGCTGCTGTGTGAAGACCTTGAGGTCCGAGGCTTCTTCAAACGACGCGGACAAAGCGTCGCAGATGTCGGACTCGCTTCCCACGAGACTCATTATCTCCTGGTCGCTCTCGACGCCCATGCCTCGTAGCACAATGACAATGGGGATGTCGCTACCAAACGAGTTAGACTTCAAGTACACGCGCCCCTTGTTCAGGAAGATATTGGTCCTGGACTTGCGTTCGTGGGTAGAACTGGTGATGCTGGCGCACACGTTCTTCTTGGCGTCCTCCTCGATAATGACTCGGTTCTTGGACAATTGTTCATGGATGAGCACCACCTTCTCCACGCCACGCACGATAAAGTAGCCGCCCGGGTCGTACGGACACTCCTTGAGCTTGGCCAGCGCGGCCTCGCCCTTGCCCGCAAGCACGCAGCGCGAGCTGCGCAGCATGATGGGGATGCGGCCGATGAGCACCTTGTTATTAGTCACGATCTTGTTGCCGCGGCGGTAGCGCACGCTCACGTAGACGGGCGCAGCGTACGTGCGGTCGCGCAGGCGACACTGGTGCGGCGTGACGCTGGCGCTCACGAAGGCCTCCTCGTCGATGGAGGGCGCGCCCAGCTGGATGTCCGTGTACTGCAGGAAGAACTTGGGGTCGGCGTCGCTGCGAACTACGTTGTTGGCCTGGGCGCGGACGATGTTGCGCATGTCGACGGACGTGAAGTAGTCGAACGAGTCGATGTGCTGCTTCACGAGGCCGCGCAGCTGCAGGAAGTACGGCAGCAGCTTCCACTTGTCCTGCACGCTGCCTACGGGCTTCTCCAGCTCCTCCAGGGACGCAGCGGACGGCGGCGCGCCCATGCTGCGGGGCCCGGCCGACGGCGCCATGGTGTGCTCTGTAGAATGCGGAATCAAGAGTGATGGCGTTTGAGGAATTACTGGTGCGCGGACGAGGATCATCTTTCACGGGGATGTCACGTTTCTGTTCATCTGGTAGTGAATTAGAACGACTCAAATTAGAAGGTGAGAATTATGAACCCATCTAAGCTGTGGTCTGCTTGGCTACATGCACTTGTACTCGATCGATGGCCCAGTGCGATTGACTTGGGGACACACTTAGTCTGCGTAACTTCTGCTGCGCGATTGGGACTCCATCCATACTCTCCGTTATAGGCGCCGTTACAGGTCGTGCGGGTTCATCAACGTCTTACTGCTCCGCAGGTGCGCGAGCAACTCTGTGACGAGGACGCCCTGTGTGCGCAGCACGTCCAGCAACGTCTGGCGCTCCTTGGCGTCTTGCTCGCTCTTGTGCTTCTCCCAGGCAAGTCGTTCCTCCTCCAGCGCCACACGACGCTCCTCGAGACACAACTTCCGCTCTTCCAACGTTAGGGTCGAGTCCTCGGCGACCACGGTTTTGTCTACGCGTGGTCGCTTCGCCTCCTGCATGGGAACCGCAACGGGCGCGGCCGGCACTCGTAGCGGACGCTTGTTGCTGCCGTTCTGTTGCACCGGACTTGGACTGGGACTCGCGCGGGACTGGACTGGCGGCGCCGTCTGAGTCGGTGCAGGCGCGATGGGCATCAAAGATGTACCTGGTGGTGGCGTCGCAACTGCGGCGACAGGAGGCGGCGTGAGTCCCGCGGTCGACGGCATCACCATGCCAGCCGATCCCTCGAGCTCTGCCAGACTCTGCAGCGCAACCTGCAGCGCCGACTGCACGCGCTTCTCGCGCATGGCTCCCTTGTTGAGCGTGTGCTCGTCCACCTGCACAAAAGCAGTCACAAGTGGGTCAATCCTGGTGCAAAGTCCGCCAAACTTGTCCAGCAGCCGCGTCCTACCACTCTCGCCAGAATAGCCAGCAGCTTGTTGCGTAGGTCGAACTCCTCAGGCGAGCCGGAGCCGCGTAAACCCGACATCTCGCTCTTTCGGAACGCGTCCAGCAGCATGTCGACGCGCCGCTTGACGATGGCGTGGTCCAGCGCGCTGCCCCGCGTGAAGGCCACGCCCTTCAAGCTCTCGAGCGCTGTCTGCACGCGCGAGGCCACGGACATCCACGCTGAGCGCGTGCGGCCGTAGCCCGCGGCCCACGGGAAGCAGCGGATGACCTCGCGCACCAGCACCACGTCGAAGGCTGGCTTGAAGCGGAAGAGCCGCCGTTTGCCACCGTCGTCGTCCTCGGCGTGCAGCTCCTCCATCGCTTCCAGATGCTGCTTGGTGTCCTCCTGCTGCTGCTCCTCCTGACTCTGCATCATAGCGGCGTCTGTCTCCAGCGACTGGCGCTGTGTACGAACTGCCATGCGGGTGGAGGTACCGTAGCTTATATGACCGCACACAAAGGGCTACTCGGGCAACCCACTTCAAATGATTGCACCGATGTGATGTGGTTTTGTTTTGGTTGGTGGTGATATCATTCAAGTACATCTGGAGCGCGCAAATTTTTTCGAAAAGTTTTGGCCTCATTTGATCATTTATGAAGGGATTTAATCATATATTAAAGGTAAATGAACCTCTTACCTTCTTATCGTTATATCTATAAAAACAGGGCAAGTTGACCCCCAATTTGGATGCCAATCTTTCGGAGGAATCGCACGATTAACAACGATGTACACGAGGTTACAAGTATGCTTCGGGTTGATACTTTTCGCGATTTCTGCCGATGCGCTGGTTCTTGTGGATTGTCAAGTTTCAGCTCAATTGCTGCGTGTGGATCCTGGATCAGCCTCTGCGTTAGTCACTTGGTCGGCGTTCGATAACTCGCTCGAAGGTATAAGTGGCACTGCTAGTGTTGAAGCGTACGAGGTGCAATACGCAGGTATTGGTTCAGACGACTGGAAATCGTTGGGTGATTCGCTCACTGGTCTTCAAATTGATCCGAGCTCTGGCCCTGTGCCTAAGCAGAGCATTTTTACACGAGCGGATGACGGAGGCACTATCAACGACGGATACTTCAGACTAACTCTGACGTATGAAAGCTTCGTTCCGAGCGTTATGGGCGGACGATCCACCGCTGGGGCTGTGACTCCGATCGATTTTGTAAGAGTGCGAGCACTGCCAAGGCTGCGATCGGATCGCTGGAGCAGATCACTAAGGTACAAATGTTTCGGAATGCACTGAATGCCAACTGAGCTTTCGAGTGGGTTGTGCTGTTTGATGATATGGAAAGCGACACACAAGACCCGCTGCCGCTACTCTCGTTGTACACGCACACTTTGTCCCACGAAGATGGCAGTACCTACGAGTTGTTCCGAGCTCCCCCGGCCAAAATCACTGTATTTGCTCTAATACAAGCAAGTACGAGTCGGGGCTGCAGATCGACAGGACGTTCACTTTTCATGTACGTCTGCAGTACGCGGCATGCAGTGCCATTTGGCGTATCAGGTATTTGAGCATAGTCAGTATGGATACATTCCTGTTTAGTAGGGTATTGAATACGAGGCGCTCCAACCACGTATTCGGCTGGAGGATCTTTGGTCAGGGAGAGATCACCACTTGTTCGTTCTCCCTGCCAGCCCCAAGCACAATTTTCAGTCTCTCTTCCACCTGCTACCAAACTTGATAAACTAATAGCACTTGTTGGTCAAACCTGAATGACCCCGCGACGGACTGAGCTTAACAAGACGCACTAACCGCGGAGGTAAACCAGACTGAGTTCAAAGCTAGCTCGCACAGCTGCGTGCAGAAATCTCTGCTCTCCAAGCCGCAAATATGGAAGGCCTTGTTACCCTCGCATTGAAGAGCTTGCGGATAACCTCTCTTATATCCTCGTGTGTGGCTGAGTCGAAGACATCCAGCGACGGAAGAACAGAGGCTTGCTTTGGTGCCATTCCGCTCAGCACCTTGGCTACTTGATGGTCTTCTTTTGGAGTATTGAAGCCGTATGCGAAGACTTTGTTGGTCGTGGTCAAGTTCCAGGATCCGCGGTCGAATACCCACTGCGCCCTGAACTCGGAGCTCGCGTTCGCATGCTGCGCACCGCCACGTTTGAACGAATGATAGGCCAGCGGCTCTTCAAATTCAGCTGGGCCAACAACATGATCGAGCAAGCGGTTGGACAAGAGCGTGGACCCCAACTGTTGGTGTCGTGTGGGCGGTGGTGACGTATGAGAAGAATCTAGGGCGCCGCTGTCTTCAAGCAGGTCCAGCAATGGGATTGAGTCGATCAGCTCAACAGGGACGTCCTATGACCGCACTGGCAAGTGCTTTAGCAGCGCTGCGCACGGTGACTCCTGTGTGATCAAGGCCAGAGTGAGCCCCAGCAGCGGGTACGCCATGAAGTCTTCGTCCGGAATGAGCGACAACGTCTGCTCGTCTGACATCTTCACGCGGATGAAGCAGATAAAGAACGCGCCACCAACACCGATGGTGACCTACTGCTTCTGGACGAAGGTCAGGTTCGAAGAGCGCCCGAAGAGATACCACAAGAGGCACAACAGTACGGCATCTTGGTAGTCTGACGCACAGCAGGCCGTTGAATACAGATAGCTTGTCATCTGCTTGAGATCATCCTTCATGCATGCAATCGCTTTCTTGACAAACCCGCCACTCTTGCGTTTGATGCAGTGCTGTTCAAGGGTATACCACAAGCTGAGCAGCTACCGGTCCACAGCTCCACCTTGAACAGGGTACTCGTCGAGGAGCCAGCAATTCGCTTGGCGGAAATAGTGTGCGACGGAGTGACACGACAAGCGCAGCCCCCTTGCTCCTGCATGGAATGCCAGGTACACACCGAACTTTTCCATCAGAGTCACTAGGATGCCCCCCGCGTGGCTTGGGTTGGCAAAGAACGAAGCCTTGACATGCTCCATGGTCGTGCTCTCGGCGGAGAGGAGTGATTGAACGCATTTATGACCGTTGCGCGTGTGCGCTTGGTGTTGGCGGGCTTCAAGTCGTTCAGGCTCATTGCTCTTGGTCGGAGAAGCCGCAAATATGCGAGTGACACGTGGCAAACCCTCGCTTGTAGCACGATACACATATCTGGACGTCAGCTCCTACCAGATATGTCGGAATCGCTCAACATCCGACTGAAATGTAAAATCATGTGTTTATTGAATAAAATAAAATCGTTGATGTGATTTGACTCACCATAAACTATAGAGATGGTTTTGATTTGCCAAAACGATTAATGAACAGCCTCATTGGCTAATAAGCACCATAACATAAGATGAAGTTTGGTTAGAGAGAGATTGTTATTCATCCATACAGCGATAGAAGCTGCTCTAGCTCCATCAGGTCAGTGGAATCGAGGAGCACAACGGGAAGTACTCGTCACTGATCTTTCGCGTTGAGAACATGAGCGAAGTCGACCTAGCCAGCTATTACTGTGACGGACTCAAGCGCGCGACTCAAGCCTACGCCAAACAGCAGAATCAGACAACTCTGAGCGAAGCGGTGGACCAAATCGCCAAATACGAGATGTCCCAAATCTGCGGAGAGTATAGACTAAGTCGCGAGAAGCCGGAGCGCTAGCAACGTTTCGGTGAGCAGACGCGATCGTCAGCAAGAAGCCTTTCAAGTTGTCGTTAGAAAAAACCTGGACACTACACCCCAACCGACCAGTCCAAGGAAGGCCGTATCAGCGCTGACCACGTACTTAGACAACTTCATGTACAATTTGTTCTTCTTCAAAATTTCCAAGACGTCTTGAAGTGCTCGAAGATGTTCGTTGATATCCTTCGACTTCGTGAACACGTATATGTCATCGTAGAGCGAACGCGTGTGCGTCAGACCCTTGAACAACGATGATGTCAATTTATGCATTGTTGCTGGCGCGTTGCTGACACCCATGGGTAACACCAGGTATACGTACAATTCGCTGAGACTGTAGATGTCCATGGACAGAATCTGCAATGGATTGGGCTCTCGGTTCACCAAGCGCGCGTGGTGCATCTTACGCGCCTTGGATATCACGCATGCAACACAGTCGTAGATCCTCAAGCAGCAGTGTTAAGCTTTTCCCCAACGTATACCTTGTTTCTCGTCATCTCGAGGATATTATCCATACCCAAATGCCCAAAACGCTGGTGCCAAAGTTGTATCTTCTCCATGTCGGCCTCGGGCGCACACGGACTCCGGTAACGAGGCTGCTTGTTGCTTGCGGCACACGCAAGCGGTAGATGCCGTCACACATCTTGAATATGACAGCCTGCTCACTCGCAAAATGTGCGCAGTCTTTGGTCATCGGACACCACCAACCAAAACCTCTCCCACAACTGAAGCTGCCCAAGGCTGGCGATGTTGACTGCGGTGCTCTGAGAGTACACCATGTTCCGTAGATTGAGCTCCTCCGTCTTGGCCGTGGTGCAAGGGCAAACCCACAATACCAGACATCATTGTGTGCTCAGAGGAACCATTTGCAAAATCCAAGCGGTGGTGTGTGCTGTGCGTGAGGGCCATGAAGGCGCTCAAGTAAGCTTCCACGCATTAATTTTGCGCGGTGTTCGTCTGGACGGTCATGGACGGTGTAGACTCCATAGCCGCGTCACTTCGGCCCACGATGCTGGTCACATCCTTGTCCTTGTTCAGCATGTCGATCGTCAGGCCTCTGGTCTCTACGCGGTGGTGCCATTTTCGGCGGTGAGAGTAAGTCTCTCGGACGCGACTGGTAGCGCCGGGGCTTCCATGTCAATTGAAGGCATGTGTGACACATGCTGTGGGCCAGCAATCCCGTGCGCTGGTCCAGCATATCCTCATAGAGGTTCATCGATATGGCAAGGTGCAAGCCCATCATAGGCATGCAGTGGTCCATCAAACTGACGAGGTGTCAGCAACCCGGTGGAGTGGGTCCGTGGAATGCCGGCGGAGTCGGCCAGTGGAAGTATCCTTGTGGATGATGCGGCTGTTGATGAAGTTGCTGCATCACCAGCACAGGATAGAACACGGTGTTCCATGTAGGGTCGTGCACCACCATCGCGTTCGTTGTGTTGTGTATTGACATCATCCAGTTGAACGGGTAGGGGCGAGCGCGTGAGCGGTTGCACTGTCTGCTGTGTCGATCGCGAGTGCGAACGGTACCCCGTTCATGCGAGCGTGAGCGCCGAGCACCTCTTCCATGCCCAACCGAGCGCGAGCGCAATGTTCATCTGTCGCGAGCTGGCGAGCGCGACGTTCGTCTGTCATCAGTGGGTAAGCGCGTGCGCGAACGCGAGTTACGGTTCTAGCGCCCATCCTTGCTCCGCACACGCGCCATCATCCAGCTCGGCAAAAATGGATGTGGTTCTGGCATTCAAGGCTGGACAGCAGGTCGTGGTGGCACATTGTAGCCGGTTTGTTCACTCTACACCATCGTCTGCATGTTTAATGGATCTGCGTTCCCGATGTCTCCAACTCGAGGCTCTCCAGTAGCAGGTGTAGCCTCGGTCTCTACGATGTGCAGGGACTTCGCCGCCATTGGCACTGCAGCGGCCATGACAGAGTCCCACGCCTGCACACTAACTCGCGAGACATTCAATGGTTCGTTACAGGTCGCTGAGTCGCTGCTTGATAACTCGTGCAGGTAGTTGCGTCACGCGTTTTCGAGGACACTCTTCTTCACCGCTGCCGTACATAGATTCGTCTGCGGTTTCTGCATCTCAACAGGTTCTGATGTACATGGCGAGTGCACGGAAGCTACTAGTGCTCCTCTCGAGTCTCATTGACGATGGCGTGCCTCTCTATCGCCCTTCTTTTTCTGCAACTCAGGCTTCAGCTTGCGAGGGCATTCAGTATACCAGCGATTTAGCTCCCCACAGTTGCCGCTCGGAAACTTCTTTTTCTGCTAATGAATCCGATCTACTTTGTGGATGTTCTTTCGCTTATCGCTTCGTCCCTGTCGCTCTTGGTTCACTGCTGCAACTCGAAGTCCTTGTCGGCTGGGCAACTTGCCTGGAACTAGCGCCTTGCGGTTACGCGACTGCTCGATCGCTATAAGCTTGGTGATCACGCCCGAAACCGTGAGCTTTATGCAGTCGTGGGTGCACACCCAGATAGCATGATCACCCACCACACTAGGGCATACGGAGTGACGTTGGCCATCAGGATGCCCGCGTGCTCCCAGTCAGAAATGATGCCACCCTCCCGCCGAATGGGGCGTACAATCCGCTCCATTTCGCGAATGTAGACCTTAACACCCTCCCGTAGTTGCATATCACGGTTGTGCAGCTCCCACTTGGGGTATTGGCAGTTCTGATCACTCGGTGAGGTGGCGAACCTGCCAATGTCGTCGAGCAGCAAGGGTGGGCCATCCACATGTACCACCAGGTCCGCCATGCCGAAGCCTTCGCGCAGGCTGTCGCTCAGCGACCCCGATGTGGCCAAGAACGCAGTGTTGCACCGCATGACGTACCAGCCGGTTTACTAGGATTGCTTCAGAGCTAGCTCCCCATCATAACGTTCGCCACCAAAGGTAATATCGGACATCATGTTGTTCGCGAACTCCAGCGGCACCTGGAGTAACCACTGCCTGTACTGCTCTTGCTTGTGGAGATGTATCAATGAGACCTTGGACCTTATCACCGCCTTGGTGAATGACAGGAGCTTGTTATCATGGTAGCAGTCATGAGCTTGTGGCTGCAGCTCCATGGTGATCGACGAGTCGCTCTCAATTGGCGTTGAATTGAGGGTTCTGCTTCCCTGCTTCCATGCGTACGGGTGCCGCTTTTACCAGAGAGGTCGCTCTCTGCACTATTGTTGTGACTTGATCTGTGGGCACCGCCGATGCTACGCGCCACTCCAAGTCCTTGGCTACGCCGACTGCTTCTTTCGCTGTGGCGGCTTACACTGCTGCGGTGGCTAGCCACACTGCTGCAGCTCGTATGACTTGGGTTTTGGTGTGTGCAGCGACTGCTGTTGCCCTCGCTGTTTCGGCGGTTGTCGCGACTGCGGATCTGACTCGGGCTTGCGGTGCAATGGCTTGCTTGGGTGTAATGTCGGCCACGGCTCTCTCCCTCAGTTGCTTCTGCAAGCTCTCCTGCGCTCTCGCTTGAGTTTGATCTCGGGCATGGCCTTCTGGAGATTGGCTTGTTCGCGTGACAGCTCCAGAGTGAGTCTGGCCGGCCAATCCCGCCAAAACGGTTTGAATGTAAGGACTCACAGCTTGGAGGTCACTGAGAAGCCACAGGATTTCCTGAGATGTGAGAGGCGCGATTCATCGCGTGGCGCGCTACCAGTACTGGTAGTAACCGGTTGTTTGCTCAATATGACGGCTACTGCAGATGCCCCGTCGGTCGGGCCACGCTCATCAACGCCTGCAGATCGTTGCCTGCGCCACCCGAGTTTGAGCTCACAACCACTGAGCTATCGGTATGCGTTCTTTGGTCAGGGCGAACTGGGTCTTCCTGCTGGCTGCCTACAGCCGAGCTCTTCAGTTGCATGGCGGTCTCAGGTGCTTGGCTGTAGGGTCATAGGTCAACAGGCTGGTTAAGCTTGATGTAGGGCTCGATCAACACTTGCGTGCCGGGCAAAGGGCCTCGACAGGTCGGTGGTGCTGGCGGAGAAGGTCTGGGATCTGCGCAGCAGATCTGGAAGTAAGCCGTCAGGTGCGCATTACGTTCACACACCTCCCAGCTATAGAATAAACCATACAGATAGCATGTATATAATTGGGCGCGCCGCAGGCGTTCCTCTAGAATTCAGGCTCTATATATATATGCGCTGTTTTGCACATTCGTGAGCTCCGGACCGCGTAGCATCGCTCCACAGGGCATCTTTATGCGAGTCCGCTGAACTCTGGTTGCCATAGAGTGGTTACACCCCTCGCTGCGGCAGGTGCTGGCAGCTCACAGTCCGTTGCTAGAAGCTCATTTAAAGAAACGAGAAGCAATCACCAAGCTGTCATTATCTAGTCTGCCACTTTGCCGGAGCGAAGGCTCGCAAACAACTGTCCCTCCTCGTAAACGGAAAAGGGGGGCCCGACCGAAAAGGACCAGTTCGTGCCCGCGCTGTGGAGAGGCTTGGCGAGGACGTCGTCAAGTGCACAACGCTCCTACTGCTACTCCAGACGAAACGAATTCCAAGGAATCAGGCTGAGGGAAAACGCAGGCTTGGATGCCCCAAGAAAGCGAAATCTAAGTTAAAAGTGAGCTAACCTACGATCCTGTAGTTCTTCAGTGCGAAGTGATCAAGTGGGTCACATCCAATATATCATATATAATTCATGTAGACAATATAATCACGACGTATCGGTCTTAATGTGTTATATTATTCGGTAGTTGTATTACTCGAAAATACACTGTACACATCTCGTTTAATGTGAATAAACCCTGGACCGACTAGCCTAACGTGTAATTATCGCGGGATGTTGGCTTGGTTTACAACACTCTCCGAAATGCCATCTTTTTTACACACACTCTGCCCAGCGTTGTCACCAGCCGCAGATAACCGAATAGACTTTGGTATGACAATGGCTGGAATGTCTCTTGAACGCTTTTCTCGCCAAAGAGACCATTTACAATAATGCTCGTAATCACCTTTGAAAATAAAGGCTGACAACGTTCGAAAAGAACAGCGCTTTACTGGAACCGTATCGGGCATGAAGCTCGAATTTGGGACGGTGCTAACCGCGGACCTCTCGGCATTGAAGTGGGAAATTATTGTCACGACGAATCTGACGGATCTGCGGGTGTAGGGATATGTAATATCGCTATAGCATGTCAGCTTCATGTCATTATCAGAGAGAGCAGTTTCGATGTCAGTGGTGCATTGGTTGTTCTTAGCCGTACAAGCGTCAGAACGTTCACAATGCATCGCAGTTGAAGGGCAAATAGGAAGGCGAAGGGTATCACCTCGCCACACCCAACGTATCGGTGTCCTGGATTCGGTGGGAGACCACACTATATTCGTTTCAAAATCCACTCGTCAAAGAGATCAGAATTGAATTCCCGGGTGCCCTCGATCCACACGACCCCTTGGTTCATCCCAAAAAGTTGGTTCCGAAAGTGCTGTGCTACTACGCGCTGTGTCATATCGTAGGCACGAAGGTGACACTCGGAATGACCGGATCCGAGTAAATAACCCTACACACACCTGTCGCGATCCAAACCAATCCCGGTCCGGAACGATCTTAATGTCGACTAGCCAAAAGAAACACTCCCAGAAGATCCCGCTTCTTTTTATGATGAATAGTACGTTTTATTTTTTACATATTTGTATGTAGTGTTAGGGATTTTACGGGCCTCGGACCTCTCTACAAGCATAATGTGACAACGCCCGTAAAATCTCCGACGCAGCCCTGTTTCCTTCGCACGCGTCTCATAGCCATTGGCAAATAGATTTTCTGAGGTGGACGACACAAACAACACGCAGGTAATTTATCAGTTTTAGTAGGGGTTTTTTATTCAACAAACAACATCGGCTATACTCTTTCCTTTCTTAAACGATAATGTATTTTTTCGGGATATATGTGTTTTCGCCAAATCCTACTACCGCTCACATCACCTCATTAGCTTCAAAATAAAATTCAGAAAATAATACCGGCGAAATGTTGTAATATCTGCACTCGAGCAACAATGGATTATATTTGAAACTACTACTCTGGCCCACATAAGAGTCAGTTAACGTCATTACTGTGGATAACAATTGATTGGTCATTAATGTGTTTCAAATCTTGCGCTTGGTCATAAACATTGACCCAGCAAAATCACCGCGAAAAACCTCAAAATTTACAGCAATGTCGTGAAGCCCCACGGTGCGCCAAACGAGTAAGCAACACATAAACGCGTAGGAAATCGTTTGTAGATTATGACGGTACCAATTATAGTTAATATCACCAAAAATAAAAGACAGTTCGGAAAAAACTAATGACACAACTCGCCTAATTGAATTGGACTATCCTCTTCCCATTTATTCTGTTTTTAGAAAATCAATAGCATCCCTCGATAGCTCAGAATCTCGGCTATTTTTTTTTGCGGTAACGACCCCCCCCCCCCCCCTCCCCCCCTCCCTCCCTAATAAAGTTTTCTGTGAAATGTTATGGCTTCATCATGCATATTTTTACCACGCTGTTGTTTTGGGATATAAACCTGGACCTGAAGTCGATTCGAAGTGGGGTATGATTGCAAGGAATGTAGTTCTGCATCGGCAGGACAGACGGTCTGCTGCTCGATTTGCGTTCCTTTCTACTAATTGCCTGTGGGTTTCGTCAGCAGATTATACCGGACGAAACTGAAATTCTCCATGAAACTCGTGTAAACTACGGATTCAACATACACGACACGGTGGGTGCAGCCGGGACTGCTGCGCGTCGCTCTTCCGTCCGTGCTGCAAGTTGTGGCTTCGGTCCACCGGGCACACGACTTCTTTACACCTGCCCATAGGCCGCTTGCTTTGGTAGTCGAAACATGCATGTAGAGCGAACACCCGTAGATCGAAAGAATAAATCTAAGAATGTCCGAGCGAGACTAGATAAGCCACTCCGCTGTCACTTGAGCGAACTTCTTTGGCCCACCGAAGAAGGTAGACAACGCCGTCGGGTCGCTGCACAATCACAGGTGCTTTAACATTATATTGACGGAGCCGACAGGACTCCACACACGAAGGATTTCGGTGTCAGCCATTGTGCGGAAAAAATCCAAATTTTGACAATACTCTTCAAGAATGGTGGCAAAAAGGCCACCGAACGGCTATTATCCACGTGCATCAGACTCTTGCGAGCTCCAACTTGACTCCAGATCTCCATTGGAATAACGTATCCTTCGTCAATAGGTAGTAGAAAGGGTATGCTGTACAGACTTGGCCACCACCCAGACTCGGTGTAGCGGGGCTACACAGTCGGTTCACCTCCTACCTTAGTGCAACACGCACTAATGGATACATTCAGATTGACCACCTCACAGGGTGGTCCACATTCATAACAAAGACATATGACTCGTAGAAAGCAACATCTTTCTACCAATGAGAGTCATTCAATAGATAGGGGTTCTGCCAGCCATCCGATGGCAGAACCCCTCATTAGAAATATCATTTTTAATAGGAAACCCAGTTAACATTCAATTCAGTTCTCATTTAGCACCAAAGCTATCATTTAGCCCCTTTATTTAGGTTTAATTATACTTGTGGATACAAGTATACTTAATTTAAGGTTAAAAAAATACTCCTACAAGTGTGAACACGTGTAAGCAAAAGTAGTGGGTCTAAGCAGACCCATTACACTCGGGCTCAGCCGTGAACTCGACCGCCGTCCCAGACCTGACCGCCACCCCAGGCTCGGCCACTACTCAGATCCGGCTGAGTACTCGATCGCCAATCCTGACTCGTAGACCTTGCTCCCGAGCACGGACCCGAACTCGGACTCAAACTACCCCGCGGTCGGACAAGTAGTCGAGCCTCTTTCTCTCCTCTCAAATAGCCACCGAGGCCTTCCGCCCTTCTCTCGGCGTCCCCAACACCAAGCCCTGTACGAACTAGTACAGCAAGACATTTTTGAGGAGAAAAACGCAATTTTGATGATTGATGAATTGGTGGATTTGGTATAAAATGGATAATACCCTGGTCGATATCTACAAGTGCATTTACTTGAACACACGATTAGAAGATTTCGCGGCCTGTATCGTATGGAACCTTTTTCTCGGAGTACAAGAAGAGAGCGTGATGATGCTGTTCTCGTATTCTATCATTCCGCCGATGGAGTCCCCCCCCCCCCCCATGAATACGTGAGGCTGCCTTTGTCAAATGCGCATGTACGACAATTACTACAGATGTGCAAAAAGGATAGTGTTCCTGAGTTATTTGAAGAAAAGAGTCGTAGGGACAACAAAGAGCAACATGGGTTTTACGGGGCGAATCTGAAAGTTAGCACGTAGCACTGACTTGATTTTAGTGGTCCACACTGTGTTATTCCCCAATGAGATGCTCACCAAACCGCTAAATCACTCCTGTGTGATTATGGGGTTATATGTGCTCGTCCCTAACTGTATGTATATTTAGCATTTCCTCTCTTAAATTACCATTCATACCGTCATTAGATTAATTTACTTGCGGGAATCTCAGTGAATGATGAGGCATCACAACAACACAAACATTTCGGTGTTGTCGAGGGGCAAATCAGGGGGGGGGGGGGGGGGGGGCAACAAACCTGGGTGTGGTTTTTGTCATACTGTACACGGTATTACATGTCTTGGCCGCTGTATGTGGTCCACATGTGAATATTGTGCGTCTTTGAGTCAATCGACCATATTAAGTACGATGTCGTTCTTACAGGAGAGTTTAGGATGCTAATTTAATTTTTGCTCCATGCCTGCAAGTGCTCTGCCTGTAGTGGTCGTGGATGACCACCACCACTGTCTGCCGGACATCCATTTGGTGCGTGTTCGCCAAATACGGTGGAGGTAGCCACCTCGCTATTAATTAACTCCAATCAACTTGACAGGCCATCCGCCAGCGTCGCCTGCCGTTCTCAAACATCCACGTGCTGCATGTAGACGCCCATCCAGACTTGTCCTTTCCCACGGCCTTGAACACCGAGGTGATTTTCCACCCAGAGACGCTCTACGACGAGCTGGACGAGTCGGTCGCAGGTTCAAATCCGACCCTACAATCTGAAAACTTCTAGGCGACTTACGAATGGATGTACGTCAGGGATCGCCGAGTTTCTGCTGCCGCTGGTGTTCGCGGGGCACGTGAACCAAATCACTTGGCTCAAGCCTGCGTGGGCGACGCAGGTGCGTTTGACACTGTGGCTGTGTCCACGATAGAAAATGCTGATGGTTATGCTGCAGATGCCGGCGGGGTCTTTCAAGCAGCTTGTCATCGGAAAGCGCAAGGTTTCTGGTTAAGTGACGCAGGGCTGGTGGCTGGGAACAGAAGGTTGTTGGCTAACTGTACGGGACGGTTGTTGTGTAGGTGCGATGGGGGTCACGAGTGAACTGCCTCATTTCGTGGAGGATGAACTGTTCTGTGCTGTAGAGGACATGGACGCGTCCTCTGTCCGGTGAGTGTTTGGGCATTAAAGTCACTGTCGTGTACTGAACTGTGTGTTTTGCATTCACTGGGTAGGAATTGGGACTTGTTTGCTACGGAGCCGAGTTCGTCGAAGGACTCGAGTGCTGTAGCAACTGAGGCGATCGACAACGCTCGACAAAAGTCAAAAGGCTTCGTCCTCGATATCGATCTGGACTACTTCTCGACTTGGGACCCGTTCCGCAAAGGTAGTTTGGTCTGGTATCGAGCCTCAAGCTATGTTGTTTGGCTGACGCTTGGTGCTGGAAAAATCTACAGACTTGGAGACGCGCATTGGAAAATCGGCGGTGATGATCGTGACGCAAGTCTTTTCCAGTGTTCGCTACAAGCGAGCTCCTCTCGAAGTCGTGACTGCTAAGCACCGAAACTCGGAGAGAAGGACGTTTTGCGAGCTCATAAAACGTCTTCAGGCAGCCGACACGCAGGAAGACAACACAAGTCGCAGAGCGGAGTGGGCAAACATCGTGAACGAGCTCGCGCTGCTGTATTCAGAAGACGTGGATGCTGAAGCACTCCTAGGCGAGTTCACCCAAGTATTAGAGCAATTTCGAGACGATGAGAGTGCAAGGCACGAGATCTGGACTGCTGGTCCCTTCCTGGATCTTCCTCACCACGAAAGCTCCCAGGAGGAAATTGAGCGCATGGTCAACGAGTTGGAACAGTTTCTTCGGAAACACGCACTGGACACTGCAAACCCTCCCGCGATTGTGACGATTGCGAAGTCCACAGGCGATGAATATCTGCCGCCGCACCAGTTGGATGTCGTGCTGGCCAGTGTGCTGCGAATGCTTGAACGAGTCTATGGGGAGCTAGCGATAAAATTTATCGACTATGAGTCTGTGGAAGATTCAGATGATGACGATAAGTAGGCAAGTACTCCGAGCGAGTAAAGTACACGCACGTAGTAGATCAGTTCCGTCGTCGATTTTGCTGAGCTACTTAGAGCAATATTGACTGGTAAAATTCCTCACACCACGCGTAGAACAGCAGCATCTCCAGTGTGCACTTGTTCACTGCCGCAGCCGTTGTACTCGCGCCGCAAGATGACGCCCACTGCGCTCTATATACTGAGTTCTCCTGCCGCCAAGCACAAGCCCTTAGCCGCTGCACCTTCACACGCTCTGATGGAAAGTCTTCATCCAACTGGGTCAAATCCAGACTCCAGAGGTCATCGAGCAGTGTCGTATCATCCTGCCCACCGAAAAGAAATGCACGCGGAGGGCTCTTACCTGGCGGCGACAAAACGAAAGTGCTCGCTCCCCAGTATCGGGGCACTGGCAGTTGTTCGTCGAGGGGGTCCACGCTGTCCGCAGAGCTTACAGTCAGCTTTTGCCACCCGTCAATCATGTCTTCAAGCTTCTTCAATCGAACATCGAGCCGCGACTCAAAGCGAGCGTCGGACACTGCTTTGTTGGAGCCCAGTGATCCTCGTCGTGGCGGCTTCAACCCGCGACCGATAGCCATTAGCTCGTACGGAGTGAGAAGTGTTGCGCGACCCGCATAAACTCGCCTCTCTGGAATGCTGGGAGTATCACTATCGACTAGAGAAGCAAGCTGGGTCCACTTAGCAGTTGGAGCCAAGCCCACACCCAAGCTTGAGGTGTAATCTAGCCGATACACATCATTCAGGTCCAAACCTGTACTTCCACGAGTTCCTCCGTAAACGAACATGCTGTTCTCAAAGACAACAACCGAGTGCTGGAACCGTGGCGTTGGTGCTGCTCCTGTTGAGAGAGCAGACAGATCCGTCCATGTGAACGCTGGCACACACGGTGCCAAGTCGAAAGCGATGTCCCACGCGTCAAGTGTGCCGACTAAGCCGTCAGCTGCAGTGTCAGCTACCTCCAGCGTCCAGTTCCCTGCAACTGGCAGTTGATGGAACACCGAAAGCGACTCCAGAGACGTTCCTGCACCATTGGCTGCCGATACGAAGCTGAGCTTCTTGGTACCCGAGGAACACGCAATTTTGTCTGCTGCTTCGTCTGGACTTTGCAGCAGCACTGGGAAGGCTCTTGTGTTAGGAGCAGTGCCCGTAGCTCTGTGGTCACCTTGAAAGCTGCCCAGACCTTGGCTGGCACTCCACGTTGTTTCGCGCGCCTGTGAGTCTACAGGGAAATGAACGCTCTGCTGTCGTCCTGGAAAGGTTGATGGTCCGGGTCCAAACAACTGCAGCCGCAGCTTATGTGGGCAAGCATGCGTGATCTGCACGGACACAGATACTTTAGCAACACAAAGCTGCTCACCACTGGGACTAGCGCTCTTTTTCCCGAGTGCGAAGACCTCTCCTCCATCTGGAATAGGGAGGTTAGTTGGCTGACGAGAGTCCAGCGGCACTGATAGTTGTTTCGCCGTCGTGGAAGAGACCGACAATTCCCAGAGGTCCTTGAAAGCTTGCGGCCCCCACGTCGATGCATCGCTTGGATCAGGTGCATCGCTCTTCCTTCCTCCGAAGAGCAGCAAACGGCCATTTACTACGGCCATCGAGTGCTTCTCGCGTGGAGGTGGCAACACAGCTGGCTGGGGTACTTGCCACCACGTCTCAGTGAGGAGATCATATCTCCACAGCTCGTTAGAGAGTGCCCGTGGTTGTTGCTGCAGTAAGCACGGGATCTTTTGAGCCCGGTTGCACTCGTAGCTTTTTGCCAGTCCACCAAAGAGATAAAGGAAATCGTCTACCGCTGTGAGCGTGTGTCCTCGCCTTGCAGACGGCAGCCGTAGCAACGGCGGCGAATTGGTGAAACGCATCCCGGCTCTTGTTGCTTCTTCATCCAAAGTCCGAGTGACGCAGCGTTTCCAAGTATTAGCCGGTTTCGAAGGCATGCGGAGAGTTACTGCCTCGCTGTATGTGCCGTGACCATCAAGCAGCAGAGGCTTTACTCGAAAGCGATAGGCAGCCATCGGTTCTAGCCCGCGAACAGTTAGATTGCCGTTGTTTTCAGAGATTTCAGGACTCGGTCGAGTGACCAAGCGTACTACCCGAAAGTCCTCATTCGCCGAGCGGTTGGCCATCTCGATCACAAAGCCTTGTACAAACTGTGAAAACCCGTAACGAGGAGCCTTCCAGCTTACTCGAACACTTGAGGATGTCAAAGGAGACACACTGAATTGTCGAGCACTGTCACCAGGGGCTTGTGCTCGAAGGCCAGCATCACTGATGCCAACCTTTGACGCATTGAACAAGTCACCAAACGATACGAAGCTGCTGCCGCCTCCACCACCAGCTCCATCGACACCTGCACCACCACCTCCGCCTCCATAATAGCCACCCCCTCCTCCACCACCTCCTTGTTTTCCACTTTGACCGCTTCCTCCGCGTCTTCGTTGACCATTTGAAGGCCATCTCGCTGCGGCCAGTGGAGACACCATGACCTCCGTCAACAATGTTTGCGGGTTCACAAGACACACACCTTCAAGTGAATACTGGTACGACCCTCCAGTTCCAGCGAGACCAGCAGCCGTCGGTGAGGCCCCAGTCCCGCCAGTGGCTAAGACAGAGTAGTCTTCGCTGCTAGCAGCAAAACCCCAGTCTAGATGCTGGTGCCTGGCTGGAAGACCCTCAAAATCTCGTGTATCGCCTGCCACATTTGAGGAATGGAACTCGTCTCGAGACGCTTGCCCAGTGACAGCCAAATCGAGCGGGATACTCGTGCCAGAAGCAGCAAGGCCAGCTTCTGCTTGCTCCAAACCGCCACCGCCGCCTCCGTGGGCACAACAGTAGTCGGTTGAGCCAGCGCCAGCACCTCCAGCCGCTACCAGGACCGATCGCCCATTTAGTTGCACTTCGGAGGCTCCTCCGCCACCTCCTCCCGCAAAGTCACCAGTGCCACCATTTCCGCCGCCATTGTACCCGCCTTGGCCATCTTCTTGGCCGCCTCCGCCAACTAAAATATCGACAATATCACCAGCACTAACACGGATAAGTCCACGCGCAAAAGAACCACCCCCACCATTACTGAAGTCGCTCGATGTTCCACTTGAAGCTGTAGCGCCAGCTCCACCAGCCCCCCATGCGTAAATATCGAGAGCGACAATCCGAAGCGCGAGAGATCTATCGGATTGCTGTGGTTCGTGCTGTTCACTGGGGACTCGATACGTCTGAACACCTCCAGTGAAGAAGAACGAGCGTTCCGATAGCCGCTCCCCCGACCAAGTAACGGGAAATACGAGCACAGCTCCATTTTCACCAGGATATGCTCGAGCACCACTGCCAGCAGAGCCTCCACTGCCACCACTACCAGTTAGCTGGACGTAGTACCAGTCCTGCTTGTTTGCCGCTTGCTGACGAGTGGCGCCTAAGACGACCTGCCTGGTCCCGTTCGATAAATCCCCACGGCTGTCAGAACTCTGCAAAGCCTCCGCCTCAACGGCGTAGTCTGTCAGGAACTCTGAAGGCTGCGAGAAGATGCCAGTTTGGTCCTCGTCAGCAATCGCCCGGACTCGAGCGACGAAGGATGTGTACGACTTCAGTGCTACCATTGAGATGTTAGCAGCACGTCTGCTATTGTCGACAAGAGATGCTGGTAACCGGGTCCATGTGGAGCTACGAGTGGCGCGATACTCCACCTCATACGTTAGTTTTTCCATTGTATGGCCTCCCAAGACGGCAGGTGGTTCCCAAAGAACAGTGAGCGGGTCTCGCACTACGCGTAAATTCGTGACAGAGTCCGGAGCTGTCCGCAGAGTTGTGAGCTTTGCCGAAGCCATGCTGAAAGGGCCTTGGCCGTTCGCCGTTGTCGCTGCAACACGAAAGATGCACGTGGATCCCGGAAGTCGATCGAGAGAGGCTGCAACCGTGGAAAATGTATCCTTGTTCCCGCTAGATCCTGGAGCAATGCGTTCACTGATCGTGGTCCAGCCAACTTCGTCATCGCATTGCTGCTGTGCCTGGAAACTTGTAACAGGGAATAGCTCAGTGGCGAAAATGCCGCTACCCTGCTGCAGATCGCGGCGCATCCGCCACGTGATTGTAAGACGAGAAGTCGTTGCACCTAGTAACTCGGGAGCTGACGGTGCACGGGGTAGCCGTGTGGCTGGAACTTGCAGCGGCTCGCCGCTTACACTCCACCCGATCAATACGAGGCATACTAACCACAGGTGCATGGTTTTGACAAAAATTGCGACTCTTCCGAAGATTGGATCAAAAACGTCGTTATTTTCTTGTTTCCAGCTCTATCCACTTCTTCTAATCCTCCACTGCGGCTGCGGCGAGTCTCTCAAAGTCCTCTAGGCAGTTGTAAACGTGTGCCGACAGACGTATGTACAGTCGACCATCGACGCATTTCACGGGCACCTCAATGTGGTGCAGATAGTGGAGACAGTCCTGTACGCGCTTCGCCTCCGTCGACGTGGCCGTAGGATTCTCTGCATCCACCACCGCTCCACCGCAGAGCTTCCGCGCAGTCGGCAGTTGCACGAGTCGCATGGCGTTTCGCTTGTGCTGGGGAAATTCGCGCTCTAGTGCGAGGTGGTCAAGCATCCCCCATTGAGAATACAGCAACTCAGCAGCCTTTTGCGCCAGCGTGTGCATGTACGCACGCGTTGCATCGACACCTTGACGCCGCCAGAAGGCGAGAGTCTGGGGCAATGCGAGCCACGCGCTGTAGTCCTGCAAACCTGTCCACATGAAGGCGCTCTGCATGCCGTCAAAGAAGCCATGAGAGATCACGCGTGGCTGAATTGGTGGTCCATTCTCCCTCGCTACGTGCAGGAAGGCGGCACCTCGAGCCGAGCAGAACCATTTGTGGCAGTTGCCGACGTAGTAGTCGGCACCAATATCGTCGAGCTCCAGCTTCAGGTTCAACAGTCCGTGCGCCCCATCCACCAGCACCGGAACACCGTTTCCCCGAGCATGACAGCGCTGCACAATGTCCTTCACGGGCATCGTTACCGCCGTGTTGGACGTGATGTGGTCCACCACCACAAGCGACACCCGTCGGCCCGAAGCTTCCAACTCGTCCAGCGCCTTCTCCAGCTTCTCCATCACCTTCTGATCGTCATAAGACTCTGCCAGCGACAGCGGCTCCTCGTGTACATGCACCGATCTATCTCCACCTTCAATCGCCTGCAGCATTTTCCTAACCGCGCCATATCTCGTGCTAAACAGCAGCACCGTCCGCTCCTCCCCGCTATCACCTGTTAACACCGATGTCAACACGGAGTGAAGCCCTGTCGTTGCATTGGGCAGCAAAACCAGCGTCTCTGGCTTGGAAACGCCGATAAACTCCGCAAGAGACTTGATAACTCTCACCACCAATGGGAACAACTCCCGGTCGTTGAAATTCAGCGGCTGCGCGTCCGCCTGCGTCCTCCAATGAGTCGCTGCCTCGATTGCCGCCTTGGTGGGGGCTCCGAACGCCCCGTGGTTGAGGTACGTCCACGTCTCGAGGTCCAAAGCGAAGAGCGAGCGATTCTGCGGAATGGCCACGGAATCGTTCAGGAGCCGCAACCTCCGCGACGCAATGTCCGATTTGAACACCATTGGGACGTCTGATTTTGCATCCTCCTGGGCGAACAGACACGCGGTGGACGGCGTGTGGAAGGAGCCGAAGGCCTCGTAGCCGCCAGAAGAAGCGAGCATCGGAGACGTTGACTTGAACCGACGATTTTCAAGCTTCTGGGGGGACTTGGGAAACGTGCAATGGCTCATGGTGTTGGCGAAGGGGTTGAGAACACGGCCGGGTGGGTGGGAGGATGACTGTAGACAACGTGAAGCGCGGACACAGCGCATGACCAGCGAGGATCCAGCGGTAGAATTCTGAGGTGGAGTGTATTTTTTGTAATGTATTATGTATTAATCATTTGGGGCACACGATTGGTCAAAATGTCGATTATTATTAATGCTTTTGTGCGTTATGCAGCGTCAAGTACGGTACGCCTCAACTTCAAGATGGATTACGAGTTCTCGACTGCCTTACAACTAGCACAAACACAAACTGAATTGCTGCGAAGTCTGGAGCGATTGCCGCAGGCGTTTGGGACGTCTAAAAGTGAGTGTGAGACAGTGTCTCAAACGTTTGGGAAATCGCGGACCACCCGCAGCAACTTTGAAAAGGACCATCACTTTGGATTCCGAACTCGCAGCGACGAAGCTGGAAGTGGGAACGCGGTGCTTCTACTCTCGCTCGCCTTAGCTGCGGAAGGCATGGAGCAGAAGCGGAATCGCCAGCGTGGACCTGGCTACTTGGCTAGAGTTGACCTTCACCCACAGTCACGCTGTGGTACAGCTTGGGAGGCGATCTACATGTATGTATAATGTGGGGAATGATACAGCTTAAGCATATCTTCATGTGCAAAGTTATCTTCTCCGCTGTCTTTTCGTCTAAGTTATCATCCTATTCTACGCTCTCTGCAATCGCGCACGAAGGCTGGACAACTTGGGTCTTCAGAAGAGCGGCCACGTGCACCGATGGATATGTAGTTCTCCGTGCCAGGTAGTCTGCCACCGCGGTGAAGAGCGCGGGACTGATTGCTGTGCGCGCAGCAATCAGTAATTCGCCTGGAAATATACGTTTCTAGAGTATTTAGGGGACGGGTTTTCTCAAGAATATAAGTTATGGTAGTCTTTTAACCGGGGGGGGGGGGTTAAGAGGTCCTCTATTTGTGTTTAGCTAAGAAACTATAGAGTCCTGGTATCGCTGGAGGCTTTGCCTTATTGATAATCCTTTCTGTGGCTCAGTGTCGCTGCTGGTTTTCAACAGCTCGTCTTGGATTCGGATCCGAATCGTTGCAGGTACGCTGTCGTGGCAGAGCACCTCTTTCGTATATTTTGCCAATTGGTGCGACTTGAGTAATGCTGCAACCGCTTTTTGTAGTGTCTTGTGTGTTGTTTTCCAAACAGTTGATGCCGTATCCGCCACGATGGCTCCGATGCTCTGGTTCACTCTTGCCGCCTTTATGTCTACTTGTGACCCTTGTACAATGAGTCTTACTGTAGACAAGAGAGTCTCTTGCTTTAGCTGTCGGGTTGCTCTTAATATCATCCGTGTTGTCACTATAACTCCTGCTAATTCGTGCTCAGTTTGAAAAAAGCCCACCCACTCCACCCGTGGTGGACTTTGTCCCAATAAAACCCAAACCCCTCGCTTTCCCAGTGCATCTGCTCGTTTCACGGAGTGAAATAGGACATGCCACTCATGCAGTGCTATCGGCCAACTCACAGGTGTCAGCGCCGTGAACACAGCTAAGTTATGGTAGTCTGGTCGGTCCCAGGGAGGGGGTGAGACTCCGTCAGATTTTGGATTTGGTCGACGTTTGGTCGTCCTAGTCGGCGCGGTTATTCCCAAGTCTGGAAGTTTGGACTCGGATTTGAGCTGCGGGAATCGCTCCACTGCTTGCAAACTGTTTCGTCGAAGTAGTTCTTGCAAAACCAGCTGACACGTTGGCGGACAGTCCATATCGAAGCATTTTCGCCAGAGAGCGACTTACGGTATGTACCACAAGATTGTGTAAATGTACTTTCGAGCAATGCTTGGTCACTTCACAATGTGCCACGCATGATTCGCGGTTGCTGGCAGAATTATCGGATAGCAAACACTACTTGGTGTTGAAAACCACACTTGTGTGGAAAAGACGTTATTTGGTTCGAGCTTTTAGAATCCTAGTGTATCCTTTATCGTCACCAACGATGGTGACTATCACAATGCACTCTTTGGTTTTTGTCTGGACTCCATTCACAGTACATGTATGTAGGAGCATCGGGGGGGAAACACATTTGTGCGAGTACATACACTACTCAGAACATGTTGATTGCGGGGAAGCAACCCCACTGCAAGATGCAGTGAGAATGATTGGCGAGGCATGCGAAAGTGCAGGAGCGGCGTGTGAATCTGCACGACTGTAGCGCCGCTGCAACTCGAGGACCTCTTTTGCACGTGTACGTTCCTACTACCCTGAGCTGAATCCGCGGAGCTCAAAGGAACGTCGACTGTGGGTGCCAGCACAAGCGGTTTTCGTGACCACCTGTACAAACCTCGAGGACGGCGGCGTCTATTCATTCAACAGCGATCGTTAGCGTGCGCTTGTGTGCTTGTTGCTCACGGCAGGCTTTGCACAGTGCGGATCACGGGCCCGGCACGGCCCAAATGATGACGAGACGCGCCTGGCTGAAACACCTCAAGCCCCCGTCTTTGCCTACGTGCAGATTTGCGATGATGTGAGCGAACTGCCAAGAGCTGGGCTCAAGCAACTTCGTCATCATGGTATTAAGGGTGCGGTGAAAATGATATGGGCGGTCGAAGTTTCTCCGCCGCCTTGGCAGGTGTTGTAGTCGCACTGCGCCGCAACAATTCTGCTGTCGTCGTCGATGGCAACGAGGCTACGAAGGCTCATCCTGTCGGTCGTCGATGTATTACGTGGCAATCCGACCACGCGGCTTACTTCCCGTGCGCAGAAACCCGGAGGTTGCAGTGGAAAATTAGGCTCGGTGGTCAACCATTCGACGATTATTCTTTGTAAATCTCCCCGCAGCCAATCACATCGCGACTTTCTTATCAAAAGCTTTTCTTCCCCCAGGGCTCGGTATGACATAAGAAGGGCCCGTCGTCAACGAAAAATCGTCATCAAGGGGGTTTTGCTCGATTGCCATTCCTGAAAAAGAGAGCAGCCGCACAAGCTGATCGTTGCCCATGTCGCCCGTGTCGCTGCCGTCGCTGCGCTTCGAGTCCGTGGGGCCGCTGCCGCGTCTGCAGCCTTTGTTCGCGTCCACGGCGCTGCCGGCGCTGCCCAAGCGACTGTGCCAGCGCCCGGAGCAGCAGCCGGAGCCCGAAATTACGTGGAGATCCACGCTCACGCCCGACCAGGCGGCGGCGATCGCCATCGCGCGCCAGGAAACAGGATACGCGTCGCCCCACAGCAGCAGCAGCAGGGTCAGGGACTTGTGGCACTCTCCCCCTGCCGGGACGTCCGCAGCCGCCACCGAGGACTGGAAGAAGGCCCGGAGGAAGGAGCAGTGCCGCATCAACCAGGCCAACTACAGGAAACGCAAGCGCCAGTACGAGCAGAAGGTCGCGGGCGAGATCCACGTCCTGGAGAAGGAGATCCAGCAGCTGCAGAGTCGCTGCCTTGAGAACAAGCAGCCGAACCCCATCCAACGCATCGGCGACTTCTACGGCGCCGTGGGCGTGGAGGGCGAGCAGCAGAGACTTGACGTTCAGAGTTGCCGACTCGCAGACGGCAGCTCCCCGGCGCTGCAGTGTCTGCTGGACCTCCAGAGGGAAGAGTTCGACTCGGTGGAGTCCCTCAAGCTCCACTGGCTCTGGTACCGCGAGCAGTTCCGGGTCTTCCAGCTCTCGATCGCGTCGTGCGAGCGTCTGGAGGCGGGCGACCACGTGATCATCCGGATCACGGGCCAGCTCACGCTCGACGTCTACTACGACGCCGAACAACTCGGAGAAGCGGACCAGGGCTACGGCGCCGTCGTGTGCCCTTTCACGCAGCAGTTCGAGTTCGAGGCAGGGGACCAAAATATCACGCGCATCACCTCGGAGGTGGATCTAGTAGCCGGCATCGCAGCCGCCCAAGCACAGAGCAGCCCAGAGTGCACACTCAGCGTCCTGCGCGTCTTCTCTTCTGGCTTCACCATGTCGAACCGGTACCACAACAACAGTTAAAGCCCAGCGCCAACTAGTAATGTAGTATCAATCTCATATTCGTAAAGACTTCAGCTTAATTTCTAACTCGTTGCCGTGGGTCAATGGCAAAGGAGACGGCCACCGCATATCCAGTGTTCTCTTTGTGGTTCGATACACGGGCATGATGATGGCTCTGGAAGTGCAAATCCAGGGATCTGAAAAAACCGGCCAGCGAATACAGTGCGGTAGATTGCGAGCACCACATCGTTGTCGCTGATCTTACCGCAAGCATACCTAAGTCATGTCATCGTGACATTTGCACAGCTGGAGACGCTGAAGCTCGCACGAGTGGCTACTAGGACTCCTAACCTAGGAGCTCCACTGTCGCGTTATCTGATCACTGCGCCTGTCCACATTATCGTTGCGTAACCGCAATACGAACACTACACCGCCGACGTCAAGTGCGGTAGAGCATGTAAAGCGCAATGCCATCAACTTGCATGACCATGTGCATCTGCATGGAGATGTATTAATTGTGTCTGCACCCAGAGCCAGAAGCTCGCATCCGCAGAAAGCAAGCCGTTTCTCTCAGAGACAATGTATACAATGACAGTTAGAACCTGCCTCCCACGCTTGCCTCCTCGTTTCCGTTGAATGAGCAGCTCGCGACATCTAACTGCCACTAACGCTGACGACAAATAAGTTTGCGCACGCACGATCAGCTACACGAACGTCGGTTTGACTTTTGCCGCTGTGTGGCTTTATGGCTTTGACAATTGCCGATAGGTGTTCTCAAAAACGCCGGTACCGGTACATGTATGTGATCGCTCCACCGCAGAGCAGAGTGTGCGAGGGACACCGTGGTCTCGGGCTTGCAGCGCCAGTACTGTAGCCAGCTCCACGTCTACCCCCAGCAGCATCTCTATGTTTTGCCGAATTCCACGACGCCTTGAGCGAGTCTGTGGAAGCAATACGGTTTTTGCAGGACAAGACTTCAACATTTATTTGGATATCTACGAAGCCTCTCGACATTTAAGCGGACAGCGTGAACTGTGCGATAGCACCAGTTATCGCATCCGCGATGTTGCCGTCGGGTGTCTGCTGCTGCTGTACCTGCTGCTGCTGTACCTGCTGCTGTTGCTCCTGCTGCGTCTGGCTCGGTTGGCCCTGGCTCGCGGGGGACTTCGTGTCGGCCGGCACTGGGCAACCGAAGTGAGCCTCCATGTCCTCGCGCCACTTCCCGTAGACAATGGACTGAGCTCCACACTTGACAGCGTCCACGATGGTCTTGCAACGCGCTTCCTTGACACCCCACGTGGCCTTGAACTCGTCCGAGAAGTTGGCGACGCCGCCCAGACACTGGTCGTGGTACATGCAGCTTTGACGCTCGAGGTCTACGATGGTGTCGACCGACAAGCCACCCATTGCCGTCGCCGTTTGCTGATACCAGTCCATGACGCGCTGCTCCGATTCGCCGCATTTGTCTACAATGATCACGTCCACCTTACCATCGTCCTTCACGCTCTTCGACGGAGCAGGCATCGATGTGTCGATCTGTTGCGTGATAGCGTTGGTGTCCCCCATTTCATCCTCAGCGGCCAATTTGCGGAAGTTGGGCGTGGTGTTGGGGAACAGGTTGCCCCACAGGTTGTCGAAGAAACGACGCACGTCCTCCATTTGCAGGTTGTCGAGTGATGGCGCACCGGTGGATGTCGGGGTAGCCGCAGAAGGAGCGATCGTAACCTGGGGGGCGTTCGTCGTCGGTTCCGAGGCATCAGTAATAGGTTCCGCGGCATTGGTTGTAGGCGCACTGGTCGTCGATGGAGGGGCGCTTGTCGTGGGCGCAGGAGCACTGGTCGTCGATGGAGGGGCGCTTGTCGTGGGTGCAGGAGCACTGGTCGTGGCAATTGGGGCGCTGGTCGTTGTCTGGGAACCATCACAGTCGGTGTACATGGACGCTAGCTGGCCGCTGAGCTCGTACGAGTAGCTGAAATCGCCGAGGTCTCGCACGTCCATGAGATCCGCAAACCGGTTGGGCACGCCCTCGAAGAACTGGTCGACAACGGAGTCTTGAGTGGCGCTAACAGAGTTCGGATCTGTTCCTGTGCGCACTGTCACGGTGTCGGTCGGTTTGAAAGGCGGCCCTCCATTCCTGCGATTGCAGGATGACCATGCCACAGGGTCTGACGCCTTCTCCTCGAAGGTCATTCTCTTCGTGCCGACACGACACTTGTGGAAGATCGTGTGCAGCGCGTCCACCATGGAGTGGTGCGACCAGAAAATGGGGTCGGCAGGCGACGCGAAGTTGCCCATGATGCCTCCAAGGTCGCTGTGCACTGAGCCGTGTCCCCCACGTTCAATGGCGTCGGATACCCCCGCAATGGTCTTGTTGGTGACCACTTGACTGTAAACGCTGGCAAAGCCTGTCGGCCCGTCCAACGGAGTAGACCCCCAGTCCCCTCGTGGCACACACCCAGCGCAATCCGTGCCCGGCGTTGAGGACTGGCAGAAATGATCAAGCGGCCACTTGTTCACGCAGAGGCCGCTGGCAGACGCAGAGTTAACTGTCAAGGTTTGCATCGAGCCACTCGTGAAGCCACCTAGCTCGGTGGTGATGGCGGCGCAGTCGCCGTAATACTTGCATTTGCCATCCAGTTGTCGACTGTTGGCATCCATCCAGTTGAAGTAGGGCAGCGTGACGCAGGCAAACTCGTCGCCCTGAGCTCGCAACATGTTCTCGAAGGCCACGAGGAAGTAGCGATGCCAGTAGAGGAACATGCACTGCTTGTGGGCCTCGAGGTTCGACATTGTTTCCTGGTGAATTTCGACGAACTTGATGTACGCTCCGGAGTCCATGGCTGCTGCAATGGCGCCCTTGTACGTCGCCTTGTCCGAGTCCGACAGTGCGTTCCAGTTGCGTCGAACTCGCGAACCGCAAGTGGTTTGTGCGTCCACCGGAGCCTGCGTCGCTGTGAACGCGAGGAGTCCGAGACAGAGAATTGCGGGTAGCTTCATGCTTGGTGGAAGTTGGTTATTTGGTAAAGGTAAATCGGAAAATGAGTAGCCAAGATCGCTAAAAGTGACTTGCTCGAGGCAAGTGCCTCTGGGGATATCTCATGGTTGCTCTGGCACGAGAGCCTACGAATACTGGCTGACTAAAATGATGAGAGCGAGGGTAAATTAAGCTTCATCTGGTTTCTGCTTTTGCTCATGGGAAGAACCAGTAGACACCTCTCTTGTTGATGAACTTTGAGTGGCGTCCCTGATATTAATATCAGTCTTCTTTCTCTGCCGATTGCATAAATGGAGGAGTATCGACCACAACTTTGCAGGGAGATAGCACCATGCGGATAAAATATCATCAGCCTGCTTGAGTTACCATGCGGTTGTCGTCACTTGAAGGTTGCTGTGGACAACGTTAAAACGCTGGTATTACTATTTGGGAAGCAAATTATTTAAGCCGCTAGACCACAGGCAGTAAATAAATCCATTCGGGAGAGTCTCAATAAAGAGGAAATTGACACACAAGTAAAATGTTTGGATGTTTTACTAGACTTTTGAAACACATTATCCTTGGACTCAACGTTCAACTTGCTAACATTCACTTAAAACTCAATCTACATAACACAAAAAAGCTTTGTCAACCTCCACAAGCCTTAATGCTCACGATGCAGCCTCGTTAGCGGGCTGTGGACAGCCGAAGTGCGCCTCCATCTTTTTTTTCCACTCGGCATCGGCAATTTCTTGCTCGCCGCTGTTAATTGCGTTGACGATGGTTCTGCAGCGAGGCTCCGTGACTCCCCAAAGGGACTTGAATTCTTCTGTATAGCCGATGATTCCACCCAGGCACTGATCTTGGAACATGCAGACTTGACGCTCCATGTCAGCGATGTTTTCAATCGACGACCCTCCGCTGGAAGCGATCGACGCATTGTACCAGTTCATAACACGCTGCTCCGACCGGCTCAAATTCGTAGCGATCACCAGATCATTGTGTCGTAAGCCATCGGTTGGTACTGGCGTGCTAGGCTTGTCCGCTCTTTTCTGGGTCGCTGTCGTGCGGCAGCTTGAAAGCCGACGTCTCGCACTCGGTTTGTTCACGAATGTTCCAAACAGCCAGCCGAAGAAGCTGCGAATGCCAGTCGCTTGCGCTTTGATGCTACGATCGCCTGCAAGTGCTGGTGTCGTAGCTGGCGCAACCGGAACTGGTCTTGGGGTATTTGTCATGTGGGATGGAGAGGCTGTCGTTGGGGCGGCGGAGGTCGTCGGCACATTCGTTGTCGGTGTAGGTGATGGAGATGCCGTCGAAGCTGCAGGGGCAGGGGTTTTGATGTCTGTGATCTTCGTACCACCACAGGTAGAATACATTGTAGCGAGCAGACCGCTGATCTCGTACGTGTAGCTGTTGTTGCCTAAGTCGCTGACGTCCGTCAAGTCAGCGAAGCGGTTGGGCACCCCCGCGAAGTACTGACCGATGAGTGGGTCTTTACTTCCGTCGATCGGGTCTAAGCCGTTCTCTCCGGTCCTCATCGTGACCACGTCCGTGGGTTTGAACGGTACTCCAGAGCCTGTTCCAGCTCGACGTTTGCAGGATGACCAGGCCACCGGATCTGCGGCCTTCTCCTCGAAAGTCATACGCCGAGTGCCGACGCGGCACTTGTGGAAAATGGTGAGCAGCGCGTCCAGCATGGCATGGTGCGACCAGAAAATCGGGTCCGCAGGTGACTGGAACTTTGCCATGGTGCTACCGAGGGCAGAATGGACCTCAGAGTGACATCCACGCTCCACTGCTCGAGACACCTGGCCGATGTCCGTTCCGTTGAAAACTTGTCCGAGTACCGACGCGTAGCTTGTGCTTGCCGGAACTTTGACAGCTTCCCAATCGCCTCGAGGGATGCAGCCAGCGCAGGCGGTGCCTGTCGTCGATGAGGACTGGCAAAAATGGTCTAGTGGGGCCTCGGAGGCGCAGCTTCCGGTCACTTTCACTCCGTCGATGACCACTGTCTTCGATGCGCCTCCCAATCCGCCCAGCTCCTTCATAATCGGCGAGCACTCACTGAGAGTCTTGCATTCGCCACTCAACATCTTGCTGTTGGCCTCCATCCAGTTGAAATACGGGATCGTCACGCAGGCGTATTCGGGGCCTTGGCCACGCAGCATATTCTCAAACACCACGAGGAAAAGCCGGTGCCAGTAGATGAACATGCATTGTCTGTGGGCCTCCATCTCCGACCGCATCTCCGTGTGAATTTCGACGAACTTGATGTACGCGCCGGAATCCATTGCAGCAGCTAGCGCTCCCTTGTATGTAGTCTTCTCCGTGTCGGTCATGGCGTCCCAGTTGCGTCGAACTCGCGGTCCACAGGACGTCTGGGCATCTGTGAGTGCCATTGTCATGGCAAACACCAGAACGGTGACGCTTAGCAGGAATCTCATCGTTTGCTTTGATCCAGCGCGAAGTTGCCTAGTCCTTGCCTGGTAAAAGCTTGAATGAGCAGCTTATTGCAAGTCATTGGGCTGAGAGCGGTCATCTGCGAACAGCAACCAACACGTGAATCTTCGGACAGCATAACGGTGTTTGCCGATAAGAATCGGCGAGATCACCGGATGATTTTGACACCACAAGGCTGGCCACGAATTGAGTGGATACCACAAAGTGGTAAGCCAGACGGCACTGCCGAAGCAAATTGGCCACATGATAAGCCACCAAATACTAGAAGAACGCACGTACATTCACAAAATGATACAGTAAGACTACACGATGTTTACTTGGCCGTGACGTTAAACCGACTGGACGGCACTGGAGATCGTGCTCGTGGCGAATTGCACCACATCGCTGTAGCCACCATTCTGGTCGGCAGACTGCACAGCGTTTGCTGGCGTAGGGCAGCCGAAGTGCGACTCCATGTCTTGGCGCCAGTTGGCGTAAGTGATTTGCTGCTCGCCGCTGTTAATGGCGTTTACAATGGTAAGGCAACGCGGCGCCTTCGCACCCCACAGAGCCTTGAACGCGGGCGTGTAGTCAGGCGTTCCACCCAGACACTGGCTTTGAAACATGCACATCTGACGCTCGAGATCGGCCATGACCGCAGGGCAATCGCCACCCATGGTAGCCATCGTCTTGGAGTACCATGAAGACACACGCTGCTCCTCGGCGTCCGTTCTGTCGACAGTGATGACATCCACGTTGTCGTTTTTCGCGTCGTAGGAAGGAACCGCCGTTGGAGTGCTGGCTGGAGCATTGTTATGGCTCACAGCATTGCTTTGAGTTACGCCACTGCTTTGAACCACAGCCTTGTTATCGTCGCAGTCACTGCCACGAATGTTGTTGCTTTGAACTCCGTGACCCCACGGCCAGGCCCAACCGTGCTGAGCTTCCAGGCGACGGCCGTTGCCAAATCCCCAGCGGTTGTTGCGAATCCAGTCGAGCCAGCCCCAGCGGCTTGGCTGCTGAGGTGCTGCAGTTGGAGCAACAGGAGTAACAGGAGAACTGGTAGTTGGGATTGGAGCAGAGGTACCTGGTTGTGGCACTGCAGTTGGGGTAGTAGTAGTCGGTCGAGTGGCCGTGGTTGGAGCTGGAGTCGTGGGTACAGGGGTGGACGTGCCGTCGCAGTTGTTGTACATATCTGCAAGCTGGCCGCTGAGTTCGTACGAGTAGCTGCTATCGCCCAAGTCGCGAACGTCCATGAGACCGGCAAACTGGTTGGGGACACCGGAAAAGTATCGGCCGATGAGTGGGTCCTGGCTCCCTTCGATCGGGTTCCTTCCGTTCACACCCGTCCGCATCACGATCACGTCGGTCGGGTTGAAATTACCCCCATTGTTACGGCGAGCACAGGACGTCCACGCCACAGGGTGCGCTGCCTTTTGAGCAAACGTCAGCCGCTGCGTACCAACGCGGCACTTGTGGAAAATGGTGTGGAGCGCATCGACCATGGAGTGATGCGACCAGAAGATTGGGTCCGACGGAGACGCAAACGTGCCCATGGTGCCGTCCAGACTGGCGTGGACGTTGTTGTGGCAGCCCTGCTCGACCGCAGGAGACATCGCACCAATGTTCTGGCCGCTGAAGACCTGCTGGCGAATCGATGCAAAACTTGTGCTGCCAGGCACCACAGCGGACCCCCACGCACCGCGAGGAACACAACGAGCGCAGGCAGATCCAGTGACAGTCCCGGACTGGCAGAAGTGATCGAGGGGCGACTGGCTCACACATCGACCCGAGTTGCTGACGCCGTTGATCGAGACTGTGCGCTGAGATCCGGTCGTGTAGCCTCCCAGCTCTGCCGTAATAGTCGAGCAATCTCCAAGTGACGAGCATGTTCCCGTCGAAAACCGGTTGTTCGCACCGACCCAGTTGTAGTACGGCACCGTCACACAGGCGTACTGCGAGCCTTGGCCACGCAACATGTTCTCAAACGCCACGAGCAGCAGACGGTGCCAGTAGATGAACATGCACTGTTGGTGTGCCTCCCTCTCGGACATCATCTCCGTGTGCATCTCGACGAATTTGATGTAGGCGCCAGAGTCCATTGCAGCTGCCAATGCTCCCTTGTACGTGGTCTTCTCGGCCGTAGTCAAAGCATCCCAGTCCTTACGCACACGAGCTCCGCAGCTCTGCGCGTGTACAGGCGATAGCGACGAGACTAGCGCCAGCAGAGCAGCGCACAACAGCAACGCGAGCTTCATAGCTGGTCAAACCTTGAGTGAGTCGAAGGTGCTGAGCCGACTCCAGCGAATCGGAAAATGAGGAAGGACGAAAGCCTGGTTAGCTTCAGTTGTCGGACAGTGAGAGAGGGGAGAGAGCAGGCAAGACGCACTCTGTTGGTCATCATCAAGCTACAGGTGTATTGTTCTGCCTCTACTGAGGTCATGGCGTGGCAAGTATCTCTGGTTGTTAGCGTCTGCAGTGGCAGAGATCTCGTTATGACCGCGATAAGAAGTGCTGTCGTGATGTGCATCCTGCTGTCGGTCAACTACAACTTGACTAATACAAAGCTTAGTATGTTTCTGTGTTGGATGAACAAGAGCTCGAGGGAGGCTGGCAAACACGATTGTCCATCTGCTGGTTGTCAGGTGCGTCAAGCAGAGCGACGTTGTGGAGCTCTATTCTCCCAGTCTCTTTCCGTCTCTATGTCTTGATACTATCGCTCTAAGTGGTGGTCGCACAGTTCAGGTGGTCTTCGAGCAGGCAAATGCAGGTAGGTGACAATGTCCGTAGTTTTACACCGATCTGCTCTAAAGCGAGAGGAAGGAGCCTTTCAATAGCGAGTTTAGAATCGCTTTCTCGGGTATTTTACCAGCGTACAAAACATTTCTCTATGGAGATCAAGCGCACAATTACGCAGCACGAGCGTCCGCTAGGGACTTGGTCCCAAACGGCGTCGTGGAAACGCTGTGCCGGGCTTATTCCGACGAAACCTTCTGCTCGATGTTGACGTATCTGCTTTCCACAGGTGGCTCTCTCTCTCCACGGGTTTGTCGCGCCGGATCTATCCAACGAAGCCGGTTGATATGATGGAGTCGGACTATTAGAGCGATCCGCTTCAAGCGACAAAGATCGAAGTGAGACCGTGGGGTTTCTTTTGTGGGAATTTGTGATGCTAGAAAAATAGACGAAGACGATATCGGTGCAAGAGCATTCCGTACTCAGCAGCACTTCGCCTATTGAAACGTCTTGTTGTCAAATATCTCTGCGTCTACGTATTTCTTTATCGTGATGGCCCAAATGGTGGCAGACTTTAATTGCGCGTAATAAAAGTTGACTAAAAGATATAATCACAATAGGGTCTTCATCAACTGCACGTAAATACATTGCATACAACTGTCCCTGTAGGACACCAATCTAAACTGCGTGTAGGCGACTACATTTGCCTGGCGCTTGTTTAGTCGTCCATCGTGTTGATATCAGCCGGCTCGACTTCGGTAAAAAGGTCCGAGAACTGGATCGTATCATTCGAGTAGTCCGACGACTCTTCTGAGCCGACATCAGAGGAACTCCATGATCCTGTCGATGTTGAGTTCGTTGAGTAGGTCGAGTTTGTCGGCAGCGGGCAGCCAAAGCGGGCCTCCATGTCCTCGCGCCATGAGTCATAGTTGATTGGGTCCGAGCCATTGATGATGGCGTCCACGATCGTCTTGCAGCGGGGCTCCTTCACCTTCCAGATGGCCTTGAACTCCTCCGAGTAGTCCTCCGTGCCACCGAAGCATTGGTTCTCAAACATGCAGGCCTGACGCTCCAGGTCGGCCATGTTCTCGTGCGAGTCGCCACCCATAGCTTCGAGAGTCTCGTCATACCAGTTCACCACGCGCTTCTCCGAGTCGTCCGAGATGTAGGCTTCAGTTGGACTGTTAGCGTCCACCGGGTTTCCCGAGTTGTCAACGATGACTACGTCTTGGTGGCCATCGTCTTGGCCGTGGTAGTCGGTTTCCGGGTGGAGGTTCTGCGAGGCGTAGTCGTTTCCGTCCTCGTCGTAGTAGCTGTCCTCTGTCTCCTCATCGGGGCCGCCGCACATTTTGTGCTGCGAGGTGGCGTTTGTAGCTGTGGTTTCCTGCAGCTTGCGCGACGTCGGAGCGGCGTCACACTGAGAGTACATCGTAGCCACCTGGCCACTGATGTAGTATCCGTAGCTGCTAGTGCCCAAGTCGCGGATGTCCATGAGACCCGCGAACTGGTTGGGGACTCCAGTGAAGTACCTGCCGATCAAAGGGTCCGAGCTGCCGGCGATGGGGTTCACACCTCGTTCACCTGTGCGCATGGTGATCACGTCCGTCGGTCTGAAATTGCCGACAGAAGGCGACCTACGAGCGCATGATGACCACGCCACCGTGTTGGCTGCCTTCTGAGCGAAAGTTAGGCGAGCTGTTCCCACGCGGCACTTGTGGAAGACGGCGTGCAGCAAGTCAATCATGGCGTGGTGCGACCAGAAGATGGGGTCGGCAGGGGACGCGAAGGTGTTCATGGTACCGGCCAAAGAAGCGTGAATGTTGTTGTGGCAACCGCCTTCCACTGCCGGCGACATTTGTCCGATGTTGGCGCCGCCAAACACTTGCTGGCGAACTGACGCGTAGCCAGCGACGGTGGGGACCTTCGCAGACGACCAGTCTCCACGAGGGACACACTTGACGCATGACGTTCCTCTAGTGGAGCTCAACTGGCAGAAGTGATTCAGAGGCGCCGCAGTGACGCAGCGACCCGAGTTGTTGATACCGTTGATCGCGACGGTACGCTGCGTGCCGGTCGTGCCTCCCAACTCGCTGGTGATGGCCATGCAGTTACCCAGTGACGTACAGGCACCCGAAGTCATTCGGGCACTTGCAACGATCCAGTTGAAGTATGGCACCGTCACACAGGCGTACTGCGAGCCTTGGCCACGCAACATGTTCTCAAACGCCACGAGCAGCAGACGGTGCCAGTAGATGAACATGCACTGCCGGTGCGCCTCCCTCTCGGACATCATCTCCGTGTGCATCTCGACGAACTTGATGTAGGCGCCAGAGTCCATCGCAGCTGCCAATGCTCCCTTGTACGTGGTCTTCTCGGCCGCCGTCATCATATCCCAGTCCTTGCGAAGACGTGAGCCACAAGTGGTTTGAGCTTCCACTTGTGACAGCTTGGACAGCAGCGCCAAGAGACCGACGCTCAGAATCCACAGGAGCTTCATGGTGAGTCTTGCGATCGAAGAGGTGGTGACAACTACGCCGATGACAAGAAAATGGAGAATGAGGCTGCAGCGTTTGCACGCAGAGGTGGCAGTTATCCGCCGGCCTTCGTGAATATTTTCCGACCGGCAGAGTTCACGCTGGCGTGGTAACGCACGGCTGTTCGCCGGAAAGTGACCCAGGTGTCTATGGCATCGTGCTCTGGTCGCAATTGCAGAAGGCCAGCGGCATGTGTTGCTATGTGGTTCAACCTAGAGGGCAGGCTGTACGGACACATTTGGCACATCCGTCCGGTAAGAAGACTCATTGGTAATGGGTCAGCACGCACATGCGTAGGTCGATCAATCGGCTCCATGGATCGCCACGGATTTCTACAACCGCATTGATCCTCCAGGAATCGCAAGAAAGACTTCCGCGCCGGCAGTTGCGAAACACCTAATTGTCTTGCGGTGGAGAAGGCTCGAGCTGTTCAACCTGCACCCAAGCCTCATGCGCAGGTGCACCCAGTTGAAGCGCGCCCTCGCATGATGACCAGTGATCATTGACCACAGCTCCTGGGACGATGTAGGCTAACTCACCTCGATCACGCTGAAATTGGTGTGGGTACTGGGTGCGCTGGATTTCCTGTTCGGGTTCCTTTTCGGCTGTCAGACAGCCGATATCAAGCACGGACCACTTTTTTCCGTTCGTGCGGTCGGTACGACATCTCGGAAACGACAGCGGCACGTCTACAACTCAACTTGAGTAAGTTGCAGCCAAGCCCAGCTTTGCATGACATCTTTGCCGTCAGTCACGGCAGGACAGGCAAAGTGACTGTCTTCGCGGAACAAAAATAAGCTTTGGAGATGATTGAATAAAGTATCTTACGCGTTGGCGGTCCCTGCAAGCCTCGAGCACAATGAATCACTGTTGACGACTGTAGCCTGAGGTCTATACTCCGGCAACCGAATGGGCAGCCCCACAGCCGAGGATCTGGGGAACGAAGCATCAGTACAGGTCTGTCGAGTTCAGTGCACTGGCATACTTGCGGGAAATCGCAATTCTGCCTTGCCAGTACATATACTGGCAAGTCGCTTGCTGCGAAGGTTGGCGGCGTGCCATCTCATGCGTCATCTCGGCAACCAGGCAGCACAGTCCCAGTTTGAACAACTTGGTGCTCCCTTCCAAGTCGTTGTTGGGCAATTGCCACCTCAAAGCCGCCGTCGCCGTGTCTACAAACGCAACTTGGTTGCACGTGACATGGCTCTCTTGGACTTCGAGTTCGCAAGAGGTCAGCAACACAATAAGCTCCAGCTAGATTGGATCTCTTACCACAAGAGTCTTGTGATTGTGACCTTGCAGAGGCAGTGTCGGCCATCGTCATTTTGCAGTCTTGAATTGATCACCACTCTTTGGATAATCCTGCGACTCGGTTGTTGGGGCGATTGCACGAAGACAGACGTGAAACTTTCGCGTAGAAAGCCTCCATCGCAGTACGAATTGTACGGTAAGTTTGGTGTACAATCCGCGCTGCAGCGGCCGCTGATCATCCTCTACATGCCCTTACAAGCAAGCATTTTCAGGATCACCGGATTTGACACCTTGTAAAGTACCAACAAGCGCGTCCAGCAATCTCAAGCAAAAATACGTGGCTGCAATCGTCCCCATCGAAATGGACCATGAACCGTAATACATGTACAGAGCGCATTGCGGGCGTCCGTCGTTCCGACCAGCTCTATCAGCTAGAAGCTCATTCTGCTATTTTCCTAGTCTCGACCAAGCCAAGCCATGCTGCCATCCATTTCGACTCTCGCGGTGCTTGGTAGTGCGCTACTACTGCAGGCCGAAGCTCACCAGGTCGTGTACATCCCGTCACCAACGTGGACGCGATCCAACTCGTCGTCCTCGGAGCGTCGTGAGCTCTGGAACCCGCTGTCGTTCCTCGAAAAGGAGGGATTCGAGACCCAGGAAAACTTCACGCAGTTCCAGGTCGACAACGGCTACACGAGTCTGCGAGACTTCCTGGACAAGGCCAAGTACAAGGTCTCGGACGGAGCTGACCAAGCTTGCGGGTGGTCGGACCCCAAGGGAATCCCGCAGCAGATCCCAGAGGACGGCACCATGCGCACGTCGGGATACACGCACGACGGTCCGTGCGAGATCTACATGGGGGACAAGTTGGCACTCTCGTACCTCAACTGCCACGAGTCGATCACGGACCAAACGTTCAAGTTGGACTACAGCGGATGCGGGGATAGCTGCATCCTGTACTGGTACTGGCTGGGTGTGCGTCACCTGAAGGGCAGCTACTCGTGGCAGGTGTACAAGGAATGCATCCCGCTATACTCCGGATCGGGTGGTACCAACTAGGTCCGAGTGGAGGGCTTTCCATTCGAAGTAGTTTGGACGGGACCAGTTCACGTTAACGCCATTAATGTTATGAGTATAGTTGTCGCCTAGGCCATTGATGTTCATGTCTCGAGCATGCCTGCAGTAGCCTCTTGCGACGCCTGCAACTGACGTGAAGCCTTCTTGTCGGGAATCTCGTCAGCGTGGTTGAGTTGACTTAGCTTTGACAACCGGCGCTGCGCTCGTCTCGTGCAGCAGCCGGTCGCCATCCTCTACATCTCTTTCTGCCCAACTGTCTTTCAGATCACCAGATTTGACGACCTTGATGTGAGCTCACATCTGCTATGGAAGAAGCACCACCGTCAAAAGAGACCGTGCCACGTTGGACGGAGCCTGTGCAAACAGCAAAAGACACGGCAGACTTCCTCATCGAAATGGCCTCAGCTGCTGAGGCTCAGCACGACGCAGGGTCTTCCATTCCAGTCTGTCATTCTCCGATTAACTGGTTTCAACCATGTTGACATCATTCACGTCACTCGCGGTGCTTGGTAGTGCGCTACTACTGCAGGCCGAAGCTCACCAGGTCGTGTACATCCCGTCACCAACGTGGACGCGATCCAACTCGTCGTCCTCGGAGCGTCGTGAGCTCTGGAACCCGCTGTCGTTCCTCGAAAAGGAGGGGTTCGAGACCCAAGAAAACTTCACGCAGTTCCAGGTCGACAACGGCTACACGAGTCTGCGAGACTTCCTGGACAAGGCCAAGTACAAGGTCTCGGACGGAGCTGACCAAGCTTGCGGGTGGTCGGACCCCAAGGGAATCCCGCAGCAGATCCCAGAGGACGGCACCATGCGCACGTCGGGATACACGCACGACGGTCCGTGCGAGATCTACATGGGGGACAAGTTGGCACTCTCGTACCTCAACTGCCACGAGTCGATCACGGACCAAACGTTCAAGTTGGACTACAGCGGATGTGGGGATAGCTGCATCCTGTACTGGTACTGGCTGGGTGTGCGATACCTGAAGGGCAGCTACTCGTGGCAGGTGTACAAGGAATGCATCCCGCTATACTCCGGATCGGGTGGTGCCTCTACCCCGACGACCGAGTCGACGGGTTCGGCTGCAGCCCCAGAGGCTGACAATGGAGGCAGCCAGACGGCTTCGTCGTCGTCAACGGCCGAGACTCCGACGACGACCGAAGCTCCGACAACGGAGTCGACGGACACCCCTGCCACTGAGGCGACGCAGACTCAAGCACCTTCGACGGACGTAGGATCGACGCCGACTCCTGCTACGACGGAGAAGTGCAACGCGCCTCGTAGACGTGTTCGTGCGTAAGTAGTAAAGCTGAGAGAGACTCTGGCTTATTGTGCTTTGAAGGCGTTGGGACGGGTGGTTAGATGTTTAGTTGGGCATTTTTTTACTTTACGTTGCGTTTGAAAGAATAATCGCTGTTGTGCTGTCATCACCCCTTGATACTTGTATTATAACAAACCCAACGTCGTGTTTGAGCGTTGCTTGCGCAGTTTACCAACCAGCCTAGCCATCATGTTGTATGGTGCGGCCAGTTTTGTACTTCGCACTGCAACCTCCTCGATATTCCATACCAATGCTGAAGTTTGCGTGCTTTGGGCAGCTCCATCAGTCCAAGTATTTCGTGTTCCACCGCTTGGGTTAATACATGAACTTATCCTAAGCGAAACACCATGTGCCTTTCGAAATACACAGCGCAGCGTCCTGCTTTGACATTCTAAGGAATCTGCGTACATGCGAGCTGCAACGTCTCGCCTTTATTTTTGTGGATATATTTGTGGACAAGCTGTACTGTTGTGTTGGTCAGAGCAACCTCATCAGTCCTCTGTGTCAATGAAGCTCAAGCGTCTGCTCACTGCGCTATGGGAATCCACGCAGGTGGAACTAGGTGGGAAGTACTCGACCGAGGGCCTGCTGGAGTTGACGCAATACACGAACGAGACCAGTTGGCTACGGGTTATCGCAGTTTTGCTGGCCACACTGTTACCATGCTTGCTTGTGACAGTGGTTATTGATGTGTTGCCGCTTGCTGATCCATCCGAAGGCGCGAAAACCAACACAATGTACTTCGTGCGGGCATATTACTCGTACCTCGTGTTCACATTTCTTGCTATACACCAATTCCACATCAGCGTACCTGTACTACCATACATTCTTGGGCGAGCGATTGGGAATACGGTGGTCGTGGCGGCACTTACGGTCGGCATTTTGTACAAACTCGCCGTCGTAGTTGGCTTCCCGCTGCCATTTTCAGTGCTGACAGTGACGCCCCCGTGGCTAACTTTTATTCTAATCGCCCTAGCCATTGAATGGGGAAGGAAGATCCGAGACACTCCAGGCGCCGCAAAGATGCTCATCAACTCACTAAAGTTGTGGATATGTCAAGTACTTCTGGTTATCCTTTATCCGTCCTTCTTCTACCTTTTCACGACGCTGTCGAAGGAAGGAAAAACTGCATTTGCTATGCTGTTGCCGTTCATCAAGTTGTTCATGAAGAATTTGTTCGCGCGGACTGTCGTTCACCTCCGCGACGAAACACCCGAGGTCGTGGTATTCAACGCTGAACTCTTCAACGCCCTCTTCGTGTCGTACTGCATGCAAAACTCGCCCTCACTCTGGATAACGTTGGAGATCATGATTTTTGATGCTGTCATGATGGCGTTCTCCTTGCGTGGCGCAGTAAGAGCTCGTCGAAGTTTACGCGACTTAGAGCGTAAGATCGAGCGACACCAGAGTTGGGACAGCTTTCATGAGCGTGCCAGCTCAAGATCAAGGCGCTCAAATGTTGGCTTGAGGCCCTATACGACGACACTTTCGACTACGAGACGATCCAGTACGAGGTTAACCACATTGGACCGAGCGAGTATGATTTTACTTGTGGAGCAAACACCGGGTGTTACCAAGTTCTCTTCATTTGCTCGCCTAAGTACAATCATGCCGAGCTCAACTCCAACTTCCAAAGTGTCTGATAACGTGACTTCGGTCAGGAAAAAGGCGGCGAACAAGGTAATGAGCAAGAAGCCTCTCTCCTTCGTTGACCCACGTAGTTATCCGATGCGCATGGCAAAGGCATTTTTCGGTAGCGATCGAATCCATCCAGTATTCGAAGCAGATGAAAATGGGCTCCATCAACTTTCCGTGAGGTATACGCGCACAGTTCAGCAGCTCGTGTACGCAGCGGAGTTTCTCCTCCTCCTAAACTACGTTGAGGTAGTCATTCCTTTCGTTTTTTGTAAGTATTCCTCAGAAGAAGTATGCTGGAGGTATGTTGACTGACACTACTTCTCCTTCTACAGCGATCTACTTGTTCGTCATGTATCATCTCCCCAATCGCGACTATTACAGCCAACTCCACGGCATGGACCACAACCAACTCGTCCATGCCCTTCAAAGCGTGCAGTTCTACTGCTTCCTGCAGCTTGTGTCATTGTTGATACTGTTCTACGCGCTGCAACACTTGTTGGGGCTATCGCCGATTCACCAACTCGCGTTCGTCCTAGAGAAACGGTACAGCGGCGTGCAACTCAAACTCATCTTCTGGGTGTTCTACAACGCGCAGGCATCCCTGCAGCATTCAGGTAAGCTGTCCAATGTGCCGCATCTCGATTACATATTGACGGGTTTGCTGTTCTTCGCTGCTGCTGTAAAAGGTTACGATTACTCGTTTCAATTTCCATGGCTACAGCAACAAAGTGCTCCGATTTCCGACGGAAGTACGTCTTCCTAGAAACTAAAACGTGTCAAGAATAGTGATGACGACCTCGATTGGTATTTTTATGTATCACTACTTTGCTAAACAGAGGATTCGAAAGGAAATACACCAATGCATTAATAGCGGTATAACCCCTAAATAAAGTATTTGAAGACTACCGCATTGGAGCCTTTGCACCGCCTATCGCTTGGTTGCTATTCCGTTGCCGCCTAAGCTACCGCACAATGGTGGCTACCGGTAGCGCCCGCTCCTTCAGAAAAATTTGGCAGTCGACACAGGTGGAGCTGCGTGGGAGGTACTCGGCCGAGCGTGTACTGGAGCTCACAACATACACACAGCAGACGAGCTGGCTGCGCGTGCTCGTGATTTTGATGGTCACTCCAATTCCGTGTCTGCTGGTGACGATTCTTGTCGATATCCTGCCATTTGCTGAGCCATCGGGAGGCGTCGATGCGAACAGTTTGTACTTGTTGCGAACTTACTACACCTTCTTGGTGATCACCTTCCTGGCTATTGAACAATTCCGGATGAGCGTGAAAGTGCTTCCGTATCCCTTTTGGCGAGTCATTTGCAGTACGATGCTGGTATCAGCGCTGTGCACGGGGCTTCTATACGCTCTCGCGCTGGTCATTGGTTTCCCCCTGCCGTTCTCGCTGCTGACCACCACACCTCCGTGGATCCTGCTAATCGCGGCCACGATGGCTTTTGAATGGGCGACAAAGATCCGAAGGACTCCCGGAGCGGCCACAATGCTCGTGAACACCATCAAGCTGTGGATGTGTGAAGTGCTGCTCGTATTCATCTACCCGCCATACTTCTACGTGTTCACCACGCTTTCTCACGAGGCGCAAATGGCATTCGCGTTGCTTCTGCCGGCCATCAAAATGTTCATGAGGAACTTGTTCTCGCGGACGGTTCTTCACCTGACGGACGAATTGCCCGAAATTGTCATCTTCAGCTGCGACGTGTTCAACGCGCTGTTTGTTTCCTACTGCATGCAGAACTCGCCGTCCATGTGGACAACGTTGGAGATCATGGCTGTCGATATCGTGATGATGGCGGTGTCGTTGCACGATGCAGACGCTACCAAGAACAAGCTGACGGACTTGGAGCAGCGGATCGAACAGGAAATCGACTGGGAAAGCTTAAGTAGCGCTGACGGTAACAGTCGCGCTCCCACGACACTTGAACGCGCCAGCTACCTTTTGCGTCTGCGGCGAGACGTAAGGCCGGAGATGAGAGTCTCCTCATTTCTTGAGCTTAAGCGAGTAGTTCCGATCATGCACTCGATTTTACCGGCGCCAGCTTTGATGCCGCCCGCGAAAAAGAGGAAAACAACTCGCATGGAAGCAGCGAAGAGTTCTGTTCGCAGGTTTTTGTCAGGTCGCTCCCCTAGGAACCTCTTCTCCAGAGGCAGTGTCTACCCGCTTAGTCGAGTCGCTGGAAATGGTATGCCCAGACTCCCGGTCACCGTTCGGTATACTCGCCTGGTGCAACGACTTCTCTACATGGCCGAGTTTCTTCTCCTGCTCAACTACGTCGAGGTCATCATTCCGCTCGTCTTCTGTACGTGTCAATCTTGCGTCTTCAGCCGGCCTGCATTAACAACTTGTTGGGTTGTGCATTTTGATCAAACACCAGCAATCTACCTGTATGGCGTGTACCACCTACCCAACCGCGAATACTACGTGCAGCTCCGTGGAATGAACGAGGACGAGCTCGTCCACACGCTCCAAAACGTGTTGTTTTACTGCTCGCTCCAGCTCGTTTCGTTGTTCCTGCTGTTCTTCGCGCTGCAAAGGAAGTTAGGACTCTCGCCAATGCACCACTTGGCTTTCGTTCTGGATAAACAAATCGTCGGAGTGCAAGTGAAGCTCGTGTTCTGGGTGTACTACAACGCACAAGCGTCACTCCAGCATTCAGGTATTGGCAGGTTGATTGTTAGGCGAACGATTGAAGCCATAGCTAACCTCTTTTTGTCGTAGGATACGACTACACCTTCCACTTCCCTTGGCTGCAGCAACCTGCACCAATCTCTAGCGAGTAACACACCAACATCTCGAGTTTAGAAAAGAACAACTTGTGAATTGGTGCTGCCCTGCTTGATTCTGGGCGTAGTAGTGTATAAAAGCTCTCAACAAGCACTCGATCTTGAACTAGCCGCCGCGTCTGCAATCACCTCGAACTCACACAACTGCGCAACGGAAGCACGGCACCAGAAACACAAAATCGATCCATTAATAAAATACGGATCGTAAGCGAACTAGCAGTGGCAGGCGTAAACGAGCCTGGTGGCCCGGCCCCCAAGGAGATCGATCACGCGTGCCCTACCACTTAATCCATGTCGACAGATACGTAATCTGTACGGGCAGTCGCACCTTCCTCTGCCGATGGCGTGTTCCGGACGTTCTCCGACGCATCCTGCTCGCCCTGCTCTGGTACACCTTCCTCGGGGACGTTGAAGCTGACGCACGAAATCGCACAGCAAATAAAGCAAAATACGAGTCCCACCTGCAGCATGAAAAATAAAAAAACTAGTGAGCAAAACAAATGAATCGGGAACTGTGACGGCTGCCATCACACGCACCACGATGAGCCACGGCAGCAGCACGTAGATGGAGGAGAACGAGCCATCCTGTAGTCTTGCCGACAGAATGAAAAACGGCGACATGAGCGCGCAAATGACAAGGATCGTGCACATGGCATCCAAGAGCGGGAACTTGGACACTGCCTCCTCCTCCTCTTCTGTAACCGACTCGCGCGTGTATGCGTCGTGCGTGTGTTGTTGTCTCGGTGACTTCTTGGGCGCATTCGCCTTGGCCTTAGCCCGGAAGTATTTCCGGACCGGGAACGACACGAAGTAGGCCACATAGAGCCACACGGGGATGAACACGAGCCACCAGCTAGCGTCGCCCAGATTGTCATCCACCTTGAGTGCCAGCAGCACTCCCTGGGTGATCCGAGCGAGGTTCAAAGTCAACTTCCTCGCCACCGCGAGCACCAGCGCCGCGCGTTGCTTCTTGATGTCTTCTGTGTGCGTCACCCCTGCACCTTCGCTGTCCTTGGTGAACATCTTGTAGCCCAGCACTCCGGCCGCCAGCCCCTCGAGCAAGTTGAGACCGTCGTAGACGAAGTACGGGACCAAAACTTCAGCGAGCGACCAGGTGAGGTCACCGTTGAGCTTTAGAGCCAGGAAAATCTGCAACACCAACAGCAACAGCGCCTTGAGGAACGCGTAGAGCTTGTAAAGTGGCGGCTTTTCGTGGGATTTTTCCTCCGGGTCCATGCCGGCGTCCGAGGACGCGTACATGCAGCCCAAGCAGCAATAATAAATGCCGTCCACGATCCAGAGCGGGATGCAGACCACGGCCCAGTTCCAGGAGATGCTCGAGTCCGCCCGGAGACACCAGAAAACTGTATACATATATAGTCAATTAGTAAAAACATCCAAAACAAATGATACACCTTTTGTCAAAAGGCCGATAAATGGACAGCATTTTGTCCGTACTGGGGATGAGCAGGAAGAAGGCGAAGAGCAGCGACACCAGCAGGATGAGGACACATTTGCCCTTGGCACCGAACGCGCCCATGGAGCGGAACAACAAAGTGGACATTTCTTCGGGACTCATGTTGCCGTAATCTTCCATGAGCTTGATGCCATCTTCCCCGACCTGGTCGTACACTTCCCGCTTCTGAGGGTCTGAGAGCACGTCGTACGCCTGCTTCATGCGCGTGAACTGCGTGATCAAGGTATAGTTAAGTTTAGAAAAACGGTAAGGTATCAGTTAACTGCGAGTTGCACGCACGCACCTCCTCCTGCGACTCGGGCGTGTTGCCGCGCTTGTCCGGGTGCAGCTGCAGCGCCTTCCTGCGGTAGGCCTTCTTGATCTGCTCGGGCGTGGCGTCGGACTCGATGCCCATGAGCTCGTAGTAGACCATGCTGGACACCTTCCTCTTGCCCATGGTTAAATAACAGGAGGCGTCGCCTTCTTCCTCCGGTTTGAGTTCTTGCCAAGAATGGGGAGTCTCACTTTGCGCCAATTTCCACTAAGTGCGATATCCGACGTGGGATGGGACGCATATCAGCCAATCAGCGTGCGTGAATCCAAAAATGGCCTAAGTCGGTCATGTGTAACGAATTGACGATTGTCACCATGGACTGGACGGCGGTCGACAAGGGCATGCTGTCGCGGCTGCTGTACCCGAATCCGGTGTGTCTGCTCTCGGTGCGCGAAGCCAATGGTCATTCGCGCAGCCTCATGACCATCACGTGGCTCACAGCCATCAACAACCAGGTGCGAACCGATTTCGGTTGCACGTGCTGTAGCCATCTGACGTTTTTGCGCGAAACAGGGAGGTTTCATCTGCTCCATGAACGCCACGAGACACACGGCCAAACTCGTGGGTCACAGTGGCGCAATTTTCGGTCGGTATTTGCACCTTTGCACATTGAAGCGCGGGATCTTATTTCATTTTTGCACTTTGTTGCAGTGCTAAATGTCCCTGTTCGAGGGATGGAGGAGCTGGTGTTGGCCATTGGCAGCAGTTCGAGCGCAAATGTGGACAAGTTCGCGCAATTTAACGTTGCAGTTTGCGCCCCTGGCGGCGGAGACCTGCAACCAGTTGCAGAATCAGCTCGAGGTTCTTCAGAGTCTGAAACCAAAAAGAGGAAATTGTCCAAGAAGGAGTTGGCGCGACAGGAAGTTGCAACTGCTGCAAATCGATCTGTTGCGCTGCGAGATTGCGTCGCGCACTTGTTGTGTCGCGTGGAGCGCGTGACGGAGGACGACGGCCATTTGCTGCTCCGGTGCTCGCAACTTGCGGGATGGACTCGACGAGGCTATTGGGACGGACGCAACTTCCTCCCGCAGCCAGGAACTGGTGCAGAGCCGTATCTGACGTTCCTGGGAAGCAAAGTCTTCGGTTACGTGCTGCCCTCGCCAGCAACGACTAAATCACATGATCTATAATCCTATTCAGCAGTCGAAGAAACTTGAACAAAACAAAATAATCGTCCCCAAAGAGGTGGCATGAGGAACGTTGGCCTTTGTTGGATTTTGAGCAATTTTTAGCGGGCTGGAGGCCGAATTTGGCATACTAACAAAAATGTGTGGCTGGAAATTACATGTGGAAAAATATTGCAACTCAAACGCCAGATTTGCAGTACATGCATGGGGTGAAATTCATGTTGCAATACTTCATAGCGAGAAAGCACTGGCTGAGCTCGAACATCCGACCTACCTGGATGCCATCAACCCCCGTCGTTGGGCCCTTTCAGACGATGGGTATTGAATTTGACAAGTCTCCCGCGTACTAGACGCTACTAATCAACTCTTCACCGAGTGTCGTAGGGTGACAACCGAGAACGCACGTGAAAGTTCCCGTCGCTGGTAATCTTGCCAAGGAAAGTCGGTGACTAGGGCAGCAGTGATGTTCAGCAACGATGGCAAGACCCCACTCACCGAAGCCTAGTTTGACTCGCGCGAGTGCAGCATTGTCACTCATCATCTCCGCTTGGCCATATGCGTAGGACGGAATAACCCTCAGAACGTGGGCAACCGTGTTGAACACTGTACTACTGAAGTCGTCTGCGTCCTCTTCTATCAGTTGAACGTCGCTAATTTCAAAGATGCGATCCATAAACCCAGCGAGTGCTCTAGCAACCAAGCGACCAGTTTCGGAGAGGACTGCAGTCGGCGGTCCACGAACAAACGCAGCTTGAGCACGTTGGCTTCAATTCATGAACTGGACCACGTCCTGCAGCAATACTTTAGAAGGGTGCTGTCGCGACAGCAAAACGCCGATACTCCTCGGGGCGGTGAATCCACGCACCACACCCTTGTTCGTTTGAGTCATCGACGTCACTGCTACGAAAGGAAGCAGGTCGATGCTGTTGCGAATAAAACCTTCGTGATTCTGGGACAATAACTCGAGCACCGGTCGATACGTTCGGGCGGAAACTCCAAGAAGCCCCGCTGGGATGGACCCAGACAAGTAGGCTTGCAGTTTTTGCTGGAACGCATCCATCATGATCCCTAGCGCGTCAATTGGCATATTGGTCGTCCTCCTCTGTGTGCGCGCTAGCCATGGGACGAACATCAAGGTATCGAAATGAGAGAGGCTTTCTTTCGCGGTTCTGAGTGCACGCCATACGCAAGGCTGCTGCTTTGCGATTGCTTTCGCTTTGCTGCTCAATACTCCCTCCCCAGAGGCTGTCGGCTAGTTTGACAGCGACTTGGTTGTTTGCAGTCGAGAATGCGCGGACAGTACTATCGTGGCTCGAGGTGAATCTCGACAATATTAATACATGTAGTTGCGATGGCAAACTCTTCAGATTCGGCTGAAGTAGACACTCCAATTGGACAGGCAGTCACAACTACGCAGGTGTTCTTGTACTACCTTCGCGCGGTTACCAGAATACCAGAATATCCGGTTGTCGCTGTTTCACGCTGAGGGTCCTGGAACTTTTCGCACGACAACGACAGCACACCTGACAGCTCGAATATACGGTGGCAATAACGGTGGCCTACACCACGATTAGCTCGCCTTCTTGGGGTAAGCAAAGCTGGGCATGAGGCAATGTCCCCCAAGCGTACGAGATCGCAGTCGCTTCATGGGCTGGTAGTTCGTAACGTTCCATTGTCAGCGCCTCATCTTGTCATGTTAGCCTCCCAAACACCCCAGCGACAACCGAAGCTGTCGCGACGGGCATTCGTCGATTTTCGCAACATTCACATTCCGCGGGTGAACGATCTCCAACGGCTCCGCAATGCCAGCGAGGACCGGGACTGGCATCCAAGTACTCACTGGATGGCATCGTCCGGGGTGTCCTTGAAACGCCGACACTCTTCAAGACTACTTCGGGGGAATCTGCAAGAACGAGGAGACGCACCGCTTCATCGGGAGCGTCTGCAAAGTTGTCGAGGGTTCTGTCACCGCAGCTCTGGCATCACTGTCACCAGTCCGTTCCTGTACGATGCGATCTAGTTCTTCGACGGTGACACTAGGCACGATGCCAGAGGTGGATTTCGGGCCCGAGGACTCGGCTGGCAAATATCTGTGGTGACGATTTCGAGACTTGCTCTACCGCGGCGGGCACTGCTTTTCGCGGTAGAGATATCAGTTGTGGTGATGTTGGTTCTCGACGATCTCGCGAGAGTCGGCAGTCAGGTGTACGTTGCTTTCGGCCTCGTCATGCGCATAGTGGAAAACCTAACGCACGTGTCGATCCCTCCGCGGAAGGATCAACGGGATAACCCCATGGAGTTTGGTACACGAGTCACTCGAGGCGCTGACGGTCGTACTTGTGCGTGTCGATGATCGCGGAGACAAGACGATGACCATCGAAGACTTGGTCCACCCTTTGCTCGGCGTACGAGCAAGGAACCACGCCACTGTCTGCGCTGCAATGCACCGTGTGCTCACAGACGCTCTGGCAGGCTGACTCGGGTTTCTCGCGGCCAGCGGCAACGCCTCTGAGAGTTATACAATCTCATCTCACAGGACCTGACGCCCATGGACAGCAACGCGAATTGCTACGTGTTGCCCTCCAGTTACGCCGCCAGTACCGCATGATCCTTGAACGCGTTATGCAGGCTCCATCCGGACTTCAACATGTTCAAGGGGCCAAGCCATTCAGCAGTCGACTCGATCGTACCAAGCTGCGTCTGGACGAAGTCACGTCACTCCACCAGCAAGTCCTGATAATTTGCGTGTCTAGTGATATTATTTGCGTAGCGCCTGTCCTGCAGCAGGCGTTGACATGGTACAAGCTCTCGGCCGTTATCACCACTTGACGTCGGCGACTCTTTGCTTGCATGCGAGAAACCGCTATGCTGGTGCTACGACGCTACGGCATTGCTGGAGCCCAGGGGCTGCCCCATTGCAATTGATCGTCTCACTTCACTTCTCAAGCGCGCCTGCAGAACCCCAGTGCAAGGATCCCATGGCCAGCAGCATGTTGATGTCGTCGCTTCGGCCGCTGGCACTTGAATGCGCCTCTGAGTTTGTTGGGACGTTCGTGCTCGTGTTTTTAGGCGCCGCAGGGATCGCTACCGCTGCATTTGCATCTCCTGGAGTCTCGGACTTGGCGATTGAACAGGTCGCTATCGGTTGGGGGTTCGCAGTTGCGCTCGCCACATTCATCGCAGCCCCCGGCTCGGGAGCTCACTTGAATCCTGCCGTGACACTGGCGCTCGTGGTCTCACCTCACGGTCGGAATGGGTTCCCGAAGCGCAAAATCCCGGCGTATATGTTGTCGCAGCTGCTGGGCGCTACGGTTGCTGGAGTTGCTGTGTTTGTCATGTTTGGATCGGCTATCAGGCGCTACGAGGAGCGTCTGGATATCGTGCGGGGTACCGTGAAGTCCTCGCTCTCAGCAGTTGCGTTTGGAGCGTCGTTCCCGCACCCGCAGCTCGTGTACGCAGACTCGTCGCTCTGGAACGAGAGCGACGTGTCCGTCGTAGGTGCCGTTTTCCTGGAGGCGCTCGGCACACTACTCTTTGTACTCGTTCAACGCGCTGTGCGTCAACCTCAGCAACCCACGGGGGTAGAAGCCTTCACCAGCTCTACTGCAAGTGCTCAAGAAAAGAACGAACTCCCGCCTCCGCGGGTGCCGGAAGCCCCGTTGGCTCCACTTTACGTCGGCGCAGCACTGGCAGCGTTAACGATGGTGATGACTCCGTTCACTCAGGCGTGTTTGAACCCGGCGCGGGATTTCGGCCCTCGATTGGTGGCTGTCCTCGCAGGATGGGGGTCGGCTGCAGACTCGTGCTGGGTCTACTTGGTCGGACCGCTGGTCGGCGGCGTGGCTGGCAGCGTCCTCTTCGACATGGTGATTCGCCCGGGGCTGCAAACGACGGACGAAGCTGCCGCCGCCTGGATGCGGCACCAGCAGCTGGAGGGCGAGGCAATCCTGGAGCAGCTCGAGAAGAGCCAAACGTTGGCGAGCGTGACGGCCAGCGGCGGGTTCGAGTCGCTGGCGACTTGCGGCCTGCACCACAGCGACTTCCGAGAGAGCCCCACACCGCACAACTACCGACTGTCGTCCCCAGGCCATCTGCACACATACGCCGCATGAGACGAGCCAAACAAGCAGCAAGTTAAAGTTGAAGTTTTTCGCACTTACCGTAGATTACGTACGCCACCTCAAAAAAACCGTTTCGTATCCTCGCGCACGACGCTGACTGTTTCTTCAGTCCAGTATCATCACCTCTCGGTTTAGAACATGGCGCCCAAGAAGCAGTATGAGCTGGTGGTGCAGGACGACTTCCTCGTGGTGCTGCACCCCGTGCATCCGCTGAGTCTGCAGATCGCGCGCTCGAGCGGCTCGGACGCGTCGCTGGGGCTCGCCGTGGAGCACGTGGCGGACTCGCAGCACGTGCATGGGCGGCGCATGGCCTTCGACGCCATCTACGGCGTCTTCTGGCTGCTACGCGGGCCCTACCTGGCAGTGGTCACGCAGTCTAAAGTGGTGGCCAAGGGCGTGGACGGCCACGAGATCCGCGCGGTGCACACGCTGGAGCTTCTGCTTATCCCCACGCAGAACCTGCCGACGCTGACGCCGCAGCAGGAGCAGGACGAGCGCACGTACATCGACATGATCACGGGCGACATCGAGGCGCAAAAGCTGCACTTTGCACGGGACTTGGACCTCACGCACACGCTGCAGCGTACGGCAAGTGGAAGTTGATACCTTTGGACAGTGAAAATGACGGTAGTTTACTGTCTTGTCAGGCATTGCGGCGTTCGACGGCAGGATCGGCAGTATTGCCGAGCGCGCGGACGAGCGCTTCTTCTGGAACAAATCGCTGTGCTCGGCGTTCATTGGTACGAGACGCTGTTGAGGGCTGGTAGGGGGATGAGACTGATACGTTGCGCTGCAGAGCAAAAGTTCTTCGAGTGGGTGACGCCCATGGTGCAGGCGCACGTGGAGGTGACGGAGCAGCTCAAGGTGAAGGACAAGTCCTTCCGCATCTTGTACATCTCGCGAAGGTCGTGCAAGCGCCAGGGAATGCGCTTCACGATGCGCGGCATTGACGACGATGGCAACGTCGCCAACTTTGTCGAGACAGAGCAGATCTGCATTTTTGACGACGGGAGGCAGACGTCGTTCGTGCAGATTCGGGGCTCCATCCCCGTGTTCTGGAGCTCGCCCGTTACGATGAAGTACGCGCCGAAAGTGTACCACGCCGGCGATAGCGAGCGCGACGTGGCGGCCTTCCAGAGGCACGCGTACCAGCTCATGGGGCTATACGGCCGCGTGTTGTTCGTGAATCTCATCGACAAGAAGAAGGAACAGCTCAAGCTAGGCGAGGCGATGGCCAAGACTGTCGCCGACGCCGCTACCAAGGACTCGCACATCCTCGCGGCCGTGCGACTCGTTTGGTTCGATTTCCACCACGAGTGCCGCAACATGAAGTGGGGCAACCTCGAGAAATTGATCAAGCAGGTCGACGACGACTTCCTCGACCACGGGTAAGTGCCATACCGCGCTTGGCGGTGGTTTATCAGAAGCTGATCGTGCGTTTGTGCAGATACTTTTGCAAGGGCGCCGATGGCTCGGTCGTGAGCAAGCAGTCCGGTGTGGTGCGCACCAATTGCATGGACAACCTCGACCGCACCAACGTCGTTCAGGTGCGTCGTTCGAAGATGTCTCCTGTTGAAGTCGACTGCTAACCGCCCCTTTGTCTCGCCAGTCGCTGTTCGGGCGGCGGAGCCTGATGTTGCAGTTAAACGAGACCGAGGCGCTGCAAGGAAACGTGCTCAACTCGCCGTTCGAGGAGTTGGAGCGCACGTTCAAGCGCGTGTGGGGCAACAACGCCGACGCGATCAGCCTCTTCTACGCCGGCACGGGCGCGCTCAAGACGGACTTTACGCGCACGGGCAAGCGCACCAAGAAGGGCGCGCTCATGGACGGCTACAACTCGTGCGTGCGCTACATCATGAACAACTTCATGGACGGCTACCGCCAGGACGTGCTGGACCTGCTGCTCGGACGTTTCTCGGTGTCGCGCAGCAAGCCGTCGCCGTTCCAGACGGCAGGCGAGAGCCTCGAGTCGGTGCTGGCCAAGCTCATGGGGCTCGTGGTCGCCTTCTTCCTCGTGGAGACGTACCGCAGCAGCGGCCAGAGCTTCTTCTTCGAGCGGCTCGTGCGGTCGGTGCTGCTGACGCTGCTCATCTGCGCGGGCGTGTTCAGCGTGCTGGTCAAGAAGGGCAACTCGCTGGGCCAGAAGCTGGTGCGGCTGCCGAGTTTGCGCCCGCAAGACGGCTGCATGACCACGTGGAAGCGCTAGGCTCGCGGACGATTGCTCAGAGTCCGCGGGGATAGTCACTCGGTCGCGGGAAACTGAGCAGGCCAGTAGACAAGAGGCCTGTGCCTTGCACTTCAACGCGAGACACCGGCACACCCAAGCAGCTTCCGGTACCTGCCCAACATGCTACCTGTATATACTTGTTTTCTTTAATTTACTCGTGGATCATGATGGCATTGAACTTGCACTTCCCCGCAGTAATTTAACAAACCTGCAATATATCAATTAATGCAACCATTTATAAAAGGTCTTCTGGTCGCTTTCTGAAGCGCAACGTTTGACATCCCGCGCATCCAAACGGGTTGATTGCCCCGAGTCGATTCGGACTTAATTGAGCGGCGACATGAGGTACGTACGTCTTACCCGGGGAGTATGCTTGCTGGATAATGATGCTGGCAGCGACACCACCGCCGCTGCTGTGGTCCCACCTATCAAATCGACAGCGCGTTAACGGAGCCCGATGGTTCATAAGCTTTTTCCGCGGTAGCCTCGATTTCTGTTTGGCCGCATAGACACTCGGCGGACACCACCGCAAAGTGCCACTCTGCCATTTCAGTTAAGGGTCGATATAGCCGGGGCACGATGACGCACAGCTTTTGATAAGAAGAACGGCTTCGCTATCGACCCGATAGGACGAACTGCCCGACCAAGCGGACTGCGGCGCACAGGAGCTGTAACAGGTTGCAGTTCTCGGTGCACGACCAAGTCGCCCGCGTCACGGACGAGTGTTGCAGCTTGAAGTACAGGCGCCTGTCAAATGCCAATGGCGCGCGAAACGCAAGCTCGTCCCGAGCAGTGAGTAATCGATACTGAACGCAAGTGTCGGCGCGCAGAAACGGGACGAACCGTTAAGCCCTACTCGCCTCCCCATAATAACTGCAACATGCAAAGAGACACGAAACGGCTTTTCGCCAATAAGATTGCGACCCGTCGTAGCGGATCCCTCTGCTATTGCGATAGTCCTGCAGTAGATGATGGCTGCGTTTCGTTTGAGGATTTACACAACCTGTACGTATCGGATAACCTGCGATAACTATGCCACTGTTGAATATCTATAATCAAAGACTTCAGAGCGTTTGCGTATTCTCCGGAAATCTTCACAGCAGCCGCTCATCACTCCATGTGAGGCGCTGCGCAAAGTTTGGCTCACTTTGCGATTTACCCGACACCTGGCAAGCCACCTCCGCACGAAACCACCACTACTACAGCCATGCTGGCCCGCACCTCTCTCCGACTACCCAAGGCCGCCGCCCGCTGCATCAGCTCGTCCACACCTGCGCGCGTACTACAGCAGACGCCTGCGACTTCCAGCGGCTCAGCCGAGAAGACGCTCCCTCACGTGTCCAAGGGCGAGCAGGCCTGGTGCGACATCTACGGCGTGGACTACGAGAAGCAGATCCAGGAGGCCCTGCACGAGTCACCCGCCGCCGCCGTGGGTGCCCCCAAAAACGTCGACTACCCCACGGCCACAGCGAACGCCTCCGCCAAGGCGCAGAGCAAGGCTGACATCTGGAACGTCGTGTTCGGAGACAAGAAGTCGGCATAAGGCGCTTGACCCCCGACTGAAGATTGAAGTTTCGCCGTCAAGCCGTCCCCGTATTTCTATATTATCGACACCTAAGCTATCGCAGTAGTAGTAGTAGATCAGCACAAAAGTGAGTACGAGCTCCGCTTAGCCCACGCGCAACGCAGCTCTCATCCTCCGTATCAATACACCATGCTGGTTGCCACTTCATCTTCCTTTATCTTCATCACTCTTCTTCGTCCTCAAGGGTGAAGTCGAACTGCTTCCATTGACCCTTGAAAGCCTGCGTGAGCTTCTCCTCGTCGGGCTTGGGCACGACGCAGAACTTCCAGTTGGCGCGGCGCGGCATCTCCAGCAAGCACGCGGCTGCGTGGCGGCCGAACTGCACGTAATGCTTGCCTTGGACGTGGTGCAGTAGCTGTGAAGTGCCGCCCTGGCCGTCGGGCAGCTCGGCGTAGAGGAACGGCTTGTCCTCTGTCTGCTGGCGGAGCAGCGCGAGCGGTCCCGTAGACGACGCAGCGTCGGTTTCTGCCTTCTCGTCAGCACCGTCAAGCAACTCGTGGAACTTGACGTGGTATTTCTCGCCCTCAGTCTCAAAGATACGGCGGGCAGCCTCCGCCTTGGCCTTGGGCACGCCCACGACCTGCAAGTGGCAGTGTGTGGCGCCCAGCGTGGCGACGTTGCGGTCGATCACCAGCAGCTCCTTGTCCTGCGAAGCGAAGTAGCGCCGCAAAGCCGCCTTGAAGCGCTCCATCTCTCGCCACGTATCTTCGCTGAGGGCTAGCGTCGACGCCTCGTGTGCAATGGGCACGATGAGCAGGTGGTCGCCGCAGATGGCGCCCTTGGGCATCGCAAGATAGGCCTCCTGGCCGATACTCACGATCAAATGCCGCTCGAGCGTGGGCGTCGACAAACAGAACCAGCACTCGGTGCGTACCGGCACATCCGGCCGATGAGGTCTCCGCTGCTGTTGGTTGTCCTCTCCCGGAAGCAGCCCGCCCTTGCGTCGGCCCTTCGCAGCGAGCTTCTGGTCGTAGAAGAACTGCCCGTCGCCTCGGCCTCTAGCAGTGAGTTGCTCGATCTGTTCCGCGGAGAGGCCTCCAGGCGCAGCAGGGTCTACCTTTCGTCGCTTTGCGTCGGGCTCTCCAGCTCGTGAGGTCGCTTCGTCCAGCATCGCATGGAGATAAGGGTTCTGCGTGGTGCCCGCCGGGACGTCTACATGTTGGCGTTCCTCTGCGCTCTGTTGAGCAAACGGCACGACCTGCAGTGCGTGCAGATACTTGCGCATCTTGTCCTTGACCTTATTCACACCGCTGAGACCGATGAGACGCGTGAGTTGCTTGCGTCCGGTTCCACTCACCTCGCTGACGTATGGCAGTCGCTGGTAGAACACGTCACCGCGAGTGCCATCACCTCCGCGACTGGTAATGTGATACTTGGGATGTACCTGCTGGACGATCTCCCTGACAGCAGCGCTCCCGCGCGTCGCCTGCAACCCAATAGGAAGTTGCTGCTCCGGCAGCAAGAGCTGGAAGCTTGCCGGATACTCCGCAGTGAGCAAGAAGTCGACATCTCCCTGGTCTTCACCGGCAAGAAGCTCCTGCACCAGTGCATTGACCTGCATCACATACAAGTTAGTTCTCTCCACAGGTACTAAATACCTCTTTTCAACGCACCGAAGCCTTCGAGTACGTTAGCAGCGTCCCCTTTTCGTCCTCTGAGCCATGAGTCTCCGTGCCCGACACGTAGGCCACCTTCAATCCTGCAATCTGCTCACAAAAAAATACTCGAAGCTCAGTACATTGACATCAAATTCAACTCGCAGCCTTCCTGTCTTACACTCGCGACGCCAGCTCCAGCAAGGCAGAAGAAACCTTCTCCAACCTGCATCAACTGGTTCACCACGCTCAATTTGTCGAAAACCCCCGTCTGCTTGGCGTCTTCCTGCCAGCTACGCGCCGCTTCATGACCCGGCAGGAAATACGTGGGCAGCGGCACCTTTTTGCTGCCTCCCGTGAGGTATTCAACGGGCAGAGGGAAGCAGCGACCCACGCACACGAGCACATCGAACGGTTTGCCCTTCGCAGCTGCATTCAGCTTGCGCGCGCGCTCGAACAGCAGTTCCCAGTGACCCTGGACCGCGCCGCACAGCAGCACCTTGGGCATCTTGTCAATGGTCCAGCACAGTTGAAATTATAGCGGTTAAGAACGTGTTATGAATGTTACGTACATCAACTTGTGCTATAATAATAAAAAAAACAATACCTGGCGTCATTCTTGAAGTGGCCATGCAGTGGAGTGATGGTCGCGAAGAGCCGCTGGAGGACACTTGCTCCGCACTGCTGGCGGCCAGCGCGGCCGGCGACGAGCGTCGCGTGGCACTTCTACTTCAGCAGGTCGGCGTGCAGGATGTGCTGCCGGCCAACCGCTTCTTTGGAGAGACGCCGTGCGAGCAGGCGCTAGAGCACGGCCACGTGGGCGTCGCAGCGCTGCTACTGGCGGCGTTGATGGGCCAATCGCACTGGGCCGAGCAGCTCTCGGAGCTCTTCTGGCGGCGACTGCTGTCCGCGGCGCTGCGCAGTCGCCAGCTGTCCGCGCTGGGATTCGTGCTGAGTTATGAGCCGGACCTGAATGCCGCTGTGCGCCACAGCGAGAAGCCGCTGTTCGACGCTGCACGGGCCGACGCAGCCGAGATGCTCAAAGTGCTGGTGGCCCATGGGGCGGACACGGCGGGGAGGGACCCTGTGGGCAGCAGTTTGCTGCATATTGCAGCCAAGTATGGCGCGATGAACGTGTTACAGGTGCTCAAGGCCAGCAGCGTCCGCGAAGAGGTCAATGCCGCCGACTCGCTGGGCAACACGGCGCTACATTATGCGGCGGACTGCGCGCAGCTACAAGTGGTCGGAGTGCTATTTGCAATGGGTGCGGACGTGAATCTCCGCAATAGGAGGCTGACGGCGCCGCTTCACATGGCCGTGAACAAGGCGAGGCTTGGGATGGCCAAGTTGCTACTGGAAGAGGGACAGGCAGATGTGAATGCTACAGACTACCAGGACAATACACCATTGTTGTTGCTAGCTGCGATGACGACGTCGGATATGGACGAGTATGTCAGCGACAGCGACGAGGACGACGAGTCCGTGCAGGTGCGGATGGCGAAGCTGTTGCTGGAACATGGTGCCGATGTGAATGCAGCGAATACGGCTACTGCTACGCCGCTTCACCATGCAATGCGTCGCTATGACCTCGACCTTATGGATGTGCTGCTTGTTCACGGTGCTGATGTGAACCAGCGCAACCGCTTTGGAGATACTCCGCTGCATCAAGCCGCGCGGCTGGCACTTTTCCCGATCATGTGGCAGAAGCTGCTGGAGTATGGAGCTGATCTGACCGCCGAAGATAGAGGCGGTCAAACGCCCATGGAGCTGATCCCCAACAATGTGTTACGAGCTTCCATAGCCGAGGTCGTGACAAGCGTGGCAGAGATGAAAGCGAGTGAAGGTGTCAATGGCAATGCAGGGGTACGTTTGTACTGTTAATTCGAGCTGTGTTGAGTACACTAAAAGTAGGAATTCTACTGCTCGGACACAAATTGCTAGTGATCATTTAAAAATCCACCGAGGACGGCGACTCGTACCAATACAATTGTGGTTATCACGGTTGGTAAGTAAGTAAGCAAAACTTTCAACAGTCAATCAAATCAAATCTGCCTTTGCCCGCTGATACTTTCCAAAAAAAAGTCGGTGTACCATCGGAGAGTTCCGAAGTCCGGGCTGCAGTGGGAGATTTGGTGTCAGAAGCAAGAAACTCGTGGAACCAATGCAAATGTTTGAGTGTGAGGTGGCCATGCGCCAAACAAAAAGGGGCAAATGCAACTTGCTTCAGCTGTATAGAGACGCCGACGTGCTTGTGTGGATTACGTTGATCAGACATATCGTTTCTGCGCGATTGTCATCTAAGCGTGTACGAAGATCACATTACAACGAATCCACTCAGACTGAAGAACCTCTTCTGGATTGCGTTTGACAGCGACACCGATAGTTACAAAACCAAGCACGACATGCTGCACGACATGAGCTACTACTCCTTGTACCTGGGTATCTTCGCTGTCGTGTGTTGCGTTGTCATCCCTCTGATGAACTACGGCTCCGGTGTGGCTTCGAGCCGACTTGCGGCTCGTATTCGCGTTGTGACGTACGGCGCTATGCTGCGTCAGGAAGCAGGGTAGTTCGATTTCGCGGAGAACTGCCCGGTGCCCTCGTCTCCCGCCAGTGATTCGGTTCAGGTTCTGCACTCCATGAGTAGTGGGTCATGGAACATTGCGTCGGCAATTCTTTATCTTATTGTAATTTACCAACGAGAGAAGGTTTAGAGCTTCCTGAACACCACCCATTGATAGCAACGACGTCTCCCGCTGAGTGGAATCTGGTGTGAAGGAGTAATCTTCCAAACCTCCGAGCACCGCACAAAAACATTGGGATTGCATCCAAAGAGGGTTTGTAATGGGTCTACTTAGACCCAATACTTTAGATTACACGTTGGCGCACGTGTATGAGGAAGCGTAGGAGCCACTCCAACCTAGACGGAAATTACTGGTAACCGGATCCTTCTTCGGCTCGCCGATGATGTTACTCACCCAAGGGGAGTCCGACACCTGAATCCAGTTCTTCATCAGTAGATCGGCAGCGAAGAGTTCGAGAGTTTCCTGTTCGGTCTTGGAAAGGTGAAATGGGGCTTGATTACTAGGTAGTGCACCAAGTTTCAAAACCACTTCGTGCTCGATGGAACCTGTCGGAGGCAATTCGGGCGGTAGTTCAGCGGAAGATCCATCCGAGAACTCCTCCAGTACAGTCTGAAGTTGGCGCGGGTTCGAATTCGTTTGTGGAGAAGTTTTAACGCGGATATTATAGATCTCCACATGTGATCAGTACTTCATCTTGCTTTCGAACTTGAAGTCAGAGACTTCGCGCAGCCCAGTGCAGTGCCGGCGTCATCATCGTCAGCAGCAATGGTAGCACCAGTAATAGAAGGCAGTGGCACGTGACCGTAACCAAGCGGGACAACTTTTTTCCTAGTGTCCAACCTGCTCATCGTAGGATTTTCTTGAAGCACCGCATCAAACATTCGATGTACCGGTGAATCGATGGTCGATGGAACCGACAGATTCGAAATTGGGTCTTCACAAGAGAGCTGGAATGGTCGAACTGCATCTTTCTCGTCTTCCAGTTGCTTCTTGGGTTGAACTGCACCAGCCATGGATGCCGAAGAATCAAATCCTGGTTCACCGACTCCTCCCACTCGATAAGCAAGACGTGAGCAACGTTCCTGCCGTCGAAGCGCACCACCTGAAGGCAGCAGTGAGCTGTTCGGGCGGTTCTTTGCAGTAGAAACATAGGTTACGACGCAGAAACTCATCATGACAAACGAAGCGTGAACTACCAATCTCCATATGCGTAGGCTCCTCGACGTACTGTAGCGATAACTGCAGGCGTTGGGTCCCCTGGCCTCCACGATCTTCATGGGCTCGGCGCGACCCCACAGCGTGCGTGCGGTCGTTCATGAATGCAAACGAATTGGCGTCCGACGTGTTTCTGAACTGACACAGCTTCACCTTTTGTCTGATCTCCACTACCAATCCCTCTGGAAGTGCATGACCTTGTCAATGGCTGGCATGTCTTCCACATTGCCGATGGTGTGCCGAAACCCCGAGAGGTAGTCTTCAGGACACGTGAAGTTGTTCTGGCGCAGACGCAGAATGTAGCGGGGCTACACATTCGGTTCACCTCCTACCTTAGTGCAACATGCACTAAGGCATACATTCAGGTGACCACCACAGGGTGGTCCACATTCATAGCAAAAGGCATATGACTGGTAGAAAGTAACACCTTTCTACCAATGAGAGTCATTCAATAGATAGGGGTTCTGCCAGCCATCCAATGGCAGAACCTCTCATTAGAAATATCAGTTTTAGGAGGAAACCCCATTTACAATCAATACAGTTCTCATTTACCACCAAAGCTTCCGTTTGGTTCATTTATCTAGGTTTAAGTATACTTGTGGATACAAGTATACTGAACTTAAGTAAACTACTCCTACGCTTCCTCCTACACGTGCGCACACGTGTAAGCTTAAGTAGTGGGTCTAAGCAGACCCATTACACCTGGTAGCACTTTGTAGTCCGTCCAACGACCGACTAACACGTTCGTATGGAATACGAACGCGGGGCTGAGAACCTGCCCTCGGACAGTAACATGTCCGTGGGTAGCCCAAACACGTCTGCAACGCATGTTGCGCGTGCAGACTGCCCCCACCTGTCGGAACCAGAGTGGGAGGCCCTCCAACGACTGTCAACAGTCATTGGGGAAGCGGCGGTAGCAACGATGTTGCGAACGCTATCACCGACGGAGCAACACGGTGTTGCTCTGGGTTTCATCGTGAAGGAACAGCGTGAAACCGCTGCTCGAACTTCGGTGTCGCCATCGGCCACACCGCGCGTGGAGTCATTAAAACTCCACGTAAGCAGCTACGTTGGAAGAGAGGGCGAACCTCTCCTCCGTTGGCTTGTCGAGGTCGACACTGCCATTGCGGCTCGACGTATCGTCGACCCGTTGTCGAAGGTTGCGTTCGCCATGTCATGTCTTGGCGGACGAGCGAGGAGTTGGGCGTACGGACGCCGACTCACAGATCCTACGTGCTTTAGCACGTACGAAGAGTTCAAGGAGGAGCTCAAACTAGCGTTTGAGCCCCCGCAGAACGAGTTCCGATCGAGGGCGGAGTTCCTCGATCTGCAACAGGGCAAGCATGACGTGCATGCTTACGCCCAAAGAGCACGGTACTTGGTCTCGAACATCGTGACCAACCCGATTGACGAGGCGACAAAGGTCGTCACGTTCATGAAGGGCCTTAGAGATGGGCCTGTGAAGACCTATCTCTTCCGAGAGTATCCAAATACTCTCGAGGCTGCAATTGCGCTTGCAATGCAAGAAGAGTTTAGCCTGCGGCAGGCTAAACTGCATGTGAACGCCCCACGGCTGATGCCACGACCGGTGGCAAGGCCGTCGGGAGGTCCCGAACCAATGGACCTCTCGAGTGCGACAGCTGCTGGTTCCCAGCAGCGTCGTGGATCAACGAATGTGCGTTGTTTCCGCTGCGGAAACATCGGTCACTACGCCCGCGAGTGCACAGCACCTGTGCACGCGGCGAGAAGCCGTCGTGGCGATACTGGGTATCGTCACGGGCAATCAAAAAACTAAAGGGACCAGCAGGCGCGGGGCGCCCTGCTGGTGATGCGATCGAGCGTGTCGACATCGGACACGCTGCAATGAAGATCGCTGCCCCCAGTGAGAGTCAATCTCACTGCAAGAAGCAAGATGACAAGCCGAACCTTGTCATCCTGAAGGTAAGCTCGAAGAGAGAGAAGTCTCTTCGTGCTCTAGTGGACTGTGGAGCGTCGAACAACTTTGTTCGACTGCAGAGCCTTCCAAGGCTTGACTTCGAGGAGATGGAAACACCTCGAAGTCTATTGGAAGTGAGGCTAGCAACGGGTGTCGTTGTTAGAACCGAGAAGCGTATCGTACGCGTACGCTTCTCTTACCAAGAGAAGGAGTTCGTCGACGAGCTTATCGTCCTCGAACTGGACGATAAGTTCGATATGGTGTTGGGCATGCCGTGGCTTGCACGGCATGATCCGGTGATCGACTGGACGAAGCGCACGATCGTGCGCTTCGGGAGCAGCAGCAGCGCGACAGAGAGCGATGGCCCTGTCGGCGCAGCACATGCACCACGTGGTGCATGCGGCCCTCCATCAGAGACAGCGCGGAATGCGGCTGTCTCCGGTCACCCAAAGCGAACGCCAACGACTGCGAGAGTCGTTGGAAGAAGATGTGAAACGAATCAGCAGGGCCTGGTTCAATCCGATTCGAGAGGGTCTCGAAGCGTCCGGGGCGACGCGGTAGTGTCGACAGCTAATGTCGACACACAATTGGTCGAAAGACACTCCGCCGTTAGGCGTAGAGGTAAAGAAGACGCGTCGGCTCTGGGAGCCGACGCTGCAAGCAGTGCGGACGGTTGCAAACGTCCCGCACCGGAAATGCTTGCGAGCTCGCGTGCAGCCGGGCTGTAGCGGGGCTACACATTCGGTTCACCTCCTACCTTAGTGCAACATGCACTAAGGCATACATTCAGGTGACCACCACAGGGTGGTCCACATTCATAGCAAAAGGCATATGACTGGTAGAAAGTAACACCTTTCTACCAATGAGAGTCATTCAATAGATAGGGGTTCTGCCAGCCATCCAATGGCAGAACCTCTCATTAGAAATATCAGTTTTAGGAGGAAACCCCATTTACAATCAATACAGTTCTCATTTACCACTAAAGCTTCCGTTTGGTTCATTTATCTAGGTTTAAGTATACTTGTGGATACAAGTATACTGAACTTAAGTAAACTACTCCTACGCTTCCTCCTACACGTGCGCACACGTGTAAGCTTAAGTAGTGGGTCTAAGCAGACCCATTACACCTGGTAGCACTTTGTAGTCCGTCCAACGACCGACTAACACGTTCGTATGGAATACGAACGCGGGGCTGAGAACCTGCCCTCGGACAGTAACATGTCCGTGGGTAGCCCAAACACGTCTGCAACGCATGTTGCGCGTGCAGACTGCCCCCACCTGTCGGAACCAGAGTGGGAGGCCCTCCAACGACTGTCAACAGTCATTGGGGAAGCGGCGGTAGCAACGATGTTGCGAACGCTATCACCGACGGAGCAACACGGTGTTGCTCTGGGTTTCATCGTGAAGGAACAGCGTGAAACCGCTGCTCGAACTTCGGTGTCGCCATCGGCCACACCGCGCGTGGAGTCATTAAAACTCCACGTAAGCAGCTACGTTGGAAGAGAGGGCGAACCTCTCCTCCGTTGGCTTGTCGAGGTCGACACTGCCATTGCGGCTCGACGTATCGTCGACCCGTTGTCGAAGGTTGCGTTCGCCATGTCATGTCTTGGCGGACGAGCGAGGAGTTGGGCGTACGGACGCCGACTCACAGATCCTACGTGCTTTAGCACGTACGAAGAGTTCAAGGAGGAGCTCAAACTAGCGTTTGAGCCCCCGCAGAACGAGTTCCGATCGAGGGCGGAGTTCCTCGATCTGCAACAGGGCAAGCATGACGTGCATGCTTACGCCCAAAGAGCACGGTACTTGGTCTCGAACATCGTGACCAACCCGATTGACGAGGCGACAAAGGTCGTCACGTTCATGAAGGGCCTTAGAGATGGGCCTGTGAAGACCTATCTCTTCCGAGAGTATCCAAATACTCTCGAGGCTGCAATTGCGCTTGCAATGCAAGAAGAGTTTAGCCTGCGGCAGGCTAAACTGCATGTGAACGCCCCACGGCTGATGCCACGACCGGTGGCAAGGCCGTCGGGAGGTCCCGAACCAATGGACCTCTCGAGTGCGACAGCTGCTGGTTCCCAGCAGCGTCGTGGATCAACGAATGTGCGTTGTTTCCGCTGCGGAAACATCGGTCACTACGCCCGCGAGTGCACAGCACCTGTGCACGCGGCGAGAAGCCGTCGTGGCGATACTGGGTATCGTCACGGGCAATCAAAAAACTAAAGGGACCAGCAGGCGCGGGGCGCCCTGCTGGTGATGCGATCGAGCGTGTCGACATCGGACACGCTGCAATGAAGATCGCTGCCCCCAGTGAGAGTCAATCTCACTGCAAGAAGCAAGATGACAAGCCGAACCTTGTCATCCTGAAGGTAAGCTCGAAGAGAGAGAAGTCTCTTCGTGCTCTAGTGGACTGTGGAGCGTCGAACAACTTTGTTCGACTGCAGAGCCTTCCAAGGCTTGACTTCGAGGAGATGGAAACACCTCGAAGTCTATTGGAAGTGAGGCTAGCAACGGGTGTCGTTGTTAGAACCGAGAAGCGTATCGTACGCGTACGCTTCTCTTACCAAGAGAAGGAGTTCGTCGACGAGCTTATCGTCCTCGAACTGGACGATAAGTTCGATATGGTGTTGGGCATGCCGTGGCTTGCACGGCATGATCCGGTGATCGACTGGACGAAGCGCACGATCGTGCGCTTCGGGAGCAGCAGCAGCGCGACAGAGAGCGATGGCCCTGTCGGCGCAGCACATGCACCACGTGGTGCATGCGGCCCTCCATCAGAGACAGCGCGGAATGCGGCTGTCTCCGGTCACCCAAAGCGAACGCCAACGACTGCGAGAGTCGTTGGAAGAAGATGTGAAACGAATCAGCAGGGCCTGGTTCAATCCGATTCGAGAGGGTCTCGAAGCGTCCGGGGCGACGCGGTAGTGTCGACAGCTAATGTCGACACACAATTGGTCGAAAGACACTCCGCCGTTAGGCGTAGAGGTAAAGAAGACGCGTCGGCTCTGGGAGCCGACGCTGCAAGCAGTGCGGACGGTTGCAAACGTCCCGCACCGGAAATGCTTGCGAGCTCGCGTGCAGCCGGGCTGCACGACGAAGCGGTGCGCGATCAAGCCGGGCTTGAACGCGTGCGCCCGCGGGTAAAACCCGCCGGCGAATACAAGGAACAACTGTCCACGGCCGGGCCTGGACAAGAAGAAACTTGCGGAGCCGGGCTCCGCACGAGAAGTGAACGGCGCAAGCAAGAAAAGCTGCGCAAGTCTCGGTCAGGGACCGAGACGCTACAAGCAGTGTCTGCCGGGCAGACACAGGAATTGGAGACGACCGTCGAGACATTGAATGTCTTGACGCGTACGAGTATTGGTCTCCAATACAAGAAGATGAGGCTGAATAATCCTCCGACGTTAGCGTCGGAGTTGATGTCGCTCCCAGTCACAAGCTGGAAGCGTTTCGCTCGCGAACTGCACGATGGACGCATCGAGCAGATCTGCATCCTCTCGGACGTCGAGAGGATGACGTGTGAAGCAGAAGAGCTGAATCAGCTCATCTCTGAGGGCGCGGACGCCCTCAGTGCGAAGTCGAAGAAGGAACGCTTCGACGAGCAAGGCTGGGACTCGCTCAAGGCGAGCCCCTTTTACAAGGTCTTGCGTGAGTACAAGGATGTACTCCCGGACGACATTCCTGCGGAGCTACCGCAGGATAAGGGTGTTCAGCACGAGATTGATCTCGTGCCGGGAACGAAGTACTGCGTCACGCGACAGTGGCCACTGCCGCGTGAGCAAGTCAAGGCAATCGACGACTTCTTTGAAAGTCGTCGCAATGCAGGACAAGTGCGGGAATCGAAGTCCCCGCACAGCGCACCTACGTTCTGTGTGAAGAAACCACAGGGCGGGTGGCGCATCGTTCATGCGTACAACAAGCTGAACGATGCGACGGTACCGGCACAGACGCCGATACCTCGAAAAGATGTGATCATCGATTCGATGACCTCGAGTACTATCTTCAGTACTCTGGATCTGAGAGACGGGTTCTATCAGATCCTCATGCGTGAGAGTGATATTCCTCTCACGGCGGTAAGCACTCCGAGCGGCATGCTCTGGGAGTGGCTCGTGATGCCGCAGGGGCTGAAGAACGCCCCAGCGACGTTCAACAGGTGCGTCACGCACTTGTTGCGCTCGGTGCGCGACTTCGCACCGAGCTATTTTGACGACGTGTTCATTCACAGCCCGGCTGTGAATGGGAAATCGGACGTGGAGATGCATACAGAGCATCTCCGCAAGTTGCTTGAGCTCATGCGAAAGCACAAGCTCTACGCGAACCTGAAGAAGTGTATCTTCGGGGCGACCGAGATACCCGTACTTGGGTGTCTCGTGGGGAAGAACGGCGTACGCCCTGACCCAGGAAAGGTCAGAGTGATCAATGAATGGCCTACGCCTTCAAATGTAAAGGAACTGCGGCAGTTCCTTGGACTCGCCACGTACTTGTGCAAGTACGTGAGCAACTACGCGGGCAAGATTCGCCCGCTGTCGCAGCTCTTAAAGAAAGAGGCTGCATGGGAATGGACTGCTGATTGTCAGCAGGCCTTCGAAGCAGTCAAGCAGGGCTTGACTGAGGCGCCGATCTTGGCGGTGGCCGACCAAGATCGCCCATTCCACGTTGTGTGCGATGCATCCGATTTCGCGATCGGATGCGCACTGATGCAACTCGATCACGAAGGTCGTGATCGTGTGGTTTACTACCAATCGCGCCAGCTGAAGCCAGCTGAGCGCAATTACCCGGTACATGACAAGGAACTCCTTGCCATGAAGTATGCACTCGCAAAGTTTCGAGTGTATCTACTTGGGAGTAGACCATTCGTGGTCTACACCGACCACGCATCGTTGCGTACGGCGATCAAGTCGCCGCACATATCACAAAGAATGGCACGGTGGCTGTCATTCTTTGCTGAATACAACTTCCAGGTTGAGTACAAACCTGGAAGGTTGAATGTCGTGGCCGACGCGCTTTCGCGTCGACCAGATTATGCGGTGCAAGAGGCCGACGCCAACGCAGTTGGCGTCGTCAGGACGACTACACCCTCGTCGTCCTTGCTGGACGAAGTGAAGGCCGCATACGCACATGATGCGGATGCGAAGCAATTGTTGGAGTACTTCTCCACACCTTCTGACAAGTCTCGTCAGAAGCTGGCCAAACACCTTCGTGCCCGTGTACACCGTTATCGTGTACACAATGGTCTGCTGCTTTACAGCGCAGTTGACGACAACGCAGATCGCATTGTCGTGCCGGATGATCATGAGCTGAAGCTCAAGATCACGTACGAGTACCACGATGCCCCGACATCGGGACATCCTGGCCGTGAGAAGACATACTTGCTTCTCACGCGTGACTTCTATTGGAGTCACCAGTACAAATGGGTACGCAAGTACGTTCGTGCTTGCGAGGTATGCCAGCGCGTGAAGCCTGCGCCCAACTCGCAGGCTCCGCTTCAATCACTACCGACTCCGTCGGAGTGCTGGCAGTCCATTTCAATGGACTTTGTTTTTGGTCTTCCGCAAGACAAAAAGCGGAGGACTGGTATTGTGGTCTTTGTTGACCGCTTCAGCAAGATGGTGCATCTTGCTGCAGTACCAGCCGAGGTGACAGCCAAACAGACGGCATGTCTGTTTGTCGACATGGTGTTTAGACACCATGGTATGCCACTCGACATCGTGTCGGATCGGGATCCGCGCTTTACAGCGCGATTCTGGCAAGAAGTGTTTACACTTCTTGGGACGCAGTTGTCCATGTCGACTGCGGATCACCCGCAGACCGACGGACAAACAGAGCGTGTCAACCGCGTGCTGGTTGACACCATGAAGAGCTACGCGCACTCGTTCCATCAATGGAGCGACTGCTTGCCGATGGCGGAGTTCGCCATCAACAACTCGGTGCATGTCTCGACAGGACACACACCGTTCTACGTGAATGCCATGAGGCACCCACGCGTACCGAGCGTACTCGGTGCGGTAGCTCCTTCCTTAAGTGGGGGAGGATATCCGGTTAATTCAAAACAACCGGATAAGCACGCTGATACAAGCAATGTATCAGCTGTGACGACTCGCGCACGTACTGCGCGCAGTCATGGCGTCGACAAGACAGTGTCTACGACGGGCGTAGACACTTTAAACGACAACGAACATCACGCACAGGCCGGGCCTGCTGCGAACAAGGAGCACGAACTGAACCAGGGGTTCAGCTCGGATGCAATGGACTTTGTCCAGCGTCGACAAGCCGTAATTCGGTTTGTCCAAGATGCAATAGCAGCTTCTGTCGATCGACAGAAGCTGAATGCCGATAACACCGGCAGGGGAAACACAAATGAATTTAAAATTGGTTCATTAGTTCTGTTAGCTACGCAGAACCTAGCTAAACATGCAGTTTCCGATTTCGGAGCAAGCAAGCTTGCTCCGCGCTTCATTGGGCCATTCACCGTGTTGGCGAAGCATGGCAACGCGTACACACTGGACATACCGTCCAGCATGCGCTTGCACCCAACGTTTTACGTTGGGCGACTGAAGCCGTACGTGCAGCACGAGTCACCTACGTCTGGTGACTCGCCAAAGCGCTCTCGAGCGCGGCGACGCGCTTCGAGACGCCAGAGAGTCTCGTCCCGACCTCGACCTTTACGTTCGAGGTCGTCTGCGCAACCTCCGCGAGCTGAGCCTTTAACAAGCTCAGCTCCTGACGCAGAGCAGCGAACTGCGACGCTTGGAGACGCTCAACAGCCTCCAAGCGAGACTCAAGGTTTGGTTGACCAAACCCGGGGCGTCTTCCCGCCCCCCCCACCCCCGTTGCGAGACGCACGCGGGGCAACTCGCTGGATCGTCCAGCGAATTGTTGGTCATCGGAACCAGACCCGAGGTCCGGTTCATTTTCGTATTCGTTGGAGAGGATTTCCTCCCCAACACGATACGTGGGAATCACGGAATGTCCTGATGGAGGACATTCCGGAAATGGTGACGGCGTACGAAGGCCGCCACCGCCACCTCCGCCGAAGGGCGTAAAACTTGGGCGAGCGCTGTAGTCGCCTACAGCACTCGGATAAGTGCTGCGATTATCCGCAGCACTAGAAGACGCCTGCGCCTGAAAACTGGCGCGCAGGGTCTTGAGGTCGTCAGGTACACACATGGACGTGTACCCGTTGACGTCCCGCTCGGTGATGCGTACTGCTCCAGGGTAGCAGTACTCACAAGCAGTGTCATAAGGCACTGCGCAAGGAAGTCCAATACCGACTGCACCATGGTGCAGTCGTTCAAGTTTACCACGCTTCGAGAACTTCTCGTAGCGCTCCCGCGCCTGGCTAATCCGGTCGCGATAGCCAGCGGGGTTCTTGTTGAAGTTTTCAACAAAGGCACTCCAACTTTGACAAAGTGCCTGCCACTCGGGCACTTTGCTTCTGCGAGAAGTCTTCTTGCTCGCAAACCATCGGAGCTCATGGAAGAGCCCGATGTAGTAGTCGCGCCTTTGATTCGTTAACGGATCAAAGTGTACTCGCTTCGCGACGTCATCGTCAACGATGGCGTTGCACGAATACAGCGCGTACAGATTCGGTGGCGCGGTCGCACCGAATCGGCTGCCGATCTCAGACTGAGACGGCATCCACGGCTCACGCACTGGTTCAGTGCGCGAGGCCGCAACAGCAGCGGATGGAGTGGAGTCATCTCCATCCCGCGGAGTCGACAAGGCTCCAGCGGCAGCGAGCGGTGTTCCACTGCCGCTGCGCGAACGCTTCGAGCTCGAAGCGTTCGGGTCGTCCTCGCGTGGACGACGCAGACCCACATTGGGGTCAGTGTGGCCCGGAGACAAGATGTCCTTGTCTCCTTCGAGTTCCCCCTCCTCGACTTCGCTACCATAGTCGAGGGGAACTCCCTCTCCACCCGGAGAGTAGATGCCCACTCCGGTTTCGACAGCAATGATCTTGCCTGTCTTGTTTCGGATGGCATGTTTCTCATGCCATCTCGAGTGGTATCCAGCAACAGAGAGGCGACTCTCTGTTGCCGCGCTTGTCGGCATCGCCGTCGAGGCGATGCCAGTAGCGGTCGTGGCTGAGGCAGCGGCCGTCGTCGCCTTGGAGGCGACGACAGCACTTGCTGTTGCCGAAGCGGCCGGCGTCTTGGACGAAGACGTCGTTGGCGTGCTCATTGGGAATGAGCACGTGTTCTCCCGAAGAAAATACGGATTGACGTGTCGAGACCGGCACGTCAAATCCTAACGGGGGGATGGTGTAGCGGGGCTACACATTCGGTTCACCTCCTACCTTAGTGCAACATGCACTAAGGCATACATTCAGGTGACCACCACAGGGTGGTCCACATTCATAGCAAAAGGCATATGACTGGTAGAAAGTAACACCTTTCTACCAATGAGAGTCATTCAATAGATAGGGGTTCTGCCAGCCATCCAATGGCAGAACCTCTCATTAGAAATATCAGTTTTAGGAGGAAACCCCATTTACAATCAATACAGTTCTCATTTACCACCAAAGCTTCCGTTTGGTTCATTTATCTAGGTTTAAGTATACTTGTGGATACAAGTATACTGAACTTAAGTAAACTACTCCTACGCTTCCTCCTACACGTGCGCACACGTGTAAGCTTAAGTAGTGGGTCTAAGCAGACCCATTACACGGGCTGCACGACGAAGCGGTGCGCGATCAAGCCGGGCTTGAACGCGTGCGCCCGCGGGTAAAACCCGCCGGCGAATACAAGGAACAACTGTCCACGGCCGGGCCTGGACAAGAAGAAACTTGCGGAGCCGGGCTCCGCACGAGAAGTGAACGGCGCAAGCAAGAAAAGCTGCGCAAGTCTCGGTCAGGGACCGAGACGCTACAAGCAGTGTCTGCCGGGCAGACACAGGAATTGGAGACGACCGTCGAGACATTGAATGTCTTGACGCGTACGAGTATTGGTCTCCAATACAAGAAGATGAGGCTGAATAATCCTCCGACGTTAGCGTCGGAGTTGATGTCGCTCCCAGTCACAAGCTGGAAGCGTTTCGCTCGCGAACTGCACGATGGACGCATCGAGCAGATCTGCATCCTCTCGGACGTCGAGAGGATGACGTGTGAAGCAGAAGAGCTGAATCAGCTCATCTCTGAGGGCGCGGACGCCCTCAGTGCGAAGTCGAAGAAGGAACGCTTCGACGAGCAAGGCTGGGACTCGCTCAAGGCGAGCCCCTTTTACAAGGTCTTGCGTGAGTACAAGGATGTACTCCCGGACGACATTCCTGCGGAGCTACCGCAGGATAAGGGTGTTCAGCACGAGATTGATCTCGTGCCGGGAACGAAGTACTGCGTCACGCGACAGTGGCCACTGCCGCGTGAGCAAGTCAAGGCAATCGACGACTTCTTTGAAAGTCGTCGCAATGCAGGACAAGTGCGGGAATCGAAGTCCCCGCACAGCGCGCCTACGTTCTGTGTGAAGAAACCACAGGGCGGGTGGCGCATCGTTCATGCGTACAACAAGCTGAACGATGCGACGGTACCGGCACAGACGCCGATACCTCGAAAAGATGTGATCATCGATTCGATGACCTCGAGTACTATCTTCAGTACTCTGGATCTGAGAGACGGGTTCTATCAGATCCTCATGCGTGAGAGTGATATTCCTCTCACGGCGGTAAGCACTCCGAGCGGCATGCTCTGGGAGTGGCTCGTGATGCCGCAGGGGCTGAAGAACGCCCCAGCGACGTTCAACAGGTGCGTCACGCACTTGTTGCGCTCGGTGCGCGACTTCGCACCGAGCTATTTCGACGACGTGTTCATTCACAGCCGGGCTGTGAATGGTAAATCGGATGTGGAGATGCATACAGAGCATCTCCGCAAGTTGCTTGAGCTCATGCGAAAGCACAAGCTCTACGCGAACCTGAAGAAGTGTATCTTCGGGGCGACCGAGATACCCGTACTTGGGTGTCTCGTGGGGAAGAACGGCGTACGCCCTGACCCAGGAAAGGTCAGAGTGATCAATGAATGGCCTACGCCTTCAAATGTAAAGGAACTGCGGCAGTTCCTTGGACTCGCCACGTACTTGTGCAAGTACGTGAGCAACTACGCGGGCAAGATTCGCCCGCTGTCGCAGCTCTTAAAGAAAGAGGCTGCATGGGAATGGACTGCTGATTGTCAGCAGGCCTTCGAAGCAGTCAAGCAGGGCTTGACTGAGGCACCGATCTTGGCGGTGGCCGACCAAGATCGCCCATTCCACGTGGTGTGCGATGCATCCGATTTCGCGATCGGATGCGCACTGATGCAACTCGATCACGAAGGTCGTGATCGTGTGGTTTACTACCAATCGCGCCAGCTGAAGCCAGCTGAGCGCAATTACCCGGTACATGACAAGGAACTCCTTGCCATGAAGTATGCACTCGCAAAGTTTCGAGTGTATCTACTTGGGAGTAGACCATTCGTGGTCTACACCGACCACGCATCGTTGCGTACGGCGATCAAGTCGCCGCACATATCACAAAGAATGGCACGGTGGCTGTCATTCTTTGCTGAATACAACTTCCAGGTTGAGTACAAACCTGGAAGGTTGAATGTCGTGGCCGACGCGCTTTCGCGTCGACCAGATTATGCGGTGCAAGAGGCCGACGCCAACGCAGTTGGCGTCGTCAGGACGACTACACCCTCGTCGTCCTTGCTGGACGAAGTGAAGGCCGCATACGCACATGATGCGGATGCGAAGCAATTGGTGGAGTACTTCTCCACACCTTCTGACAAGTCTCGTCAGAAGCTAGCCAAACACCTTCGTGCCCGTGTACACCGTTATCGTGTACACAATGGTCTGCTGCTTTACAGCGCAGTTGACGACAACGCAGATCGCATTGTCGTGCCGGATGATCATGAGCTGAAGCTCAAGATCACGTACGAGTACCACGATGCCCCGACATCGGGACATCCTGGCCGTGAGAAGACATACTTGCTTCTCACGCGTGACTTCTATTGGAGTCACCAGTACAAATGGGTACGCAAGTACGTTCGTGCTTGCGAGGTATGCCAGCGCGTGAAGCCTGCGCCCAACTCGCAGGCTCCGCTTCAATCACTACCGACTCCGTCGGAGTGCTGGCAGTCCATTTCAATGGACTTTGTTTTTGGTCTTCCGCAAGACAAAAAGCGGAGGACTGGTATTGTGGTCTTTGTTGACCGCTTCAGCAAGATGGTGCATCTTGCTGCAGTACCAGCCGAGGTGACAGCCAAACAGACGGCATGTCTGTTTGTCGACATGGTGTTTAGACACCATGGTATGCCACTCGACATCGTGTCGGATCGGGATCCGCGCTTTACAGCGCGATTCTGGCAAGAAGTGTTTACACTTCTTGGGACGCAGTTGTCCATGTCGACTGCGGATCACCCGCAGACCGACGGACAAACAGAGCGTGTCAACCGCGTGCTGGTTGACACCATGAAGAGCTACGCGCACTCGTTCCATCAATGGAGCGACTGCTTGCCGATGGCGGAGTTCGCCATCAACAACTCGGTGCATGTCTCGACAGGACACACACCGTTCTACGTGAATGCCATGAGGCACCCACGCGTACCGAGCGTACTCGGTGCGGTAGCTCCTTCCTTAAGTGGGGGAGGATATCCGGTTAATTCAAAACAACCGGATAAGCACGCTGATACAAGCAATGTATCAGCTGTGACGACTCGCGCACGTACTGCGCGCAGTCATGGCGTCGACAAGACAGTGTCTACGACGGGCGTAGACACTTTAAACGACAACGAACATCACGCACAGGCCGGGCCTGCTGCGAACAAGGAGCACGAACTGAACCAGGGGTTCAGCTCGGATGCAATGGACTTTGTCCAGCGTCGACAAGCCGTAATTCGGTTTGTCCAAGATGCAATAGCAGCTTCTGTCGATCGACAGAAGCTGAATGCCGATAACACCGGCAGGGGAAACACAAATGAATTTAAAATTGGTTCATTAGTTCTGTTAGCTACGCAGAACCTAGCTAAACATGCAGTTTCCGATTTCGGAGCAAGCAAGCTTGCTCCGCGCTTCATTGGGCCATTCACCGTGTTGGCGAAGCATGGCAACGCGTACACACTGGACATACCGTCCAGCATGCGCTTGCACCCAACGTTTTACGTTGGGCGACTGAAGCCGTACGTGCAGCACGAGTCACCTACGTCTGGTGACTCGCCAAAGCGCTCTCGAGCGCGGCGACGCGCTTCGAGACGCCAGAGAGTCTCGTCCCGACCTCGACCTTTACGTTCGAGGTCGTCTGCGCAACCTCCGCGAGCTGAGCCTTTAACAAGCTCAGCTCCTGACGCAGAGCAGCGAACTGCGACGCTTGGAGACGCTCAACAGCCTCCAAGCGAGACTCAAGGTTTGGTTGACCAAACCCGGGGCGTCTTCCCGCCCCCCCCACCCCCGTTGCGAGACGCACGCGGGGCAACTCGCTGGATCGTCCAGCGAATTGTTGGTCATCGGAACCAGACCCGAGGTCCGGTTCATTTTCGTATTCGTTGGAGAGGATTTCCTCCCCAACACGATACGTGGGAATCACGGAATGTCCTGATGGAGGACATTCCGGAAATGGTGACGGCGTACGAAGGCCGCCACCGCCACCTCCGCCGAAGGGCGTAAAACTTGGGCGAGCGCTGTAGTCGCCTACAGCACTCGGATAAGTGCTGCGATTATCCGCAGCACTAGAAGACGCCTGCGCCTGAAAACTGGCGCGCAGGGTCTTGAGGTCGTCAGGTACACACATGGACGTGTACCCGTTGACGTCCCGCTCGGTGATGCGTACTGCTCCAGGGTAGCAGTACTCACAAGCAGTGTCATAAGGCACTGCGCAAGGAAGTCCAATACCGACTGCACCATGGTGCAGTCGTTCAAGTTTACCACGCTTCGAGAACTTCTCGTAGCGCTCCCGCGCCTGGCTAATCCGGTCGCGATAGCCAGCGGGGTTCTTGTTGAAGTTTTCAACAAAGGCACTCCAACTTTGACAAAGTGCCTGCCACTCGGGCACTTTGCTTCTGCGAGAAGTCTTCTTGCTCGCAAACCATCGGAGCTCATGGAAGAGCCCGATGTAGTAGTCGCGCCTTTGATTCGTTAACGGATCAAAGTGTACTCGCTTCGCGACGTCATCGTCAACGATGGCGTTGCACGAATACAGCGCGTACAGATTCGGTGGCGCGGTCGCACCGAATCGGCTGCCGATCTCAGACTGAGACGGCATCCACGGCTCGCGCACTGGTTCAGTGTGCGAGGCCGCAACAGCAGCGGATGGAGTGGAGTCATCTCCATCCCGCGGAGTCGACAAGGCTCCAGCGGCAGCGAGCGGTGTTCCACTGCCGCTGCGCGAACGCTTCGAGCTCGAAGCGTTCGGGTCGTCCTCGCGTGGACGACGCAGACCCACATTGGGGTCAGTGTGGCCCGGAGACAAGATGTCCTTGTCTCCTTCGAGTTCCCCCTCCTCGACTTCGCTTCCGTAGTCGAGGGGAACTCCCTCTCCACCCGGAGAGTAGATGCCCACTCCGGTTTCGACAGCAATGATCTTGCCTGTCTTGTTTCGGATGGCATGTTTCTCATGCCATCTCGAGTGGTATCCAGCAACAGAGAGGCGACTCTCTGTTGCCGCGCTTGTCGGCATCGCCGTCGAGGCGATGCCAGTAGCGGTCGTGGCTGAGGCAGCGGCCGTCGTCGCCTTGGAGGCGACGACAGCACTTGCTGTTGCCGAAGCGGCCGGCGTCTTGGACGAAGACGTCGTTGGCGTGCTCATTGGGAATGAGCACGTGTTCTCCCGAAGAAAATACGGATTGACGTGTCGAGACCGGCACGTCAAATCCTAACGGGGGGATGGTGTAGCGGGGCTACACATTCGGTTCACCTCCTACCTTAGTGCAACATGCACTAAGGCATACATTCAGGTGACCACCACAGGGTGGTCCACATTCATAGCAAAAGGCATATGACTGGTAGAAAGTAACACCTTTCTACCAATGAGAGTCATTCAATAGATAGGGGTTCTGCCAGCCATCCAATGGCAGAACCTCTCATTAGAAATATCAGTTTTAGGAGGAAACCCCATTTACAATCAATACAGTTCTCATTTACCACCAAAGCTTCCGTTTGGTTCATTTATCTAGGTTTAAGTATACTTGTGGATACAAGTATACTGAACTTAAGTAAACTACTCCTACGCTTCCTCCTACACGTGCGCACACGTGTAAGCTTAAGTAGTGGGTCTAAGCAGACCCATTACACAGAAGCTTGTCTCTTAGGTGTTCTTGCCGATCGGGGGTCGTGAGCTCGCTGGTCAGTAGCTCCTCGAGCTGCGTAACAGAATGTAAGAAGTTGCCGTTGTGGGAGACATACTCACGGTACCAAGCAGCGGCTGGTCCCTTCAAGTTTGCCACCAAGAGCGACAATGGGTGTTGATGGGGTGAGTTTGATATTCTTCGACTCGAAGTACAGCTTGGCGTTGAAGATGTAGTCGGCGTGACAATCCCCGCTGCTTAAGCTCTTGATAGCAAATGAAGAACTGAATGGGATTGAGAGATAGCTGCTAGCGCTGTCCTGCTTCCTCTTGCTTGCTACCTTAGACATGTAACCCATGCGTGCGTTTCCTTAAGACGTCTTGAACTTGGTGAAGTTGGCGAGCCGGTCTATCCATTGAACCCAGGCGCACCAGGGTGAGAATGGGTGAGATGGATGAATTGTCTGCTTGACGTTGTCATTCTCCCGCATGATGAAGCACACTTTAGCAAGGAAAATGCGTCTGATGTTCAATCTTTCCTCGGTCGCGCCCTTGTCGATAAGCACTGTGCCATTGTCGTAGACTTGCTAGATGAGAAATGGTCCCTTCGCGACCACCTCCGTTTTACGACGATCTCGAGGTGAGAACCGAAGCATCATTTGGTCACCGACCTGATAGAAATGCTGAATTCGAGTGAGATTTTCGCGACCATTCTCTTACAGAATGGCAGCGAACCTTTGCTTTGAGAGAAAGCTCCAATTTGCGAAATGGAGTTTCCGAGTTATCATATAATCTTCAAAACGCAACTGGGCCAAAACCGCGCGCAACACCGAGTGGTAACTCGCGCGAATAGCGTAGGCAGCGTAGTCGAGCACAACTTCGAGTTGATTACTGAAATCTGGTCGAGTGCGGCTTATGTTGCCTATCTCTAAGTGAATACGCTCGCTCGTGGCGTTTGCTTGCGGAGTTTTGGTCGAGATTGATTTGGCCTTGATTGCCATTGATCGGAGAAGGACTTGGAACTCCTTGCCAGTAAATTCCGGTCCTCGATCGTGAATCACTTGTTTTGGCCGACGATAGCGGCACAACCAGCACCGCTCGAAACTAGGCGCCGTTGTAGCTGGTGTGTGTCCGTGCTGCATCATAACTTCTAGCCAACGAAATTGGCGTTCGATTGCAGTGAGACAGTAGTAATTTCCTTCGAGTGGACCGACGAGATCCACATGCACCACGTCGAAAGGGCGATCGTTGTTTGTCATTGGCGTCGGTGGAAGATGTCCATACTCTTGTTTTCCACCGTGCAACCTCGCTCGTTTGCACTGCATGCAGGCTGTGACGTGATTTTTCACTTCGTTCTCCATGCCTGGCCGCCTAAAGGTCGACATGGACCGAAATTGCTTCTCGGCACCAGGATGCAGCAAGTACTCGTGGTCTTGAAAGACTGCTGCCGCTTCAGGTGCCTAGAAGAAAGGAACGTTCTTCGACGTCAACTTGTTGAGATTCGCTGTGAGCGCCGATTTGTTTATTATCATTTCCCTGTAGTACGAGATCATCCGGAGAAACCTGAGCAGCTTCTTCTTGTTCCGAGGCTCAGCAATCTGCTGAATGGCTTAGACCTTATTTGCCTGAGGCTGAATACACTTCGGGGTCAGCGTAAATACTAAGTTGTTCACTGAATCACGCAAGATGTGGCACTTCGAGGCGTTCAGAGTAACATCGTACTCGCGCAATCGCTTGAATACAATCCATAGATGCTCCAAGTGATCGCTCTCTTTCTCGGGAAAGATCAGAATGTCGTTGAGGTAAAGGATGACGAAAGGTAAGTCTCCAACAATTCTCTCCGTGAAGAACCGGTACGAGATCCCCATGGGGAGACGCTTGAACTGGAACTTGCCAAACGGAAGACAGAACGCAATAAATGGGCTGATCTGTTTTGCTAAGCGTCTGGCGAAGTGACCCATGTTGGCGTCCTATGTGCCCGTGCACTTGGCTTTATCGAGACGTAGCAAATTTAACTGATCTTTGGCACGTAGTACGGCGAGCGACGTAAAAAGCAATTGAGCCCGGAGGCTCACGAGCAGCCGGAGTGCTCCACTTGGCTTCAGCAGGAAAAAGGCAGGTGCTGCGGCTCCCGATCCGTAGATCTGTTCTACAACGTTGAGATCAAGGAGTTATTTCATTTCACGACGTGATGCATCCTCCTGGCTGCGAGTGACCGAGTAGGATTTAGCGTGCGAGGGCTCGTAATTGGTAGCACATAGACTGGCAGACGAATTCTTCCCAGTCGACCATTGTATAGATCATAAAACTCTTCTAGCAACTTGTGGTAGCAATACTGGAGAGCTGCTTTAAGATGCTACGGCAGCAAATCAGCAGGTTTGACGATCGTGGCATCACCTGCAAACAGTTTATCATCGCATTCTTCCAGAACCTCCACTAGTCCACGCGCACCAGACGCTTCTGGGACCTTGTCCGCCGTCTTAATTGTCATTTCACTGTTGTCCCATTGGATTCTTCCAGCACCAAAGTTCACCACAAGACCGAGTGTCGTCATAATATCTCGTCCGATCACGATTTCGTCCTTGAGGTTTGGCAGAACTTCAAAGGCGTGAACAATGACTGAGTCGCGCTTTAACTGCGGGATACGGAGCCGAACGGTCATACTGCCTCGGCTGGGTGTGATCCCTTCTGTCAACGTGAACGAGACGCTCGACGTTTCCAACGCAAAGCCTTTAGACTGCAATTCTCGCATGAAGTCGCTGCGAATGATGCTGCGAGCATCCACTGTCGAGCAGGGCGTAATATTGTTACTTGCCGTGTTCCAACTTGATCATGACGCGCATCGGCAGCGGCGATGGGTTAGATGAAGTGTGGAGCCCCCACGACCATGAAATCTTCATCACTGGAGCTGTGATCACACTGATCTACATGCGTTTGCTGGTTGTTTGCTTGTCCACTGAGTTGTCGAGTGCTACGACCGCGCTGGCGATCAGCTTGTTGGTGTTCCTCTTGCTGACGGTTTTGCTGGAGGGCGCAACAATCCTGAGTGTTGTGCGTGGCTGTCCTGTGGAAGGTACAATACTTGTTGCCGGAGGGTGTGTTGCCATTGCCATCGGTGTTGCCTTTTCCTCGATTGCCACTGTGTGGTTGCTCACGATTATAGTTATTATTATTGTTGTGGCTATTGTTGTGGCTATTGTAGCTGTTGTGGCGCCCATTGTTGCGCGAGTTGCTGCGGTTGTTGCTGTTCCGGCGCTCCTGGCCATGCGATCTCGGTGCACGGTAAATACGTTGCTCGCCTTGCTCAATACGTTCGAAGAACGGAACGAGCGCAGCAACTGTCCAGTAAACTTGTCCACTGGCGTTGTACCTTTTTTTGCCATTCATACGGAATATCACGCTTGAACAAGCGGCAATGTGCGTCCTCGCACATGGCAGAGTTCTCGCTCAGTCGGCCAGTGTTTTATTCATTCGGGTCAGTGATCGTAAGCGCTTGCTGTATTCGGCGAGTGACTCGCCTCAATTCTTCTTAACCTCCCAAAGCTCTTCCTGGAGCTTTTCACTGTAGTCGACAGGTAAGCCCACTTTGGATGCAGCGTAGAGTGTGTGCTCGAATTTATCCTCCATCAATGAACTTGGGCATTTTCTTGGTGACGATGATCCCTATCTCATTGTCGGCATGGTGTACGACGATGGCGTACGTCAAGTAGAGCTCCTTGTCATCCTTGCGCTTGGAGCCGTACATCTTGGCGGGTTTGACGCGACGGGTGGGCCTGGTCAATTGCTAATTTGAACCGGTTCAAAGTGACAATCCCCGCAGCTTAAGCTCTTGATAGCAAATGAAGAACTGAATGGGATTGAGAGATAGCTGCTAGCGCTGTCCTGCTTCCTCTTGCTTGCTACCTTAGACATGTAACCCATGCGTGCGCTTCCTTAAGACGTCTTGAACTTGGTGAAGTTGGCGAGCCGGTCTATCCGTTGAACCCAGGCGCACCAGGGTGAGAATGGGTGAGATGGATGAATTGTCTGCTTGACGTTGTTAGGCGACGTCGTCGTCCTTTGTACCGGTGAATTTCGGCATGGTGATGCCCTCGGCCCTGTACTCACGTGTGCCCTGCGGTGAGTGGTCGGGTGACGACTGTTGCTGCGGCTGCTGCGAGCATGATTGTTGTTGTTGCTGCTGCAGAGTAGCCGCCATCTGGCGTGGCAGCTCTGCTGTCTGAGCCATAAACTGCTGCTCGTGCATCATCGCCGCGAGAGAGGCGAATGCCTGCTGCTCGTCGTCCGTATGTTGCATCGCTGCATCGTTTGTAGTTTCGCCAACGTTGACACGTCCTTACTAGACGAGCGCCCAAGCTTCTCAACCAAATCAATCACAAAGGTTCGAACGAAGTCACAGACGCTCCCTGGAGCGCTGCTTCCGGCAATACCTGATAAGCCCCAACGAAGCCAAAAGCCAACGCGTACCAAATCCCTGGTACACCCACCCCATTCACCCCGAAGCCTTGTCCACTCTCAACCGTCCCGAAAGAACAGCAACTAGGCGGACAAGTGCGGAGTACCCAGTACACCTGGGGAAAGCAAACGCCGACTGAATGCGAAGTCGGCGAGGAAATCGGCGGAAACTGTACGTGGCTGTGAAGATGGCGATTGGTCTGCGCTGACCTATAATGTGTTACCACGAGGTGATGTGCGACAATGCGCGTCTGCGAAGATGATGTCTCCTCCCCCAGAAAAAAGTGGACGACGCGGTGGAATCAGCGATGCCAGTACCAATGAAGCTGAGTTGGCGGGCGAGCAGAGCACACACGCGGCGAGACAGGAGAGGACGGCGGATTCTTCGACGCACGTGGCGGGTCGAAGAAGATGGAGCATACGAATTGAGCGTACGGCGAATAGGGACAGGACTGAAGCGTGTACACGGCAGTAAAATGAAGGCGGACAGGAACTGGAACTGGAACTGAAACTGCAACGGAGGTCGGAGAAGAAGTGCGCGTCGAATTGGCAAGTGCTACCAAGTGTAACGTTTTGCTTATGGGACTAGTGGGTTGAATGTAAATGGAAAACTGGATTGATCTTTCTTAACTGCGGTCAGCCCATTCGTATGTGTAGACACTCCACGTTTACCTAGTATGTGCCAGGTTCGCTCATTGCAGGTGCCCTCCGCTGTATTAAGAGTGATTTGTCCCAATCATTTGGTGCTGTCACACCTGCCTCTCCGCCAGACAGTCTGGGATTGACCAGACAACCATAACTTATATTTTTGAGAAAATCCGTCCCCTAAATACTCTAGAAAAGTATATTTTCAGGTGAATCACTTCCATTTGCGCGCGCGCGGCAATTAGTTCCGCGCTTTTTGCCACAGCTACGCTGGCAGATTATGTGGCACGGAGAACTATTAATTGGTGCACGTGGCCGCTCTTCTGAAGACCCAAGTTGTCCAACCTTCGTGCGCGATTGCAGAGAGCGTAGAACAGGATGGTAACTTAGACAAAAATAAAGTGTAGGAGATAACTCTGCGCATGAAATTCTTAAACGTGCACACGGACGGGTCACTGCAAACATCTGTTAAGTGAATGCTCGACCATCGATGAGCAGAGGTAGGGAAGGACAAGCGACAGCGATTGACGCTCTCGTCTTGGTTCGACCTCTTCATCTAACTGTGTCGGGCATTGATATCGGCGTGGAGGACTCATGACGTCAAACAGCCATCATATTGCCTACATTTGTTGACGACCATCACGAAGCCTAATCTCCACGCCTGCGTTGTCCAGACGTTGCTGGAGGACATCATGGTTGACTCACTTCACGGTAACCATTGCCAGAGGGTGAAATCCACAAAAGCGACACCAGGGAAAAGGGGTTAGTATATATTTGTGCTGCTGATAACATGTATGAAAATTAACTGAGTTATATGCTGTTTTACTTTAATAGGATCACGTGCTGAAGGCGTAATTGAAGTGCTTTAGCAGATTGCTGGTAATGAAAACAAGACCTGTTGAGGAAGAGGCAGATTGTCTTTTTTGACGAGAGCATTACGTTAAAGCGCCAAAAGATTGCCCGTAGCGAACAAGAGCATGAGGCAGCAATGCGAGCCGCATTTATTTGCGAAAAAAGATTCGGCGGGCTTGCTAATTACGTTGCAGAAAAATCTACGGGAAATGCACTGTAACATGGCTGAACTGGAGCTGCGAGGACGTACAAGCAATGGCGGGGAAGTGATTGATTTGCAAAATTGTATTCAAAAGCTTGGGATTGTGATGGAGGCCTGTCTACACTAATAGCAAAATTATTTGCAACACACGAAACATGTTTAGCGGTCTCGTTTTTTTATAATGAAGTTGAAATTGCTACTTTGTCAAATGTGTCATCAGCGATATCTCATAAAAAAAAATGTATTACTGCACTGGTTCGGAATTGTTGTCTTCGTTTCGTTGGAGGTTGTACTGGGGTCTTCTGTAGCCTTGCGACCACACAAACTTGCGATTTTTTTCTCGGAGGACACACGTACGGGATTTTTGACTTGATATCTTGATACCGGACGGACTGTAGCGAAGCGCTCGGGTTTCACGACCATCTTAATGCGTGTAGACTTTGTCGATTTCGCCGACCATGCCGTAAACGTTTTCGCGACTGCTCATACAAGAATTGCGGAGACGCATAATTGTATGGATTAATGACGGCACATTTTTAAGACCAACTTCAAGTGGCTTTCTAAGAAGTCGACTTTTGGTGGCCATTAACCCAAATGACTGCTCAACTCGAATACGCAGCTGGCTAACAAAACGTTATGCGTATCCTCAGACTCATTCATTCCGTCAGCCGCGCTGTATGGAGTTAACATTGTTTCTGTAGGTGTGCATGCATTATCCCCCACTAAATAGACATCAAGAGGGAGATTAGTACATATACTTTGCAAGGAGGAGAGCTGAAAAGCTCACACATCAATAGTGCCACCAACACATCGAATTGAAAATGATTTTAAGCCAGAGAGATGATCAATTGACATCTGTACATTAAAGGCATAACAGTGGTAATGACCAGAAAAGCATGAGCCGTTTCACGTTTGCTAAGAGTCTTGATACGACACAACCAGCCGTCAACGCCACCAATACAACCTCGCAATGCACGGTGCGTACTAAATGACGCAAATGCATTACATTGCGATGCCATCTCTGTTTCCGACGTGGGAAATCTAATAGCTAACGACTCACAGGCAATCAATGCATTCATAGCTGGACCCACATAACGAAAAGAGGCAGGTACACTAAGCGAAGCAATTGCAGATATGTCCTCGTAGGAGCCACCTGTCAGCCATCTCAAGGTACAATGCAACACAATGAACTGTAGCATGTGGGTGAACAGCATGTAGAATCGGATCTAGCAATCCACAGAGTTGATGGAAAGTAGTGAAACTCATCCTATAACGACGCTGGAAGCGTCCTGGATGCATTAGCACCTCAGAAAGAGTCTGGTCTCACACAAAGAGTGTGAACCACATAACTCTCCCAGTTTGGTTCTTATTTTGGGACTTTGGGACGCCTACATCTCCCGGGAAAATAGGTACACTCCCGGACAGAATATTACGGCCACCGACATTTTTTGCTATAACTTTTGTTTTACTGGGAGTTGAGGTTTGCTGTTTAGGTATGTGCTGTAGGCACCCTAGTGAAGCATAGTTACGATTAGAAGTTTGCGAAGTTCGAGCTGCGAGGGGAGGCTCCCATACAAAAAAAAAAAACATTTGTGGACCTGGACACAATATACGGCCATCCAGACCCATACAAAAATTAAGTCAAACGTCATGAAAAGATTGTGTCATAAAGTAAATGCTCTCAGAACCACCAGTCCACTGGCAAGCTGCTGCCGCTCCCTGCTCGACCACCTTGTGCTCTCACTGTCATTCCCCAACCGGATGGGCAGAGGACCATCGCTGACCGAGGCGGAGCGCGGACGGATCCAAGGACTGAGCGAGGGCGGCTTCAGCATCCGAGCTATTGCCGAAAAGACGAAGCGCTCAAGGGACTGCGTGCAGAGAGTTTTGAAAACAGGCTCGACGCGGCGTCGTACAGCAGGCCGGAAACCGTCGCTAACCAAACGGCAGACACGCCGCATCGTGTACAACCTGACATGTGGCCCACAATCGTCATCTCTGACGAGAAGAAATTCAATCTCGATGGGCCAGATGGCACTGACGTGACATACGGCGGCCTACCAGACAGACTGTGCGGCGGCGGAACGGTGGGGGGGGGGGGTGTCTGTAATGATTTGGGGGAGCTGTAGTGCAGCCGGAAAGTCGAAGCTCGCAGTTCTCCAAGGGCGACAGACTTCCGAGCACTACGTGTACACAGTGTCGGAGTACATGCTCCCGTTCGCACACCTCCATCATGGCATGGACTACATCTACCAGCAAGACAACACGTCTATTCACCGCTCCAAGTTCACGACCGCATTCTTTGAGGAGGAAGGCATCCGCGTTCTCGACTGGCCTGCCCGTTCTCCGGACTTGAACCCAATCGAGAACGTGTGGGCCATGATGACTCAGATCATCTATCATAATGGCAAGCAGTACGACAGCGCTGCTGAACTGACAGCGGCTATTTATGCGGCGTGGGAGGCTGTTGACCATACTTACTTGCGCAAGCTCATAGACTCGATGCCAAGACGCTGCATCGAAGTCATCTCCAAGCAGGGCAACACAACGCACTATTAATAGCAAATGACACAATCTTTTCATGACGTTTGACTTAATTTTTGTATGGGTCTGGATGGCTGTATATTGTGTCCAGGTCCACAAATGTTTTTTTTTGTATGGGAGCCTCCCCTCGCAGCTCGAACTTCGCAAACTTCTAATCGTAACTATGCTTCACTAGGGTGCCTACAGCACATATCTAAACAGCAAGCCTCAACTCCCAGTAGAAAAAAAGTTATAGCAAAAAATGTCGATGACCGTAATATTCTATCCGGGAGTGTACGGGCCTTAGAGTTAGTATGGGCCAACTATCAATCAGCGGGATTTGTGGGGTTTATCCCCCACTCCACTTTTTCAAACCATACCTAGATCCCTCAAAAGTCAGGCAATCACTTTTAGACGTCCCAAAACACCTTTCTGTACTAGTATGAGCCATGGACAACCCTACATGTATACTTCTCTGTCCGGCCAATTTATACGAATTTGGACTTTCCGCCTCTCAGTCAGTTAAATTTTGGAGTTAAACGCGAGGAAGTAGCTTAAACGAACGAGCAGATCACGAGTTTTGTTTTGATATTTTTGTTTGTCAGTTAACGCAATCGATATGCTAAATAACGTTGCAAACGTGAGCTGGGTTTAAAGACATAATAACCTTTTTTTCGTAATCCGGCTATAAATTAGCGATATTAGCCCAAAAAAATGCTACATCATCTTCATCGTTTTGCGATTATCCTCGTAATAGCTCAATCTATGAAACCTCCAGCCTGACTGAAGAATTTCAGTATTACAAACGAGGTAGTATTCGATGTTATGATCATGATACCTATTCTGCCCTAACCTAAGCGCTTTTTCATCCAATCATAATCAGGTACACAGAGGTTAGCAGGAAAAGAGCGACAGCAACGCGCTTGTGCGGAGGGAGGTCCTTCTTCGTTGGGGTCTTGGGCATGATGATCGGGAGGGGAGAAGTCTGGATGCAGGAAGCTCAAATGAGCTGAAGGCGGCGCCAAATTACTGATCGCTGCCAGTCGTTTAGCTGAGTCAAATTTTGACCAATAAAATTCATGTAACATTTTGTGTGGCAAACAAAAAAAAACCAAACTCGTATAAATTGGCCGGACAGAGAAGTAAAGTGCAAAAACGCGAGTGATAGCGAATGCCAGCCTTTCACAGCGTGTTTGGGAACCTGTGTCAAAATCGTACCTTAAAATGATTAAAATTGATCTAGTTATGGGCTAGGGTCTAATGTCTGCCGGCTGCGTCAATTCATTGGACAATAATCGAAATATTCGGTAACTATTGCAGCACTTTACAGACTGTCTCGCTTCATCATGAACGTCCGCGGCTGGAGCGTCGAGGTGCGCTCCCCAACTTACCCACCAGTTAAACTTCTCAGTGTAACAGAAAGTTTGGTGCATTCCAGAATGTCTGTGAGACCGTAAGGGGTCTTGGCTTCCGAGGTCGATGCCTCATTCTGCTGCTCGCCATGGTGCTGTTCCTCTTCGTATTAGCCATCCCCAGTACGTTAGCTATGTGCTAGTTGCAGGTATTCAATGGGTGCTAACTCTTCTTGGCTGGTGCAGTTTTGTGCTGTCTTCGGGTGGACAATGTGATCACCCGTTCATGGGCCGTGGTCTTCACTCCGTTGTGGGTTCTGGACACTATATACTACGGGAGTTTGCTGTTTGCATGGATGTTTACCGATGGGAAGACATTTACGTTTTGCAAGGAGCTGCTGCTGCTGCTGGTGCAAGTGTTTATTGTGAACAAATTGGATGGAGTGGTGGACTGGAGTCTTGTGACGGTGTTGACTCCGTACTTTGTGTGCGAGGCCCTTAATCTGCTTGAGGTGGTAGCGGGGGGTGTTTTGGGCCATCAGATGCTTGTGAGCGACAGTGTTGGAGCTGGCGTATCTGAGACGGAAGGTATTGAGGCGGAGAGGGCGCTGTTGGTGAAGGCGGTTATCCGCAAGACGATTTTGACGCTGTTGCGCGTCGTTCAGGCGCTGCTGATTGGAATGAAGGTGGATGGAACTCTGAGCGGTACTAACTGGTGGCGCGTGATGACCCCTGTGTGGATACTTGTGGCCTACCTCTGCTGGTACCCGATCAAGAAGTACATCAACTCGACGTCGTCACACAGGCTGCTGGACGCTGTGCTCACTGCAGCCATCATCTTTATGCTGGTGTCACCGTTTTTTCTTCTTGCTACTCGACTGGAAGGCAAGATGATGTCCAGCTTTGATATACTCATGCCGTGGATGCTGCTAGTACGTAGCCGTTCTGTTATTTACACTGTGAAATTCTGTGGACTCACACACGATCCGTTTTGTATATTGTTATCGTAGATGGGTGTCTCGTTCCTGTTTTTATTTTGTGCGATCTCCTTGGCGGGCTCCGAGCGATTGATTCCAAGTGGCGTCCAACCTACACGTCGACACGTTCAGAGCCCTCCATACCGTGGCGATTACATTGCCGTTGACATGGACTAAATGGGTTGCCGGATACTTCATGCACGAGTCCTGCAGCAGGAGACGTTTTGTGTAACATGTAGTGCCGTCTCCGACTGGTGGGGTTAATCAGAGACTGCTTAACAAACAGTGTAAGGTTCTCCATGTTGCGCAACAGGGCAGCAACCTTTAAGTTCCTTCGGATGTTAAAACTCTCCAATTCCCTATAGATTTCTCCACCCCTTACAACGGCAAATAAAATATGGGGTGCAACGCAGCAGCGCTTTGGCTGGCCAGGCACATTTTTGCCAGTTCCTGTTCCACGCGTTCAGCTTGCGCGTACCTCTTCGCCGCTCCAGCCTCACGCTTCTCCCAGCTGGACAGCAGGTCGCCATACGAACGCAGCACGCGCGCAAACTCGACACGATCTGTCGGGGACAGCTTCGCTTCGCGCTCGAATGACTCGACCACAGTAACAAACAGACCCTCACTAGTCACAGCCTGGCCCATGACGTGACAACCCCGCGCAATTTGACTGAGGACGCGGGTCATCGCCAGCGCGCTCCCTCCAACACCATTCTGTTCCGCCTGCAGAGTGCTCATGGCCTTACCCAGCCACTCCATGGCTTCCTCAGGCTCGTTCTTGCGCAGCAGCAGCTCGCCGAGGTTGGTCTCAACCCAGGCTCCAAACGGGGCGTTCGGTCCCGAAGCCAACAAGGCGTCCTTGTCGTCTTCAGCGGCCGTCTTCTCCACCCACGCAAGCGCTTCCTTATACAAAACTTCAGCCTGGTTCAGACTCACCAGCTGCTCATCGCTGGGAGGTGTCTTGGGGTTCGCCTTGGGGTCCTTCTCCAGTGCTCGCGTGCTGGCCACCGACAGCGACGCGTACTGCGCCAATAGGTACGGGATCTCGCGTCCCAGTTGCACCTCGCTCGCCTTCAAGTCGCTCGCTGCTTCATGTTTCAACACAACATCCTTCTTCTCTCTCAGCGTCTCCACTGCCTGCACAAACAGCGGGTCTTCCACGGCCTTAGCCAATTGCTCGGCTCCTCCGCTAAGCTCCGTGCCAATCAGTTCGTACAGCGACCACTTGAGCGGCACAGTCTCGTCCTTGGGGAACAGCTTGGTGAACTCGTCCTTCTGGCACCAAGCCTCTGCCTCCTTGGGCAGATTTGCGCGCAGCAGCAGTCGCAGCATGCGCTCGTGTTCCGCCACGGGCCACTGCATGACGTCACCGCGCTCCTGCATGACCTTCCTGGCCTCCGCCACGTCGCCCTTCATGAAAAGCGTGGCCACCAAGTGACGCAGTGCTGCCTGCAGATACACGCTCTGGAAGCCCATGGCCGAGCGGCAGATCTCCACCGTGCGCTGGAGCTTGGGTAGCGCCTTCTCGGCTCGCTTGCAGTTGGGCAGCAGCCGCGCCTCGTCTCCGCCCTGGCCCAGCAGCACCTCCGCTGCCTCTTGGAACTCTGGGAGGGACTTAAGCAGCTCGCGCTCCGCCTGCGTCTCCTCCGGCGCCAACGGGAGGCTGCCGATGCCCACCGAGGGGTCTGCGAAGACTTGACGCGGCGGGGCCGTGGATGCGAATCGGGTGTTGCAACCTGCACCACGAAGAAGAGGAGGCGTAGTTCTGCATGACGCACCGATTCGCGAGCTCAGAGGACGCGCACAGCATCCAGAAGACAGCAACGAACGCAGAGGAAGAGGCATGGTATTTGACACTTCTGAGCCTCTCGGTGAATGGCACAATGATCACGATGATTACTGTTCTTACTGTGGTAGGTGCTAATCCTTTCGTAACGGATAGCGAATCGGAGAGGTACATGTAGTAGCTGATGAGACAAAAAGGCAACAAGCGCATCAAGCACCACGATGTGTTGCCTATACAAACCGGAGATTGGTCACTGCGTTGATGTAGAGTACGACATGGTTTGCTAGTCTGTTTCCTCCTCTTTGCTGTCTTCTGTTGCGGCGGCCTCCTCTCTCGCGCGCTTCTTTTGCTTCCACAACTGCGCGGCTTGCAGCAACTTGAGGTGCGACTGCGCCTGCTCGTCGTCCGGGAAGATGTAGTCCGTGTACTCCTCGAGACCGAGCTCCGTCTGCTTAAGTACACAACATGAAGCAAAAATGTTAGCGCAAGTCCACACAGAGTATAAATACAGCAGCTCGACACGTACTCCGTCCTGCGCGTACGCCATGCGCTGCTTGGTGACCTTGCGGGGCAGCATGTCGCTGACCTTCTGGATCATCTTGGCATCGCCGCTCTGCTTTTCCATCTCCAGCCACGTCTCCATGCACAAGACACGATCCTCCTTGAGTTCTTCGCCTCCCTGTTCCTTCATGTACCGCAGCGCACGCTCGAAAACATCGCGTGCTGCCTCAATGTTTTCGCTCTGAACGTCCTTGTCGTCAGCAGATGAAGCTTCGAACTGGGCAAAACTGATCCAGACCTTAACGTGTTTCGTACGTTCAAGTAGGCGCTCGTACAGCGCACGCGTGTTATCGCGCTCGTCATTTTCAATTTCGAAGTCGATGTAGTGCTTCCAGATCATTTCGGGCATATCCAACACGGGTTGCTTGATTGCCAGCTCGTAGATCGCACGCGCACGCTCAACTTCACCCACCTGGCGCTCGAGCATGGCGTACTTCTGCCACGTCTCGCAGTTTTGTGCATCGAACTCTAGGAAGCGCGTGTAGATCTTGCGACAGCGGTCAATCTCGCCCATCATGAGCTCCAGCTCGATGTAGCTCGTAAAAAGTTTCTTCTTCGGACACCGACCTAATGCTTCGCCTAGAGTCCTTCGCGCGCCCTGTGCGTCGCGCTGTCGGATGAGAAACTTGGCGTAAAGGATCCAGATTTTGGCGAACGTGAACTTATCATGCGGAATCAGCTTCAAGCAGGTCTTGTAAACTTGACTGCAGCGCTTCGATGAGCTGCCGCTGTCGTCATTATCACCTGCCAGCAACTCCTCGAACAGGGCGTATTTGATCCAGAGGTAAATGTACCGCCGCCAGTATTTCTTCTCGGGAATAGGAGGCACATTAGCAATAGCGCGCTCATACACCTCACGCACGAGACCAAATGACTGCGAGCCAGCGGCCTCGTTCTCCTCGAGCTTAATGTACTCCAGCCACGAGTCGTAATCCAGCGCGTTGGAGGCCACCTGCTGCTCATACACAACACGTCGCTTGGCAATCACCACGTCTTCGATCCTGTCCTTGTCGCCATGCTGCTTTTCAAACGTAATGAAGGCGCTGTAAAGTGCTGGCGCCTCCTCCTTTGGTAGCGTATCCAGCGCGTACTTGAACACTGCTCGAGCGCGTTCCAGCTCGCGACACCTCTCCTCAAACAGGGCAAACGCCAAGTAAATCTGCTCCGTCTTCTCGTCACTGCGCAGCTCCTCCAGAGCGCGCTCGTACACTTTCCTGGCTAATGCAAGTTGCTTCTGCGACTTTTCCTCCCATTTGGCAAACTTGATGTAGGCCTTCTCCCCTGGATGGCACATGACGTAGCGTTCGTACAACACCCTCGCTCTTGGAACGTCCTTGGCGCGCATCTCCAGCTTAATGTACGAGTACCAGGCCTGGTCGTCGGGCTGCCACTCCATCCAGCGCTCGAACACGCGTCTGGCGCCGTTCAGATTGCCCAGCATCTCCTCCATGAAAGCGTATTTGTACCAGAACTGAGCCACACGCGGCAGCAACGTCACGGCGCGGTCCCATACGTTGCGCGCGTGGTTAACGAACTTGTGGCGCATCTCCATTTCGGCATACTTGAGCCAAATGGTCGTGGCCTTGTAGTCCACATCCAGCGCGCGCTCGAAGACGCTGCGGGCGCGCGCGAACTCTTCTTGGCTCTCCTCCCACGTGGCGTACTTCATCCACGTGCCCACGTGGTGGCGCTGGCGGCGCAGCTCGTCCTCGAACGCCTTGCGCTTGCCCATGCGGTACTCGGCCAGCTCGGCGGCATCGGCGATGCGGCGGCGCGGCGGCTGCGCGAGCTCCTCCTTGCGCTGGTTGGCCTCGAGCAGAATCTGCTCCGCCGTGATCTGGATGGGCGCGGGCGCGCGGTTCTTCACCACGCTCTTCTTCATCATGGTCGACGACGAGGTGGTGGCACGAAGGCGGCGGTGGATGGCGTCCGGGTGTGGAGAGCTAAATGGACGCGAACTTAAAGGGTGGGCGAACTTAGTGTGAGTCGGAAGTGAGAGGAAAGGTAGGGTAGTTGGGGCTCAGTGAAGTACTGTACGTAAAGTGAACCAGAGGAAGTTGAAGTAGTAAGCGAACGCTGTTGATGACGGGTGGATTTGCAGGCAATGCCAGCGAGCTGCTGCGCAGCTGATCCTGTAGTTTTGCTTGCAGCCTGCAAGACAAAACAAATTGCGGAAGGGTTCAATACATGTACCATCAACACCGCGTACCGTCAGCGGCGCGGATGTCCCACACGACCTCGGGTTGCGACGGCAGGCATCAGATGCCGAACCATCCTTTCGAGCTGCTTTCCTACTCACCTTGCGTGGTGGTGATTCCCAATTTTCAGGCGGCTCCATCAATAATATGCTAAGCTTATCCGTTTATATGATGGTAGGCGCAGACACTGAGAGAGAGCGCAGCCGACCGTCGATGGTAAGAGGTGCTTTGGGCCAAGGCTTGGTCGCGACCACATGAAAACGGCGTTTGACTGCTGGGCCCGTTTACGGTCTGTCGGCGTCGTGGGGTTGGAATATGGCAGATCTATTTCCAGAAAGAGTGTACCACACACTGCCACAAACATCTTTTTGAGGCTATACGAGCCACATTTTAATTTTTGACCGAGGCATTTGCCACATACTGGACATGCAAGACAAATCTCAGGCGAAAAGTGGCCACGTATGTGCATAACCGAGACATCGATCGGTTGGGACATCCCACTCCTGTCATATCTTATACTCAAGCGATAGCGCGTGAGTCGGCAGTCCAACGCATGCGTTCTCCCATCTCATGTGTTTCCACAGGAATTTCAAACAGGACCTTGCTGCACGCCGGCGCCAAGCCAGACACGTCGTATGTATTATAGAAGGTTTGGCGCCAAGAGGAATTGCTTTGCACGCGGCTGGGCGCTATCATGGCCGTCTGGCCTCACTTGCTGCATTCCGTCTCCGCCGCTGGTCGACACCATTGCATTGCTATATTTACAGCCATGCGGGCGGTGGCTTCAGTAGTGGCGATGCTGCTGCCTCTGAGTCTGCAGACTGCGCAGGCCAGCGACATCCTGCAGCAGAAGCTCTGGGGCCTGTCGTCGGGGCTTGCCTACTACGTGCAAGTGAACGTCGGCTCGAGTTTGTACTCGTCCAGCTCGGGCAGCTCTAGCTCCGACTCATTCAACCTGCTGTTGGACACAGGCTCGGCCAATACGGCAGTGGTCACGGCCGAGTGCTGCTCGCTCACGAACGAGCACCTCTACTCGTGTTCGGACTCCAGTACTTGCGTGGATCAAGGCACGAGCGTCAGCGTCACATACGTGAGTGGCTCCTGGAGCGGCCAAGTGGTGGCGGACACTTTCTCCGGACAGGGGCTGGGCACCGTCGAGAGCATGCCGTTCGCAGAGATCACGGCCGAGGACAGCTTCATCTCCACGGGCTACGACGGCATCATCGGGCTCGGGTACAAGGCTATCGCGTCACCCTCCAGCGACCCGCCTACGCCCTACTTCGACACGGTTAAGAGCGCAGACGGACTGGACGACGTCTTCAGTCTGCAGATGTGTGGCGCTCTACAGGCGCTGAGTTTGAGCAACGTGTCCATGGAGGACGATTCGTATCTGTACGCTGGCGAGTTTCTGCTCGGAGGAACGGAAGGACCGAGTGGAGAGAGCTATCACAAGGGAGACATCGTCTACACCCCATTGGTGCAGGATAAGTACTACAATGTGATCGTCACAGACATTGGCGTGGACGGAGAGAGTCTCGGGCTGGACTGCGAGACGATCAACTCGCCCAGAGCGATCATCGACTCGGGAACAAGCAACTTGGCCTTCCCGTCCAGTGTGTACAGTGCCGTGATTGCGGAGCTGAAGACGCAGGTAGAGAAAGTGGCGTCGGATGTCAGCGACAGCTTCTTTGACGACGACTCCACTTGCTGCGACAGCGAGTGCGACCCGACCAACGCTAACTCGATCATTTACTCGCTGCCAGGACTGACCATCTCACTGGCTGTGGATGACGAGAAATCACAGCAAATGACGATCACCATTCCGGCCGAGTACATTTGGCGGCCGCTAGTGGTTTCGACAGGGCAGGGGGAAACTGCGTGCCGCGTGTTTGGCATCTCGGAGGGCGATTTCACGTTGCTGGGCGACGTGTTCATGGATGGGTTGTTCACGGTGCATGACCGTGCGAATGACCGTGTGGGTCTCGCTGTGGCGGACAACTGCCCGAACGGTGTCACGTCCAGCAAGAACATCACGGTTGAGACCATGAGTGCTGAGGATTCCTTCTGCGACTGCGTCGGCTCCACAGACCGCAAGAGCAGTCTGCTCAGCAGCTACGTGCCGTTTTCGGGCAAGCCCTGCTTCTTCTGGCAGTGGTGGATGTACGTGGTCATTGTGGCCATCGTTATCATTATCCTGATGGCCGTCGCGTACGGATACTTCACGTGGAAGCGCCGCAAACTGATGCGCCAGCTTGAAGCGCTCCAGAACCAGAACCAGCCTCAGGTACAGCGCAACTTGTACTCAAATGACCGCCTTGACCGCAACCTGCTGCACACCCCAACGCAGCCAAGTTCCGTGTACATCGTGGAAGCTTACACGCCGCCCACCTCCGCAGTTCCAATTATGAACGGTGGAGCCCCAGTTACAAGTGGATACAGGTTGGCAACTTCGCCATCAGTCCGCTTCAACCCCAACACAACAGGAGCCCCAGCTGCCGCTGTACCGGGCCGAAAGGCATATCCTAGTTAGACAGCCGAGTACCATATTATTATCAGCGCAAAAAATCAAAACTAACATATTGAAGTTTTCAAAGCATGTACAGTCGAATCAACTTTTTGTACGACTTCGACAAAGTGAAGCAAAAGCTGAAGTATTTGAACGGTGCTGGTATGTAGTCAAGGGGATATAATGGGTCAGGTATCTTAGAAGACAAGGTTACGACGCGAATTATTTTTCTTGAAGTGGTTCCTACATGTTGACGAGCAACAAGACCTGAACCTTTTGATGATCACACTCAAGCATTGAGAGCAATTTAACTTTAAGATGCATAATGTATTGCCGGTGTACAGTAGACGCATCAATTGCTGGTGTCTGTAATAATAAATAGGATTAGCCTGAAAGTCGCTGGGCTTTGGAGAACGTGGCGCCCTGGTAAAAGTGTAGGTAATTGATTCTATTGATTGTCGAAAAACACACAAAAGAAGACGTCTATAAGGTACACTTCGGTCTGCTGCCAGTGGCTTCCCCTCGCTCCATCTACTTGCGCGACTCGTACACGCCGCAGCGCGTAGCGTAGTCTGTCAGCTCTGTGCGCACGTTCAGCTGCGACGCCTCGTGATCGATGGTACAGTCCGGTAGATCGCTGTCGACGGCACCCTGCAGCACGCCAGTGCACGTCGGGTTGGCACAGATGTTGGCCATCTGCTCGTCCGTGGGCTTGCCGCTGAAGGGGTAGATGGTGTATCCGGTATCGTCGGCGCAGGTTTTAGCGTCGGAGAGCAGTGGGAGCAGCTTGAAGACGAGGGTCATGGTGGAGCAGGTTTCCGCGGCTACAGGGACCGGCGCGGAGACGGCGGCGAGGGCAATGGCAGCGGCGAAGGTGAAGGTGGTAGTCTTCATGTCGAGTGGAAAGGTCGTGGGAGTGGAGTGGCTTGTTGCTGTTTCTTAAGGGAAGCAAATTGGAAAGTGAGCGTTGTTTCGAATGGAATCAAGGGGGTAAAGACCTTATATCACAAGAAGCTGGTGTGCGTGGATAAAAGTGGTAAGGTGCCATTGATCTTGTTGTGTACAGATCCGAGGATACAAGTCCGTCTGAATAAATTTTGGGTTTCTCCATCGTGATTCACGTTGCGTGAAAGCACAACCGTAGAAAGGCGCATGGCGTGCTGCTCTTGCCTGCATTGTCAAATTGAAATGTCATTGCAGACTACGGTACTTACGTATTTTGTAATGCATGTACGTACTGGTACACTATCACCTTGTCCGAAGTTACAGCAGTTGTGTTTCTGCCAAAGTTAGAGGCAAAGATAATTTTCAGGATTCGCTTTGTCACGTTGAATTGTTTTTCTTGCTGAATTACCAATACATCACGGAAACAAGTGTAAGCTTTGAATTCTGAGAATTGCCTCCGAACATCGATCATGTCTTCGCTTTCCGAACCAGCGCAGTTGTCATCTTAAATCTTGGAAGTCCTGGGACTGGTATTTCTCATTGACTCGCAGGCTATTATTACACTGCGAAGTCCCACTGCTAACCCAACTCGTTCAACAACACATTTGACACGAAATGACGAGGGGAACAGTCTGTGTACCGGTCAATTTCTGTAATGATCCGTTGCCAATATTTCTCTAGAAGCGCCCAGCGCGATGTTGAAACAGAGAAAGTGGAGCGTCGAAAATTAAACAGGAACGCGAGCCTTGACGCATTTTATCTCAACCGATTCGTTCAAGAGTAGTTACTCTCACCTAGGCAGATTAATCAGGTATGCTTTCAAGAATGACTACGATCATGAGTGTTCAGGTTGCCGTCAACGAAAACGTTTAAACTCAAATCGCTTCGTAGCGATTGCTGCATGCCTCAACACATGTTTCCTAGAGAGCAACTCGGTGAGAAGAGGACATCAACTTTGCAGTCGACGACCAACGTGCCTTGCCCACCTTGCATCTTCTAAAATATTAAAATTGTTCGTATTCAGACGAGTCCGTCAACACCTCTTCACATGTGTTTTCATTAGATAAGTAAGTGCCCGCTATGAACAAATTGATCAATCTTGCCTGTGGTATATCTTCTCGAACTCCCAACGTCTCTCACTTTCCAATTTGCTTCCCTTAAGAAACAGCAACAAGCCACTCCACTCCCACGACCTTTCCACTCGACATGAAGACTACCACCTTCACCTTCGCCGCTGCCATTGCCCTCGCCGCCGTCTCCGCGCCGGTCCCTGTAGCCGCGGAAACCTGCTCCACCATGACCCTCGTCTTCAAGCTGCTCCCACTGCTCTCCGACGCTAAAACCTGCGCCGACGATACCGGATACACCATCTACCCCTTCAGCGGCAAGCCCACGGACGAGCAGATGGCCAACATCTGTGCCAACCCGACGTGCACTGGCGTGCTGCAGGGTGCCGTCGACAGCGATCTACCGGACTGTACCATCGATCACGAGGCGTCGCAGCTGAACGTGCGCACAGAGCTGACAGACTACGCTACGCGCTGCGGCGTGTACGAGTCGCGCAAGTAGATGGGATGAGTGGCAGTGTTCGAAGCGCTCGTAATACTAGAACTCTTGTTTTTGTGTAGTCACAATCAATATGCTTGCTAAATCAACACATAACTTGAGTTGGTTGTTCGTGCTAAAAATACTGCAGTGCAGGGGAAAGCTTCTTCTGTATTGGCATAGGCTACATGTGGGTTACCCCTACAGCAAAATCAAGCCGATAGCTCATTGACATCAATAACCTCACATCCGGCGAACATGAGCTCAATACTTTCGTGGATATTGTACGCTGTGCCGTTGACAGTCACGTCGCAGCTCGGCATTTCGGAGTCCTTGGCCTCGTCCAGTAACTTGTTGCAGGCGTCACTTTTGCACATGAGCTTGACTTGGTCGAATGATGGCATACCAGTGAACGGGTACAGCTTGTAGCCCGAGTCGGCGGCGCACAGTCCCGACTGAGACTGCAGCGGGAGCAGCGCGAAGCTCAGCGTGGTGGACGCGCATTCCTCCGCAGCGACAGAGGCAGCCATAGTAGCAATAGTGACAGCAAGCGCGGCGGTCTTCATTTCGCGGTTCGGCTGGGGTGGCAATGCTCGACTGTGACGTTAATCGGCGCGCCACGACCCCATCCAAGGATAAACCATTTGGTTGTCGTGAACTGAATACGTATCAAAAACAAGTACAAATGCATCTAACTTCCGGCAAATATTGCCTTAGCTTCTGTACATGTACTGTGTCAACACCCACTGCATGTTACTGAGGGTCTCGCAACGGCGGCATCGGAATCTTCAAGCGGCACAAGCATCAAGATGAATACCCACTGCATTTCGTTGACATTATTGATAGCTTCAAAAAGCTATCGAGCCGTAGTGATGTCGGCAATTATTTCCGTGGCAATGCTGTCATACGTTACGGTGCAATCCGGCAGATCCAGCGCCACAGTCCCCGCCAGCACCTTGGTGCAGGTGGTATCGGCGTAGATGAGAGTGAGCTCATCGGCTGAGGGGATTTCCATGAACGGGCACAGCGTGTACCCCGTGCTCGCGGCGCACGCTCGCATGGTGGCGGTGGTAATGCGGTGGCTTGTAGTGTACGAGGCAGATTGGGGAATGACCGATCGGAGCCGACGCCACCAACACGACTCCGCTGCTGATTCGGTTCAACGTGCATCTGGTTTAACTGGTGAGGGTGGGTTTCTGACGGTGGGTTTCTGATAGTAAATGCTCGCGGACCGCAACCTTCAATTCATTGGGCTAGCTGCGACCCTGCGGTTAATGTACTGCACTATAGCCATATCTTGGGCCTGCCGTCGCGTGACGTCACTTTGCTTGCCTTGAACGGACTTTCGTCTGTTGAATCACTGAGTGTAATGATGACAGCAGCTTCAACGTGGCACATGCATAATTTCCGCCAGCACGCCTGAAGGCAAATGAGATTTGTCCTCACTTGAATCTTTCGAAGGCGAAGTAACAGAATGCGAGCGTCAAACAAGCACCACAAGTTCGTACCTGTATTTTCATACTTTTCTTCGGTATTTGGGGAGGGGCTCCCCTCCAGTCTGACAACAAACTACATGACGGCGTACGGTGCTAACGTGTCTACCGGACAGGTCGCAGCGAAGTTGTCGACTCCTTGACGACGGCAGAACTGTGTTTGCCGATTTGCTGGTGTTTTCTCGTGATGGCCGCTGAGCTCCAGGTGAAGTTGCGAAATTACGCAAAAGCAACAAAATAAACTCGAAAGGCAGTCGATCGCCCGCGAGCCCTTGATGCCAAGAGTTTGCCGCGTCTGCATACGGAGCCTCAAAACGCCAAGCAGGAACGTTATCAACAGAGCGAGTGCTGCAGCTTCCCACGCGAATGCTTTGCCAACACCGGCGTGGCGCGACGGTGAAGGTGGCGAGGTGTCATTGACTGGATGTTCCTGGTGATCGTCAGGGTTATTTGAAGCCGCGAATCCGATGCAGACCAACATGCCAAACGCCAGCCCGCCAAAGTACAGCAGTGTCCGCTCGTAGCTGCCGCCTAAGCTTTCCTTCACAGACGCGATGGTAGTGCACGGACAGCACGCGACAACGCAGCAATACGTCGGTGCTACGGAGCAGCAGCAGTCACAGAAGGTGGCATTCCATGTCGGGCTTGGCGAGTTTAACGCACGTTGCCGAATCGCAGTGGCAAAAGATCGACGTCTGCATACAGGGTTGACATCGGGGACGACAGTTATCACGGGGAGTTTCGGGAGCCACTCGGTCTGCTTAGTCTGCATCGCCAACGTCGACTGCGAGGCAAGAAGCTTGAATATGCCTACCGGTACGGAGAAACTCCGTTGTGCAATTGTACTGGGTTTTCCAGTGGTGGGAATGGGAATGCCAACCAAAGGCAAATCGAGAGCGCGGCGGGCAGATTTGGACATTCTGAAGCTCAAATGTCCGGTTCCGCATACGAGCGTAGCAAGCGCCAGCTGAAGCGGGCTCGGTAAAGAATTTGGATATGGTACTGGAGGGGACCAGGTGATTCACAACCAAGCGGGGGCAGTAATAGCGGCACTGATCAACATAGTCTCGGTGATCACAAGCAGTGAATCACAGCCACGTCTTCCACTCGAGACAAGTCACGCGTTGCTTGGTAAAGTTGCAGCTTCAACATGTTGAAGCACTTTTTCTTCGTTTGGGCTTCCAGAACTGAAGTAGGACTCGGAGGGTAACGTTACCTATAACAACCATAATACCCTTAGGGAGAACCTGCGCTGTAACAACGACAAACTCAGAATGCATCAGTGTCGTTTGCAGTACTCAATCGATTTCGAAGGAGATCATATATACTTGGTTGATAAAATGATGTTTGTTAGTGCTGCTTCAAACGAACTGCACTGGGGCGACCGGGTATCCCGGGAGAGTGTCGATGCGAGGCTGTTGGAAGCTGCAGACACCGGGCGTGTAGCTTTGCGTCACGGATGCCATTTGAGCAACCGTGCACGGAGCACAGCAAGTGGACACCAAGCAGTCTTCGGCGCAGCTTCCCTTGATCTCGTATTGCTTTCTTACGCGCATCCGTACGAGGCACAGCGAGAACGCGTAGAAGAGGACGAAGAACGCTGCGCCGCACGCGAAGATGATCTGTCGGCCCGTCGCAGAGCGCTCCACTCCATGATGCTCGCCTCTCCTAGGCTTTGTCACGTCCTTGGTAACGCTATGCGAGATGAAAAGCACGACGCAAACCGCCAGGCCGAAGATTGTGGCGCCGTGGCTGTACAGTGCATTGTGGTAGCTGTTGCCCAGTCGCGCCTGAATCTGCGCAACCGACACACACGGGCAGAGTGTGGCCATGCAGCAGTTGGGTACGATGCTCGAGAAGCACCCGAAGAACGGGACGTCCCAGTCGTTCCCTGTTGCGATGTCCGCTACGTGCGTAGCACCCGCCGGCTTGTCCTCGTCTTGCAGCTTTCGCTCCTTCGCGTCTTCGGCGCTGGAAGCCACCGGGACGCTAATTTGGGGCGTCATGACGGGGATACCGTAGCTCGTCTCGTTGGTCGGCGTTTGCATTGCGATGGCTGGCTGAATTGGTGATCTCGTTGGAAGTGCTCCGATTCAGGAATGGAAGAGGTCCGAGGGGTGAGGGCTGCGAATTCAGGAATGGACTGCCATCTTGAGGAGCCCAAATGGGGAGCGAGCAGCAGTTTTCTCCCAACGTGGGAGGACCTCACACCCACTCAGCACCTGTGTGGCTGCTGGCGCTGCGTCGATGACTAGATCTATAGTTTACCTGCGTGAACATGGCAGAAAAACTATCTCACCTGAACCTATTTTTCGGCTCGAAATAACCGTCTGTCGAGTGGGAATCCCTATCGCACGTTCATTGAATCCATCGGTCTGGAGTGAAAGCCTGGCATGTACGTTGGTGCCAGAATAGATTCACCGCTTTTCCAATGACGACAGCGCCGCCACGCTAGTCGTGTAGCTACGAAGCCTACCCAACTGCACCCGGGTGGGAAATCCTTCGACGAGGCTATCGTACGACGATTCGTAGCGGGCAATTGAATTCATGGGGTCACTGGCTTTTGGCACAGCACCCGTGGGTATTCAGGTTGAAAACGCTTTACCTTCCTTGCTATTATCAACGTTGCACGTCAAGCGAAGGGTGTGGTGTGCTGCCGGGTCAATCGGAACAGAATCCGCAACCGCCAGGGGCGATGCGATGCCATTTGGACTACCGCAGATGGAGTGCAGCACGTGTGGCCATCAAGCAGTCATAGGCGCAATTGTCGTCCATGTATCTATCGGGCGATGAGACACAAGGAGCGGGTATTGGGCACACTATTCGTGATGAAAAACTCGATGCAGACCGCAGCGGCCGAATAACGCCTGCATGTAGCAGCAGCCACGTCGCTCTTGGATGTGGTCAACAGGGCAGATTGTTGGCAGCAGTCGCGAACGAGGCTAGAGAAGCAGCTGAAAAATCCTACATCCACTCGCAGGTGCACCAGATGACTTTACGCTCTCTCGACACGTCTCCGTATCGGATGGCATTTGTGGGAATGCTCCAAATCTGCAACCGCCTTGAGCTCATGTATGTCTGGTAGCGATAACTTCAACATGAACCTACGAACAAGCATAAGTATAAGCATTCGAATGTGATAATGTAGTTTCCATTTCGCCGCGCGATCAACGAGGAATGGTGGCGGCGCGCGATGGCTGCTGGTGGCTGAGCCCGTGGAAGAAGCTCGACCAGGAGTGGCAGGCCGGTTGCGCGCGGGGACAGCAACATCTCGCCAAGGTGGCAGACAGCGTGCAGAAGACCTCGTGCGTTGCATTGGAAGGATGCGAGTGTGCTACTGCTGTGCTAACAGTGCTTGGCAGGTACCTCGCGGGGGAGCATTGGGGTTCGCTGGCCGACTGCGAACAATTGCAAGGTCACGCATCGTCACGGGTGCGTGTGAAGCTGCTTGCTGTCGATGATAATGAAGCTCTAACTGCTGGGCTGTCGTCATGGTTCCTTGGCCATTTTTCGCTGTGTAGCTGTGGGACTTGGCGCATCGATGTAGCAAGCGGTTACAGGACGAGATCGGCGTCTTGGTGCGTGTTGTATTGTTTATATGGCGCAAGTCTTGTTGGTTGTTGATCTATGCTTTCGACGCAGGCCGACGTCTACGCGCGGATGAGGCGCTTGCTGGCGGACGACCAGGCGAACGCACTGGACGGGCAGCGCAGGCAGCGATATGGTACGGCGACATGAAGCAGGGTTGACGTGTATGGTGAAGCTGATATCGGTAGCAATTGCTGTCGTCGTCGTGTGTCAGAGCGGATCTTACTCGAGGTGCTGGCCATGTACGAGCACGAGCTGGTGGCCAAGTCACTAATCGCCGGGGACATCTTCGAGTGCGCCAAGCATGAGACCGTAACCGTGTATCTGGCGTCGTGGCAGATGCAGCCACACATCGACCGGCCACGGCTCGAAGAGCTCGAGACGCTTATCCAGAACGACCGCCACTATCGGTGATGTATTAATTTGGGTCAGAACCTAAACTAGCGTGCCTGATTCGGAATCAGAGCGGTTTGAATGGGTACGTTTCGATACAAACGCGCTGTCAAATTCTGATACGGCCATTATTTTGGGGCGGCGTGTTTCCGTTTTACAATGTCATCCGTCCCTTTCACTTCATTTCTACACTTGCATCTTGCCCTTTTTGAGAGGGGGCGTCATCTCTACAGCTGCGGCTCCGCCCACCGTCCCAGGTCTCAATATACCAAGCGCACAGAAAGAGGCAGAAGATGGCCGACCGCATGGACGTCAAGCTCGTGGCCTCGTCGCCGTCCAGCAAGCCCAGCAGCGCGGGCACGGCCAACTTCCGCACCGAGGAGATCCGCGGTACGTGCCGCCGCGGCTTTTACTCGCTTGAACGCGGTGCTTAAACGAGGGATTTACCATTGCGCAGGCTATTTGTTCAAGAAGACGCGCGAGGGCAAGTGGCAAAAGCGGTGGTTCGAGACCAATGGCTGCTTCCTCACGTACTACAAGGTACGATTCGGTGCTTACTGTCGTACATCACACTTCACTGACGTGTTAAAACTGCAGAAACAAGGCCAGAAGCTGCTCGCGGCGCTGAATCTGCCGCAAGTGGGCGCCATCACGCTGCTGAAGGAAGACCACGTCGGTAGGACGAGATGTTTTTGAGCCGTTTCAAACCAAAGTCGGCTGACAAGTTTCGTTGCTTTTACCTGCTGCTACAGACGGCCCCGGCCTCTTCACGATTGAGCTGAACGAGCGCGTGTACACCATCAAGGCGCGGTCCCATGACGAGGCCGCGTTCTGGGTGGACGCACTGTTGTGGCGCCAGGCGGGCGGCATCGTGACGCAAAAGTCTCCGGACGTGACCAAGCAAAAAGTCGGCAACGTGTCCGCCGATCAGTTAGATAGTGCCACGAGCTCCACCACGAGCTCCATGCACGTGGAATTGGCCAGCAAGCAGCGCATGGACGTGACGACGGCCGACCCGGACGACGTCAAGGGTGGAGCCCCGTGTGCGGCCTGCTGTGTCGTGCAATAGACTGAGAGAGACGCAGCCATTTATATTCCTGTGCTCCCTGTGGACCCAAGAGCTCCCTCGCCACTGCTGCTGGTCATTGTGAGCCCATATTGTTCGAGAGCTTCTCATCGCACCAGCTATTATATGAGCACAGCTGCCTCCGGAAGGAGCTAACGCACGAGAAATTGCAATCTATTCATGCTAACCCACCCTGTTGTTTACCAGGGCTGCCACTAACGTCTGACACCGTTGTCGCTATGTGTATCTACAGTATCTACACGCCCAGCTCGTGCAGGTAGTTCGCTGGAGAAGGCTCGCGGCCAAGCATATCGACCAACAGAGCGTTTGGATCCTTGGCACCACCGTGCACCATCAGCTTCTGGTACAACTGCTCGCCTGATTTACGGTTCAACGGACCCTGTGCTCCGATAAAGTTGGTGTGCCAGATATCGGCCGCGAACACGCGCGCGTACAGGTAGCTGTAATAACCAGCGCCGTAGCCGATGAGGTGGCCGAAGCGCGTGTGCCAGTACGTTCCGTCCACGTGAGGCACAAGGGTGCTCGAGTTCTGCAGTTCGTGCAGCATCTGCGTGGTCGTGGGCGGCATGCAGGGCAAAGGCTGCTCCCCAAAGAGTTGGAGATCCAACATGGAGTACAAGCACTGGGTCTGTGTGTCCATCGCAGCGAACATCGTCTTCGAAGCACGCAACCCTTGCATCATAGCAGGAGGCAACGGCGCACCTGTCCGGTAGTGGTGCGCGAACTCGCTGACGACGCGGTGATCCCACGCGAAGTACTCGAACAGGTGCGACGGGGTCTCGACGAAGTCCAGCGCAGCACGCGTACCAGACAGGTGCTGAAACTCGGTACGAGAAAGCAGCGAGTGCATTGCGTGGCCGAACTCGTGGAAAAGCGTTTCCACTTCAGCGTGTGTCAACAAGGACGGACTGTCCGGTGCCGGCTTGTTGAAATTGCAGACCAGCGCCACGATAGGTTTCTGGTACGATGTCTCGCTCAAACGTTTGCCACAGCGAATGGTGAAGTGCGCGGCGTGGTTGTACTTGCTTGGTCGTGGATACAGGTCGAAGTAGATGTAGCCCAGCGTCTCGCCATTCCGAGTGAGTGCGAGTTTGACCACGTCTTCGTGCCAGCGCTCGCTAGCGTTCAGCATGGGCACCTGTTTCAGCTCCAGACCGAACAGCGCTGAGCAAAGCAAATGCAGTCCCTTCAGGCAGTTCTCAAGGGGAAAGTATGCAGAAATCACACGCGAGTCGATGCGGTGTTTCTGGGCCTTTAGCATGCCCATGTAGTACGGCAAGTCCCACATATACACTTGATCAACGGAGCGGCCTTCATGCTGCCGTTTAGCATCCAGCAAGAGCTGCTGCTCCATTTTGGCCTGTTAAGAGAGGAAAGCTAGGTCAGATAGTGTTGCAAGCGAGCATGAACATTTTACGAACCTTGGCCATAAGCTGTTTCGCAATGTCCTCGATAAAATCTTCCACCGCCTCTGGAGATCCAATCATGCGGTCACTGCCATGTCAATCATTGAAGACGTCATATTGTTAGTCGATGTGCCACATGAAGTTGAATATATGCAGCTGGCGTTTTTTACCTTGTGGCCAGGTGCGCGTACGTGGGGAAGCCTAGGAGCTGAGCCAACTCGTGGCGCTTCGCTCGCAGCTCATCGAGAATAGGGAGGTTATCCTTCGCACACGAGTTTGCGGCGACATACATCTGTCGGCGAACTTCGGGGGCACCGACCCACTTGAGAATCGTGTTCATAACGTGCATGTCCGTGGGAACACGCCACGTATCCCGGCTCATCCATTTGCGCTCGCATACTGAAGTGATGCTGTGCGGCATCCCCCGGAGCAGCTTGGCCGGCACTTCCACATATTCCCGTGCGCTGTACATGGTCGTCTGGAACTTCATGCTGAGCTGTGTAATCTCATTCTGCAGTGAGATGACTCTCTGGCGATCCGCCCGCGGCAAATGAATGCCATCCCGCTCGAACTCATTGCGAAGCAAGATGCCCATCCTTCTCTGCTCAGGCGTAAAGCTTTGCATGCCGACCTTATCCTCCGTCACAGTCTTCAGAGCTCGATACAGCTCCACGTCGGCATTTAAGTTCTGGATGAAGTCCGACAGGTCCGTGAAGCACTCACTCGCAGCCCTCCGGAAGTTCCTACCAAAACCCAAGCCACAACAAGTTTAGTACTCACCTCAACCTTCACACTTATAATATTCTACCTCGTACTCATCGGGATGCACGTTACGACAAAGCTCCGCGGCGTCGATGACTGAGCAAATGGCATTGGACACGTCGTCCAACGTGCGCAACGTCTGCAGTCCTGGAGGCAACGCTGCCAGCTGCACATGCAATAGAAAATCAGTATATTATCACCTTTACTTTATTATCTCGATAGTAACGCACCTCCTGACGCAGCTGATGGCATTGTAGCTTGACGTCTCGCGTGAGTCTCGGGAAGTCCGAGGGCGTGTGCAGGTCTGGCAGTAGGAAGAGCCCGGGCTTGGCGTCGGGGTTGGAACTGACGCTCGCAGCTGCAGATACACCATCGGGGCGTCCCGGCGTCCCTGTCACGGACAGCAGACGCGCGTGGCGGGCGAGCGAGCGCCGCCAAGGCACGAACCGCAGCGGCACCATCGTCAATTCCTGAGTGAAGACGCATTTAGCGTCTTGGATGGTGAAATCCTACATGTGGCATATGCTTAGACATGGGATTGGAAAATCGGCCAATAGGAACATTTGTAGATATGTTGTTTTGACGAATCACAAAAGATGATGATGGATGCTGCAATTTGTACCTAGGGCTCACGCGGTAGCTTCGGCGTCAGTTGACGACAATGCCGACAGCACCCGCTCGAGCTTCTGGATGACGAGCACTGGGTCCGCTTCGTACACGTAAATTCCGGTGGAGCTGGCGACGAGCAGTTCAGGAACTCCGTCGTGGTTCACGTCTCGCCATAGGAGACTGTAGATGGCCCCGAATGTCTCCAAGTCCCAGAGGCTCCTCGACAGTCGCTGCCACTTCCGTCGTCGAGCTGGTGACGAGTTCGGTGCCGAGTGAATTGCATCACCAGTGGCTGAGGTCGGCTCCGAGCCGCTCCAAATGTTGTGAGAACTTCCGGGAGACCTGGGCGACGCATTCCCACTAGCAGCAGTTGACTCGTCCACGATCAAGTATTTCGTCGCATCTTCATAGACAGCGTCTCGCTTGCTACCGTCGACAACAGATTCATGGGTGGTATCGTCGCTTTGTGTCTTGTATGCCAGCATGACTTCGCTGTCTGTGCCCAGGAGAAGCTCAAGCTCTCCATCCTGCGCAGACACCACCGAGATTAGTGAGTTGCACGTCTACACAAGAATAGCAAGGTTCAGCTTACCAAGTCGATGTCGGCGGCGACACCCACGAAAATCGAGTCGAAGGTATCGGAGTCCATTAGCACCTCGTCGCCTTCTCCTTCTTTGATAGTGCAGAACAAGTCCTCGTAGACCACGGCCTGACCGATCGCACACGTCACCAGCAGATTGCAGCGCCAAGCTGCGGTAGTTTCTTCTGCTGTTGTAGATCGTTTGGGAAAGAGAGCGGCGGACGTCACAGGCCCATTCAGCTGCAGATCTTTTGTTTTGAACGGTCCACCCAGACATCCTTCGTGCATTTGACCGTGAAATACACGCACCAGCCTAACAAGGACGCCACCAGCATACCAGTTAGATCCATCATGCAGCACACGGCAACAAAAGGCCTTACCCATCAGCACAGCCGAATGCAATCCAGCCCTGATCTTTCTCAGGAGCCGTGAAGATATCCACCGCCAAGACTGTGTGTGAGAACGTCGCGAACTCGGGGAAGAAGGTAGCGAACTGCTCGTTGTCCAAGCGAGTACAAACAGTAGCAGAACCTGTCGAGGTGTGCTTCTTCTCGTGTTCAATGTACCCGAACGCCATCATGACGTCCGTGCAGCACACCACTACGCCATAGAAGGCATCTCCATTGGCTCCTGGAACTTGTGCACTAAACATACACGTGGGTGCCGCCTCCAGTTCAAATTTCCCGCCTCCAGAGACTTGTGCATCTTCTCCACCGCCTTGAGACTCGTGATGGGGAGCCAACACCTGAAGGAAGAGGGCATCCCCGACTGCGTACGCCACTACCACTGGATCTTGTCGACTTCCTGGCCGCTCGATGGAAGCACTGGCCACTACGTCCGCCCTCCCAGTATGCAGCGCGTCCACCTCGAGCTTGTGGAGGCTGTAGCCGGCATCTCCGTAGCTCAGAAGCGACACCGATCGGTCTGTTGTCACTAGTGTGAGGCTTTGATTTCAAGGCCAAACAATACGACGGATAGAGAGAATAAATGCGCGAAACGGGGTGAGGTAGGGAAGAAGATAACTGTGAACCTGTGCGAAGACACGGAGCTGAGCGTGTGCAGACTGGGGGCGCCGTTCGGGTACGCGAAGAAGCGCTTCTGGTGGAAGCGCATGCTCATTCAGGCTGCTAGTCACTAATATGAGGGATGATACTGCCTTCAAGGGAAGACAGTCTCTTTGGCATCGTGACACGCTCTCACGATGCCAAAGACCATCACGCTGCGTCGAGTGCTGACTTATGGAGCGCTGTCGGCACCGCGTGGCCTCAAATCCTGCACGTCCAAGTGGAGCCTTTACGTCGAGCCCGTCTTGACCACACCGAAAGCTACACGAAAGCCTTGCTGTTCTACGAGTCCCGTCCATGGTGAGCTCCATCTTTCGGTGCATCGTATCGGCTGGGTTCGATGCCACGCCGGACTCGACATGCCTGCTTTCTCGATGGCCGGACGCTGCGTGTCGTCCGTTCAATTTGCGAGCACATGAAGCGAGTACACCGCGCCAAATATAACGCGTAAGTCACGCACGTGTTAGAGGCTGGCACGAATGGCCTAATGGACTCCCGTACATGTCGAAACCAAACTAAAAGAGCATCATTTAGTGTACTCGTAGTAATGATAAACCATTCTCGGAAGCAACAGCGCTGTTTCCGAATGTACAAACTACTAAACTACTTCACTTCCTAGTTCGCCTACCTTGCCTTCCTTCAGTTAGCTAGCCGCTCGCCTTGTCTTGCCCCACCGTCCTTGGTCTGCGATACCGCGTTTGATAGCCAGGCTCATTGCCACGCCGACTCTGCGATATATATAAATGGATATATACGTTTGTCTTCCTTCGTCTCCAGTCTTGGCGCGACTCCCTCGACTGGTCCGTGGAGCTGCCGAGCTCTTCTTCTGCCCAAGAGCTTTGGAGGTCCAGAAGACGTGATCGCTCAGTCGTAGTTGAGCATCTCCTCGCTGAACAGAGGGAGCGTTCGCCCCGACTCGTTCAGGAGGCAGTCCATGCCGTAGTTCTCGGTCCACTCCATGAGAGACATCTCTCGTGTCCGCTGGTTCTGCATCTTGGACACCTGGTCCAGAATCACGTTGGGCTGCGGCTGACGAGGCTGCGGGACGGGCATCTGCTCCATCTGCGGCACGAAGGTCTCGTGCATGACGCTGCCAGGCGGGGACACGGACATCCTCGGCACAGACTCACTAATCTTCATGCGCTTGGGGGCGCGCTGCTGCGGCAGAGGCATGGGCGCCGGCTTGTTCTGGAGCAAGCTCTTGACGAGGCCCGTGAGGTCCGAGAGCTGGCCCATGAGTTCCGAGACTTGGCCCTGCAGACTCTGCACCGAGTGCTTGAGCGTCTCGACCTCCTCGTGGTCGGGCGAGGCCGGCTCCGAGTAGGTTTTGCGGCGGATCTGGGCCATGAGCTCCTGGCGGCCGCGCACAAACTTCTCATGGTAGAACTCCCACCAATTCTTGCTCTCGTCCTCCTCCGTGGAGATGACGATCTCGTCCTTCTTGTGCTTGCGGAAGCCGTAGAAATTGAGCTGGCGCACAAAGCTGCTGAAGTTGTTGTGTTTGAAGTAGCGCGGCAGCATCGTCTTGGCGAACTCGCGCGGCAACTTGATGATGAACGACGAGCCGCCGTCGCCCCAGCAGGCCACGGCGGACGGCGAGCTCTCGATCATGTCGTACGTCTTCTGGAGGAACACGGGCGCGGCCGCTCCGCCGCGGGCGTCTGAGCCCAGGGAGGCCGCCGGTCGCTTCCGCATCTTGTTGTCGCCCATGCTTCTCTTGGATTGAGTATGAAGGTTTTCTTCTATTTTTTCTCGCGAGGTGCCTCGTTCCCTTGCGGTGAAAAATCGGAAATGAGCCTGTTGGGAGTGGGGCCAGCAGGAAATATTTTCTGACCCCCAGTCTTTTTATGCGACGCACGCGGAGTGATTGGCTGGGCAGATTTAAAGCCAATGGATGGGCGCGAAAAGCAGCTCTCTGATTGGGCGCACTAACTAGCATGCAACAACAGGTAAGTATCCAAAGTCGGCCGGACAGGCGGCCGACAATTGCACGGGTAGGACCGCTCAGACTGCGCCAGTGGTTTCCTCCGGCACCAAGCCCCAAGCTGCTTCTGCTACGTGCTGCCATCGTCGTTGCTTCGCCTGCTGCAGCGAGACCCTCCGCGCGCGCTCGAGCGACTGCATCTCCTACGGCCTAGCGTTTTGCCGCCGCCCGCTGCGAGTCACAATCGGCACCGGTTTACGCGTGTGTCACTCAACGCGCTGTGGATCTTTTTCGGGTGCCAGCAGGCTTTGCTCGTCCATGGGCAGACTGCCATACGATTCTGCCAGCGCAGCAATTCGCCGAGCAAGCTCCGCTCTCGCTGAAATTTCGGTGAGGAGAACCAGGGCAACCAACGGATCTGGTCCTACCGGGTCGTCCGACGTCGCCTCCGCTGCAGCAGCTGGGTTTGCCAGTCTGTCACCGTCGCGACATGCGATACCGATTGCTGGTGCCATGCGCTTGTAAACCCCTCGGTCGTCGCGACTGCGAATCTCTTGACGCTGTGCGCGGAGCAACCACGCAGAATTGGCCAGGTGGCGAGAGCTGGGGCGCCGATCCCCTAACGATACCGTCTGCAACGTCGCTGCAGCGCTTGCAGGAGCAGCTCACTCTCTCGCAGAGAGGCGTAGCCAGACACCGCATCGTCGACCGGAGCTGGCAATTCGCAGGAGAATGCGGAATTGCACTTGAAGCGCCAGCTGCGGGTCCGACAGAGCGTAACAATCGGTCTTCTTTTGTGTTCTATTCGTCGCTAATGCGCCTGGTTTTACCGTAACTCGCGACGCTTTAACGCATCTCAGTAATCCGCCCATCTCGCCGACTGACATGTCCCATAAAAACGCAAGGTTGTGCGTCGCTGAAATTGGCACCGCTAAGTTGCCGAAGTATCACACGCGAATAAGTAGCGCCAAGTGGCACCGCACGCTTGAGCGCTCGACGCCCTGTAAAACAACTCGTAGTTGAGCGGTGTGCAACTTGCATAGTCACTTGGCAGTTCATACATGCGGAGTGGGCTTCCATCTCCAATACCCATGCATCAGCGCCTCTCTCTTCGGCGCCCTGCTGACTCATGTGGCTTGGAACACACTGGAATTCTTGGAGACCTTTGGTCGCACAGGCAGGATGCGACCGACAATTTGAAGAGTTTACAGCGTCCCGCCACTTAACGTGGATACTTCGTCAATTTAACGAGATACTTTTTGCAGCAAGCGACGTTGCGTGTTTCTGGGACATGCTTGCGGAAAGCAACAACGCTGGATGGGGAGATTCGAATAAGCGCTGCAAGAGACTCGTGAGCGTGCACGCGTCGACGGCGAGCGCGACAGAGTTTGCAAGTAGATATGACACAGTGCTGAGTCTGGTTGTGCACGTGCAGTGACGTTTGTACGGCGACGAGTGTGGCGCTCATGCAAACTCGGTGCTGTTGCAGCACTGCCTGCAACCACGACCCGCACGGTCGAGCAGCAACTTAATCTTCATGTACATCCCGATTGCTCCTGCTTCGCGGGCTGGAACGCACAGGTACAAACCGCATGTAATGTAAATCTATTCGGCAGAATAAAGTTCGTGGCAGCAATGCAATCACGAGAACAGGTTGGAGAACACCACTTTCTTCTTCTTGCCAGAGGATTTCTTCGGAGCCGAGGTAGTAGATCCCGACGCTGTACTTGACGTTGCTACAGCACCGCTGCCGCCGCCACCACTGCGCGCAACCTTCCGCTTCTTCTCGGTCTGGAACACATAGCTCTGAAAGTCAGTATTCGCATCCTAAAAAACACAACACGCGATGAACAACAGCAGACGTACCGGCGCGTCGACGTGCGAGAAGATACCACCCGTCTTGCCGCCAATCTTCTTCGGTTCGCGGGGTGTCGGGATACGGTGTTTGGACTTGTCCAGCGACAGAATGTCCTGAACGGCGGCAAAGTTGTCGATTGAGCCAACGTTATCGGCGCGGCTAGCCTCCATCTCGCGCTGGCGCTTGCGGATCTTGTCCTTGCGCGAGGTGACCACACGCACAAAGCGCGATTCTTCGAAATCCTTCTTCTCGGCCTCCTCGCGAGCAATCTCCTTGTCCACAACGCTCGTACCACTTGCCAAAATCTCCGCGGGGCGCTCACTGAACTCCTCGCGCAGCTCCGCCAAAATCGTGCTCTTCTGCAGCCGCTTGCGGTTGCGTTCATCCTTCTTTGCCTGCTTAACCTGCGCACGTTCTTCCTCCTCATACGGCACAGCCGCCAAGCGCGGCGCACGGTAAATGCCATCCTTTGCGCCAGAACTTCCCTCCTCGCCCTCCTCGTCCTCATCCTGTTCATCCTCGGCAGCCAGCTGGTCCGGGTTGGGCGCGTAGCTCAACGACTCGTCCAGGCCCTTGCCACCCGACAAAGCCACCTTGAGCATTTTGTCTACCTGATACTTCATCTTGCGATCCAGCGGACGAATGCGTTCCAGCAGCGTACGGTAGCGCACCAGCTCCTTGAACACCGGGTGGTCCTTCACCGTCTCTGGCTCCTCCAGCTGATGTTACAGATAGCAATAGCGACAATACAGGCGTTAATGAACTCGTTCTCGCAGTGTAAGGCAGTAGTTCATATATATTACCTTGAGCAGCGCAAAGAAGAGCTCCATCTTGGTGTACGTCAGCAGCGCGTGGTTCTTCACCTGCAGGTACGTCATGCCGGACTCCGTGGGCAGCTCGTTCTGCATCATATAGCAGAACCATCAGCATCCAACGAATACTACAGCAATTCTGTGATATCTAACTGCAATAATATGGCAATTGTCAACGTACCTCAACGGAAGCAGCCATGTCGGACACTTTGCCACGGACTTGGGTCACATCGCCCTTGAATCGGTCCATCGGGTGCTTCTCTGCTCCGTACCATCGCCAAAGCACGCAAAAGCCACGGAATTTCAGTCACAACATTGCACGACACGGAACGAGCTAAACACCCAATTGTATCAAGAACCAGGGGCCTCATAGAGCGAGGAACGCACCTCCAGCGGTCGTCATGATGGTCCAAGTCTGACAGGACTATCGGTAATTGAGCCTCTGCCTGAACCAATGACTTGGGGCAACGTTTTGGCCAATCAGATAGAGGGAATCAGATCTGAGGCGGTGAAACGGCGCGACCCAACATGGCTACTTCAAAAATGGACCCGGAGCACGTCGCTTGCTACGCGCAGGCGCAAGTGGAGCTGCGTGAATTGTTCCATGAGCTAGAAAGCAATGGGCAAGTGAGTGCGGCGGAGTTGCAGCAGTCGCTGGTCCCATTCACAGCTGGAGACATCAAGAGGGACTTGCTGGAGCTGCTGACCGAACTCAGGACCAAGCGCCAAAGCCTGGACGAGGCCGAGTTCCTGCGTGTCATGTGGCGCAAAATGTACCTCACGAGTGCAATTGACGCCACGAAAAGTGGCAAGCTGAAACCGATCAACGTCTCGCTCGCTCACGTCATTGTGTCCGTCAAACGGCGGCAGCAACTCCGGCAGTTCGCCAGCTACTACAAGAGTCGCGGAATCTCCGGGGCTGATCATTTAACCTCGTCACCAAAAGGAGCAACAACAGGTAAAGGTGGTAGTACATCGCCCAAGAGCTCATATTTACATCCTCCTGCGTCTCCTCAGCTGGCTCAGCATCCGACCGACAAGTCCGGTCTTGTAGCAGCAGATAGCTCGTTCGAGTCCATTGTGGCGCTACGTCGACGCTACTCGCCGTTCTACGATGTTGTTGCTTGTGTTTTTGATGCAGATTTTCTGCAGATACGACCACGCACGCTGTTGTCTCGAACACCCAGCGCTGAAGTACGAAATTGCTCTCAACTTTACTGTCTGCTGTTTACGAAAGAGGCTGGTAATTTTGTGCTGGGCTGCACTCACTTTGGAGAGAATGCGCAGCGTAACCACCAGAGTGAGAAGGACGAGCATGGTATTGTCACGGAATCGGAGAACGACCTACTTGCTGGATCCTCGCTCTACCGTTCATCATCATGGGCCGACAGAGACGAGCGAGGTTTGCTTATGGTTCGGATGGAAGAGTACGATAGCCTTTACTGATCCCCTTCATTTGGTGCGCTGGATCTGATGGCGAGTTCTTTCGTTTATTGGTCATGCAGAGTGGGGCTGCGAAATATCGTCGCAGCTGCCTCTAACAGAGTGTCCTTCGCAGCTAGCACAGGGCGCAAGCTGCATCAATGGAGAGCTCTAGAACCGTATCGAGTTCTCGATACTGGCAGTGCAGATGAATTCAAGTACTCGCCGCCTCAGAAGGTGCATTCTGACAATGGAATGGACAAGGAAATGGACTCTAGTACCAATGAGAGCAATAACCAGCCTAGATTGGAGACTGCAGCTACGGTGAGAATGCTCGATACAGACCCAACGGGTGATTGCTTTGGCTTACTGGGAGGAAAGCCGCTTGTTGCACGTACCAAGACTATCGCTGATGTAGGAGATCTTCGACAAATTGCGGCAGGCGAGCAGTTTTATATGGCAATCTCGTCTTCGGGCGGTCTTTACAGCTGGGAGAGCTGTCCGAGTGCAGCATCTTGTTCGTCGGCAACAGCACTCTCGCTGGGTCGGGGCTGCGTTACTCCTGAGCGAGTGCCTTGGTTCTCTTTACCAGAAAAGGTTTTTCGCGTGGCTTGTGGCAATCATCACGCCTTAGTTCTCAGTAGCAGTGGAGTATACGCCTGGGGGTCGAATATCTACGGTCAGCTTGGACTGGGAGCTCACTGCTCCCCTGCAGACCCGTATACACAAGAGCCTGCACCTGTATGCCTTCCTACCGACTGTACGCCGCCGGTGCTGGACATCGCATGTGGAGATACGCACTCGGTCGTGCTGTCTGTTGCAGGTCAGATCTTCACATTCGGCTGCAACTGGGAGGGCCAGCTCGGCATCGATGAGTCCCAGGGCAGCTCCAAGACAACCACTATTGCTGACACTGGATGCGTATATGAGCCTTTGCCAGTGCATCTTCCTCCGGAGGCTGGTTTTGAAGCGAGTAGGCGCGCTTACTTGATCGCCGCTGGTCCGCAGACGACGACGGCTGTCGCCATCACTGGACAAGTCTACCAGTGGGGGAAATGCGTGCCCGACGGCATCGATGGAGTGTGTGGACAGGTGAGTCGATGGCTGCCGGAAGAACTGAAAACTGCTAGCGTGTCTGACGCTACGTCTGTACCAGGACCTGTATGGCATAGTATAGCCATTGCCGATGGTCTAGTGGTACTTACGCGGCATGCTGCCCCGAGCATTGCTGCGCCGGAGGTGGCAACAGCGCGGCACTGATCGAAATGCGCAATCGATCCTGCTAACTGCGGTCATTACCGTTGGCGTTCTTGTCCCTGGACGTTAATCTCTCGGAAAGCAAGATGGTAAGGTGTGTATCACCTCCACATGACGAGCCGTCATTGACGACCACGGCACACCAATCAACAGGATATGTCGTTGAAACGTGACTCGACGTGCGTATCGAAGTTGATCGGACAATTTTTATAGCTACCACTGGGACTTCTCGCGTTGACTTTACTAAAGATGCCTCGCGCCGACTTGCGTTAAAGCCTACGATATGAGAATGCGTACAGACCGGCGGTACAAGAATACTCATTTTCCATTGAAATTGTATACCAAATTCCGTAGTCACATGCAGCGCCAAGATGGGCAGGATAGCCCAGCTTGCTACACAGTCTGCATCTTCAAACAACACTGATGTAGCACAAGGTGCTTAGTAGCGACGCTTACGGCCATTGCACTTGGATGACGGGGCCGGCGTGACTACCGGGGTGTTCGCAGACGGCGAATCCGTGGAGGCCGGGGCCGGGGTGGCAGAATCACCACTGGACGGGCTGTTCGAGTCACCGCTGGACGGGCTGTTCGAGTCACCGCTGGACGGACTGTTCGAGTCACCGCTGGACGGACTGTTCGAGTCACCGCTGGACGGACTGTTCGAGTCACCGCTGGATGTAGTCTGCGAAACATCACTCGTCGACGAGGAGGTCTCAGTCTGCGACGTCGACGAACCTCCACCACCCGAGCCCGTCAGGGGAATGCAATCCTCTGTAGTAGTAGCACACGTTAGTTATGAATCGAAAAGCTGGCATGCCCAAACCAAATAACTTACTGTAGGACTGCCACACAGTCTTGCTATCCAGACCCTGAAAAGCCAACCAGTAGAAACGCATCTGCTTGCAGCCACCGCTGTTGCAAGACGAGTAGTCCACAGGGAAGACGGACTTGATGTCCTGGTTCTCGTTACCGTACTTGCTGAAGCAGTCGTCCTCGTACAGCACCTTGGTGTCGTCGAGCCAGATCTCGCACGGACCGACGTGCACAAGGGCACGAGAGAAGGTGGCCTTGCCGTCCGTCGGAATGGGCTGCGGGGTCCCGTCCGGGTCCGTGAAACCGCAGTCAGCTCCGTACACCGACGTGTCATCCATGAGCGTCTTCAAGTCCTTGAAGTTGTTAGCCGTCTTGAGAGACTTGAAAGTGTCCACACTTTGGGGTTTGTTGCCATCCCACTTGTCGCTTGTCCACACCGGGTCAATCTGCACGACCCAGGCCGAGCTCGCGGATCCCTTAAACTGTGACTCAGGGATCAGCATGTAACCGTGAGCATCAGCGCTCGGAATGATGGCAGCCAGGAGAGCGGCGGCCGTCGCGAAAGCTGCACCAGTCAGCATGGTGCTCCGAAGAAGTGTTTGATGTCGAGAGCTCAAGTCGACCGGACGGTAAAATTGAGAATGGCCTAAACTGATCGACGCGATGACAACGTCTCCGCCGGAGACTCTCCGGTAGGGAGCTCCCTTATCAGCCTGCGATTTGCTGGTGCCGGGCGCCGAACGTAATGGCGAAACTCTCCCCTAAGATGTAAAGTCCTGAATGACTGACAGTCAAATGGCGAGATTTGCCGCCGTGACGGAACTTCCGACGATTTCTTGCTGCGTTCTCAATTTGCAGATGGATATTAGAGTACATGTACCTGGTCGTCAACGTTGCCGGTGCCGATCTATTGCAGAAAGCGGCACGTGCAGCACCGTCAGAAAGCATTCCTGCACTTCTCTGCAGTTGAGGATATCTGAAAGAGGACGGTGGAAGATGCGAGTGCCTTTTGATCCTTCATTATCGACAGATTGAAATGTTATGGTTGGTGACGCGAATCTCACAAAGCAAATCCGTGTTGCTTGCTTTTATTATATTTTGTGACTAAAGGATAGTTTTGATCGAGATGCGGCGCTCCTGCCGTCCGAACGCTTTCCTAATCGCAGCCGAACTGGTTTCTTGACCACCAACGTGCGAGGTGTGTTCTACTACGCCTTTACCAGCATCAAGTCGGCAAGATGCCGCAACGAGATCTGAATCGAACGAGGCTAGCTTCGAGCAGGAAGCATCAACACACACGTACCGATTTCTGCTCACAAGCTATGGCTTCTCTTGGCTGTCAGGAGTCCCAACTCAGGGCACCCTCAGGGAACTGGAGATTCGGATGTAATATGCTAGAATGATTTATTCGTCCTGTTTTCAAGCAAAACTTCTGGTGAACTGCAGCCACTGTTTCCTGTTGGCAATCTCAATGAACTTGAAGCGTTTTGCTGTCTGTTTTTAAGGTGGATACATGAATGCAGTATTGCAGCAGTAACGTCAATTTCGCTGTCCGAATGGATGAAGTGGACAGATCATCTAAACCAAACATATCATTTTGCATTTGCAAGCAAGAGCTGGAAGGTCAAAGTATCGCTTTCTGCAGCGCGAACTATGAGTCAGGTATCTTTCGTTTTTTTTACGATGGAGCCAACACGCTTGGTATTACTGTATAATCTACGCATTATGTATGTCTGGTGCACGACCACAATGATTGACGCTTCAACCCGCATATCGATGCTGTGCACCAGCTACTTGGTTCTGAGCAACTTTCTTCCTCGTTGACGTACGTACAGTATTCACTGGCACTAATGGTTTAGTGACCGACGTTGAACCAGCAGTTGTCCTGCTGAAGTGAGCTATCCCAGCAAAATATTTGTTTGAAGGCATGTTTTGCCGACATTTTTGCATTGACCCCAAAGCATGAAAACGATTATAGCGTAGGCTGCACAAGTTTCTGGTCGTCATCAGTAGATCATGTTTTCTCGATGGTTCTGCGCTCCTACGTTGACACCGATCATTATGAGAGTTGCGGCTGCTACTCCAACAGCGTCTTCGCACCTGTCGTATAGACCAACAGCAGCGCGCATAATTGGCGGCTACACAAGCAAGTACTCGTGTCTGTACACAGTACGTGTTGCAGTTTGCTTTTGCCAACCACGAATCATTTGCGAACTTTCGTGGGCAAAGTATTATTCGATAACTTGCCTGCGAGTCGTACTCACAACTTGCTCTTGACAGGTCTAGTCGTCACCTTCTCGAAGCGCTCCCGCTGCGTGTTCTTAAGGCGGTAGCCGTTGCAGAAATCCAGCGCGGTGCCCACCTTGCGGTCTTCCTGTTGGAGTTTTGTGATCAACAACCACGTATCGTTTTCGCAGCGTAGCCAAAGCGACTGGCGCTTCTTTTCAAAGAAAAAAATCCCGGGCGATGCTGGTCCGTTGCGAGCCTTGTCAACCTCAACTGATGCATGGTGAGCCACCATGGTGATAAATGTGAGTTGCAACGAATACTACATACTTCTGGGGAATTGACAACAACAAGAGACTCACCAGATTGCAATTCGTCAGCCGATGGAAGTCGAACCTGAATGAGCTTGACCACTTTGTCTTTGAACCGGACACTCACGCCCACCGAGTTGCTCAATGCCTGCCATCGCTATACACGCATAAGCATTTGCATGATTAATTAGCGATTGCAACTGGCAGTCAGTTTGACATCTGTAATTTTACCTGAAAGATCTTGTCGGCAGATTCACCGAGTGACAGAAATCCGTCTTTGAACGTGAGCTTGGGGGCCTTGCAGGCAGTGGCATCGTCTTGCACTTCTGCTGTCTTCTTGCGCGTCGGTAACTCAGACAGCGTCTTTACAATGCAATCTGCTCCAAACACTGCAAGCTCCTTCGCCAGTCTGCCGAGTATAAGCGATTAATGCATGAAATCAGGCTAAGCAAACTTACACAAAGCATGAGTAACTTGATCGTACTCTTGGCACTGGATGCCCGGCTTAATATTAAAAGACTCCTGGAGCAGAATGCGCCCCACATCAAAAGCCTTCGGGTCGATCTCGATCACCGACACGCCTGTGGTTGTGTCACCGTTCAGGAGCGCATGGTGGATCGGCGCCGGGCCACGGTACTATAAAAATACAACCACAGCAACAACTTGATGAGTACTAAACAATGTGTACTATGCAGCAGCTACTGCAATACCTTCGGTAGCAGTGATGGATGCATGTTAATTGCACCATGGTGCAGGTTTCTCAGCATCTGCGGGTGCTGCAAATGACCACAAATAATTTGCGTTAGTGTTCATCGCTCAGAATCAATTCCTAGATGACAGCAACGCACCAGGAAGTATCCAAACGACACGACCACTCCTACGTCGAAATGATCCGTCACGGGAAAGTCCTACGTCTTGAGCGACTTGAGATGCGACGGCGTGTCGAACACCTTCAGCCCGCAGCGCTGCGCGAATTTCTTGACGGGCACCGGCTCGTCCTTCTTGCGGCCGTTCATGGGGCGGTCGGACGGACACACGACTTCGATATGCTCAATGAGGCGCCGGCTGTCTTGGTCTTCATTGCTGCAGAACACAAACACAATTGGAACGCGGCGCAAATGAGAGATCTGCACAAGTGCCACACGATTCCGAGAGACGCGCAAACCTGTTGGCGTGCAGCGATTTGAGCGTGGCCAGCGACACGTCGTCGGTGCCGAAGAACAGGACACGATACGGAGGCTGTCCGGGTGCCGCGAGCGAGAAATGGCGACTGCGAGGCGCTAGGAGCGAGGGATGCACGCGCCCGCCATGGCGCCGAGCCACGGACGTCAACAGCGTCATTTTGCCGTAACTGGGTTATGTAACTGCTGCGTAACTAGGCTACGCCCCACAGAGTCAGAAAACCGACTGTAATTTGCAGTCAGAACGGCAGTTAGAAACTACAGACATCAAAGGTGAGGTGATGAATTCCGCAGGCAACTCGCAGCAGCCCCCCGCTTCGTCCGCACCAGCATCGACCACGGGGACGCCCAGCAATACCCAGGAGGAAGTGCAGATGTCGAATGTGCCGTACCTTGCGGCCCAGACAACGCCCGACGCGGCCATGAAAATGCCGTCGACGCTGCCGCCGATAGCAGTCGCTCAGCCGCTGGGCAACATTAACCAGATTCAGTCGCACCTGACCGGAAGCAGCAACATCCCCGTGAACCCGAACGCCCCACAAGGAATCTACCACAGCGGACCTGGCAGTAGCGCAGACCCGAACCTGCCGTACGTGACAGTGATGGCCATGGCCCCAGGGGGAGTCTCGGGTGACGTCGAGGCCGACATCATGCGCTTTGCGTTCCTGCAAAAGTGCCGCTGGATGGCGGGCTGCCTCCTGGCCTACTACGTGGCGACTTTCCTGTTCCTTCAACCGTTCGTTCTGGGTACGCTGGGCCTGCTCACGGCCTTCATGGGCTACTATGGCTCGCGGCCGCCCGTGGACTCGGTGCGGCTCAAGTGGCTGCGCTGGTTCATTTGGGCCAACTACGTCATGCTGATCCTCAACATGTGGCTGCTCATCGTGACGGTCATGTTCTCGGAGAACATGTTCAGCTACGCGGACGACAGCGCAGACCACGGCAGCGACAGCGCCAGCAGCGACGAAAGTGAGTATGCCGAGTCGTCGTACTACAGCCACTCCAGCAGTACCGGATTCTTCGTCGGGTTGCTGGTGGCGGCCAACACGCTCATGCATCTGCGCTGCCTGCGCACAGCCCAACTGCTGGTCTCCGAGCTCGTCTCCGCCGGAATCGACCGCCGGCCTGCCCCCGTCGTGGTGCTCGCCACCTCCAACCCCACCTCGGCTGTCTAAGCACGACTGACGAGTTATAACAAGCTTGTAGCTGGTGTGCGTGAGTGACTGTAACAATACAACCACCAGGCAGTGCATCTGCATTGCAAGGTTTGTTGCCGTGGTTGAACCTTGCATACAGACTATCCAACCTGCGTTTTCGCCTAATTTTGCAACACAAAGTGAATATCCTCCGCGTGGCAACATGTACTCGGTCTGGACGCGCGCGAACGCCGTGTTCTTCACGTCGCTCATGGCGCTGGCCGTCATGTGCACGCTTACGGCTGTCAGTACGTTCCTGCACGAGCCCACGCCGGTCGTGCGTCGCCTGGAGCTCACCAAGATTCACTCACTGCGCAACTACCGGGACAAGGCAGACCGCGCCACCCTCTCGTTCGACCTGGACGCCGGTACTGTTACTGCTGCTTTGTAGAAGATGCTCCATAACGGTGCACTGACCGACCTTTATATGGCAGATCTGAGCTCCGTGTTCAACTGGAACGTCAAGCAGCTCTTCGTGTACGTGATGGCCGAGTTCGAGAGCACCAGCAACGCGCGCAACCAGGTGGTCATTTGGGACAAGATCGTGCAGACCAAGGAGGCCGCCAGTGTGCTGCAGTTCCAGGACGAGGGCGTCAAGTACTTCCTGGCCGACCAGCATGACGAGCTGCGTGGCGTTAACGTGACACTCAGTCTTGAGTGGGATGTCATGCCTGTGTGCGGCCGCCTCTTCGTGCACTCGAGCGACGCCAAGACGAGCTTCGAGCTGCCGGACAAGTACCAGGGCAAGGCGCCCAAGGCTGGCGGCCGCTTCTAGAGAGACGGGAGAGCGGAGACTTTTTCTAGACAGCAGTCACAAAACGCTCTTCACTTGATCTCCACGACCGTTTACGTGTCTGTCTGATGGATTGTCTGGTCGTGGAATGTACTCTACGTACTTGCCGAGCTCACTCACTCTTTATACTTACTGCTTGCTCATTTGTTTTCAAAGCGGGCACGCAGAGCTGCTACACCGGAAAGCGTAGTTTCCTTCTTCTTCTCCGGGGTGGGTGGCTCTTGTGGTGCAGCGGCAGAAGGAGAGGCCGACCCTGTTGCGTCGCTCTGCGCGCGAGTCAGCGATACAAAACCGATGCTGCCACCGGAGTTCTCCTTGCGTCGCTGCTTCATCCGCGCAGCGATAGTTTTGATTTGGTCCATCCCGGCTGAGGCACTGACAGTGGAGCGGCTGCTGTTAAACACCTGCTCGTTCTCGGCCGTTAGCACGGACGTGTCGATGCTGGCTACGGACCGAGCCTTGTGCAGTTTCCTGTGTCGCCTTCTCTCGGACTTCGCATTACCGTTCTCATCCATGGCTATTCCGTGCTCATTCCGCGAGGCATGATAATTACTCCCGTGTGTAGGCGGCAGTTCGCCGGCCTCCTCACGAGCAGAAACAAAAACGTTGTCCGTTGATCGGTGTCGCAGTAGAATTGGCACGGATGAGGGCGGGGGAAGACCTGGTGGTAGTGGTGGCTGCTTCTGCTCTGATCTTGCCTGTACTGCTGTTGTCGTTATTGACGCTTCCGCGCCCGCTTCCTCTTCCTCTTCGTGAATGCGGAGACTCAAAGGGATGCTGCGTGCTAGCCGTAGTTGGTCGTTAAACTTGCGTGAGTTCTTGCGGCGCTTCATCAATTTATCCTTGTGCTTGTCGCTGGCCTCGTCATCAATACCAAGGATCGATGGAATAGATTCCTCCTCTGTAGTGGAGGCGGAAGCAGCCGACGTACCAAAGAGGTTTTCCCAGGATTCGTCGCCTTCTCCACCAACTACTGTGGACGCAATCATCTTCATCTCTTCGAGATCGCGCACACTGCCAACGTAAGACGCTGTAGTGGAGCCCTCAATCACTGTCGTAGCATTCGATGCGGTCGATTCGCCACGTCCTCGACCAAACTTTGACACGCTGCCATCGGTACCAGCGCTGCTAATACCACCACCGCTCGAGAACGATGACCAGTCAGGAAGGGTGAAGGAAGTGAACTGAACATCGGCAGTTCGCGCAGCAGGAACCCTACTGCTGCCGCGATCGGAAAGCTCACTGTCACGCTCCGAAGGACGCTGCCAGTCGCCATCTTCCAGCCCCATAGGTTCCTCTCGTTTTTCTTCGTAGTCGTCCTCCTGTGACCGTTCCAGTGCCATACCTTGAACCGACGATAGCAGGCTAATGCGCTGCTCCTCACCCAATTCGTAGGCAAAACATACATTGCGTGCGTATTGAAGTAGCTGCCGCCGAGTAAAACCAAAGCTGGAGAGGTGATACAAGTAAGCCAACGCTTGACCGAAAACGAGGTTGTGCACCTCCAGCACTTTTTGCGCACGCTCCGAATCGGCTAGGAAGTACCATGGCGTGTCCATTGACGTCTTGCTAAGTTCTTCAGCCACACTTTCCAACAAAGCATCCCCCCAGAACACAGCTACACGCCAAGCGGCATGGTCTTTCAGTGCTGCGTGAAGATACTCTTGTCCGTCCTTGCTGGTTTTCCGGTAGAACGTCTGCAACATATTCATGAGATGTTTCGTGGTGCGTGTGTCATGATGAGCAAGACAAGCATCCAACAACAAACGCAGCGCTGTCGCGAGTCGTGAAAATCCTTCGCGTGAAAGCTCACGATCGTGAGATCGTTGATGCGTTAGGCAGTCCAGTATCACGCGTCGCACAACCCCCAGTCGATACATCGACTGTGTGGCCGAAGCAGAAGCATCTGTAAACTTGCCGCGGTGTTTTGACGAGGGACCAGTAGTACCTGAAGCGGTTGATGCAGCCGAAGGTAGAAGAGCTGCCTCAGGCTCTACGAAGCAACTCGATACGAAGTCCTTGATAACTTCAACGTCCTTCTCGGATACCCCGGAGGCCTTCAATTTGGCTACATCCTCTTGAGAACCTGAAACAGCCAAGTAGCTGTCTGGCTCCGCTGATTGTCGAGACTGCTGTTCGTAGCGCCAAGAAACGCGATGCCACTCCATCAAGCTCAGAGCCTTGGCGTGCCGGTGCGTAAGCTCTGGTGTCATACTATCCACAATATACTGCTGCACGACGGAGTCGCGGTCCATGGCCTTGAGTGTTCGCTGCAAATCTGCCATGGCCTCAATCTCTGCCTGTAAAATCGCCACTTTGGTCTCCACGAACTGTCCGATGACAATCAGCAGCGTGTCCAGTCGATCCTCTTCCACACTCTGCGATAGCTCGGAGGCTTCTTCCACGACTTCATCTCTCCTCGCAATTGCACCGAACAGCATCGTCCTCGCATCGTCGTACTCGGCCCCAGCAGCCTCGTCCTCGCCAAAAGCATTGGAGAAACGGTATTGCGCAAGTTGGAAAGCGCGCTTCACCTCTGGGTTGTTAGGCTGCACTTGGTACGTAGCTTCATTCGCAGCCAAGACGGTTTTCCAGTGCGCAAGCTCGTCAGCGGCACGAGCGACGCGCGTCCTCGCCTTCTCCATCTTCTTCTCGGCCACCTGCACGTCCGTGACACAGCGCTGCACTAAGTTGTACACGTCTCTCGCCCAGCGCCTCGATTTCCCCGATTGCTCGAGCGGCTTTGTCATGTCCAGATAGGCTTTGCTCGCGGCCAGGTGCTTGTTGCCCAGCACCTGATTGTACGTCCTCATCTGTGAGAAGAACTCCTGGAAGCACGACTGCGCCACCTCCTGCGGTTGCAGCGCCGGCAGGCACGCATCGCTCAAGTGAGTCTGGGCCACCATGTGCTGCGTGGCCGACGCCGCCTTGAGGTACTTGCGGAGCTGCTTGCGCACCTTGACGCCGCTCTCCACGCGCTCGCTGGCGCGCACAAAAGGCACCTGTCGGAAGGAAGGTGCGCCCGAACCGCCGTGGGCTGGCGTAGGGCGCTCCCCCAGCATGTAGGGCGGTGCGGGGACCATCGTTGTCGCCATGGCGGAGTTGAAGGAGCGGACGGACGTGGGACTGAGGCTGCGGTGTCGCAGTCGACGGAGTGAGAGCGAGGCGGTCGGCAGCAGCCGTCGAGGGAGGAAGTCGCCGCTGTCCGAGTCGGACGAGGCCAGGGGCGCGGGGGAAGTCGCGTCGGACGCGGAACTGCTGCGTCGGCGGCGCCTTCGCTTGATCGACGGGAGTCCGGGTAGAATGCGGGTAGAGAGGGGACGCATATGGCGCGTACCTAACGTAGACGACCGGTTCAAGGTCGATCGATCCGCGTGTGTTGAGGTGGATTGCCAGCTACTTGATGGGCCATCAAGGACTATGCTGTGTTACACGGAGAGCCCGAGCGTCGTAGATCGTTTGCGTAGTGCGCATTGTGGGGTTGTGATCGAAGTGACCGGCTGGACGCTGAGTGCTTGGACCGTAAACACTGCGCTTTGCCTCGTGTTGCCCTCGGTCAGTGACCGGCCCACCAAGTTGGTGGACGAGAGTTATAATGGACATCCATGCCAGGCATTTTAGCGCATGAATCAAAGTGGGCGCCTTCACCAGCAGAAAATGTTGCAACTTACCAGCCTGTTGCCTATTCCGACTACCAACAGCACTGTACAGGTGAACTTGCGCAGCCTGTTGCGGCGGTCCTTTTGGACACCCAATGAATGCCACCACTTCAAAAGGGTTCTAGAGGGTTCTAGTCTGGGGATATGTCGTTGCCTTTATTGTCGCTTTACTGATAGCCCTGTGCCAAGTCTCTGTGCTGTGTCTCCAGTATCTCACTCAGTTCAGGGCGCGCCGCAAGACGCCCAGAACGCAGCGGCATGACCACTGACCGCGAAGCCTAATCCTGGCGCGATTGCAACTTCTTCGACGTGATGCCCTTGGGTGTGATGATGTGCACAACGGCGCCCCAACCGGAGAGTGCGTCACGGTTGCAGGCGGACAATAGACACTGCGAGAGCGTCTCGAACAGGTCTTCCTCCTCCATGTCGGGCTTGTACATGGACTCGCACATGCCGTAGAGCGCCTCCTCCATCGTGCCGGCCACCACAAAGTCCTTGGTCATCATCTCGCAGCCCAGACAGTCCATGCTGGACAGGAAGGGCTTGTTGTCCTCTGTGAGGCCGGCGATCACGGGCTCAACGAACCACGGGCCGAACCGCTTCTCGTACATCATGGAGGACATCAGCGCGCTCAGCGTCTTGGGCTTGATCTCGCGCTCCTCGTTCATCTTGTACATGTTGAGCTTGAACTTGAGCAGCTGCGAGACGGACTGTACGTCGGTGGCGAGACCCGCCAGGCCCAGGAACGCCTTGTCCGTCACGCGGAACACCTTCTGGAAGTCCATGGCCACCGTCTGCGCCTGCATACCTAGTCTGGTATCACTGGTTGGTTGCAAATGCAATAGTGTTAGCAGCAGCAATTACTGGGATGGCTTGTGGTGGCTTGCAGCTGCAGATGTAGCGTACCAGGCGATGCCGACGCAATCTTTGCCGGCCATGGCGATGATTGCCGCTCCATTGTACGACAGGATTGACTGCAGACAGCAGCAACAGCACACAGACACGAGTGAGTAGGTCATGCTTTGATACAGGCGAGCTGCAAAGGAGCAGATGACCACGCACCATGATAGCTTCTTCCGTAAGATTTCTCTTCCTGTTTAGAGGAGGGGGATAGATCTGACAAATATACTTTCAAATCTAGCCTTATTTGAAGCTTTTCTGGTGCTATTATATTAATAGACCTGATACAAAAGATGATATTATATTTCATATCTAACACTGTAAACAGTATTTATTCCCTTTATATACCTGCCAAGGGCTGCACTCATTTTGGCATCGGATGGGTCGGAGACGCTCGAATCGCGCGGAAGAGGAAGAGGAGGACGCGGCGCCGCGGCCTCCGCCGCAGTTACCGTGGGGCATGGAGAAGAAGGAGATGCAGCCGAGCTCGCTCACGGCGCTGACTGACGATAAGCTGGCGCGCTTCGTGCTGGGCCACCAGAAAAAGACCAAGTTCCAGAAGGTTTGCAGCCGCTAGACGGTAATTCGTAGCTTCCCCCGACTCACAAAGAGACCGAAACCTGCAGGATCGAGAAGACCGCGAGGCCAAAAAGCGCCAGGCGGACGAGGAAGCGGCCAAGATCTACGCGACGTTCGTGGCGTCCTTCGACAACGAGGATGAAACCAAGGGCAAGGCGTTCGTGCGAGGAGGAGCGACACAGGGCAGTCACCAGTCGTCGAGACAGAGTGGGGATGTGTATAGACTCAAGGCCAAGGAGCCAGCAATTGGCGCTGCTGCAGCGGGGAAGAAAGTGTCGGAGATGGACAAAATGCTGCAGGAGATCAAGCAGAAGGACGCCGAGTACAGAGAGCAGGGTCAGACCGTGCAGAGACCGAAGAAGAGACGCGCCATCGACGAGTTTATGGAGGAAATGAAGGAGCGCGGCCCTGCGCCGGTGTCAATGGATGGCGTCGGTACTGATAAAGGCTCGTTCGACACTGGAGACCCGGAGACGACGAATTTGTATGTGGGGAATCTGGCGCCGACTGTCACGGAGGAAGCACTGCAGGTGCGTTGAAGTTGAATGAGTTAGTTGCTGAGATGGTAGCTAACGATTGTACTGCTCCATTGTAGGCGGAGTTTGGGCGTTTTGGAGACGTGTACTCAGTGAAAATCATGTGGCCTCGATCTGAAGAGGAGCGTGCGCGTAGACGCAATTGCGGGTTTGTCAGTTTCTACGAGCGACGTGATGCTGACGACGCTCGTATCAATATGAGCAACAAGGAGGTGAGTGTGTTATTCCATCATCTCTCTCGTGGTATCGCCTCACATAATAACTACGCTGCTGCAGTTGGAAGGCCAGCCAATGATTGTCGGGTGGAGCAAGGCTGTTAAGATTCAGCCTCGGGCGTGCACTCCTGGGCTATTACTTCCGTCGGCGGTGACTCCTCCAGCAGTTGCTGCTACACCCGTTGTCTCTACTGTTACTTCTGATTTATCTGGGAAGCAGACTGTTACGATCGAGATACCCGCGGATGAAAAGGTGCGGCGGCGAGTGGATCGCCTTGCTCATTACGTAGCGGCAGACGGACTTCAGTTTGAAAATGCTGTGCGTATGCGCGAAGCGAACACGGCCGAATATGGGTTTCTTTTCGAGCCTCAGTCACCCATTGCATTGTATTATCGTTGGCGAGTTTACTCGTTTGCAATGGGGGACGATGAGTACTCGTGGCGTGAAACCTCGTTCCAGATGACCGCCGACGGTCCTGTATGGATGCCACCTAAAATGACCACTCAGTCACATGGGAAGAGGAGAAAGGACTCTGCTTCTCGATCATCTGGTCAGTTTAGCCACCATGGCAGCAGTCCTGTATCATCTCGACGAAATCACAGTAGAAGTTACAGTCGTAGCAGGTCGCGAAGCTTCAGTGCAAGTCCTAGGAGATCTCGTCGAAGTGGAAGTCGTCATCGCTCTCGTAGTGGCTCTAGTAGCTCAGATGATAACCGTGACGATCGGAGAAGGCGCCGACGCAAGCGCTGCAGTCGAAGTCGCAGCCACGGTCGTCGAAGTCGGTCGTGGTCCTCTGATGAGTCAATCCCACGAAAGCGTAGCCGTCGCTCACGTTCACGGTCACGTAAAGATGATCGTCGGCATGGTGACAGCCACCAGGATCAGAGCCGGGATACCAGGCGGGTTGATTATGGAACTGCCAGTGGACAAGATTTTGGCGCCAAGAACGAAAAGCTGCTGACTGGGCAACAAATTGCACGTGCGCGTGACATGGAACGTGGGCGGGAGCGCAATCGCCTTTCAAGCGACGATTATGGCGATTTCCAGAAGTTACTGGACGGCCTGACATTGGAGAGAGAGTCTGTAAAGAAGACGATGGGTTTCGCCTTGGATAATTCAGAGGCGGCGGTGGACCTCGTCGGCATCATTTTGGGGTCGTTTAAGAGCTCGACCTCATCCGATGTGGCCTTAGTTGGCCTGCTGTACGTGACATCCGACATTTTGCACAACAGTTCAGCTGCCGTGAAGAATGCCTCGCTTTTCCGTACGACATTTCAAGAGTGCCTGCCAGAAATAATGGATACGCTGCGTGTTGCACACAAGAACATCGGTGGGCGCATGTCTGCGAATGCTATGAAGGAGAAAGTGATGAATGTGTTGACCGCGTGGGAAAGCTGGAGCTTATTCCCTCCGGCCGTGCTCGTTGGACTCCATGCTACATTCCTGAGAAAGGTGGAAGAGGACGAATACGTTGCCGCACGCAGCCTCACGTTTGAAGGCATCGCAGAAACGGACCTAGAGCGGCTACGGAAAACGTGCCGACAATCAGGAATCATGGCCACGGGGGACGCGAAGCAGTTGGTTGCTCGGCTACAATGGCTCAAGGAGTTTACTTCTCCGACCGCCGCAAAAGAGCAGGCAGTGCGTGTGAAAACACCCAATGCTCAACCAAACAGCAAAACTGTCACTTCAGGCGAACCAAAGAGTGATGCGAACGGCTCGACAGCAACTCGACCTAAGCAAGTGGATAAAGACGATGAAAACGATCTGGACGGCGACCCGATCGATGAAGAGGATTTAGACGGAGGCCCCATCGATGGAGAGCCAATAGATGACGGTGGCAATGATGTTGATGGTGAGCCGATGGATGAGGAAGCACTGGATGGTGTACCTCTTGATGATGATGTAGCTGGAGACGAGCTTGATGGGAAGCCGCTTTATGATGATGACTTGGATGGAGCTCCAATGGATGATGGAGATTTGGACGGGGAGCCCATTTAGCAAACGTCTGCAATACTAAGGCACGCCTCTTTCATTGACAATGCTACTTGTTACGAGTAGTTCTCGTTGAGTTCGATCAAGCCTGTGGCATGGTACTGTTGTCAGGATCGTTCTTGCTTTTTCTCCGTTTGGTTTCGTTTGCATTGGGTTTGTCAATGATGTTGTCGACTTCGCTGTCGCTGTTAACAGATTGGAAATGTTTATTAGCGCGAGATGATGCTGAAGCTGTTCATTTTGCAAAGAAGGACACGTAGGTGAGATGGAGCGTGCCGCACGCTGGGTACGAGGGTGCGCCTCGTGCTGCTGTCAGACTGGTTACAGGAACTAGCTACTCACGTAGCGTTTGGTAGACAAGTAGGCATCAGAAAAGATATGCTAGTGCAGCTTTCGCGTCCACTGGCACTAGCCTCACAATTGCATTGGTTCAATTCAACTGATTGTCATTGTATGCTGGTCGCCTCCTTCCTCGGCCACATTGGCCCACACTTGAAAGCGATTGGCACTTCAGACACGTCTTGGGCAGTACAGTTTGCAATGCAATTTTGCGCCGGCAATTCCTCACTCCAAGACGGATCAATGAGCACTCTCGGATACGCTGCTTCAGTTCTCTTGGATCCGTTGCGAACAGCGTGCTCTGCAGCAACTTGCTGCCAGCAAGCATAACGGACCTGAGGCCACCCGCAGGGCACGACATGCTTCGCAAATCGAATCGCTTCGTGACGAAGCCGAACGAAGTGCTTTGCACCTTGATCGATGCTGTGATCGGTGTGCGCGCCGATTCAGTAAAGTCTCGTCACGAAAATGGCCGCTACGTGCTACCCACGCATTACTTCCGCCGGTTTTCAAGTGTACATGTAGCTACACTAGCTCAATTGAGACGGATTCCTGCCCTGCGACAATGGCCGTTCGCTTTATTAGTCGCTGGCACCACATCCTCGGGATCGGCTGGTGGAAACCCGGGGCGTGTTGCTAGAAAAGCTGCTCTCGGTGCGCACGCTGCTTCAAGGTGTGTCAGCCCTATCATACCGTAACAGCGGGGCCCGAGAAGCGATTTGCTACAGCGAGTCGACTCGCACGGACACAGTGGCTGCGAGCAGCCCAGGTCGTTGGACTCGTGCGTGAGCATTGCTCCACAACGTGGAGGCGACTGATGCGTGGCGTGCTTGGCGTGGACAATCCGATGCAACGTGGAGCTCCCCCGGACTCGAAAGAAACCTCGGCGCCGGCGCTTGCGGTTGTCTGGCAGAAGTTCGCTGTGTGTTCACACGAACCACCGCAACCACGTTCCAATAGCAGTGCACGCAGCCTTATGCCGAGATCGTTTTGCTCCATTGCAGCGCAGTACGAATTGCAGGAGCATGAGATACGCTGAGCAACGCGAGACTTGGCTCCGTCCACCATTGCACCGTTTCATGTGCCATTTCGTCGATTGTCCACCACCATCTGGCTTTGCGCTGTGTGGCTTTTACCTCACCGACTCTCTCGGCCTCGCTCACTCCCTCCTCCGTTCATTCCTCGCTCGCACAGACTTCCGCTCTGACCAAGGCGCTCGCATAAGCTCTCACTCCGCTTGCCCGGAGTATTAACCAGCCCCCTCTTCCTCTCCGGACTCGGTCGGAAGGGTCGGAAGGTAGACACCTCACACACAGGTAGCTGCTAACACACAGACGGACATGGGCGCCAGAAGACTTGGCGCATTGCTGCTGCTGGCGCTATGCGCGCTGGCACTCGTTACGGGGCAGACCACTACCAACTCCACGACGACCACAGGCACCACCACGGCGGCCGATTCGTCCTCTGGCGCCACCGACTCGTCATCGGCCACCGAGACGACCTCGTCGGCCACTACGGCACCGGCTCCCACGACGACCACGCCGGCCACCACGACCAAGACGCCCGCTACGACTACCAAGACGCCCACTGCGACGACCGAGGCGCCGACGGCTACCACTGCTACGCCGGCCACCACGACGAAGACGCCAGCTACGACGACTGCGGCTCCTGCTGCGACGACGGCGGCCCCCGCTGCCACCACTGCGGCCCCTTCAGCTACGGTTGCGGCGGTGACTTCATCGTCCGCTTCGAGTGACACCACGACGTCTGCCGCGCTGGACTCGTCGGCGACTACGTCCGTGTACGGCACGTCGGCGCCGTCGAGCTCCGGCAGCTCCATGAGCGCCAACACGGAGGACTCCTCGTCCTCGTCGACGTCGGGCTGGATCGTGCCCGTCGTGGTGGCCGCGGTTGTGGTGCTCGCGCTGCTCGTGATCACCTTCTACGTTCGCACGCGCAAGCGCGACGACCAGGACGACCTGGACCGACAGAGCGACATCTTCTTCGAGGCCCCGCGCTCGAACACGAACAACTACCCCAACGCCGCCGGAGCGGGCGGCAACAACGGCTTGGTCGGAGGCGTGACGGCGGAGGAGCGTGCCCAGAAGGAGGTCGTGATGGCCATGCGCAAGGAGTCGGCCGTGCAGGCCGCACCGGCAGCTGTACCGCCCCCGTCGTCTAAGATGCGCAGTGACTCGGTGACAGGCGCAGCGCCGCAGACGCGCAACCGCCAGGACTCGGTGCCCATTCTGGCCGAGCCGCGCTTCACGCTACAGCAGCAGGTGGACCTGGAGCAGTCCCAGCACTCGATGCGCGTGGCGGGCGTGCCGCGCTCTCCGCAGGCGATGACGAGCCCGGTCGGTCAGTCGTACGAGCCGGGCACCTCGTTTGAGCCCGGTCAGTCGTACGATCCGTCGTACCCGATGCCGGGTGCGTCCGTGCCGGGCGTGACACTCTAGAAGGCGTGTGCTAGCAGACTACTTTTGGGGGAGGAGGCGGTGCGGCGGCGGTAGATGGCGGGGCGGCGCCGGCGTGCCTTGTACATTCCTTTTTTGCTCGTAGACGCGTGGCGGTCGCGCCGCGCTGCTCCCTCGTTAGCTTTTAATGAACCAGACCAAACTGAGCGACTAGTTGTTGAGAAGCCTGTGGCGAAAAAGATTGAGTCCTTGCCGGCACAGATGAGCAAAGCTACTGGATCTGAGGAAGAGCATCAAACTCGCCTCAAAGCATCAAGTCCCCTCGAGAACGCTCTTTGTCGCTACTTTTGCGGGTGCGATGCAAATCATTGTGCGGCGAGGTTTGCTGGCACGAAAGAGACTCGCAGGAGAAGAGGTCAAACGTTCCATGCAGGCTGCAGCAGCGAGAACAGATACGTACCGAGTCGTAAAAACTGAATTGATAATAGTAGTGCAGTTGGGACCCACGAACTCGGTCTAGCAGTAAATTGCAGAGTACTATTGCGGTCTACCGTTTTCGCGCCATGGTTTTGGAAGAAAGACTGCTGGGCCTTATCCAAAGGAGTGATCGTACTGTACGACCGCTTTCGAGCAATACACGACTCATACGTTGCTCTCATTTGTCTGCGTCGTCGAGAAGAGAGTGCAAAGGCAGCACCATGGCAAATACGAGCAATCGATTCCGTGCACCCTTCATCAGCTTTAACTCACGAACCTACACACTCCCTTTCTTGTCACTAGTGCTTTACGTCATCGCCGCGCGCTGCTTCTCGAGCCATTCGTTCGTCGAGTGTCGGGTCCACGCGCATAAGAGCTTCCCAAAGCTCTAGCTTCTGCACCCGTCGATCTGCTATGAACTATCAACACAGAAGCGTATGTTAGGCGGGATATTCAAGTTAGAACGATGAGGAGAGCAACGTACCCGTTCAATACCTCGCAGGGAGGAATACTGAAATGTCATCCGGTCGTGTACAATCCGTTCTGTCTCGCGTTTCTTTTGCAGGATTTGTTCCTGGAGGTTGAGGAGCTGCTGCTTGTACAGTGAAGTGGAAGCCACCGTTGGCAGCTTAAGTGCATCCAAACTGTAAGCTGATGCTCCCAGCTGTGGTGAGATCGGAGGAGGAGGCGGTGGTTGCTGCTTGCTATGACAAGAAGCATATTTGGCTTCACTCGGAGGTACTTCGTTCTCCCGGCTAAAGCTACATGAAAACGTTGGAGTAGGTGTTGGCGACACGAACAAGTTGTGCATACCATCAGGGACCAAGTCTGTTTGGATAGCAGCATGGTTTCCTGTAAACTGAGTGCTTGCGTCCTTCATCTTCACGCGGATGCCTTCGTCGAGCTGGTAAGCTCTTACTATTTCCACGTGTTGTTGTTTAGCAGTTGTCGCTTCTTCGCCAATTTGTTCATTTTGCTGGAAAGGCATACGTTGTGATGTTACTGCTGGTATGGGAGAGATACCTGTATCCAAGGATAGTCGGTCTTTCAATTTATCGATAGAGCTGCTCAAACTGTAGTGAGCTGCTGGTGTAGGCTCGTGTCGTAGTGCAACAGTCAAGTCTGACAATCGTTCTGACTCTGCTACACAGGGTGAATTGTTTTCAGCGCTCGTTCGCGGTTCTACAACACTTGAGGCCACAAGTACAGGTTCAGCAGCACCATGGTCGAGCTCATGCTCATCATGTTCACCTTCACGAAAGCTGTCGGATTCGAGAAAAGTGCTTTGTTCCCCGTTGTCATTGTTACTATCACCTCGACTCGACGTTGGAGGGCTTTTAAGTTCTCGAGCTGGGTCATTTATCGTTAATTCAGATGGCTCTACCTCGAGCTGCATTTGCCTCTTGTCCTCATCGTCAGAGAAATCCATAGAGTAATCAAAGTTCTTTTCGGCACTCACCGTCGGTTGAATTGCCACTGTGCTTGAATTGTGTGCAGGAGCATGGGTCATTACTGTCGAATCTTCTTCAAATGCATCCTCGTCGTAAACCTCGCTTTCAGAAGCAATTGATTGTTGCGGCCTCACTGAGGTAAACGCATACGTCTGTCTGGTTTCAATCTGCTGGCTCGGGCTCTGGAGCGATTCGTCGTAATCTCCAGCACTATCGTTATGGTGATCTTGAAAATCTGTTTTTTGCAGTGTCGGCCGAGGAGTTTCCATTGTTAATGTTCGTGTTCGTTCATCCGATCCCTCACTGTGAAAGGATTCAATGCTATCTCCCGCCTGACTTTCGCCGCTGCTGCGATCGTCAAATTGAACCGCCATCACTGAAAGTGAGGTTGCGACCACACTGCTTGAGCTGTAAGGAGGGAGGTGCTCACTGTTTTGGCTTCCATCTTCGTTGTCGTTCTGAAGAATAACAGCCTCCTGTCTTTCATTAGCCTGCGTGGCGATAATTTGCTGCTTAGAGATTTGAGGCGGGTCGCTATCTCCGATGTCTTCTTTCTCATCACCAGACGAAGACTCCATGGAGAACTCATCATCATCATCATCGTCCAGGTCCAAACCAACCCGTAGACTGCGAGGTTTCATATTAGGCTTACTGAGAGCACACAAATGGACGAGAATTCAACTCACCTGGCTGGTGCTTTCGAACCGTTGGATTTCCCGGTTGTTGCGCTGGAGTACTTGGACAAGAAGTTTTTTGCCCTGTCCAGTGCACTTGACGAAGCTGCAGTCTTCGGCTCGATCGCGCTTTTGGTTGCCCTTTTGAAGCTCGATTCTGTCCGCTGCTTCCGCTCACGGTCACTTCCTCGCTCACTGTCATTGTCACTGCTGATGCCGCTCATGTTACTGAGACTGCCGCTGACATCGCTGATATTTTCATCACTATCGCTGCTGCGACGCTGGCTTCTTGTAAATCTGTCGGCACTAGTTGGAGCTGCAGGAAGTGCGATCTCGAAATCGTACGGATCGTCACCCATCGACACAGGAAATCTACCGCAGTGGGCAAGTAGCGTCGGTTCAAAGCTCTGGGAGTTTCGGCCTCGGCGGCAACATATTATAGTTTTATAGACACCCTGTTTCGGTTGCAGTTTGTGCACGCTCATATAAATAATATAATTATGAACTTGGTTTTTGCTGTATCATGCCTGAAAGCATTGCTACGGGAATAACCAGAGCGCTGCACACACTTCACGTCAACTTCACTATCCATACATGTATACATCGTCTTTTCATCGAATCGAAGTGACGCATATCAAACGTCTTGCTGCAGCCCTCACGACTCTGTCATGCTTAAAACAAATACGGCAGCACCGCTTCGGCAGTACACGACGAAATGATCATCGCCTGCTGTTGATCGCGCTTACGCACCCCGACCTGCCAAACTTCGCCATGACTTCATTTCCCCCGTCATGACCACTGCTGCCGCTGGCGTGCGCGTTTAGCTCGTAACCGCTGATGATAGCAACGCACATTTGTCGAGTGCCCTCGTGCTGTTCTCGCGCGGTGGTCGGCAGGAAAGTTGAAGTCCTTGAGTCCTTAAGCACTTCAACCGCCACTTTGAACCGCTCGTGGCATGCGAGGATCATGAAGAAAAACGAATCGAGCATTTTCATTTGAGAGACCATACATGAAGAATTCTAGCCGTCCACGGCACGACCGATCGGTGGAAAGACCTCTCCGGGTCTGCTGCCTGTGAGCCCGGTGCCACCGCTCGCGAGTTTGTCCTCTAGAGCCTTTACTGCCCGGCGCAGCTCTTCAACTTCCGTTCGCTGTCGGGCAATCAGTACGTCGGGATCCCCGCCGGCTGCTTCCAATGCTGCAGTCAAAGACATGCTACCGCTGGACTTCTCCTGGTTCATCGTTGAGACGCCCAGACCAGCAGTAGTCAATGTGGCGCGCTCCATTTGAAGGTTGTTCTTGGCAGCGGTGAGAGCACTACGAAGGTCGTTAATCTCTCGGATGAGAAGCATGTTGTCGGAAGTGGCTCGTAAGTTTTCGCGCTGGTGATCCTGTGCGTCGGCCGCGTACTTACGTTTGAGAACGTGCACAGACTTCTCTAGGTACTGCTTCTGTCGGGCATACTCGAGTTGAATCTCAGCTTCCACGTCTCCTGCAGGGCCTGCACTGGTTGAGCCAAACCCACCAGGCCCATCGTCGGTCGTTACATATTTGTTGTAGAGCTGCGCCACCTGAAGGGCAAGTTCCTTGGGAGATTGCAGATGTCGAACACACTCGTGCAAGTCGCAGCGGAAACGTCTCATTGACGTCTGTTGGTCGCTTAGCACCTGGCGGTGCCCCGCAATGGCTTTCTGCAGCGCATTAATACGCTGGCGCTGCTCCCCGATAAGCACGTCCAGCTGCGCGTTACTCTTGTGAAAAAGCTCTAGTTCTTGGTCCATCTCTTTGATCTGAGCTTTCATGTCGGCAATTTCATTTTCGCGCGGCTCGATTGCGCGCTTCAGTTCCTTGATCTTGTAGTCCAACACAAACTTGAATTTCTCCAGCTCTTGATTCTTCTTCTTGAGATCGTAAATTCGTTTTTCCTTCTCTCCAATGGTCTCATCACGTGCGCGAATCTCTCGTTTGAGTGCTTGGATCTCCTTCTCGAGTTGTTTGATGGCTTCAATCAGTTCCTTCTCCTTCTCTAGTAGTAGTTTGATCTGGTCCCGTTGATCTTCAATATCCTTCTGCAGTGCAGAGAACTTTTTCTTCATGATACCATTCTCTCCCTTAAACCTCAGTGTGGCCTCCCGCTCAGCCTGCAGCTTATCTTCGTATTTCTTCTTGAGTGCCTCGATCTCTTCGTCCACGTCTGCTTCGACCTGTGATACCGTCTCACGGTACTCTCGACCCAACTCCTCCTTTTCCTCTTCCATCTGCATTCGTAGCTGACGGTCCTCGTTCAGTCGTTGCTCGAAGTCTTCTGTCACATCAGCCACATATTTATCGTGTGTGGTCACGAGACGCTGCTGCTCACTTTTCCAGTGCAGACATTGTGCCTCACGCTGTGTGAGGACCTCCTGGTACCGTTCGACTTCTTTCATGATTTTTTGTTGGTATGCCGCCTCAGTCTCTTGCATCTGCTGCAAATGGTGTTCTTCTAGCTGCTTAATTTTCTCTTCATACTCCATTTCGATATCGTTCTTGTCTTCTCGCAGCAGTTCGTATTTGTTCTTCTCCAGCTCGATTTCGTGGGTAAACTTCTCTGTCAGGTCTTTCAGATTCTCATTATATGTCATGTCCTTGAGCCGCAGCTGGTACTCATTGTGTAGCATGAGCTCGTCCACCTTGTTCTTGAGCTCGAGCATCAACGTATTCTTCTCCTCCAGATCCGACTTGGTCACCAGAATCTCTTCGGAAAATGAAGCCATGCTACCTCCATGCCCCCCAAGACCTTCATGGTGATAAGAGGAACCACCAGCAAAACCACCACTGATCGCAGCCGACCCTACTGATGCAACTGATAGTGAGATATCGCCTTCCTTGCCAGTAGATCGGGTAGGGCGTCCTTCCTTATCCCTAACTTCGAAGATGCACACCGCGCCATCCTCACCTGCGGCAAAGAGAAACTGATCGTCGAAGGACACCCGCAGACGTGTTACAGGGCCACTTAAGCACTGAAACTCCGTCGACTCGCCCGTTAGTGGGAATTTGAACGCTCGTATTGCACCTGGGCGTTCTGGCTCAGCTCCAGCGCCAAACAGAAGGCGTTGTGAGCCTGACAGCACCAGTTGACCCAGTGTAGCATCGCACAGAAATTCCTTTGTGAGCTGGGACGACGGCACTTCAATCTCCTTAAGTAAGCGATCGCCTCCGACAGCATAGATTGCAGTACCTTCACGGTTGCAAAGTGCTGAGTAGTAGGACACACCTTTTTGCACGAACTCAGCCTCACGTTTTGCTTCATCAAGGTCCCAGTGGTATATGGCGCCGTCAAGCCCCGCCGAGACAATACTGGAATCGTCCGCGTTCCAAAACAGACTTCGCACCTTGCCATTATGACCTCGCAGCGTGGCAACCAACTCCCCCGTGAAGAGCGAGAATACTTGAATGGTGTTACCGTTGACTGCCGCAAAGAGATGCCCCCCTGTGCTGAATTGGCACTCACGACAAGCTTTCACCGGTAGCTCCTTAAAAGAGCGAATATCATCCATAAGGATGTTGAGCAAACGCAGCTTGTCCGCAAAACCAACCAGCAGGTGCAACCCGGAAGGGTGGCAGGCTACACTGAAAGCCTCCTCGTTGAAACGTTTGGCCACCTCGCAGGTGCGCTCGATGTAGTTCCAGACGCGTACCGTCCGGTCCAAGCCGCAGGTCACCAACAGTGGCTTGCGTACACAAACATCCATACCAGTCACGTGCAGGAAACCACCACCACTTCCTCCATTAGCCGGTCCGGGTGGACCATTGTTGCTGTTGGGATCGCTTGGCTGGTGAAAACTTGTGATAACGTACTCAACATCTTCGTTTTGAGCCAGCGCAGCATCCGCCATAGTTACACCAGGGGCACTTCCGACGGCAGTGCCAGTGGTAGCGATTGCTGCAGACTCATCTACGACAGGAACGGTTGCTGGTGTACCAGAATGCACCCCTGACGTGTGAACTTGGTACGGAAACGTGAGCAGCTGGGCGTTGGAGGTGGTGACAACAATGACATCTTCGTTGGGGCTCACGGCAATCGTTGCAACGTAGCCTGAACCAGTATCAACCCGAACAAGCCGATGCAAAGTCAATATATCGGCTGCATCTTCCAGAAAATGGTCGTCTTGTGTTGGCGAATGATTGGTTTCCTCGCTGACAAAAGATGTCGAGTTGGGCGTTGCTGCGTCGGTATGATCTCCAGTGTCGTTCAAAATTACGCCAAACATGGCAACTATGTTATCGCTAAGTCCACAGAGCAGTCCCTTGGTGGTCGCAGTCAAACTGTGCACGGCTTTTCCTGGCCCAGGTGACGCACTGAGGCGCGTGACAAACTCACCTCCGTGGAACAGCATGAGATCTCCTGCAGCAGAGCCTGCGACTAAGTAGTCATCACGCTGTTTCAGCCACGCATGGGCTAGGAAGACGTGCGTTTCCATTCGAGGACTGGGCAATGGCCGGAAAGATGTTTCTAGCACCCGGAAGAACCGAACAAGCCCTGCACCTGTGACGCACACCAATCCAGAGTCGACGTCGCTGAATGAGCACGCGGAAACTTGCGGTGGGGCGGCCGAGGCTGCTGCAGCACCAGAGTTGTTTGCACCAGACGCCACCAGGTTGGCATCTGACGGCGATGAGCCCAGGTGCGCCATGCTGCCGCTGATCGTGTGCAGTGTTGACTGCCCTGCAAGTGCCAGCATTGCTGAGCTTGGAGAGGCGTGGGGTGCCATGACATGGAGTGGAGACTTGACACTGGCCACCGGTTTACCTTTGGACCAGTTCCAGCACGTCAGCATCCAGTCAGGGGCCCCTCCTTGTGTGAGCAGCAGTTGGTTATCGGCGCTGAAGGCCATACTGACGTAACTCCGGGCCTGCGCATCGGCCGAGCTAAGCACCTTACGCTTCTTGAGGGTCTTGAGGTCGAAAATACTCACAAGAGCTCGCTCGCTGCGCTCGGCAACGGCCAAAAAGCGGCGACTAGGAGCCAGGGCCGTGGAGGTGACGCCCTCAGAGGCCTCGGTGCCGGCTATAAACTTCTGGCGCTTGTCGTCGAGTGAGCACACTACTACGTGGTGGCCTGCAGGGTACGCCACGGTCTGATCGTCGACGAAAGCCACGTTGGAGTGGACATCCGTCTTGAGGCCGAATATGTGGCTGTAGCGCAGGAGCAAGAAGGGAGTGAGTGAAAGTGGCGTCACGCTCGACGAGAGCGGCGTACCGCGGTATGAGATTCACCGTCGTCATGGCAGTCTCAGACTGCACAGCGTGTACTCTTTCGCTCGAAGCCCGTCGCTTGAGCAGGAAGGCGTTGCGCACGAAGGGGTGGCCAAGATCACGGCTACAGTCGTCTGGTGGTTTCACATCAGCAGCGGCTCTACGGTGACTGGCGCGTTCGCCACCGGAGACGTCCGAGGGCTCTCGCTAGAGAGCATGGTTTTTCGGAGTCTGTAACATGCAACTTTACAGCACGTTGAAGCAGAGTGCTGCAGCGAAATTCGACGAAAGAAGACACGAGCTTTGATCCGGGGGAGGGGACACTGCAAGTTGCAGCCATGAAGATTTGTGACCATGAAGTTCTTGGGGGGCAAATCGGGCATGCCATCTCAGCATGCCCGAGTTGCCCCCTATGAGACTCAGACCCCCCCCCCCCCTCTCTCTCTGCGTTTTTGCCGATCCTAGACGGGAGGCGACAGCTGCAGCGGAAAACACCACCAAGTGATGATCCAACAGGTCTCTGCGCTCTTCCAAATCTGCGCGGCCATCTCGAGTCTGGATCGAAGTATCAAGCGATGTGGAGTCACCAGTCGAGCGGACGACGCTGAGCCGCCATTGGCCTGCGCACGTTGCAGCTCGAGCCGAAGCCACCAATCTGAGATAACGCATCGAAAGATGGCTGGGTGCCGCCTTGTCTCGGCGACAGCAGCAATCGCGCTCTCGATCCTGCGGAAGATCTCTCGATTTGGAGACGCAAGCAGGTGATGGCGCACCGAGAGCGGAGCGCGAGCGCAGCTGCGGCGGCGCGGTTGATCATCAGCTTGATGGCCAGGGCGGTGGTGCTACCTCCGGACCCACGGCTTGATACCTTGGCTCCCGAAGGAAAAATCAGGGAGGAAGGAAAGAAGGAAGGAAGGAAGGGGTACAGTGTGTAGTGGCAAATATGGTATCGGGGTTGTATTTCCATAGTACTAGTGCTAATAAATATTGAGCCACGACGATCGCTGCGCGGTGGCTCACAGCAACTTAGGGTTGAAGATGGCGAGCCTCCGTCGCACGAGATCGAAGACACCATTGCGGCGGAAGAGGCAGCAGATCTCGAAGCGGGTCTTGGCGAGCAGAAGGCGCTCCTGCTTGAGTGCAGTCGACTGGATCTGCAGCTGCTGGAACTGCTGCTCGTGGCTCACGCGCGCGTCGCTCAACACCTTGAGCAGCTTCTGCTCCTCTTGGCGCTCCTCGGTCATCTCGGCCAGTGCGGCCGCCACGTCGCTCACGGTGTTCACGTTGCCGGCCTCGAGCTCGCGCACGAACTCGTCGATGTCCTCGATGCGGTCGTGGCAGTCGTCGATGTCGTCGCTGTAGGACTCGACCTCCTCCTGCTCGTCCTCGAGCGCGAGCTCCAGGTCGCCCATCTCCATCTCGACCTTGCGCAGGCGCGCCACCGTGGCCTTGAGCACCTGCACCAACGCGTAGTTGGTCACCTTCACGAGGCGACGCGACGTCTGCTTGTCCATGGCCACCTTCATCTGCATGATCGTCTGTTGCGTCTGTTGTCTCGACTTGCTAAGCGCGCGGGGAATCCGGAAGTGAAGATTGCCCGAGCTGCGGCGGCACAGACCAGCCAGTCGCTCCTTTGCACTCTCGGGTGAATGAACCCGGCCGGATTATGCGGAAGCGAGCGGTTACGAATCGGGCGCAAAACCATGCGCAGAAACGAAGCCGATTGGTCATAATACTGCAGCCACATCGGGCATCGGCTCAGCACTCGAGACATGGCAAGCGGGTCGCGGTCGAAGCTCCACCACGATGGGCCCCTGCGCTCTGCTATCCGTGCCGTCAAGGCTGAGAAACCCCGCTCGCCGCTGTAGCGGCGGCGGCGATCTGTTCTTGCGGACAGTGCTGCAGTCTTGCTGCATCTGATCTGGCCATTGGTACAATCATTGTAGGCGTTGCAGTCGTTTCCCCGACAAGAAGGCAGAACAGGCAGAAGGCAGCAGCCACCAGCGTTGCGGCGGGTGCCAGCATCTGCCCGATCGACGCTCACGAGTTCGTGATGGCGCCGCATGGGCGCCCGCATGGTGGTCTACGCCACGAGACGCCGGCAGCCGAGGCAATCGCCGGATGGGGGGGGGGGGGGGGGGTCTGGTTTGCTGGTCCCGCAGGCCGCGCGCTTGATCTCGCCGACGCAGCACAGCAGGGAACGCTAGCTCTGGCCGGCCATCCCGATGGCCGAGCGCACCATGTGAGTGACCGCTCGCCTCCACGGCTGGCAGTCCACCAGAAACGAGGCAATTTCGCCATATTGGACATTGGACACGCACGTCACCGAAAGGCGCTCGTCGGCATTGGCGGCGCTCGAGGAAGAGGTCAGCTCAGCATTGTCCCGTCGAAAGGGACTGGCAGCGATCTTCAGGATCGGCACCGCCGCGGTTGGCGGTGTCTAGAGAGTCGAGACGAGAAGGTGGTGAATCGCCACTGGTGATTGAAGGCGAGGCCGACAGAGGCGTCTGTATCCATTCAGACCAGGGCAAGCATGCAGTGTACATGTAGCGAGTCGCATGTTGCATCCGTTGCCAGCGCAACGCTGTGTCGTGCATTGAGCACACTCGTCCTACTGTAGGGTACTTTACGGGGTTGTAATGCTGTGTGACTGCTCGGGTCACGTCGGTCAGCTTTGGTCACTTTCGAGATGCTCTAAGGCTCGGCGCGCTTTTGTGGATTGCAGGCGCTGGCAGAAACAGCCCCCACTATCTACAGTCCGTGCATTGCATGCAGCGCTGCCGGTGCTCGTACGATGCCATGAAAAGCACTTCGGTGCGCTTGCGCTACATTGTACATTTACATTGCCAGACAAGGAGCGCGAGGCTGCGATCGAAAAGTTGTTGAAGCGACTTCGACGGGGCGGAAGATCAAGCTTGCCATGGAAATGCGTTGCCTGAAAGCAGCAGGGTCGCGATCGTGTGGCTCGAATCGACGAGCTTGACGGTGTCAACGGAGACCGAAACAGGCTTTGCCGGTTGTGCCATCGCTGCAGCCACCTTGGCGCGCTTGAAGCAGACGCTATCCCGGGGCAAGGCGATCGCTTGGCCTCGCCAGCGTTGCGTTATCTAAAAAAGCAGACGGTTGGCAAACACGCGGACAAGAACGCCGGAAGCCATCTCGGGAAAGCTCTTACCGGAGATCTTGAGATTGGCCTTCCCGCTCGGCTTGCCAGCGCCAGCACAGCTGCAGCGGGGCTCCGGGCGCTTTCAACACCGTTCTCGGCGGCAGCTCGGCAGTGCCGAGTTGGCCTCAAGGCGTCTTTGCGAGCAGCGTCATCGCCGCTGCTGTGCACGTGACTACAGTTGCAGTCACACAATCGTTTAACCTCTCTGCGGCAGAGTCTGCCTGCCAGAGCCGCGGCGACTCGTAACCCGTGGATGAGTGCGTCGACCACCGCAGTATGCACTTGCATGCCGGCCGCTCTCTTTGCACATCAAATCGTACGTGTTGTTCCTGTCGGTACATGAACAAGCAGGGCGCAAACTGCGGAACAATCGCCTACCGCCAGCCACCGACTTAGCAAAGAGCTGCAGCAGCGACTCGGCACCACCCAGGGCATCGGTCGCCGGTGGCACTTGGGAGGTTCCGTCGTCCGCGCAGCAGTAAGGCGGCAACAACATGGTGGTTAATGAGGCACTCATAGAAACAGGCTTTGCAGCTCCCCCCTCCTCCATCGCGATGGAGCTTTCAGCAGTCCGTCATGAGGCTCTAATACATAGCGAGACTGGCATAAGTTCTGAGAGCGGCCCGCCAGGCATAGCTGAAGCTCATGCCCAGATGCTGTTGCGGTGTGTTGACCATCCTCCCCGCGGCACCGAAAATCGTTTGACGGGTGCAGCAGACGCACAACTTTCGTAAGGAATATCTCGTCTTCAGGTGGGGGCCCCACCGTGAAGCAAAGGTGCCACTCGCGTATGTCGCGGTGTAAGGGCTCGGATCGAGAGGCTTCACCAACGGGGCAGCACGTGGTGGCAGTAGCATACTGTACCAAAACTAGGGTACAAATTAGTACAGAAACGGCAGGTTGACATTGCTTCTGGACAACAATGGCAGTGACACCTCGGGTGCTGACGTTCAAGGGCCACCGCGAGTCGGTGAACACGCTTCTTTGCGAGGAGGACGTGCACCCGAATGTGCTCGCGTCTGGCAGCGACGACGGCACGTGCCGTTTGTGGGACGTGCGCACCACGCGAGTGACTAAATGCCTGAACGTCAAGAAGGCGCTGGGTACCACCGACGAAGACGAGAGCGCGGTGAACTCGCTAGCGTTCGGCAGGGCCACTGCAGGCGCAGAGAGCGCTTACATCTATGCGGCAGCGGGCACCAAGGTGCTGACTTTCGACGTGCGACAGCCTGCACTGATCGTGGACTGCGCGGACCGAGAAGTGTTCCAGCAGAACGAGGACGAGATCAACGTGTTGTCGCGGCACGCGGGTAAGAACGGCAAGTACTTGTCGGCACCGGACGACACAGGAGATATTTGCGTGTACGACTTGGAAAACCACCGCCTATTCAAGACCCTGCGCGGCCAGCACTCTAACATTTGCAGCGTTGCTCCGTTCCGCCCTAATGCTCCGTGGGATCTCGTCTCTGGTGGTATGGACGGCCTGCTCCTCTTCTGGGACTTCTCCCGGGGTCGCGTAAAGTTTAGTATTGATCTTAACACTGGCGTGAATGGATTGGGTGCGGCTGCTGAAAGAGAAGGATCCGGTGTCCAGCAAATGTTCAATCCGCCGCTGGTGCACTCGCTAGCATTTGCACCAAATGGCAAGTCGTTTGCGGCTGGTCTGGGAGATGCCAGCATTGCAGTCATTGACTTTGGTTCCAAGCAGGTCGTGCGTCGACTAAAGCGCCATGGTGCGATGGTTTCTCAGGCCCACTTCCCTGCGTTCGGCCCCCAGGACAGGCTTGTGTCCACTGCCAACGACGCCAAGGTGTGTGTGTGGGATTACCAGGCAGCACTCTGCCTCGACGCGCCCAGCGACGACGACGACGACGACGACCCTACGGTGCCGAATCCGTTCCTCGTGACAGAGTTTGCTCTGAACGACAGCCCCAACGCTATCACCACGACCCAGCAAAATCTGATCGTCGTGGCGGACTTGTCCAAGGAGATTTCAGCGTATTCGGTGGTGTGAGCGATAGTGTGGCCGACCTGTCGGGACGGTAAGCCCCCACTTGAAAATCAACTATCCAGCAGAACATGGGCGACCAGCACCTCGGGCGTGAGCGCTGCTGGCGCTATGGTGGCGTTTTTAGTATAAAAACAATAGATTCGAGTCGGGTACAGTAGTCATAGTCATCAATCGACTAACAATCGCCCTTAGTGAAGTTCAGCCGCACTGACGCCCATTCATTCGCACCCGTCGGCAGAACATCACTAATGAACTCCAGGAGGGCGTCCACATCCTGGTGGCTCTAATTCTCGACACCTGCGACCCTCCCGCGACTTGTCATGATGCTTGTGGTAGGTGATAACAGCTCAAAGGCTAGAATACGTCCGTCTACACGCCTCCAAGTTGAGAATTCCCAGCTCCTGCTCGCTCCGCTGCTGTCGCCCGGCCTCTGTGTCCACCTCCGCATCCGTGGTGGGCAGTCTAGAGTCTTGAGCTTGATGCGGGACAGACCTTGATGCGGTGCGGGAATCGCTCCATTTAATTCGTACTTCTCCGTTAGGAGCAGTGATCCCACACAAAGTCAATCGAGAACGACGGGATCGTCGAGTACCGGTACCAGAGTTGCGCCGGCGGGTTGTCTGCGTTCAAGTTCGGAAATACAGTGCCTACGACGACATACTTCGCGACAGGCCTTCCGTCACGGCGATGCGCTGATTGTGGATTCGCAGATGCCAGTGTAATAATTCGAGTGCACGTTGTGAGCCGTGCGGTAAATTGATTGCCAGTGTTTTGATAGGGTTCCATCCCGATTTTTGTGTGATATGTCGACGGCCGGCAGCCAGCTCAATGAGAGCAGCTAGCGCGCTTCACCTAGTATGTGTACAAGTTGACATACTGCCGCGTTGTGCAACTCGTGTAAATCGATAGGCTGCCGCTTTGTGTCCTGGTAAATCGGCAGTCTGCCAAGTTGAGCTACATGTATCTTTTTATAAATCGCGACGGCCCTGGCTTCCGCATCGATGGTACTGAAGTTTAAATATTGCGGTGCTTAAGCCCCCTTTTGAATTTGGTGCTCGGTTCTGATTTTGCGGTGCTGTAGTCCCATTCCTTGGTGCCCACGACCGCCTCTCGTAAATGAGTGTAAACAAGTTTGAAATTGCATGATACTTGCTCCCTGAGGAGATGGTTATGGTGTCACAGCAGTGTTGCCTTTTTGGTCCCTAGCCACCTGTATTAAATGCAGCCTGCAATGAGGAGGCAGTATTTCGCTGGTTCGTTCTCCGCAAATGACACAATCTGCAGTCTAGATGCGAGTTACCGGTATCCACGTTTTCTGATGATAGACACTCTACTAAAAGGGTTAATCATCAGTTTACAATCTATCTGCAACTGGTTCGAGGCCAGACGCTGACGTGATACGCTTGCGACGGTAGGCTTGGTTGCTCCGCAGACTTCGTCTACTTTTTTTTCTTTGACTTCAAGTAGTTGAAGTATTTGATGTAGTCCGCGTACGCCTGGGTTAGCTGGAACTCAAGCACCCCCCTTCCGGTACGCTCCACTTCCCTCATGGCGGCGGCAATGCCCAATTCTTCAGCGTAGTCGTCAGCGGTCTTACCAGCCCTTTTCATTAGCTTGAAGTTCAGTTTTTCAAGTATAGTCGGAGGGCCACCTCTCTCTTCGGAATCATCATCTTCGTAGGTCGTGGGGTGGGTCCTCAGAAGCCGCTGGCCCGGGCCTTCCGGCAAAGTCGCTTGGGAGATCTTGGCTTGGTTGGAGTCCGTGGGCGTCGCGCTGGCAAGCAGGAAAGTAGCCGCGATCACCACGAAAATGTGAGATAGACGCATGCGTATGGTCGGGGGGAGTGGGGACTTGAGGGTTGGGCAGCAGATTTGAAAGTGAAAATGAAATGAGTTGATACCACTCACTGCCAACGTCCAACCCTGGGGTGGAGGCAGGAGGCTGCTCAGCACGGTGCTATCCTACGCAGCCTGGATCTTGAAAACCGTTGCTGCGTCGTCGTCGGCACGATGCGGTAGCATTCCTAGAGAGCATCCGGGATACTAACTCAGTTGAGTGAGTACCTACGGTCATCAAGATGGGATGGAGTCACAGCTAGCTTGACTATTATAATAAGGTATACAACTTATTGACAGGCCACAATGCTGTTGCGGCGACCTCACGGCAGATGATCATGTCTCGCATGCCACACTGCCATACGGTATCGAGAGGTAGTCAACCGGAGTGATTATTCCCATGTACGATTGTGGCTTGTAATATTTTTTAACCCTTTCACTCTATAAGGGTGCATTTTGGGCCCTTTAATGCCTTAGATCGACCTCGATCAGCAAATAAATCGAGGCCATGAACATGCGAAAGGAGCTAAAACGTCTCTTATATACTGGCTTTTCCGTACCTGCTAAAACGATCACTTCTGTGGCGGTGAATGCCTTGAAGGACGCCAAGATGACGCCGGCTGCGAACACTCTAATGCTGCTTGTGCGTTGGCTCTTTAGCTTCATCTGGATGTGAACTAACTGCCCCTGCACCGTGGCACGCTGCTGCACACCAGTGAGAAAAGTTGCTCCGCCTCGAGTAAGCTCGCCCGGTCAGTGCTGTGTTCCATACTAAAATCAAGATGTCGTCGGCTGTTCCTCTAAGTAAACTGTAGGACGGCCTTGTACGTACTTGTGAACACGAGCTACTACATCACGCGGCCATCGTGGCGAGCGGCTCGTTTCCTTTCCGTCTTCCACTACGCCGTTAGTTAAGAACAAGGCCGCAGGGTTCGCACATTCGGACCATATATATCACTAACATGCTGTTGTTTGGCCGATTCTGAATTTACTGTTACTGTAGTAACTGGTAAATTGCTCCGTGGATCCATAGTACGATTGAGTTACTGCCTGCATTTAGGGAAACACTAACTGCAGTTTTTAGACAAACGCTATGAACGATATGCTAGATTTATTACGGTATGTTCAACGCACAGCATGTCCAGGGTCCATGCTACACAATCTTCGTCGCCCTAAGCTGTTGTTTGCTGAAATGTGGAGGACTTTATCTTGGTTATAGCGTTTTGGATTCGTGACCAAGCCGACAAAGTGCTCAACGAGTGGTATGAGCAGACAGTAACTGATGCGAATTGCTGTTCAGCGTTCATCGGAGGACAGGGCGTAAATCTACTTGGGCGTATGTCACTTGGGCGTTGTCTGGGCAGATGCTGTGGAGGCTCGTGACGAAGGCCCCCGTGGAGAAGAAACGCTCCTGAAATGCGGGTTTTGTCCAACATATATGTATTGTACTCGTCACAAGTCGTTGGACCAAAATGTAGCCATCGGTTTTGAAGATTCACAGCCCTAAAACCTATAGCGACATTTAGATATAGGGTGCAAAGTTGGGTCTAGATTTCAAAAATGAGGTCAAAATCGGCTGGATTGCACCCGTTACTGCGCTACGGGTCGCTTTACAAACGCACTCCTGAGGCTTCAGAGTTGCGGGAAACGGGTTGCTCTTGAGGAGCACTTCTGATTGGAGGAGGGGGCAATACACATGGATTTACAGGTGAAAGTGCAAATGTAGTAAAAAAAACGTCCATAGATATTTTAACCAGGTGCTCAAATCATTTAAGCCAACATCGATTTACAGAGGTAGTTTGTCCTCGCTTCATGTCACGCTTGCTTGGCTTGGGATGAAAGTATCATATTTCACAAGTTAACGATATTGTAATGGGTCTGCTTAGACCCACTACTTAAGCTTACACGTGTGCGCACGTGTAGAAGGAAGCGTATGAGTGATTTTACTTAAGTTCAGTATACTTGTATCCGCAAGTATACTTAAACCTAGACAAAGGGACCGAACGATAGCTTTGGTGCTAAATGAGAACTGTATTGATTGTAAATGGGGTTTCCTCGTAAAACTGATATTTCTAATGAGAGGTTCTGTCATTGGATGGCTGGCAGAACCCCTATCTATTGAATGACTCTCATTGGTAGAAAGGTGTCACTTTCTACCAGTCATATGCCTTTTGCTATGAATGTGGACCACATTGTGGAGTGGTCAACCTAAATGTATCCCTTAGTGCATGTTGCACTAAGGTAGGAGGTGAACCGAATGTGTAGCCCCGCTACACCATCCCCCCGTTAGGATTTGACGTGCCGGTCTCGACACGTCAATCCGTATTTTCTTCGGGAGAACACGTGCTCATTCCCAATGAGCACGCCAACGACGTCTTCGTCTAAGACGCCGGCTGCTTCGGCAACAGCTAGTGCTGTCGTCGACTCCAAGGCGACGACGGCCGCTGCTTCAGCCACGACCGCTACTGGCATCGCCTCGACGGCGATGTCGACAAGCGCGGCAACAGAGAGTCGCCTCTCTGTTGCTGGATACCACTCGAGATGGCATGAGAAACATGCCATCCGAAACAAGATAGGGAAGATCATTGCTGTCGAAACCGGAGTGGGCATCTACTCTCCGGGTGGAGAGGGAGTTCCCCTCAACTACGGAAGTGAAGTCGAGGAGGGGGAACTCGAGGGAGACAAGGATACCTTGTCTCCGGGCCACACTGACCCCAATGTGGGACTGCGTCGTCCACGCGAGGACGACTCGAACGCTTCGGGCTCGAAGCGTTCGCGCAGCGGCAGTGGAACACCGCTCGCTGCCGCTGGAGCCTTGACGACTCCGCGGGATGGAGATGACTTCGCTCCATCCGCTGTTGTTGCGGCCTCGCGCACTGAACCAGTGCGCGAGCCGTGGATGCCGTCTCAATCTGAGATCGGCAGCCGATTCGGTGCGACCGCGCCACCGAATCTGTACGCGCTGTACTCGTGCAACGCCATCGTTGACGATGACGTCGCGAAGCGAGTACACTTTGATCCGTTAACGAATCAAAGGCGCGACTACTACATCGGGCTCTTCCATGAGCTCCGATGGTTTGCGAGCAAGAAGACTTCTCGCAGAAGCAAAGTGCCCGAGTGGCAGGCACTTTGTCAAAGTTGGAGTGCCTTTGTTGAAAACTTCAACAAGAACCCCGCTGGCTATCGCGACCGGATTAGCCAGGCGCGGGAGCGCTACGAGAAATTCTCGAAGCGTGGTAAACTTGAACGACTGCACCATGGTGCAGTCGGTATTGGACTTCCTTGCGCAGTGCCTTATGACACTGCTTGTGAGTACTGCTACCCCGGAGCAGTACGCATCACCGAGCGGGACGTCAACGGGTACACGTCCATGTGTGTACCTGACGACCTCAAGACCCTGCGCGCCAGTTTTCAGGCGCAGGCGTCTTCTAGTGCTGCGGATATTCGCAGCACTTATTCGAGTGCTGTAGGCGACTTCAGCGCTCGCCCAAGTTTTACGCCCTTCGGCGGAGGTGGCGGTGGCGGCCTTCGTACGCCGTCACCATTTCCGGAATGTCCTCCATCAGGACATTCCGTGATTCCCACGTATCGTGTTGGGGAGGAAATCCTCTCCAACGAATACGAAAATGAACCGGACCTCGGGTCTGGTTCCGATGACCAACAATTCGTTGGACGATCCAGCGAGTTGCCCCGCGTGCGTCTCACAACGGGGGTGGGGGCGGGAAGACGCCCCGGGTTTGGTCAACCAAACCTTGAGTCTCGCTTGGAGGCTGTTGAACGCCTCCAAGCGTCGCAGTTCGCTGCTCTGCGTCAGAAGCTGAGCTTGTTGAAGGCTCAGCTCGCGGAGGTTGCGCAGACGACCTCGAACGTAAAGGTCGAGGTCGGGACGAGGCTCTCTGCCGCCTTGAAGCGCGTCGCCGCGCTCGAGAGCGCTTTGGCGAGTCACCAGACGTAGGTGACTCGTGCTGCACGTACGGCTTCAGTCGCCCAGCGTAAAACGTTGGGTGCAAGCGCATGCTGGACGGTATGTCCAGTGTGTACGCGTTGCCATGCTTCGCCAACACGGTGAATGGCCCAATGAAGCGCGGAGCAAGCTTGCTTGCTCCGAAATCGGAAACTGCATGTTTAGCTAGGTTCTGTGTAGCTAACAGAACTAATGAACCAACATTGAATTCATTTGTGTTTCCTCTGCCGGTGTTATCGGCATTCAGCTTCTGTCGATCGACAGAAGCTGCTATTGCATCTTGGACAAACCGAATACGGCTTGTCGACGCTGGACAAAGTCCATTGCATCCGAGCTGAACCCCTGGTTCAGTTCGTGCTCCTTGTTCGCAGCAGGCCCGGCTTGCGTGTGATGTTCGTTATCGTTTAAAGTGTCTACGCCCGTCGTAGACACTGTCTTGTCGTCGCCATGACTGCGCGCAGTACGTGCGCGAGTCGTCACAGCTGATACATTGCTTGTATCAGCGTGCTTATCCGGTTGTTTTGAATTAACCGGATACCCTCCCCCACTTAAGGAAGGAGCTACCGCACTGAGTGCGCTCGGTACGCGTGGGTGCCTCAAGGCATTCACGTAGAACGGTGTGTGTTCAGTCGAGACATGCACCGAGTTGTTGATGGCGAACTCCGCCATCGGCAAGCAGTCGCTCCATTGATGGAACGAGTGCGCGTAGCTCTTCATGGTGTCAACCAACACGCGGTTGACACGCTCTGTTTGTCCGTCGGTCTGCGGGTGATCCGCAGTCGACATGGACAACTGCGTCCCAAGAAGTGTAAACACTTCTTGCCAGAATCGCGCTGTAAAGCGCGGATCCCGATCCGGCACGATGTCGAGTGGCATACCATGGTGTCTAAACACCATGTCGACAAACAGACATGCCGTCTGTTTGGCTGTCACCTCGGCTGGTACTGCAGCAAGATGCACCATCTTGCTGAAGCGGTCAACAAAGACCACTATACCAGTCCTCCGCTTGTTGTCTTGCGGAAGACCAAAAACAAAGTCCATTGAAATGGACTGCCAGCACTCCGACGTGATTGAAGCGGAGCCTGCGAGTTGGGCGCAGGCTTCACGAGCTGGCATACCTCGCAAGCACGAACGTACTTGTGTACCCATTTGTACTGGTGGCTCCAGTAGAAGTCACGCGTGAGAAGCAAATATGTCTTCTCACGGCCAGGATGTCCCGATGTCGGGGCATCGTGGTACTCGTACGTGATCTTGAGCTTCAACTCATGATCATCCGGCACGACAATGCGATCTGCGTTGACGTCGACTGCGCTGTAAAGCAGCAGACCATTGTGTACACGATAACGGTGTACACGAGCACAAAGGTGTTTGGCCAGCTTCTGACGAGACTTGTCAGAAGGTGTGGAGAAGTACTCCAACATCTGCTTCGCATCCGCATCATGTGCGTATGCGGCCTTCACGTCATCCAACAAGGACGACGAGGGTGTAGTCGTCCTGACGACGCCAACTGCGTTGGCGTCGGCCTCGTGCACCGCATAATCTGGTCGACGCGAAAGCGCGTCGGCCACGACATTCAACCTTCCAGGTTTGTACTCAACCTGGAAGTTGTATTCAGCAAAGAATGACAGCCACCGTGCCATTCTTTGTGATATGTGCGGCGACTTGATCGCCGTACGCAACGATGCGTGGTCGGTGTAGACCACAAATGGTCTATTCCCAAGTAGATACACTCGAAACTTTGCGAGTGCATACTTCATGGCAAGGAGTTCCTTGTCATGTACCGGGTAATTGCGCTCAGCTGGCTTCAGCTGACGCGATTGGTAGTAAACCACACGATCACGACCTTCGTGATCGAGTTGCATCAGTGCGCATCCGATCGCGAAATCGGATGCATCACACACAACGTGGAATGGGCGATCTTGGTCGGCCACCGCCAAGATCGGCGCCTCAGTCAAGCCCTGCTTGACTGCTTCAAAGGCCTGCTGACAATCAGCAGTCCATTCCCCTGCAGCTTCTTTCTTCAAGAGCTGCGACAGCGGGCGAATCTTGCCCGCGTAGTTGCTCACGTACTTGCACAAGTACGTGGTGAGTCCAAGGAACTGCCGCAGTTCCTTTATATTTGAAGGCGTAGGCCATTCATTGATCACTCTGACCTTTCCTGGGTCAGGGCGTACGCCGTTCTTCCCCACGAGACACCCAAGTACGGGTATCTCGGTCGCCCCGAAGATACACTTCTTCAGGTTCGCGTAGAGCTTGTGCTTTCGCATGAGCTCAAGCAACTTGCGGAGATGCTCTGTATGCATCTCCACATCCGATCTCCCATTCACATCCCGGCTGTGAATGAACACATCATCGAAATAACTCGGTGCGAAGTCGCGCACCGAGCGCAACAAGTGCGTGACGCACCTGTTGAACGTCGCTGGGGCGTTCTTTAGCCCCTGCGGCATCACGAGCCACTCCCAGAGCATGCCGCTCGGAGTGCTTACCGCTGTGAGAGGGATATCACTCTCACGCATGAGGATCTGATAGAACCCGTCTCTCAGATCCAGAATACTGAAGATAGTACTCGAGGTCATCAAATCGATGATCACATCTTTTCGAGGTATCGGCGTCTGTGCCGGTACCGTCGCATCGTTCAGCTTGTTATACGCATGAACGATGCGCCACCCGCCCTGTGGTTTCTTCACACAGAACATAGGCGCACTGTGCGGGGACTTCGATTCCCGCACTTGGCCTGCATTGCGACGACTTTCAAAGAAGTCGTCGATTGCCTTGACTTGCTCACGCGGCAGTGGCCACTGTCGCGTGACGCAGTACTTCGTTCCCGGCACGAGATCAATCTCGTGCTGAACACCCTTGTCCTGCGGTAACTCCGCAGGAATGTCGTCCGGGAGTACATCCTTGTACTCACGCAAGACCTTGTAAAAGGGGCTCGCCTTGAGCGAGTCCCAGCCTTGCTCGTCGAAGCGTTCCTTCTTCGACTTCGCGCTGAGGGCGTCCGCGCCCTCAGAGATGAGCTGATTCAGCTCTTCTGCTTCACACGTCACCCTCTCGGCGTCCGAGAGGATGCAGATCTGCTCGATGCGTCCATCGTGCAGGTCGCGAGCGAAACGCTTCCAGCTTGTGACTGGGAGCGACATCAACTCCGACGCTAACGTCGGAGGATTATCCAGCCTCATCTTCTTGTATTGGAGACCAATACTCGTACGCGTCAAGACACTCAATGTCTCGACGGTCGTCTCCGACTCCTGTGTCTGCCCGGCAGACACTGCTTGTAGCGTCTCGGTCCCTGACCGAGACTTGCGCAGCTTTTCTCGCTTGCGCCGTTCACTTCTCGTGCGGAGCCCGGCTCCGCGAGTTTCTTCTTGCCCAGGCCCGGCCGTGGACAGTTGTTCCTTGTATTCGCCGGCGGGTTTTACCCGCGGGCGCACGCGTTCAAGCCCGGCTTGATCGCGCACCGCTTCGTCGTGCAGCCCGGCTGCACGCGAGCTCGCAAGCATTTCCGGTGCGGGACGTTTGCAACCGTCCGCACTGCTTGCAGCGTCGGCTCCCAGAGCCGACGCGTCTTCTTTACCTCGACGCCTAACGGCGGAGTGTCTTTCGACCAATTGTGTGTCGACATTACCTGTCGACACGACCGCGTCGCCCCGGACGCTTCGAGACCCTCTCGAATCGGATTGAACCAGGCCTTGCTGATTCGGTTCACATCTTCTCCCAACGACTCTCGCAGTCGTTGGCGTTCGCTTGGGGTGACCGGAGACAGCCGCATTCCGCGCTGTCTCTAGTGGAGGGCCGCATGCACCACGTGGTGCATGTGCTGCGCCGACAGGGCCATCGCTCTCTGTCGCGCTGCTGCTGCTCCCGAAGCGCACGATCGTGCGCTTCATCCAGTCGATCACCGGATCATGCCGTGCAAGCCACGGCATGCCCAACACCATATCGAACTTATCGTCCAGTTCCAGGACGATAAGCTCGTCGACGAACTCCTTCTCGGTTCTAACAACGACACCCGTTGCTAGCCTCACTTCCAATAGACATCGAGGTGTTTCCACCTCCTCGAAGTCAAGCCTTGGAAGACTCTGCAGTCGAACAAAGTTGTTCGACGCACCACAGTCCACTAGAGCACGAAGAGACATCTCTCTCTTCGAGCTTACCTTCAGGATGACAAGGTTCGGCTTGTCATCTTGCTTCTTGCAGTGAGATTGACTCTCACTGGGGGCAGCGATCTTCATTGCAGCGTGTCCGATGTCGACACGCTCGATCGCATCACCAGCAGGGCGCCCCGCGCCTGCTGGTCCCTTTAGTTTTTTGATTGCCCGTGACGATACCCAGTATCGCCACGACGGCTCCTCGCCGCGTGCACAGGTGCTGTGCACTCGCGGGCGTAGTGACCGATGTTTCCGCAGCGGAAACAACGCACATTCGTTGATCCACGACGCTGCTGGGAACCAGCAGCCGTCGCACTCGAGAGGTCCATTGGTTCGGGACCTCCCGACGGCCTTGCCACCGGTCGTGGCATTAGCCGTGGGGCGTTCACATGCAGTTTAGCCTGCCGCAGGCTAAACTCTTCTTGCATTGCAAGCGCAATTGCAGCCTCGAGAGTATTTGGATACTCTCGGAAGAGATAGGTCTTCACAGGCCCATCTCTAAGGCCCTTCATGAACGTGACGACCTTTGTCGCCTCGTCAATCGGGTTGGTCACGATGTTCGAGACCAAGTACCGTGCCCTTTGGGCGTAAGCATGCACGTCATGCTTGCCCTGTTGCAGATCGAGGAACTCCGCCCTCGATCGGAACTCGTTCTGCGGGGGCTCAAACGCTAGTTTGAGCTCCTCCTTGAACTCTTCGTACGTGCTAAAGCACGTAGGATCTGTGAGTCGGCGTCCGTACGCCCAACTCCTCGCTCGTCCGCCAAGACATGACATGGCGAACGCAACCTTCGACAACGGGTCGACGATATGTCGAGCCGTAATGGCAGTGTCGACCTCGACAAGCCAACGGAGGAGAGGTTCCCCCTCTCTTCCAACGTAGCTGCTAACGTGGAGTTTCAATGACTCCACGCGCGGTGTGGCCAATGGCGAAACCGAAGTTCGAGCAGCGGTTTCACGCTGTTCCTTCACGATGAAACCCAGAGCAACACCGTGTTGCTCCGTCGGTGATAGCGTTCGCAACATCGTTGCTACCGCCGCTTCCCCAATGACTGTTGACAGTCGTTGGAGGGCCTCCCACTCTGGTTCCGACAGGTGGGGGCAGTCTGCACGCGCAACATGCGTTGCAGACGTGTTTGGGCTACCCACGGACATGTTACTGTCCGAGGGCAGGTTCTCAGCCCCGCGTTCGTATTCCATACGAACGTGTTAGTCGGTCGTTGGACGGATTACAAAGTGCTACCAGGTGTAATGGGTCTGCTTAGACCCACTACTTAAGCTTACACGTGTGCGCACGTGTAGAAGGAAGCGTATGAGTGATTTTACTTAAGTTCAGTATACTTGTATCCGCAAGTATACTTAAACCTAGACAAAGGGACCGAACGATAGCTTTGGTGCTAAATGAGAACTGTATTGATTGTAAATGGGGTTTCCTCGTAAAACTGATATTTCTAATGAGAGGTTCTGTCATTGGATGGCTGGCAGAACCCCTATCTATTGAATGACTCTCATTGGTAGAAAGGTTTCACTTTCTACCAGTCATATGCCTTTTGCTATGAATGTGGACCACATTGTGGAGTGGTCAACCTAAATGTATCCCTTAGTGCATGTTGCACTAAGGTAGGAGGTGAACCGAATGTGTAGCCCCGCTACAGATATACACCTGATAAGGTGCTGACGTCGCGAATATGGTGCACCGACTTCGAACTTGGTAATGTTGTCGACTCTGTATTCGTCCATTACGGTCGTAGCGGTGCCACGAGCAATCTTCATACACGCAGCTACAAGGTCTCGGGTCCGCCTCCCCCTAAAGAGCCCTCCTTCCTTCGCTATGGTCATGAACTCGTAACACCGTACGACAAAGCCCTTCGGGCATGGGGGCAGCTCTCGCGCCTTGGTGTTTGACCCGGACTTGTTGCTAGCGAAGTAAAAGTTGTAATGCACGTACAGCGCACTAAGGGACAGTGTTGTGGCCGTCTTAATCTGATCGGATAAAAACTCGAAGAGCTATTGACATTTGTGTGGCATGTTAATAAGTTTTGGTCCAACCTTCAATGACGAGTACAATAGTGACTAGCCGAGCGCCGCCCGCGTTGCGGGCGGTGGGTGCATGTTTGATTGGTGCCCGTTCGCTCGCTCTTCCAGCTCGCTTCACTACTATTTTCAAGCCTTGGACGAATATTGGAAGAACACTGTTCGTGGAACGAAGTGGGGAGGTAAAAAACCTCAAGAATATTGTTCTCGAGGTTTTGGACCTTCGTCCGTAATATCGGTTTTTGCAGGGGAATATGCTGGCGTGTGCACTGCACAGTGGGATGTGTTCGCTTCTCGCCGGTCTGGTTGGCAGAAATGATTTTTTCTGCGATTGGCTATTAGTCAAACGGTAATTTATTAAGATCTTGGAGAGGCGGGAGAATATTGCAGTCTTCCCGACGATGGTGCTAACTCGCTCTCAAGCTCGCGCTCAAGCTGCTGCTCGATCTCAAGCTGCTGCTCAGGACGATGTGGAGATCGACGGCGACATCGACGACGGGGAGATTCACGACGCCGCTGCTGACGGAGAGATCGGCGCCGCTGGTGATGACGCGAAGAAGGACGTGGATCGGTGTATCAACACTCTGCAGAGCAAGGAATCCCAGTCTGGTGACGACGCGGTGCGACACGAAGGTGGACCAGCCGAGCAGCCCGAAGCTTCCCAATACAGCATTGAACACAGCTTGCAGTCAGCTGTTGAAGCCATCTGCAAGACGATTAAGGAGGGTGTGCGTGAGCTGACGCCTGTAGACGAGCGCCAGAGAATCCGAACGACACGCTACGAGCCCGACTGGAGCAGCGACGGCGACAGTGGCAGCGACTCTGATGGAGATAGTGAATTCGAGATGAGGATGCTAGAGGCATGGGAGAAATCCTATCGACACGCACCACGACCTGTCTCTCCTGTTCAACTGCCTAATAGAGAGAGTCGCCGTCCAAGCAACCTTGATGATGAGTCAAAGGTGCATGCAGCGTTGGAGAGGGATCAGCCACACATGGTGGCGATAGTTCACATTACGTTGGCGTCAATTGCTGCGACACAGACAGAGGATCAATCGCCACAGACACTACAAGGAGCTAGTTCGCCACTGACGACATCACCCGAGCGGTGCATATCGAACAGGGTGGCGGTTGTGAGGCCAACCGCGGCAGTGGTAGCGGGGACTCGTGCTTCGTCACAAACCTAGGAGTACCAAGGATATTCGCCACCACTTCGTCCGACATCTACCGGCCTTGTGCGGTTGCAGTCACTTCGAGGACGCGCTCGAGCTCCTGCACGCCGCACACATCATCGAGCGCGAGCACACAAACAGGTGGCGCAAAGTGTACTCGTGTTAGGCCTTCAGCTTCAAGTGCAAATGAGAGCGGAGCAGACAGCCCAACACTACTTGTCGAGCAGTGGAACGTGAATGTGGCAGCGTTGTCTAAGTGCAGCTGGCCGGGCAAGGTAAGCGTGGCTACGAGAGATGCTTAACGGAAAGCATAACGTAATACGTGTGTGAATTCACTCACTAGTCATCTTGTCAATTTCTTACTACATTCACAATTCCGATTTCGTTTCCTCGAAGTCGTCAGGTAGTGACATACTAGAAGCGAAGTCGGCCAGAAGGTCGCTTGTCATCTCGTCCAGGTCATAGTCCATTTCTTCAGCGACGGGGAAGATGAAGCTTGTAGGTGTGTGCAAGTGATGCTGTCCCTTTGGGATCTCCTCACACTGCAATAAATCAACGAAGTCGCTGTTTCTGTTCAGGAATGAGCACATATCGATGTTGTGCTCGGCTAATGTCGTGCGCTGTGTAGTTACCATCTGCCCGCTTACACCAAAATCACGCTCAATCTGGCACGAAGATACTGGTATTGAGAACAGCACTCTCACAGCTTTCGGTATGATACGGTAGTCGCCTTGGCGTTCAAGTCTTTGCCAAAACTCAAGTACTGATTCATTTGGTGTGTAGTCCTCTTTTCGTGCAATGTCGACAGGATCTTCCAGCCATCGATCAAGTTCCTCTTCTGCGCGTCGATCCTGCCGGCTAAAGGTTGGTAGTCGGCTTGATCTCGGCGCAAATTCTGCTTCCAGTCGACTGACTTGCACAACAGGTGCAGGTGGTTCAAATTCAGAGACGTCCGCGGGTTCACTTACTGCCTTAAGTAAGTCCAATAAGTTGCAGCGGATTTTGGCGTTCACATCATTCTTCCTGGTCACAGCATCCCTTCCGCTTTTGCCATGCTGACGGCACGACAAAATCACTGCACGATCGAGACTCCTCTCCGTTCGTTTGAAGATAGGGTGGAGTTTCAACTGCATTTCAAATACAAATTGACACTTGTGGAATTGCTTGTCGTTGTAATATCTGCTGAAGAAGCGTTCGTCCAATGCTCTCCGCAATAGTCTCCGTACATCCGCAGCCAGTGGTGTAAGGTCACTTGCAGGAATCCAACGAGGATTTTTGTCGGTTGATAGGTAGTGTGGCAAAGGCTGATCAGGGTCGAGGTCGTGAATACGCATCATATACAACTGTACGAGCACGTCGACTTGAACAGGATGCTCTGCTTGACATGTTCGCTTGATCTCACCGATTTGCTTCAGTACAGACAACACATGAACCAAATCGTCATGGCGATTAGCCAACGGGAACTCTGGTGGTGGCTGGTTGGCACGAAGTGCTTTACGAGCTCGCTCTTCATACCACGCAGTTATTGCTGGCCACTTCTCAAGAACTCTCTCCAATGAACGCGTCATGCTCAGGAAACGTGAAGTAGAATATCCAACAAGTCGCGTGGAGGCACTCTGAGTCTTAGACTTACAGAGCTCTGCAAATAAGCTCCCAGTGACAGACACGACCTTGACCTGAAATATTGTTCTTACCATCCGTGAGATTAAGTCCGCCATCTCCGGGTTAGCTGCAGCACTAGCAGCTCCATTTACACCACATGATGACTTTGTAGCTGCGTGGGCCATGTGTGCGAAGCACCACTCCCAGTGCAGATTGAGTTCTTTGCACAGCATCGATTTCACGTCACCCCCCGAGTCGCTCGTAGCCCCGTAGAAATCGCTCGTCGCTAAACCAAAGTCCTCGAGCATGTGCTTCAACCACCCTTTGAAGGGCTTGACAATGCCGCCATCACGATCTCCATATGCGGGGTTGAACTTTCTCGTTCCCAAGAGAATGGACTTGTACTCCCAGGCCTTGTCCACCAGGTAAACCCGCAACCCAAGAAATTTGTCTTGCGTTGTTTTGCAAGTCCAAAAATCTGCCACGAGCGTAAAGTTCGGGTAGTCCTCTCGGTTCTCTTGGAGGTAGTTAGTGATCTCCTTGCGTGTTGAAGAATACAGCTCCACGATAGATTCCTTCACCTGCTTTGTAGTTATCTTGGCCTTCATTTCGTCCTTATAGAGTAGCGCTTGGATTAGTCTTGCCTCTTCGTACTCCACCATACGAAACGTCAAGTTATGGTTGATGATCATGAGAGTGGTCATCAGCACGTTTAGCCGGGTTGGGTTGTTTGAGTACAGGGCGGACGATGACAGGTGGTTGTAATCATGGTCGTGTTTGCGCTTCTTGACGGTCGCTATCTTTGTTTTCGGCGAGCCAACGTTGTGTATCTTCTGGAGGTGCTTCACGGCCATGGTCGTTTTGCCAGCATAAAGCTTGAACAGGTTTTTTCCTGACGTCCGACACGCCTCGTCGGCCAAACAAGCCCACGCGAAGACCTCCTTCTCGTTCTCGATGTACTTGACACGAACCCCCCACTTGAATATGTACGAAGTCTCCTTTGGTCGTGGAGGCACCAACTCGAAGGGTCCAAGGGCCTGAAACTCTTTCACTGCTTGGAGGACCACAGAAGGTGGCTCTGTCATCGTCACGCGTTGGCTGGAGGTGTCGTGGGTCCCTGCAGATGTCACGAGTGTGAAGTAAGTCCCCGATGCGGTCTCTAGTCTTGTCGGCTGCGCTGTGAGCTCGATGCTTGGCGGCGGAGCCTCTGACCTGAAGTCCGAGGACTAAAGCTGAGGCTGGAGGCACAGTGAGTCCCTGCGGTGGCCACGAGTGTGGGTCACAGGTGGATTTAGTCCATGTACTGCTGCTTCAGGCGGAGTCCTCTGACCTTCTCCTGAAGTCCTTGACTTGATCCGTGTGCTGGAAGGTGCCGTGGTCCGTGTGGTGGTCACGAGCATAGACTTGCGGTGCTCAGGGTCCCTGGTGTGATCACGAGTCTGTCGGCTGCACTTCGAGCGCGTCGGAGGCTCAGCACATGCGAACGCAGGCCGCTTCTTGGGCAGAGGATATCTTCGCGAGTGAGCTCGATAAATTTCAGTGCGGCTGTGGAAGATCGTGCGATTTTCAGCCAATCCAACGCGTAGGATACGAACACGCCAGATCCGCATAAATACGAAATGCGCGAGAACGAATATCGGGAGGGAAGCTCGCAAAAATGTTCGTTGTTCTCGCACTTTAGCGAGGAGAACACGAAAATCACGTTTTTCATGTTCCCTCTTTTTCGTGGAAGCGTTTTTCACCTTTTTTTTGTTCCCCTACCCGCATGTTCGTCCAAGGCTTGACTATTTTTACTATGACAGGCTTATGTTTTATATCGGTATATTTTACTGTTGACTTGTATCAAAACCCTAAGCCCGCTACGGCTCGCAAGCTTCGCCTCCGCTTGTCTAGCATGCACTGCTTGGTCCTGGGTTTTCACCCGCGTGATTCGCACACGGACTTCAAACCACAGGCGTACTGGCTGCGCTCGAGGGGGAATGGTGACTCTCAACAATTACCGCTATGCAAAGTGACAAATGTATTACTTTCGTAAAATATGCATTCACACGAAGTCGCTGCCTACGCCCTCTCGAACAGCTGTCGGTACACTATGTTCGCCGTGTACACTCCGTCTTCTTCCTCCCGCTCTGGATACTCGACCAACGCCTTGAATCTCGACCTCGACGTAACCCTTGACATGGCCACATACAGCTGACCGTGGGAAAAGCAAGGAGTCACCAAGTACAGTCCCAGGTACTGCACCGTTTGTCCCTGCGCCTTGTTGATCGTCATGGCGAAGGCAGTCTGGATAGGAAACTGCCTGCGTCTCAGTCGAAATGGGAAATCGCGGATGTCGCCATCGCTGATGAACACGATGCGCGGGATCAACACATGCTGGCCTTGCCTGTCGCCGGCCATGATGGTGGCGTGGATGACATGATCTTTGAGTTCGACAATTCGCAGGTGTGTTCCGTTGCACAACCCCAGGTCGGGATTTAAGTTCCGCATCATGATGATCGGCATCCCCTTCTTGAGTTTCAGCTTGTGGGGTGGGATGCCACTGATGTTCAGGGAGTTGAGCACCTCCTGCTCGAATAAGTTCCCGTCCTCGTCATCCTCCACTGAGTCTGTGGACACATATTCTCGAGCTGGTCCAGTCATGCGATCCGCTACGGCTTCGTTGATACGATGGACTATCGCGTTCGTGGTGGTGAGGATGGTGCGACTCGCAAAGTACTCGTCTGTTGCGACTTCCGAATTGTTGATGTCGGCGTACATCACGTCGATCATGCGCCGCAAACCTCGCGGAATAGCTCCCGGACGGATCTCCCCGTCCTCATCTGGATCACCGGCGGGGTTGTCGATGAGCATGTCACGTGGAATCTTAATGTAGTCATTTCCCAGATCATTGTGTACCTCGTGTCTCCCCTCTCCAACCTTCAGCAGGTACTCGGAAAACGCAGCCATTTCTGCAGCACTATCGGAGGTGGCAGCCGTGCGAACACGCATGTTCTCTGTCAGACGCACCTTCTGGAAAAGTGGCCACAGTTCGGATGACTTCAGGCATGCGTCGATTGTCTTTGTAGCCCAGCCACCCTTCACCACCGGGAGAATTTGCCTGAAATCTTCCGAAAGCACAACGTCTTTTCCACCGAAAGATTCTGCCTCGTTACCCAAAACGTCATGAAGCGTTCTGTCCACTGCCTCAAACGCGTGCCGATGCGCCATGGGTGCCTCGTCCCAAACTATCAAACTTGCTTTCCTCATCAATTCTGTGACCTGAGATCGCTTGTTGATGTTGCAAGTAGATTCGCCGTCTATCTTCAATGGGATTTTGAAGGTAGAATGCGCTGTCCGACCTCCCATAAGTAGCAGAGAAGCAATCCCACTGGAAGCGGCCGCGATTACAATTTTTCCGGATAGACGAACCTTGGCCAGTATGTTCCGAAGCAGTGTCGACTTCCCGGTACCGCCTGGTCCATCAACGAAGAATAGCTTCTTGCCTTCCTGTGGGTCCTCGACAGCTTGGGTGATCTGATCAAAGGTGAAGCGCTGCTCCTCATTTAGGTGGTCCTCCTCGCTCACAATTTGTTCAACAACAGACGCGTCATATCCCGTTAGCTCTCGTCAGATGAGATTGTTTTGCAGAACAGACTCAAGCACCAGGCGAGGGAACTCGCTCAGCCGAGAGAGATCAAAGTCTTGGACGGAGTACCCACTGACACTGAGCAAGTCTTGGATACTCTTCAGTGTGTCGAACGTCACAACAGACGTTTTAAAAGGGTCCAACATCTCTCGGTTCCTGTAGGCATAGTCATAGTCAAGCGAAAGGTCTTTGAAGAATTGGTCCCAAAGACCCCGAACATCCGTAGGCGCCGAGTAGACCAAGATTGTTGCAAAGAGCTGGCGCAGCTGGTACGGCATCTGGAACTCGGCAACCTCCGACAAACACAAAACCCATTCGCTGTCGTTCTCCAGATAGCCGGCATGTTCAGCCGCATCTCGATACGTGGGACACAGCACACCATCAACTGTCCGCAGGTCTTCGAAAGACCTCGGTCCTCGGCGATGGCATAATAGCAGGCGTAAATAGAAGCGCTCCATATCACGCGGTGAAACATGCACCATCCGACCAATTGCAGCCTGGTACCTTTTACGTCGAACCCAGCACTTCGTGTTTCCCATCCAGCGGAATTCCTTGGGTATATCCTGGTACAGCATTGTCTTCGCGATCTAGTTCTCGGGTTCGTCGCTCGCACACAATTCGAAGAAGCGGGTCAACATTGTGTGATTCCCACGACCAAGGACAAGCTCCGGGTCTTCCGTCGCTCTGAAGAACACGGTTTGGGCATCTTCGACGTGAACGGTAAGCTGAGTGACTGCGTGTGTCTTTCCTTGGATCAAGAAGTCGAGTAAGCGGATACAGGCTTCAACTGGAGATATGTACCTGGCCGTGAGGAAGCGCAGAATCTCGTTTGGTTCTTGCCGAGGGAGCTCTCCACCCGCGCGAACTGCCTCGACAGTTAGCACAGCTTTATCGGACCCTTTGTAGACGTACTTGTATAGATATTTCACAGCTGAAATATCCGTGCACACCTCGACGTTGATGTGGCAATTGTACTTTTGGGATAAGTACGGGTTGTACGGAACAACCCACTGGTTAATAGTGGCGTTGTCGTACTCCCTGCCCTTCCATACCAGGACGCCTTCAGCTCGTCGACGCCGTCTGTAGACCGGATAGCCGTTCACATTGGTCCTTGTCGCCTCTGCAAAAGGTTTCGGATATCCTTTCGTACACTTCCCGTCCTTCATGCAAGCGCATGACGGGTTTGCCGCTCCACAGTGTAGCGGGGCTACACATTCGGTTCACCTCCTACCTTAGTGCAACATGCACTAAGGCATACATTCAGGTGACCACCACAGGGTGGTCCACATTCATAGCAAAAGGCATATGACTGGTAGAAAGTAACACCTTTCTACCAATGAGAGTCATTCAATAGATAGGGGTTCTGCCAGCCATCCAATGGCAGAACCTCTCATTAGAAATATCAGTTTTAGGAGGAAACCCCATTTACAATCAATACAGTTCTCATTTACCACCAAAGCTTCCGTTTGGTTCATTTATCTAGGTTAAAGTATACTTGTGGATACAAGTATACTGAACTTAAGTAAATTACTCCTACGCTTCCTCCTACACGTGCGCACACGTGTAAGCCTAAGTAGTGGGTCTAAGCAGACCCACTACACCTGGTAGCACTTTGTAGTCCGTCCAACGACCGACTAACACGTTCGTATGGAATACGAACGCGGGGCTGAGAACCTGCCCTCGGACAGTAACATGTCCGTGGGTAGCCCAAACACGTCTGCAACGCATGTTGCGCGTGCAGACTGCCCCCACCTGTCGGAACCAGAGTGGGAGGCCCTCCAACGACTGTCAACAGTCATTGGGGAAGCGGCGGTAGCAACGATGTTGCGAACGCTATCACCGACGGAGCAACACGGTGTTGCTCTGGGTTTCATCGTGAAGGAACAGCGTGAAACCGCTGCTCGAACTTCGGTGTCGCCATCGGCCACACCGCGCGTGGAGTCATTAAAACTCCACGTAAGCAGCTACGTTGGAAGAGAGGGCGAACCTCTCCTCCGTTGGCTTGTCGAGGTCGACACTGCCATTACGGCTCGACATATCGTCGACCCGTTGTCGAAGGTTGCGTTCGCCATGTCATGTCTTGGCGGACGAGCGAGGAGTTGGGCGTACGGACGCCGACTCACAGATCCTACGTGCTTTAGCACGTACGAAGAGTTCAAGGAGGAGCTCAAACTAGCGTTTGAGCCCCCGCAGAACGAGTTCCGATCGAGGGCGGAGTTCCTCGATCTGCAACAGGGCAAGCATGACGTGCATGCTTACGCCCAAAGGGCACGGTACTTGGTCTCGAACATCGTGACCAACCCGATTGACGAGGCGACAAAGGTCGTCACGTTCATGAAGGGCCTTAGAGATGGGCCTGTGAAGACCTATCTCTTCCGAGAGTATCCAAATACTCTCGAGGCTGCAATTGCGCTTGCAATGCAAGAAGAGTTTAGCCTGCGGCAGGCTAAACTGCATGTGAACGCCCCACGGCTAATGCCACGACCGGTGGCAAGGCCGTCGGGAGGTCCCGAACCAATGGACCTCTCGAGTGCGACGGCTGCTGGTTCCCAGCAGCGTCGTGGATCAACGAATGTGCGTTGTTTCCGCTGCGGAAACATCGGTCACTACGCCCGCGAGTGCACAGCACCTGTGCACGCGGCGAGGAGCCGTCGTGGCGATACTGGGTATCGTCACGGGCAATCAAAAAACTAAAGGGACCAGCAGGCGCGGGGCGCCCTGCTGGTGATGCGATCGAGCGTGTCGACATCGGACACGCTGCAATGAAGATCGCTGCCCCCAGTGAGAGTCAATCTCACTGCAAGAAGCAAGATGACAAGCCGAACCTTGTCATCCTGAAGGTAAGCTCGAAGAGAGAGAAGTCTCTTCGTGCTCTAGTGGACTGTGGAGCGTCGAACAACTTTGTTCGACTGCAGAGCCTTCCAAGGCTTGACTTCGAGGAGGTGGAAACACCTCGAAGTCTATTGGAAGTGAGGCTAGCAACGGGTGTCGTTGTTAGAACCGAGAAGCGTATCGTACGCGTACGCTTCTCTTATCAAGAGAAGGAGTTCGTCGACGAGCTTATCATCCTGGAACTGGACGATAAGTTCGATATGGTGTTGGGCATGCCGTGGCTTGCACGGCATGATCCGGTGATCGACTGGATGAAGCGCACGATCGTGCGCTTCGGGAGCAGCAGCAGCGCGACAGAGAGCGATGGCCCTGTCGGCGCAGCACATGCACCACGTGGTGCATGCGGCCCTCCACTAGAGACAGCGCGGAATGCGGCTGTCTCCGGTCACCCCAAGCGAACGCCAACGACTGCGAGAGTCGTTGGGAGAAGATGTGGACCGAATCAGCAGGGCCTGGTTCAATCCGATTCGAGAGGGTCTCGAAGCGTCCGGAGCGACGCGGTAGTGTCGACAGCTAATGTCGACACACAATTGGTCGAAAGACACTCCGCCGTTAGGCGTCGAGGTAAAGAAGACGCGTCGGCTCTGGGAGCCGACGCTGCAAGCAGTGCGGACGGTTGCAAACGTCCCGCACCGAGAATGCTTGCGAGCTCGCGTGCAGCCGGGCTGCACGACGAAGCGGTGCGCGATCAAGCCGGGCTTGAACGCGTGCGCCCGCGGGTAAAACCCGCCGGCGAATACAAGGAACAACTGTCCACGGCCGGGCCTGGACAAGAAGAAACTCGCGGAGCCGGGCTCCGCACGAGAAGTGAACGGCGCAAGCGAGAAAAGCTGCGCAAGTCTCGGTCAGGGACCGAGACGCTACAAGCAGTGTCTGCCGGGCAGACACAGGGGTTGGAGACGACCGTCGAGACATTGAGTGTCTTGACGCGTACGAGTATTGGTCTCCAATACAGGAAGATGAGGCTGAATAATCCTCCGACGTTAGCGTCGGAGTTGATGTCGCTCCCAGTCACAAGCTGGAAGCGTTTCGCTCGCGACCTGCACGATGGACGCATCGAGCAGATCTGCATCCTCTCGGACGCCGAGAGGGTGACGTGTGAAGCAGAAGAGCTGAATCAGCTCATCTCTGAGGGCGCGGACGCCCTCAGCGCGAAGTCGAAGAAGGAACGCTTCGACGAGCAAGGCTGGGACTCGCTCAAGGCGAGCCCCTTTTACAAGGTCTTGCGTGAGTACAAGGATGTACTCCCGGACGACATTCCTGCGGAGTTACCGCAGGACAAGGGTGTTCAGCACGAGATTGATCTCGTGCCGGGAACGAAGTACTGCGTCACGCGACAGTGGCCACTGCCGCGTGAGCAAGTCAAGGCAATCGACGACTTCTTTGAAAGTCGTCGCAATGCAGGACAAGTGCGGGAATCGAAGTCCCCGCACAGCGCGCCTACGTTCTGTGTGAAGAAACCACAGGGCGGGTGGCGCATCGTTCATGCGTACAACAAGCTGAACGATGCGACGGTACCGGCGCAAACGCCGATACCTCGAAAAGATGTGATCATCGATTCGATGACCTCGAGTACTATCTTCAGTACTCTGGATCTGAGAGACGGGTTCTATCAGATCCTCATGCGTGAGAGTGATATCCCTCTCACGGCGGTAAGCACTCCGAGCGGCATGCTCTGGGAGTGGCTCGTAATGCCGCAGGGGCTGAAGAACGCCCCAGCGACGTTCAACAGGTGCGTCACGCACTTGTTGCGCTCGGTGCGCGACTTCGCACCGAGCTATTTCGACGACGTGTTCATTCACAGCCGGGCTGTGAATGGGAAATCGGATGTGGAGATGCATACAGAGCATCTCCGCAAGTTGCTTGAGCTCATGCGAAAGCACAAGCTCTACGCGAACCTGAAGAAGTGTATCTTCGGGGCGACCGAGATACCCGTACTTGGGTGTCTCGTGGGGAAGAACGGCGTACGCCCTGACCCAGGAAAGGTCAGAGTGATCAATGAATGGCCTACGCCTTCAAATGTAAAGGAACTGCGGCAGTTCCTTGGACTCGCCACGTACTTGTGCAAGTACGTGAGCAACTACGCGGGCAAGATTCGCCCGCTGTCGCAGCTCTTGAAGAAAGAAGCTGCAGGGGAATGGACTGCTGATTGTCAGCAGGCCTTTGAAGCAGTCAAGCAGGGCTTGACTGAGGCGCCGATCTTGGCGGTGGCCGACCAAGATCGCCCATTCCACGTTGTGTGCGATGCATCCGATTTCGCGATCGGATGCGCACTGATGCAACTCGATCACGAAGGTCGTGATCGTGTGGTTTACTACCAATCGCGTCAGCTGAAGCCAGCTGAGCGCAATTACCCGGTACATGACAAGGAACTCCTTGCCATGAAGTATGCACTCGCAAAGTTTCGAGTGTATCTACTTGGGAGTAGACCATTCGTGGTCTACACCGACCACGCATCGTTGCGTACGGCGATCAAGTCGCCGCACATATCACAAAGAATGGCACGGTGGCTGTCATTCTTTGCTGAATACAACTTCCAGGTTGAGTACAAACCTGGAAGGTTGAATGTCGTGGCCGACGCGCTTTCGCGTCGACCAGATTATGCGGTGCAAGAGGCCGACGCCAACGCAGTCGGCGTCGTCAGGACGACTACACCCTCGTCGTCCTTGCTGGATGACGTGAAGGCCGCATACGCACATGATGCGGATGCGAAGCAATTGGTGGAGTACTTTTCCACACCTTCTGACAAGTCTCGTCAGAAGCTGGCCAAACACCTTTGTGCTCGTGTACACCGTTATCGTGTACACAATGGTCTGCTGCTTTACAGCGCAGTCGACGTCAACGCAGATCGCATTGTCGTGCCGGATGATCATGAGTTGAAGCTCAAGATCACGTACGAGTACCACGATGCCCCGACATCGGGACATCCTGGCCGTGAGAAGACATATTTGCTTCTCACGCGTGACTTCTACTGGAGCCACCAGTACAAATGGGTACGCAAGTACGTTCGTGCTTGCGAGGTATGCCAGCGCGTGAAGCCTGCGCCCAACTCGCAGGCTCCGCTTCAATCACGTCGGAGTGCTGGCAGTCCATTTCAATGGACTTTGTTTTTGGTCTTCCGCAAGACAACAAGCGGAGGACTGGTATTGTGGTCTTTGTTGACCGCTTCAGCAAGATGGTGCATCTTGCTGCAGTACCAGCCGAGGTGACAGCCAAACAGACGGCATGTCTGTTTGTCGACATGGTGTTTAGACACCATGGTATGCCACTCGACATCGTGCCGGATCGGGATCCGCGCTTTACAGCGCGATTCTGGCAAGAAGTGTTTACACTTCTTGGGACGCAGTTGTCCATGTCGACTGCGGATCACCCGCAGACCGACGGACAAACAGAGCGTGTCAACCGCGTGTTGGTTGACACCATGAAGAGCTACGCGCACTCGTTCCATCAATGGAGCGACTGCTTGCCGATGGCGGAGTTCGCCATCAACAACTCGGTGCATGTCTCGACTGAACACACACCGTTCTACGTGAATGCCTTGAGGCACCCACGCGTACCGAGCGCACTCAGTGCGGTAGCTCCTTCCTTAAGTGGGGGAGGATATCCGGTTAATTCAAAACAACCGGATAAGCACGCTGATACAAGCAATGTATCAGCTGTGACGACTCGCGCACGTACTGCGCGCAGTCATGGCGTCGACAACGCAGTGTCTACGACGGGCGTAGACACTTTAAACCACAACGGACATCACGCGCAGGCCGGGCCTGCTGCGAACAAGGAGCACGAACTGAACCAGGGGTTCAGCTCGGATGCAATGGACTTTGTCCAGCGTCGACAAGCCGTAATTCGGTTTGTCCAAGATGCAATAGCAGCTTCTGTCGATCGACAGAAGCTGAATGCCGATAACATCGGCAGGGGAAACACAAATGAATTCAAAGTTGGTTCATTAGTTCTGTTAGCTACTCAGAACCTAGCTAAACATGCAGTTTCCGATTTCGGAGCAAGCAAGCTTGCTCCGCGCTTCATTGGGCCATTCACCGTGTTGGCGAAGCATGGCAACGCGTACACACTGGACATACCGTCCAGCATGCGCTTGCACCCAACGTTTTACGTTGGGCGACTGAAGCCGTACGTGCAGCACGAGTCACCTACGTCTGGTGACTCGCCAAAGCGCTCTCGAGCGCGGCGACGCGCTTCGAGACGCCAGAGAGTCTCGTCCCGACCTCGACCTTTACGTTCGAGGTCGTCTGCGCAACCTCCGCGAGCTGAGCCTTTAACAAGCTCAGCTCCTGACGCAGAGCAGCGAACTGCGACGCTTGGAGACGCTCAACAGCCTCCAAGCGAGACTCAAGGTTTGGTTGACCAAACCCGGGGCGTCTACCCGCCCCCCCCCACCCCCGTTGCGAGACGCACGCGGGGCAACTCGCTGGATCGTCCAGCGAATTGTTGGTCATCGGAACCAGACCCAAGGTCCGGTTCATTTTCGTATTCGTTGGAGAGGATTTCCTCCCCAACACGATACGTGGGAATCACGGAATGTCCTGATGGAGGACATTCCGGAAATGGTGACGGCGTACGAAGGCCGCCACCACCACCTCCGCCGAAGGGCGTAAAACTTGGGCGAGCGCTGTAGTCGCCTACAGCACTCGAATAAGTGCTGCGAATATCCGCAGCACTAGAAGACGCCTGCGCCTGAAAACTGGCGCGCAGGGTCTTGAGGTCGTCAGGTACACACATGGACGTGTACCCGTTGACGTCCCGCTCGGTGATGCGTACTGCTCCGGGGTAGCAGTACTCACAAGCAGTGTCATAAGGCACTGCGCAAGGAAGTCCAATACCGACTGCACCATGGTGCAGTCGTTCAAGTTTACCACGCTTCGAGAATTTCTCGTAGCGCTCCCGCGCCTGGCTAATCCGGTCGCGATAGCCAGCGGGGTTCTTGTTGAAGTTTTCAACAAAGGCACTCCAACTTTGACAAAGTGCCTGCCACTCGGGCACTTTGCTTCTGCGAGAAGTCTTCTTGTTCGCAAACCATCGGAGCTCATGGAAGAGCCCGATGTAGTAGTCGCGCCTTTGATTCGTTAACGGATCAAAGTGTACTCGCTTCGCGACGTCATCGTCAACGATGGCGTTGCACGAATACAGCGCGTATAGATTCGGTGGCGCGGTCGCACCGAATCGGCTGCCGATCTCAGACTGAGACGGCATCCACGGCTCGCGCACTGGTTCAGTGCGCGAGGCCGCAACAACAGCGGATGGAGCGAAGTCATCTCCATCCCGCGGAGTCGTCAAGGCTCCAGCGGCAGCGAGCGGTGTTCCACTGCCGCTGCGCGAACGCTTCGAGCCCGAAGCGTTCGAGTCGTCCTCGCGTGGACGACGCAGTCCCACATTGGGGTCAGTGTGGCCCGGAGACAAGGTATCCTTGTCTCCCTCGAGTTCCCCCTCCTCGACTTCACTTCCGTAGTTGAGGGGAACTCCCTCTCCACCCGGAGAGTAGATGCCCACTCCGGTTTCGACAGCAATGATCTTCCCTATCTTGTTTCGGATGGCATGTTTCTCATGCCATCTCGAGTGGTATCCAGCAACAGAGAGGCGACTCTCTGTTGCCGCGCTTGTCGACATCGCCGTCGAGGCGATGCCAGTAGCGGTCGTGGCTGAAGCAGCGGCCGTCGTCGCCTTGGAGTCGACGACAGCACTAGCTGTTGCCGAAGCAGCCGGCGTCTTAGACGAAGACGTCGTTGGCGTGCTCATTGGGAATGAGCACGTGTTCTCCCGAAGAAAATACGGATTGACGTGTCGAGACCGGCACGTCAAATCCTAACGGGGGGATGGTGTAGCGGGGCTACACATTCGGTTCACCTCCTACCTTAGTGCAACATGCACTAAGGCATACATTCAGGTGACCACCACAGGGTGGTCCACATTCATAGCAAAAGGCATATGACTGGTAGAAAGTAACACCTTTCTACCAATGAGAGTCATTCAATAGATAGGGGTTCTGCCAGCCATCCAATGGCAGAACCTCTCATTAGAAATATCAGTTTTAGGAGGAAACCCCATTTACAATCAATACAGTTCTCATTTACCACCAAAGCTTCCGTTTGGTTCATTTATCTAGGTTAAAGTATACTTGTGGATACAAGTATACTGAACTTAAGTAAATTACTCCTACGCTTCCTCCTACACGTGCGCACACGTGTAAGCCTAAGTAGTGGGTCTAAGCAGACCCACTACACACAGGGTCCGTGCAGCATGCATGTCATGATTGTCTCGAATAGCTGTGGGAACTTTTCTCTGTCAGGAAGCTCTGCAGACACCATACGATCTACGATTTGGCGAGTACGTGGCTTGTCCTCTTCAGCCAAAATGATCAAGATGTGCGCGTGAGGGAGCCCTCTCTTTTGAAACTCGACCACGTAAATCCGCGCTTCCATACGGCCCAGCACTCCTTCGCTCAGGTCTTTAAGCTGAGCTTGCAGTTTTTGCTGCCAGACACGGGCTACAATATCGGGGCGGTCCTGAGCGTTTTGTTGATCGGACCCAAGGGCCTCCACTATCTCTTCCCATGTAGGGCTGCAGGTCGTTGTCATGAACACATCAGGCTTGCCGAATTCTCTAACAATGGCCACTGAGTCTTGGTAGGACTGGTACATTGCTCGAGGACTGCCCATATGAGATGAGGGCAGAATAACGCGGCGTCCCACTTGGTTGAGAAAATGGGTATCACCACCTCGGCCTTGATCAAGGTGGACCAACGTACCATCGCCTCTGTCAAACTCGGAGAGTAGCCCTTCGCCTGCTTCCAGCTGAATTGTACCTTCGTTAAGCAGTGCACCCTGAAGCCCTCTGTATTGATCGGCGTGAATTTGCTTCTGATGTGAGGCCACCCAGCGAAGTTGCTTCTGCTCGCATTTAGCGCGTTGGTCGACACACCACTGCAGATAGAGACGGCCGCCTTGATGAAGAGCAGACTGATCTTCCGCTTTTTGGTGCAACCGGAAGGCGACATGTTCGCGAAGGGACATCTGGTTCTTGTTGCGACGTCTGACTCCGTTCGCGTATGTGTCTGTGTAGGTCCAACGGGAAAAGCTTCTTTTCATATCACCACCAACTACTTTCTATTACCGGTGGCTTTTTTCCATGAGTGCAGTTACATTGTATTCCGATGGCTATTATTGATTTTGCTGTACGAAATTGATGTAGCGTTCAAATGAGGGTGCACAGAGACGAAAGGGCAAGAAGTGCATGTTTTGGAAACTAATTGGAATTTTACATAGAAATTACTTGATAATGTTATACTTTATCTGACGATATGTTCTCTATGAAATGTCTGCTCGGTGGAACGGAGGACGAAGAAATATGGGGCTTTCCATCGCCGCGCCGACCTAGGACACCGGAATTCTTCGACAACTTCAACTCCCCGAACCTTGCAGGCTATTGTAGCCGGCTACGTTCGTACTCTCTCGTCACCGCCCCGTGTCAGTGATGCTCAAAGTAGTTCACGGCGGTCACTGTCGTCAAGCAGCAGCGACATTCCCACGACTCAACCCGCTACCACTGTGCCCTCGCCATTGCTCCAAAGTGCGAGTGAAGATAGTAGTACACCGACTCCGACTAGCCAACCTGTGATAGCTTCGTCATCCAGCGAAAGCAAGGACTTTGCATGTGAAGTAACCCCGCGACGACAACCACCTGCATCAATTGGAAGCAGTGGCAGCGGCAATGAACTGTTGCGGAGCCATACAAGCGCAAGTGATGCTGAACTATCGGCTAGTGACAGCTAGTATACGTACGCGAGGAATGGTGAAGAACGCGAAGGATTATCTCTTGCGGCAAGCCTGGAATCCGGATTCGGTGTATGTGGTGTTGTGATTAACAAAAACTTCGTTAGTGAGGCTTCCACGCAACAACACAACAATTCGCCGAGTCAGGTCGGCGTTGTTGGGCTTGCGAAGGGTTCTGTTGGCTCCCTTTGCGGTTCGGCCCAGCCGGGTCCAGTTGAGGCCCTGTTCTCGCTGAGTACCAATCCAAACTCCAGAAGCTCGCCTGAGCGGGGCAGCTTCCGTTCCTCAAACCCTGTGACCTCCACCAAAGGATGGACGTCGGCGCGCTAGCGCTTTTACAGGTCACCGAGCGCAGAGTACGCTCAGCTAGAAGATTGCGGTGTCCTGGGTTGTGCAGACCCACCGACTCGTCGATTCGACAAGGTTTGTCTTCGCTGGTAGCGAGAAGTGCCCACCCCGGGCCGACCTTGATCTCTTGGCGCTACCAGTCGATTCCCCTACAAGCTATGCCTCTCGGGGAACGACGGCAGACATAATCCAGCCCACACAGGGACTTACCGGAAAGTATACGCTGTTCTTGGACTTAGAAGATTCTGCTCTGTTTTGTTATCTCTGTGTCTTCGGGGAGTCCCTTCGGGCTCCCCCCTTTGGTCCCCTATCGATCCTATACAAATACCTAGTGAAATGGAGTCGTTATAGATCTCCCTGCGACTCTTCGCTCAGCTTTCTAGTCGATCTTCGCCGAGTCGGGTCGTAATGGATCTCGACCGACCCTTCGCTCTGATTCCTGATTTATCCTCTCCCACTTGGAATAACTCCCAAAAGGAATACGCTCGCCGAGTTCCGCTGCTCGCCGAGTCTTGATGCTCGCCGAGTCCGACCGCTTCGCCGAGTTCGCCGCTTAGGTGCAAACTTCGATTAGGTACGACGTACTTAGCTGAGCCAGAATGGGTGGTCTACCCAAAATATGAGTTTCCCTACACCACAGGTACCTCACAGTGGAGAAGAGTTTGTTCACCAGGTCACGCTCATAACGAAGGCTGAAGCCCGGGCGCAGCTCGACGGGTTGGAGAACGCTCGATTTTCTGTAACCGGCAACAGTCGCTTCTCCACGCGATTGTCGTGTACAACTCATGTTGATTGCACTGCAGAAGCTCGAATTAAGAAAGAGCGCAACGGACAGTTCCGCCTTCTTCGAAGTGGGATTCACACTACCGCAAAAGTGGCTGTGATGGCGCAGCGCACTGGCATCCACAAGCCGTTCCTTTCGGAGATTGACAACCTACTTCTTGGTGGTCAGGGCCCGCGTCAGTGCTTGAATACACTGCACACAAAGTACATCGGCAATGAAGATACATTGACTTTGCTGCCTTCAGTTTCACAACTGAAAAACCGAGCGCATAAACTCCGAAAGTGAGGTGATTTTGACATTACGACATATGCAGACATCATGGAGTGGGCATCGCCAAGAATGTGCTTTACCAAGACCACACTTTTCAAGGATATGAGGTGCTTTGTGGAGGATGACGCGCTCCGGGTTAGCCACCAGCCCTTGCAATACCAGAACGAACTGCTCGTTTTAGACTGCTTTACGGACACATTGGAGATTGGACAGACTTCTGTGGGGATTATCTTCACTTCGAGGCGATTATTTCGCACGGTCACTCACCTGTTGTTGGGTCAACGGAAAGCAGTACTCATCGCCACCGATGGAACGTACTAGCTCTATTTTGGCGATTGGACCCTCATCTCCTTCGGAGCATACGGAGTTCGATATGCTGCAACAAACCAGTCTCAGCAAACGTTCTACTTGATTGCATTCATATTCGTTCGGCCTGAGACCGTGTACGCATACGTTCGACTTTTACAGTCGTCAAGGATCGCACCAAGGAATTTTTCGGGGGGATCCTGGACGTACAGTTTGGATCAATGGATCATTCTTCGGAGATTGCGAATGCATTCCGCCAGGTGTGGCCGGACATTAAGTTGTTGAACTGTTGGCCACATTTGGATCGAAATGATCGACGAAAGAAGAGCCTTCTAACCGACGCTGACCGCTATGAGAAGATCATCAAGCCGCAGCTCGACTATCTGAGTCTGTCGCGGTCGTTCGAAGCACTATCTAACCTGGTAACGTCGAATTGGGTAGCGCTAGGGGAAACGGAATACGCTCATTGGTTAGAGGACCAATACCTCGTTGATCCGTGGGATCTACAGCCAGCGACGAGCTTGGGATTGTGCCCAACCAAAACCTAATAGAGTCCCATCATCACACTATGAAAGCAAGTAGTGTCATGCACCTTCGCGCTGCTACTGACCATGTATTAGCTGGGATGTTGCCAAGAATTCTAACGCAATGCTCCATGGACTTTGGCTCGGAAATCATATGTCACTACTCAAGTGGACCGGTCGGAGCGGAGATACTCCAAGCCGCAATAAACCTTTGTGCTCATGAGAACCACTTCCCGAAGCACCGAGACAAATCGAAACGAGCAATCCTTTGCATCGGCGAGTACTACTTCAACTCTGATTACTACGTGGTTCAAGATGACAACGTGCACGGTCTTAATGTCAATACAGCACGAACAAAGCAAGTAAAAGCGTTCTCTCGGCGGAATTATGAGAGCACACGAGAAGATTGAAAACGTTCAGCTCCGATATCTATTTCTCCATCGCGTGATAATTCTCCACCGAGGGTCGTTTAAGCACAACTGGGATTCTCCTTCTTGGTGTGTGGATAAAATCAAGACAGTTCGCCAAAAATTCAAATGCGACTGCAAGTCGTTTTGCCAATCTGGATGGTTGTGCGCACACGTACTAGCTTGTTTACAGCTAGTGGACGCAGTGGATTTGAGCGCAATGCTCCGGGGTCTGCCAGGTTGTAGACCGCCTGGGCGTCCTCGAAAGAAAGCGAAGTATCTGGAACGCGACGGTCTCAGGAGGTCCCAATATAGTATGACCGCACTGATCAAGAGATTAGTCCATAAGCCCGCGAGTGTTATCAACTGGAGTGTTCTGGGAACCTGGACCAACACAGGTGACGATGGCGTTGACATCAGTCGGGACTTCGTCGGAACAATCAAGCCACCGTTTTTGCGCGCTGGTAAACGTCACTGGGATGTGGATTTTCACGAAATTGAGAAAGTGGAGAAATATGCGGCTGAAGAGCTTGCCACTATGATCAACTACTCGTTTCGGATGGGGCACATCATTGTTCGAAGCTGATCGGTAAGTAGTGTGTGCACTACCGCGTCTACATTTGTATGCCTGCGTTTCATTCAAAGCAAAAAACTCAGAAAAAGAAGATAAAACAGAAAATACTAGAAGAAGGAGTGGTTCCATCCACCTCTCCAAAACACCTTGTGTTAAAGTCTGACATACAATTTAGCCGGTGACATACAATAACACCGGTGGCATACAATATCACCCTCCGCATGGAAAATAGCTGGCGGGGAATAAAAAGAAACCGAAAATGCACGCAATAAAAAATAGCCGATGGAAGCATGAAAAACAAACCGCCCCCGTCAGTTTCCATTTTTCTCCACAAAGCTTAAGTGGAAGTCGAGGAAGACAGATCAAAGTATACTTTTGTTCCTATCGGAATTGACTAGGAGACTATGTCGGAGGGAGACCACATTTCGACGGATTGCGCCCGCTCGCAAAATATGATTATGGGACGCAGCAAGCGCACGACACACGTGGCTACGCAACTGGATTTTCGTACTGGATTTTACTACGTGGAATCCTTCGACCCTCTCATTGGTCAGTAGTGGCTTCTTGAACCTTCGTGATTATGTGCCCGGGTAGGACACTGTCCTACGCATGGTGTCTGGGGCCGGTTTGCATTCACCTTGATCTTCTTTGGGACTATCGGTCTGAGCTGCTCACTTCTTATCTTTCGAGCCAAGATGAACCCGTCCAACGTCAAGGAGAACTCGAGAGAGTGGTTCTTCAGTGCAGCATGCGCCCGCCAAGAAGAGCCGAGGTCGACTCCTCCTCGCCCCGGTCTTCAGCCCGACCCGGTGCCGCAGCCTTCGCCCGCGCGGCACCCGATTCCGCCAGCCGTTGCTTCCCCGTCATCGTCTTTGTCGCCCTCGATCCTCGACATCTACGATGGAGCTCCCACGGCCGATAAGCCAATGACCGACGCACCCCCGACTCCCGGACAACCAGCGTACCGCTTGTTCGGCGAAGAAGACTTGGACATCGACTACCTCGAGGTGACGGGTCCGTGCGTTGTGCTGCCGTACCTGTCCAAGTTGACCTTTGGTCTCGGTTCAAGCGTCCGCGTGCACGAGAACATGCTTCTCGTTGCGCAAGGTCCCGGATACGTGTACGTCGACAAGGCCTTCAAGAACGCTATCCTAGTGCAATTGGGTATGCACTTCAGCTACCCCTTCGAGGGAAGTCATGATGAGCGTGGACTGTTGAAGTGGCAACGTCGGCGTTTGGGTGGCTACGATCTCGCGTTGGTGCTGCTCTCGGCGGGTGTGAACTTCGTGACCTACATCGACTACGGCATGAAGGGGAAGCTGCTCGGGTTTTCCTGGATCGATGAGATGCTGGCCGCAGTCCCCGGGACGTCTATCATTGTGGACGTCGCCACCATGACCAAACCTGCTGCCGAAGGTCGCGTTCAACTTGTTCGCTGGAACGGTAGCCGTCCTGAAGGCTGCAGAGGGACCAACCACAAGCTGTACGGGATGATGCAGCGACCGCCGTACTACGGCTCCGTCGTTGCCAAGCGAGTGCGAGACGACGTCGCTGATCCTACGATGCTGAAGTGTCTTGTCTACTCGAAGGCCGCCCATGTCTTCAAAGCGATGCTCAAGCCTGGTCGGTTGGATCAGCCACGGAAGAACAAGTTCCTACGCCTGGCGGAGCCGTACTTCGGCAAATTGGAGCGCGCGTTTGTCGCGCAGCAAGCCACGATGGGAGATGTTCGCACGGAGATCCGTTTCCGAGTGAGCAGTTATGGAGAAATCCCGGCGGTGTTTTCGATGCTGTTTGCTGGCGTGTGGGGTTGCCTGGAGATCATCGAGATTGACATGGACCAAGTGCTTCGGACGCAGCAAGCTACATTGGAGTGGGCTCGCGACAACAACTTGTTCGTTGCCAGGGACGCGCTTCGAGTGACCCGCTTTCAGTATGCAGTGTTCAACAACCTTCTGAATGCGTTTGGCGTTTGGAATCGCTTTACACGGGGCGCACTCCAGCCGTCACAACTCATGCTTACCCTTCGAGCCAAGTTGATCCTCGTCGGCGTGCGGTTTTCTGAAGTGGGCGCTGCTGACCAAGACGAGGAAATGAAGGAAGGCAACGCTGGCGACGACTCCGATACCGAGCCTGAAGTGGACCTCACCATGGATGAGCTGGATGGCAACGACAGCGATACCACCGAGACGGACTTTGACAACCTCTTCATCGACGTTATGGAAAACGTGGTGGTGGCCCAGGCGACGAATGGTGGAATGCTACTTGTCCTTGACCACATGGGCGTATTCGTGACTCGGCAGCGTTCGAGAGAACAAGTGGCGGATGTATTGTTAGCGCGTTATGGAGCAGCTTGGAGAGACTTTGTGCCTATATATATTGGGGCCCGGATGAACGTTCATCCGGGGTCCCCTGGGTCCCCAACCTGATGGAAGGTATGGATCTTGGACACCGAAGCTTGACGGAGCGGAGGGAGGGCAGCACTCTGGGCGAGGCCGGAGCGGAGACTGGAAACCACTTGAGGGGTAGAACGAAGATTCGAAAGTGATTGATTGAGGTCTTTAGCTCGCTAGCCTTCTCGCTACTCTAGACCTACTGGATACACACTACTTGATTCTTTACTGGATACTGAGTTACTTCAGCCAATGAGAGAGCGTCACGTCGAAGACCATCTTGTACCTACAATCTTGTACCCACAGGTGGCGTAATCCTTGGTGGCGTAATCGGCGTGGGTTCGGATTGGACCGGTTCGGGTTAACCGGTTCACGGTCAACAACCGATACCAAACCGGTAACCCTCCATACCCTCAATACGCCCCCTCAATGCGAAGTCCCATGAATGCCGAGAGCCGCCGTCAGCTCCGTGTGGCGTGGTCCCGCAAGCGCCTTCGTCATGATGTCCGCCAGCATCACAGAAGTCTCGCAATACTCGAGCTTCACTTCACCGCGTTTCACTTCGTCGCGGATGTGGTGGTACTTGATGTCGATGTGCTTGGCGCGGCCGTGGTTCACCGGGTTCTTGGTCATCTTGATGCACGACTGGTTGTCTTCACGGATCATGAGCTCGGGTCCCGTTTCGTTGGCAGCCGCCAGAATCTCGCACAGCAGGCGATGGATCCACTTGCCCTCTTGGATAGCCAGACTGAGCGCGATGTACTTCGCTTCGCTCGTAGACAGCGACACACTTGACTGCTTCTTGCTTCCCCAGCTCACAGGCGCACTCATCAGCATGAACGTATAGCCTGAAGTCGACTTGCGGTCCGCGAGGTCGCCGGCCCTGTCCGTGTCCGAGTAGCCACGAAAGTCGATCTTGTCGCCCGGCTTGAAGCAGATGCCATGCGTCTTGGTGCCTTGCAGGTAGCGAAAGATGCGCTTGACCGCAACCCAGTGTTCCTCTTGGGGGTTCTCCATGAAGCGCGACACATAGCCAACGGCGTACGCGATGTCCGGGCGCGTGGCGGTCATCAGGTGCATCAGCGCACCAACAGCTTCGCGAAACGGAGCGTTCACCTTGGTCGCCGCGTCTCTTGGAACCAGTCGAGTGCTCATGTCCACCGGACTCACCACAGCCTTGCACTCGTCCATGGCGAAGCGTTTCAGGATGTCGTCCACGTAGCGACGCTGGCACATGGTCACGCTGCCGTCCGGGCCGTCTACCAGCTCGATCCCAAGAACAAACGCGCACTTGCCGCTGTCGGTCATCTCGAAGCGCGTCTTCAGGTCCGTCTTCGTGCGCGAGATCAGCTCGGGCGAACTCCCGGTAATCAGCACGTCGTCCACGTACACCAGCACGAGCACGCAGTGACCGTCCACCACCTTGATGTAGAGGCACGGATCGAAGGCCGACACTTGGAAGCCGATAGAGCACATGAACTCGTCGAAGGTCTCGTTCCACACGCGTGACGCTTGCTTGAGACCGTAGATGGCCTTCACCAGTTCCAGGCAGTCGAAGCCACCATCCAGTTCGACGCCTTCGGGAACCACGCAGAACACCACCTCCTTCATGACCCCGTACAGGAACGCTGTCACGACGTCGAGTTGGTCGAGGGGCCAGCCGAAGTACTTGGCGATCGCGATGATCATGCGCAGCGTCACGTACTTGACCACGGGCGAGAACGTCTCCGTGTAGTCGATGCCGTACTTCTGCTTGAAGCCCTTGGCCACGAGGCGCGCCTTGTACTTCTCGATCGAGCCGTCCGCTTTGCGCTTGATCTTGAACACCCACTTGGTGCCGATGGCGCGCTGGCCGGTGGGCAACTTGGCAGCTCGAAACACACCACGCAGTCGCATCGACTTGAGCTCCGCGCGGATCGCCTTGCGCCAGTGCACTTGATCCGGACCGTTCACAGCCTCTTGGAACGTCGTCGGCTCCGATAGATCGGCTGCTGCTTCCACAGCGTTGGCACTGGCACGCCAAAACACTGGAGGCGTCGAGTCGTCGTCTTCATCTTGGTCCCCAGACTTTTCTTCTTCGTCGGGTTCAGCTCGGCGCGACGAGGATACATCCGGCGCACTTGCTTCTTCTAAGACAGCTCGGTGGCGAACGGGGCGCGATCTTCTGGCAGTGTCGTCGTCGCCACTCGGTCGGCTCTTGCGCTTCCCCGCCTGCTTGAAGCTGGTTTGGCGCGGTCCATCGTTGTCGTCCAGGTCCAGCGCGTCCAGGTCCAGCGCGGCATCATCGACGTCTTCATCCGAAGTATGCGCCGAAAGGCCAAAGACCGACTCATCGAAGTTGACATCGCGACTGACAACCACCTGCCCCGCCTCGATGTCATAAAGTCGATACGCCTTGGACACTTCTTCGTAGCCGAGGAACAACCCGGCGCGAGCCTTGGGGTTCTACTTGCGCCGCTTTTCCTTCGGCGTCAGGATGTACGTCTGGCATCCGAACACACGCATGTGCTTCACACTTGGCTTGAAGTTGTACACGATCTCGAATGGAGTCTTGTGCTCCACCTTGGGTGACGGCAGGCGGTTCTTCACGTAGATGGCCGTCATGGCCGCCTCAGCCCAGAAACACTTGTCCAACTTGGCGTGATGCAGCATGCTGCGGCCGATCGTGACGATGGTCCGGATGGCGCGTTCTGCCGTGCCGTTGGTCTGGTGCGCGTACGGAACCGTGGTTTGCTGCTCGATGCCTTCGACTTTGTAGAAGGCCTTGAGCGAGTTGGTCGCGAACTCACGAGCTCCGTCGTGCCGCACAAACTTGACCTTCTTGCCGAACTGCGTCTGCACCTTCGTGACGTACGTCTTGATGCAGTCTTCGCTCTCCGACTTAGCATGCAGGCAGAACCCCTTCATGCATCCGCTGGCTTCGTCCACGATCAGCAGCAGATACTTGCTGCCACCCAGTGACTCTTCTTCCATGGGGCCGCAGATGTCGAAGTGGAGCAGCTCGAACGTGTCGTAGCGACGCTTGTCACGGTTGCTTGGGAACGGCTTCTGGACCATTTCCCCTTGCTGACAGCCGCGACACACGCTTGGTCCACTCGACTTGGAAGGTGCCTTCGCGTCCTTGATCATGTCGTTGTCGATCATCTTGCGAAGCACCTCCACCGGAGCGTGACCCATACGCGCGTGCAGGTCGAGCGTCTTGCCACTGGTCGCTGCATTCGCCGATCGCTGAGGCGTCTGGAGCCAGTAGAGGCCATCCATGAGATTCGCCGCCGCCACCACTTGTTTGGAGGCCTTGTGCACAACGCGCATCTGGGTGCCGTCGAACACGACTTGGAACAGACCACTCTTGTTGATCTGTGGCACGGAGAGCAGATTCTTGCTCATGCTCAGCACGTATAGCGCGTTCTTGATCTCGATGTCGCGCTCGTCGCCGTTGGGCAGAACCACTCGTTCCACGATGGTCCCCACACCCATGATGGCCGCCTTGTTGCCGTCGGCCACCGAAAGTTTGCCCTCGTTTCGCTCAATCAAATGCGCGAACTTGGCCTTGTCGTTGCAGATGTGGTGCGTTGCGCCGCTGTCGACCGCCCACATGCCGAGCATATCCTTGCCCGTCGAAATGCCACACTCCAGTGAGACCGCGAACGCCACTCGATCATAGCCGTAGCCGTAGTCGTAGCTGGCGTCGTCGTTCCTCCACTGGGCATTGTTGGCCCCGCGTCCACGGCCACGGCCATTGCCATTGCCGCCGCGTCTTGGGCCCCGATTCTCGTCCTTCTGCTTCGTCCAGCACTTGTCGATCGTGTGCCCCAATTTCCCGCAGTACGTGCACTGGCGAGACTCTCGGTCGGTGTTGAACGCCTTGGCCGCGTCTTCCGTTTTCACCGTCGCCGTCTTCTCGCCTTGCCGCTTGATGTGCTCATTCGTCGGCACCTTCACGACGTCTTGCGATCGCAGCTCAGCGCTGCTCATCTCCAAGTTCAGCACGACGTTCTCGTAGCTCTTGGGGAGACTGCGCAACAGGCAGATCGCCACGTCCTCGTCCTCCATCTTGGCGCCGATGCTGCTGAGCTTGGCGCTGATGTTGAGGACCTCGTTGCAGTGATGCAACACGTTCCCGCCTTCCGACATCTCCATGCTGAAGAGTTGGCGCTTCAGGTAGATGCGACCAGCCTTCTGCGAACCACCGTACAGCGTCTTCAGGCGCGTCCACGCAACCCACGCTTCCTCGCAGTCGTCGACCACATGGTGGTAGTCCGCGTCCATGTGGAGAAACATCAGTCCGAACGCGATGTTGCTCGACTTGACGTACTCGTCCTTGGGCCGCGAGTCCGTGAAGCTCAGCGTCGTCTCTCGGTTCACGACATGCCACACCGACTTGGTCAGGAACACGCCACGCATGTAGCGGTTCCACGTCGCGTAGTTGTCTCCGTTGAACTTGTCGATGGAGACCTTGGTGGAGGCGTCGTGGGCAGAGGACATGGTGCTTGGGCTCATAACCTGATGGAAGGTATGGATCTTGACACCGAAGCTTGACGGAGCGGAGGGAGGGCAGCACTCTGGGTGAGACCGGAGCGGAGACTGGAAACCACTTGAGGGGTAGAACGAAGATTCGAAAGTGATTGATTGGGGTCTTTAGCTCGCTAGCCTTCTCGCTACTCTAGACCTACTGGATACACACTACTTGATTCTTTACTGGATACTGAGTTACTTCAGCCAATGAGAGAGCGTCACGTCGAAGACCATCTTGTACCTACAATCTTGTACCCACAGGTGGCGTAATCCTTGGTGGCGTAATCGGCGTGGGTTCGGATTGGACCGGTTCGGGTTGTCGTGTAGGAACACGCAGAAAATCTCACTACCGAACGGTATGAGTCCCACCAACAACACACGCTTCCCTCGCGAAAGGTCAGCGAACGTTGGATCAACACCTGAAGACCAGGAACGATCCCTTACACCGGGTTGGTTGTAAGCGCCTCTGTATACCAAGGTTGAGTTCGGTCAACCTTAAAACCTGCACTACTAGCCACGAGCGAGGGCTAGAATGCAATATTGCGCTTTCGCGCGAACCCCCGCAGTCCCTCAGAAGTAAGGGTACCGGCAGTCACGCCTAATACGGGTTTGCCGAGGGTAACCTCGGCGGGTAGTGAAATACACTTGGGAACACTCGGGTTCCACCAATATATAGGGACCGACACTCCTTGTCGCCCCTAACTCTCGGCCACTCCTATCTCTTGGACTGACCAGCAACAAACTCTCGGTTCAATGTACCTCAAGCTCGCTGACAGGCATCCCACGCAGCCGAGCGTATCCAGACCCTAAGACAAGCTAGCTAGACTTACCGAAGACGGACTTGACCCTTGGTGGCTTGTGGGGAAGACTGCTGATTTATTTCTCTTATCCTACAGCTCTGGGAGCCTCTGTAGGTCATCATTTGGCTAGTCCTATATCTCTATACAAATATCAAGTGTAAACAGATCTCTGTGGGAAATCGTATAGCCGGCTCTATACAGCCGAGGGTACGACACGAAATGGGTACAAACGAGGCTTTTAACCTCGGCCGGGGTTTTATTAGACCCAGCCGAGACCTCGGTCACTATTGTTCCTAGGTCACTATAGCGCGGGAAATGAGACCAGCCAATCAAGACACTCTGTCGCCGTTCACTGAAAGGTGCAACGTCCGCCGGACCTTGACTGTTCGGCTCCAAAACCCAACGCCACAACTGCCCCCGCCTCGACGCAAGCTCCCGCAAGTAGTGCGCGTCGCGGCGCCTCTTGATCGCGCCCTGATGGCTCGCCGCTCGCCGTTGCTGAGCCGAGCTACGGCCGCCGCTCCTCATGCTCTCGACACCTCCGAAGAGGTTCGTTTCCTGTCTCTCTTTCCGTCTTCATGCTCCTCGAACCTTGTTTGACCGCCTCCACGTTCACAGGAAGCTAGCGGCACTCCGTCCGCTACTTCTGGCTCCGCTGGAGCATCGGTGACCGTTCCTCGGTCGCCGGCTGCCACTCCTCTGGCTGCGGGCGAGGGTGCAGAGGGTTCGTCCCCACCCACGCCTCCGTCGGCTTTGGTGACGACCCCATGGGCTGCCCAAGCTTCTGTCGCTCGTGTCCCCGATCAGCCGAGCGTGGAGGAGAAATGTGAAGACACTTCCGAGCATTCTCGAAGTCGCACTCCCGCTTCGGCAGCAGACAGCGAGTTGGCCGCTCTTCAAGGGTAGAATTTGGATGTTTTGGCCGACATCGCGTCGACACCTGAGGTCTAGGCTTCGGTCTGGCCTCATCCATTTTCCACGTTCGTTCATCAAGCTGCCAGTGTGCCGTCCGAAGCCTGTAGTCCTCCGTAGCGGCAAATCTTGAGCTCCAAGTAATTCCATTTAATCCAATTCCATTCGAAAATCGTTCACGTCACATGTAAATATGCAAGTTCGATGCAGTAGCAGTTTTCGTCTGTCACTGCGGGCTGTATCATCCCCGCAGGCAGTTCATTCGTTAACCGACATCGCAACCAGGCCTCGTCACAGACTTGGTAGCAATCAATAGTCGGTCACGCGCAATTTCGATACAGTAGCAAATTTCATCTGTTGCTACGGGCTGTATCACCCCCGTAGACAGTTCAACTCTCGGTAGCTCTCCAGATTAGTCCTCGTCAGCAACTTGAACCATCTGCAATCGTCGTTCGCTGCGCCGGGTCCGCAGATAATCATAAAGTAGTCCGCCACATGATAAAATCGAGGCAGGTTCCCACGTGGGTTCGTCATACCCAATCCACTTCACTTTGAACTCTCGGACAGCTCGGCTAGTGCTCGTCGACAGCGGGGATCGGTCCTCGAGGATGGCTTCTACCTCATATTCGCCAGCGAGCTGGTCTGGCTCCCAGCTATCTTCAGGCAACAACTCCTCGTCGAAGTCCAGTCTCGTATCCTCGGTTACTTCGGGTGCTAACCGACTCTTCGGTCGGTCTCCGAACTCGTTGACGGCCTTAAGCCGGGACACGTGTACCACCGGGTAGAATCTATACCCACTTTGGTCTGGCAATTACAACTCGTACGCGAACTCTTCGATCTTTTTCTTGATCCTGAATGGCCCATGCCATCGGTGGGCCAGTTTCTTGGTCAACCCTGGCTTGACTCGTTCCATATACAACCAAACTCTGCTTCCGGGTTGGAACAGAGACCTCGGTCCTTCGACAGTGGGGTCAGATGTTCCCCCCGTCTTCACTTGTGACTCGTCAGAAGTCTCGGTTTCATCGACATTCGGTACTGCAGCTCTCTCACGTCGCTCCAGCGACTCATTGTGTTCTCTCGCCCTCCGAGCTTTCTCGACACTTTGGTACTCCATTGCCATTCTCCACGAGATTTCCTGTTGCCGGTTCACTTCTCGGCGCCATGCCAATGCGTCAGTCTGGCCTCCGAATCCTCGTTTGAGTGACGACGACATCGCTCGCAGCGTGGATTGTGCGTCCCACCCATGAACTAGATATAACGGAGTGTCCTTTCGGGTGCCATCTTGAGAGTTGTTGATAGCGAAAATCAATCGCTCCGCGATCTCGTCCCAGTCTTGCTGTAGCGGGTCTTCTGCGTACACCCGCACCGACTGCATGACCGTCTTCACCGACCTCTCTTGCTGTCCGTTCGCCTGTGGCCGATAACTCAGGGTCGCTCTTGACCGAGACTGCATCATCTCTGCAAAGGCCTGGAACACCTCGCTCATGAAGCGAGGGTCTCGGTCATGTCGGATTAGAGTTGGTGCTCCGAATCTTCGGTACACGCACTCTTCGAAAGCCTGTGCGACCTTCAGAGCGGTAGTGTCTGACATAGCTTTACCCATGACGAATCCTGTGAACGCGCACTGGAACAGTAATAGAGCTGAGTTGCCTCGACGAGACTTCGGTAACGGTATGACGAAATCCATCGACACCATCTGGAACGGTCGCTCTGCTAAGACATTTCCTGGCGAATAGCCTCGGAACTGTGGTCGACTTTTGCTCGAACTACAGTCGGGGCAGGACTTGACGTGTCGTTCGGCGTCTGCATATAGTCCGATTTGACTCGGTGGTAAGTTCGACCGATACCTTGGTGGCCACCTTCCAACGAGTCGTGGCAACTCCGTAGTACTTCCTGAATCATCGTTGTGGGCACCACTAGACGCATCGTTGTCTCCTCTCGGCGTTCGTTTCCCCACCGACGGTTCGTTCCAAGAAAATACAGTACACCATCCTCGCTAAGCACGAACTTGTCGGCCATCTTCCAAGCGTCTCTGGCTGCTCTGTAGCTGAGGTCTGTTTCCTTGCCTCGGAGGACCGCTTTTAGGTTCGACCATCTCAGCTCTTCATCCTGGGCGGCGGAGATTCGTCTCCGGCGCTCTTCCTGTGCAACCACAGGGTCAACATCTTCTGCGTTCGGAGCGCCAGGGTCTACCTCGTTGCTCGATTGCTCGGCTCTCAGCTCACTCTGAGCTTCGGTGGTCACACCATTCGCTTCGTCTCGCTCAGCTGTACCATTCGGCTCTATCACCGACGTTTCATCTGCAAACTGGACTCGTTTCTTCCTCGCTTTTGCTTGGTGTCTGGTTGTTGCAGTTAGGTAGTCGGGTTCGTCCCGCACAAAGTCGAAAAAAGATCTGTCGCGGGAGATTCCACGGGCTACTTGGGCTCGGGCGAAGATGACTGTCGGTTTCTCTTCGGCCGTGGTCTGTACTGAGGGTTCATAGATGACCTCTCCGATCCGGTTCAGCTCGACCAATTCTAATTTCCTAGCCTCGGTCGAAGCTACGCTGGATTCTTTGCTGCTGAGAGCCTCGCTTGCCAACGAATCTGCTGCAGCGTTGAATTCTCGGACCACGTGCAAGTACTTCACCGACCGCAGCTTGGTCGTGAGTTCTCGGTGACGATTCAGTTGAACCATCAGAGACTCCTTTCGACATTCCATCACCCCTAGGGACTGCTGGATTGCGAGTCTCGAGTCTCCCACGATGACTAAATCCTCGGCTCCATGTTCGAGCGCAGCTGAGACGCCGTTGTTCATTCCAGCATACTCAGCGAGGTTTACCGTGGTGGTCTCGAGATAAGCACTCGCAGCCGTCACTACAGTCCATTCTGGTAATTTCCACAAAATCCACGAGCAACTGCCGTATCCACCGTTCTTTTCGGTCTTGGCCGAACCATCGAACGACATCACAAATCCGGTATAGGACCTCGGTAGGCAGGCATAAAGCAAGTGGGGGTCCATACGAGCAGTAGGTGACCCTTTCGTCGGCGGTGTAACTGGGGCCAACGAGTCTTCCAACTCCACGAAGCTTGTGAGGCCAGCTTGGAGAAGCTGAGCAAACGTACAATCGCGTTCCTTGACTCGGTTGACCACCAGGTGCCACGGGGACAACATAACCGCAAAGTGGGTCGCTCGACCGAACAGTGTCTTGGATTTGTGCACCCATTCGAGCGTCGAAAAACGCGTATAGACGTGGATGGTCCGACCCACCAACTGGGAGTAGCACACTTTCAACACCAGCAGTAATGCTAAGACCTCCTTCTCGGCCGGGTGGTAGTTCATCTCGGCGTCCTTGAGGACTCGGCCACAAAATCGAACCGGGTGCAGCTTGTCATCATGGTATTGCATCAAAGTGGAGCTCAATGCCCACTCATTCGCGAATAACGTGACATGCACCTCCTTGTCTCGGTCAAAGTGCCGGAGGATCGGTGCCTCTGCAACCTTCTGTTGGAGCGCCGCGAAGCTTCGTTTGGCTGCCGAGAGGCTGCCACTAGGCGTGAAGTCTTCGTCCTTCAACTGGTACAAAGCTGCTCCATACACTGCGAAATCCTGGATGAATCGACTGTAATAATTCAGCGCACCGAGGAAAGACTGCATCCCTTTTTTCGAAGCAGGGAATGGCAGCTCGGTCACTGCTTTCATCTTCTTGGTGTCGGCTCGAATACCTTCTGCAGAGACTTCGTGTGACAGGAAATCCACCTTTGGCTGGACGAAGATACTCTTCGTAAAGCTCACACTAATGCGACATTCGGTGAACCGTTGGAGCAGTCGGTCTAGCGTCTCCAGGCACGCGTCGAAAGTCTCTGACCCAAAACAGATGTCATCGACGAACGACCGTCGGTCGAACACTGGCACCAACGAGGATTCATCCGGTTCTCCGGTGGAGAACATGTCGGCAACAGGGCTGTTCACTAACCCGTTCACTGCGTCAAGCGTGACCGAGGATTCGCGGTCGGCCTCGAATTTGGTCAACCGAGTTGTTGACTCCTCGAGTTGTCGCGATGAAGGGTCGGTCACCCCTGTCCGCGCAACCTCGGCGTGGGCTTCGGCCTTACGCATAAGCTCCGAAAAGTGGAGCCAGCCGCCTTTGGGTTGGACGAAACCCCACAGGGCATTGTCAATCATTCGTTGGTAAATCATCGGTGCATTCTTCAATCCAAACGGCATACGAAGCCATTCGAAATGTCCGAGTGCACAGACGAATGCCGAGACTTTGCGGGCCCGCATCGTCATCATAATAGCCCAGAATCCATTGGCCGCATCAAGTGAGCAGAACCATAGGTAGGCTTCCAGGTCGGTCAACAAGTCGTCGACTAACGGCATGGCGTACTCCATAATCGCCGTCACTGCATTCACCAGCTTGTAGTCGATGCACAACCGAATATCAACTCCATTCTTCTTGAGCACGATCACGATGGGCGACGCCCATGGGCTGTCCGAAAACGCCACTAGACGAGCTTTCAGCAAGCCTTTCAGAAGCTCGTACAGCTTCCGAAGGTGTCGGAGCGGTGTTCTCCGAGCTCTCTGTTTGATGGGTGGATGCCCCTGTACGTCAATATCGCACACCACACCGTAGGCCGGTGGTGGCAGAGCATTCCCACTCGCAATCATGATCTTCTCGTGTCGTTTCAGCACCGCAACGAGACTTTCTTGTTGACGGGCTGTTGCGCTCGGGTTCAGAACATTCGGTCCTGAATAATCCAGTACCGTTTCCGAGGCTTCGGTCAGGTCCGGTAAGAACGCCAACTCGTGTGCATAGTCCGTCAACTCGATCTCATTCGCTAAATGTTCGGACGTATTGGTATCGGTGTTCCCACTACCTGAACCGTCCCCCGCGGCAATCTCATGCATCATTGCTACGAAGGCAGAGTCCAATCGAGTCTCCGGGTCATCACCGAGGACTGGGATGGAGTTCTCTTCACTCGTATACGTGGTATCCGCGCCATCAGAGGTGTCGGTCGCCGCCGAGTCGTCATCTTCGTTGACCCATCTATCTCCAACGGGTTCGTCAGAGGGTTGCACCGAAGTCGTCAACGGCGTTCGGTCTCGTTCTGCCGGTTCCTCAGTGCCCCTATTCGCGAACGTTATCTGGCCCTCGTCTAGGCCTTCCAAGTCGTCGGATGGTCGAGGTAGGATGCCGCTAGGTGTCGGATAGTCTCGTCGTTCTACAGCTGGTGGCTGATCTGCCAACCATCGTTCGTAGAGTTTGCGTTCCCGCGCGAACAAAGTCTCGTCTCGACACTCCGCGTACGCCAGGACTTGCCACTCCTCATACTTGGCGGAGTTCAAACGAGTGTATCCATCCCCTTGCGGCAGGTCACCCTTTTTCACCCACAGCAGCACCGATTCGTGTCTCGCGCAGTGAGCAATCTTCGGTGACACGTTCGTTAGTCGCACCATCGTCGGCTGCCCTCGTCGAGACCTCGTTACAGTGGGCACCAGGTTTCCAATCCGGCGTGCCCACACGTCGTGAGTAGTCAGAGGCGGCCGTCGTCGTGGTAACCTAAATTCTTGCCACTCACGCCCTGGGACCGACAAATCTTCGGTCGGGCGTCCAGTCATTTGCATGCTGTACGGCTCGGCCTCTGCTGGGTTCTGTGACTTCACCAGGGGCACCATTACCTCGTCCGGTAGTCTCGCAGTACCGTGGAACAGATCCAACCGGACTCCGGCTGGAATCATGAAGTCTGTTCCCAGGACCACGTCCACTCCTGCACTGTGATCCATAACCCATACTTCAAATTCGTACACGCGCTCCCAGCCTAGCGTGACTTTAACGAGCGCTCGTCTGCGGGTCTCCATCACCCCTGGATTAATTCCTCGCACTTCCAGACTCCTACCGTGGTCTGGAACTTCGCGCAAGCGCAACCGTTTCGCGTATGACGCGGAAATCACACTGACATTCGCTCCAGTGTCCAGCAGAACCCTCGTTCGCGAGTCGTTTACAGCCCCATTGACGAGGGCTCGCAATCGCTTCCTCTTGTCATAGCGCTGGGATGACCACCACCCCATTCTCTCGCCAGATAACAGTTTAATCGTCTGGCCGAGGTCTCGGGATGGATGGTCGATTTTGGCCATGCTGAGGATCGAAGCATCGGTTAGCTCCACTCCGTCTCCGTCCACACGTCGTCCATTCACTTCACTCTCACCGAGGCTTACGCCTCTCTCCTTTACATTTTCCGTCGTTTTCACATATTCCATATTCAAGTCATCAGGCCGTTTGCTCACACCTGCGAATGCGAACATATAATCCGCATCCAGCGCAGGTTTGGCTAACTGTGGCAGCCCGATTGGGACCAACCCAGTTTCAGTTGGCGGGCTGCCTAGTTTAAATGACTCCCATAGACGAGTTCCTGCAATTCCGGCGAGAGGTCCTTCTTCTCGACCTTAGCTCGGAGGAGATTCGTGAGTTCTTGGAAGGCTTCACACTTCCCGGCATCATGAACCTGCTTGCACATCTTGCATCGCTTAAAGCAGTAGTGAGCCGAATGGGTGAGTCCTCCGCAGGCGGCGCATGGACCATATTGGCGTCGACCATCACGTCCGGTGGAGTTTCGGCGCTGGTCGTCTCGGTCATACGGGCGTTGGCCGTTACTTGCCCTCGGCCGACGGTTGTCGGCGCGAGCGAACGTTCCTTCAGCCGCATTGCGACGTTCAGAGTCGTTTGCAGCAGCCACGTGGCCTCGGTCCTCGGTCGATGCGTATCCGTCGTCCGAGTACCCTTCGGAGTATCGGTCGTCATCGCCAGAGTGAGACTCCGGCCCATACTCCTCGGTGTCATCATATCCGTCGTTGTACGCTTCCGGGTATCTTCCACGCGCGTCCACCGAGCGTCCCGCATTCAGTGCTGTCACTATGTTGGTCAGTGCGTCAGTGAGAGTGACCCTCGGTCGATATTGTTGGTCCTCCCGGCGACGGTTATCGTCTCGGTAACGGTCTTCTCGACGACGGTCGTCCTCTCGGTGACGTCGGTCTCGGCGATAGCCGTCCCGCGGATCCTCGGAGCGTCCACCATCGCGTCGGCGTGCTACCTCTTGCCCTCGAGGGCGGCGGACCGAGGACTCGCGTCCAGATTTTCGCTCTCTGCGACGAAGGATATCATTGATCATATCCTCGAGGTCGTGAATGTTCTTAACTCGGACATGGCACAGACGCTCTTCTAGACCTCGGTCTTCGCACGAATCCAAGAAATGCTCGACGTGGTCCTTTGCATCACGACCGCCATGCTCGAACTGCACTCCGGCGTTGCGAGCATAGCCGTTAAGTCGGTTGAGGTAGTCGCAGACATGCTCCTTCTCCTCTCGCTTGGCCGAGTAGTACCGAACCTTCGCAGACTGGTTGAACCTCGAACAGTAGTATTTAATGAACGCATCGCTCAACCATTTCCACGTGCGCCTCGTTTTGCGGGGCAGCTGTCGGTACCAATGCAGAGCACCATCTTGGAGGCTCAATTCAAACGCCATGCACCATTCGTTGGGCGGCGTGTGCGTCCCTTTCATCTCGTATATGAACGCTCGGAGCCACTGCATGGACTTCTCGCTCTTATCGCGGAGTCCCAAGTACGGCTTAATGTTTCCGAGTGGGAGATGCGTAGCGATCTCTAGCCTCGGTGTCGCACTGTCATTCCCCACAGCGCTCAGCTCACGAATTTGGCGTGCCCATTCTCCCGTCAAGTCGCCCCCGGTGTCTCCGACGTCGGACGAATCTTCGTCAGATGAGTCATCGCGGAGGTCATAACGTCGGCTGGGCGTCCGACTTGCACTTCGTCCAGCAGTCGGAGCGGTTCGATATCCCTCGGCCTCTCTCGCCAGTCGTTCTGTGCGACTGACCGACCTCGGCGTCACCATGTGAGAGTCTTGGAAATATGTCGACGTCGCACCTTGGGCCGAAAATATTCCGGCCTCGGTCGACCCTCTGGGGCGTCTCCCAGGGGTCACTGGCAACGGAATCATGGACGGGTCGACCGGATCCGATGCGCGGCGGACGTTCGGTGGACGGCTAACTCCCGCCTCGGCCACCCCGAAGGCCGACCGAAGCTTCTGCTTCCACTTGCGAAGCGCCGTAGCGGCGTCCTCGGGTGCCCATGCTCGGAGGTCTGCTTCCGATGGGAACACTTGGGGTTCACATCCCATAGCGCGTAGGAGTTGCACCGTGTCCTCGGCCACCTGCCGAGTGTTCCACGCCTCCACGGGCACAGTTAACTCGCCACCGAGCTCCATCCAGATGGCTTGGCGAACAACCTCTGGAGCGAAGGATCGCATCCAATTGCTCTTCACCTTCATGAGTTCTAGGTATCGACCCAGAACTCGGTTGGCGGCCGGGGTGTCTCCGTTAAGAGGAGGCCGGCCGCCATTCGGCCGAGAATTCGCATCCTCGGCCATCGCCGACGATCGGTGATCGTCGGACTCATCTTCGTCGTAACCGTTGGCTGGTTCGGGACCAGCCACTTCGTTCAACTCTTCGGTGAGGTTTCGCGCAAGCGACCTCACCCCTCCGCTGCGTCCTGCAGATACTGCAGCGGCTTCCGAAAGCTCGGGCATAGCTGCCTTCTCTTCCAGGTCATCTTCTTCGTCATCTTCCTTGGCGTCAGAATAGTCCATGGGCTCATCAAAACTGTCCGAACGCTCGTTGATCGACGCCAACGTACTCGGCGTCGCGAATGACGAACCGGAACGCCCCGAACCCTCGGTACGCGTTCCACTTGACCTCGCCGGCGTTGCTGGTACCGCTGACTTCGCTTCTTTCGCCATCTTCTTTCTTCTTCTCTTCTTTCTTCTCTCGAATGCTCGTTAAGGTAAGAACCTATATGCAACCAAGACACACAGAAGGTCACACCAATCCCGGGTCGCGGCACCAGTTGTCGTGTAGGAACACGCAGAAAATCTCACTACCGAACGGTATGAGTCCCACCAACAACACACGCTTCCCTCGCGAAAGGTCAGCGAACGTTGGATCAACACCTGAAGACCAGGAACGATCCCTTACACCGGGTTGGTTGTAAGCGCCTCTGTATACCAAGGTTGAGTTCGGTCAACCTTAAAACCTGCACTACTAGCCACGAGCGAGGGCTAGAATGCAATATTGCGCTTTCGCGCGAACCCCCGCAGTCCCTCAGAAGTAAGGGTACCGGCAGTCACGCCTAATACGGGTTTGCCGAGGGTAACCTCGGCGGGTAGTGAAATACACTTGGGAACACTCGGGTTCCACCAATATATAGGGACCGACACTCCTTGTCGCCCCTAACTCTCGGCCACTCCTATCTCTTGGACTGACCAGCAACAAACTCTCGGTTCAATGTACCTCAAGCTCGCTGACAGGCATCCCACGCAGCCGAGCGTATCCAGACCCTAAGACAAGCTAGCTAGACTTACCGAAGACGGACTTGACCCTTGGTGGCTTGTGGGGAAGACTGCTGATTTATTTCTCTTATCCTACAGCTCTGGGAGCCTCTGTAGGTCATCATTTGGCTAGTCCTATATCTCTATACAAATATCAAGTGTAAACAGATCTCTGTGGGAAATCGTATAGCCGGCTCTACACAGCCGAGGGTACGACACGAAATGGGTACAAACGAGGCTTTTAACCTCGGCCGGGGTTTTATTAGACCCAGCCGAGACCTCGGTCACTATTGTTCCTAGGTCACTATAGCGCGGGAAATGAGACCAGCCAATCAAGACACTCTGTCGCCGTTCACTGAAAGGTGCAACGTCCGCCGGACCTTGACTGTTCGGCTCCAAAACCCAACGCCACAGGGTTAACCGGTTCACGGTCAACAACCGATACCAAACCGGTAACCCTCCATACCCTCAATAATGGCGAATTGAATGCACCGACTCGCGTGTGTCAAAGACTTGCCTCTCTGTCCTTTGGAGGGGGAATAGTTGAGTGTTGATGAATGGTGTGTGTGTGTATGGAGAAGAAAATGTTAAGGGTGGAAAAGTATGAGTGGCACGTATGTGGAGCTGGAGGGGAAGGAGTTGAAGGCGGATGAGTGAGAAGTGTGCATGGAGATGGAGGGAAAATATTTGAAGGTGGCTGAATGAGGAGTGTGTGCGTGTGGAGAGTGAGTTAGTATACGTAGTACGTGTTGAGATGGGGTGGGGGTATAGTTGAGGGTGGACAAATGAGGAGTTTATCCGTAAAGATTGAAGATAAAGAATTGAGCGTGGACAAGTATGAACAGTATGTGTTGAAGGGGGCGCGGGGGGGGGGGGGAGTATAGTTGATGTAGTTGAATGAGGAGTTCGTGTGAAGGTGGAGGGGAGAGGGTTGAGGTAGATGAACGCCGTATATGTGTATGTGTGTGGAGAAAATGAAGAAGGTTATGGGTGGATACGTATGAGTAGTGTGGGGTTCGATGGATGGATGGATGAATGAATGAATGAATGGAGTGTGTGTGGAGATGAAGGATAGAGTTGAAAGTAAAAAAAAAGTATGAGTAGTATGTGTTGAGATGAAGTGGACATTATTTAAGGATAATGAATGGGGAGTGTGTGTCAGAAAGTAGAGGAAGAAAGTGATAGTGGAAATGGAGAGTTTTAGGGTGGATACATAAGGAGAGTGTGTATGAAGGTTAAGGGGAAAACGTTGAGGGGGATACATGAGGAGTGTGTGTGTAGATACAAGGGAGATAGTTAATGGGGGTATGTGAGAATATAGAGTAGACATAGTTGAGGATGCAGTAATGACGGGTAAATAAAAGAGTAGATTGTGGTAAAAGTAAAAGGAATAGTAGTATGGGAATGGCGAGAGTGTGTGAGGAAGAAGGTAAAAGAGTTGTGGGTAGATGAGGAAGGTAGGAACAAGAGTATTTTGTGGAGTGGTAGGTGAAAGAGTAATCATATGAGAATGGAGAAAGTGTGTAGGTAAGTAGATACGTAACGAAACAGTTTGTGGAGAAGTAGGTGAAAAGTAGGATTAGAATGAGGATAGTGTTAGTCAAAGATGTTAGTGTTCATAAATTAGTTAGATTAGTGTGGATAAAAAAGAGAGGCAATTATGAACGTTAGATTGGGGGGAATAGAGGCGAATGTACATGAAGGAGGAATAATATTATGGAAGAAGAAAGAAAAAAGTTGAAGATGGAGTGTGTGTGAAGTTAAAGATGGATGGGGGGAAAGATTGAGAGTGAATACTAAGAGAAGAAAGTGTGTATGGATGCAGGTGTTGAGGTTGTGGATGGGTGTGTGTATATATGGAAGAGAAAGATATTGAATGATTGAAGGGAGTGTATGTATATAGAAGGAAATAATGAGGTGGGTTGAGTGTAGGAAAAACAGGTGGAGAGTTTGAAGATGGATAAATATGGAGTATGTATTAAAATATTGTGGGTAGATGAATAAATAAAAGGGTGGAGAAGAAGAAGAAGAAAGAGAAATAGTTAAGGTAGGATGAATTGGAATAAGATAAAGATATAATTTAAGGTGAAGAAGTTGATTAAGATTTGATGGAAGGAAATAAGTAAGAGTAAATATAGTGTGTGTGAAAACGGTTTGTATGTGTATATGAAGAGTATGTAGAAGTAGAATGGGTAGATATATATAGTAAATGAATGAGAAAGAAGTATGGTGTGAGGTGGATGTGGTGGTTATAGAGAGTAAGAAAGGTGTTGATGTGGAGTGTGATGAAAGTGGAATAAATGGCGATGTGATAATTGGGGAAAGTGTATGTAGGAGTATTGCATTTAAAGTGTGTAAAGATGTGAAAAGTAGGAATTGAAGTGATATGGAGTTGGTAAAGAGGTGGAGTATATGTGAAAGGGTGAAATATGTAGTGTAATGTGAGTAAGTAAAAGACTGTATACAGAATACGTGCACTGCACTGGAATCCGGTGGAGGCTGTGGAGGCAAAATGACAGTTAAATGGCACAACTGACATTTAAACAGCATGTTTTACATGGAATCCGGTGGAGGCTACACGGAATCCAGTGGAGGCTGGAGTGTTGTGATTGGTTAAAATTAGCGAAAGTATTGAGTGGAGGCTGACCTACAATTGAAGAGCATGTTTAGATCGAATCTTGACTATTAACGCCCGGATGAACGTTTGTCCTGGCAAATTAGTAAGTGGCTGTGCACCTGTGTACATTGATATCCTGATATAGCTGATATCAGTTACCACGATCATATCAAGTATGAAAGGGTCAAAATGGACCAAAATAAAACTATGGAAACGAATAAACCCGGCAAAATTGTTGATCGGATTTGACAGGTATGCAACTTTACAGTTTTATGAAACTTGATATCCTGTCAAAAATGATGAACGGATTTGACAGGGCATCATTTTACAAGGTTTTTGGGCGTGAAAAAATGAATATTAAAACACATACCCTGCGGAAACTGTTAAATCGGATTAGACGGGTATGATATTATGGAGTAAACACGGTACTGTCGAGAACTGTATACAGAATACGTGCACTGCACTGGAATCCGGTGGAGGCTGTGGAGCCAAAATGACAGTTAAATGGCATAACTGACATTTAAACAGCATGTTTTACATGGAATCCGGTGGAGGCTACACGGAATCCAGTGGACGCTGCAGTGTTGTGATTGGTTAAAATTAGCGAAAGTATTGAGTGGAGGCTGACCTACAATTGAAGAGCATGTTTAGATCGAATCTCCTGGCAAATTAGTAAGTGGCTGTGCACCTGTGGACATTGATATCCTGATATAGCTGATATCAGTTACCACGGTCATATCAAGTATGAAAGGGTCAAAATGGACCAAATTAAAACTATTGAAACGAATAAACCCGGCAAAACATGTTGATCTGATTTGACAGGTATGCATCTATAAAGTTTTATGAAACTTGATATCCTGTCAAAAATGGGGAACCGATTTGACAGGGCATCATGTTTACAAGGTTTTTGGACATGGAAAAATGAATATTAAAACGCATACCCTGCTGAAATTGATCGATCGGATTCACCAGGTATTATATTATGGAGAAAACACGGTACTGTCGAGAACCGTTAGGGTTTGCGAAGTAGCTAAACCTGTATACAGAATACGTGCACTGCACTGGAATCCGGTGGAGGCTGTGGAGGCAAAATGACAGTTAAATGGCACAACTGACATTTAAACAGCATGTTTGACATGGAATCCGGTGGAGGCTACACGGAATCCAGTGGAGGCTGCTGTGTTGTGATTGGTTCAAATTAGCGAAAGTATTGAGAGGAGGCTGACCTACAATTGAAGAGCATGTTTAGATCGAATCTTGACTATTAACGCCCGGATGAACATTTGTCCTGGCAAATTAGTAAGTGGCTGTGCACCTGTGTATATTGATATCCTGATATATCTGATATCAGTTACCACGGTCATATCAAGTATGAAAGGGTCAAAATGGACCAAAATAAACCTATTGAAACGAATAAACCTGGCAAAACATGTTGATCTGATTTGACAGGTATGCATCTATAAAGTTTTATGAAACTTGATATCCTGTCAAAAATGGGGAACCGATTTGACAGGGCATCAGTTTTACCAGGTTTTCGGACATGAAAAAATGAATATTAAACCGAATACCCTGCTGAAACTGATCAATCGGATTTGACGGGTATTATATTATGGAGAATATACGGTACTTCAGAAACCTGTATACAGAATACGCGCACTGCACTGGAATCCGGTGGAGGCTGTGGAGGCTAAATGACAGTTAAATGGCAGAATGACAGTTAAACAGCATGTTTGACATGGAATCCGGTGGAGGCTACACGGAATCCAGTGGAGGCTGCAGTGTTGTGATTGGTTAAAATTAGCGTAGATACCTGGTGGAGGCTAAACTACAATTAACGAGCAATTTTACTTGAAATCCTGTGAATGCGCGACATGGAATTGGTGGATACAGTCAATTTGTATTGGATGAAAATACACATTGTGTACATTTCATTGGCTGAAATCATTAAACGATCTGTACGGCAACGGCAGAAACGGTCGCTGAGGGCGGCGGCATGAGCTGTGGTTGCGCTGTTGGCGGCGGCACGAGGTGTAGCTACGCTGTAAACGGCGGCACGAGGTGTAGTTACTCTATAGACGGCGGCACGACTGAGAATTGGGCCGGACGCGGCGGCATGTGCTGTGGTTACGCTGTTGGCGGTGGCACGACTGAGAATTGGGCCGGACGCGGCGGCATGAGCTGTGGTTACGCTGTTGGCGGCGGCACGAGGTGTAGTTACTCTATAGACGGCGGCACGACTGAGAATTGGGCCGGACGCGGCGGCATGTGCTGTGGTTACGCTGTTGGCGGCGGCACGAGGTGTAGTTACTCTATAGACAGCGGCACGACCGAGAATTGGGCCGGACGCGGCGGCATGAGCTGTGGTTACGCTGTTGGCGGCGGCACGAGGTGTAGTTACTCTATAGACGGCGGCACGACTGAGAATTGGGCCGGACGCGGCGGCATGAGCTGTGGTTGCACTGTTGGCGGCGGCACGAGGTGTAGTTACGCTATAAACGGCGGCACGAGGTGTAGTTACTCTATAGACAGCGGCACGACCGAGAATTGGGCCGGACGCGGCGGCATGAGCTGTGGTTACGCTGTTGGCGGCGGCATGTGCTGTAGTTACGCTGTTGGCGGCGGCATGAGCTGTGGTTACGCTGTTGGCAGTGGCATGAGGTGTAGTTACTCTATAGACGGCGGCACGACTGAGAATTGGGCCGGACGCGGCGGCATGAGCTGTGGTTACGCTGTTGGCGGCGGCATGTGCTGTAGTTACGCTGTTGGCGGCGGCATGAGCTGTGGTTACGCTGTTGGCAGTGGCACGAGGTGTAGTTACTCTATAGACGGCGGCACGACTGAGAATGGGGCCGGACGCGGCGGCATGAGCTGTGGTTACGCTGTTGGCGGCGGCATGTGCTGTAGTTACGCTGTTGGCGGCGGCATGAGCTGTGGTTACGCTGTTGGCAGTGGCATGAGGTGTAGTTACTCTATAGACGGCGGCACGACTGAGAATGGGGCCGGACGCGGCGGCATGAGCTGTGGTTACGCTGTTGGCGGCGGCATGTGCTGTAGTTACGCTGTTGGCGGCGGCATGAGCTGTGGTTACGCTGTTGGCAGTGGCATGAGGTGTAGTTACTCTATAGACGGCGGCACGACTGAGAATTGGGCCGGACGCGGCGGCATGAGCTGTGGTTACGCTGTTGGCGGCGGCATGTGCTGTAGTTACTCTATAGACGGCGGCACGACTGAGAATTGGGCCGGACGCGGCGGCATGAGCTGTGGTTACGCTGTTGGCGGCGGCATGTGCTGTAGTTACGCTGTTGGCGGCGGCATGAGCTGTGGTTACGCTGTTGGCAGTGGCACGAGGTGTAGTTACTCTATAGACGGCGGCACGACTGAGAATGGGGCCGGACGCGGCGGCATGAGCTGTGGTTACGCTGTTGGCGGCGGCATGTGCTGTAGTTACGCTGTTGGCGGCGGCATGAGCTGTGGTTACGCTGTTGGCAGTGGCATGAGGTGTAGTTACTCTATAGACGGCGGCACGACTGAGAATGGGGCCGGACGCGGCGGCATGAGCTGTGGTTGCGCTGTTGGCGGCGGCATGAGGTGTAGTTACTCTATAGACGGCGGCACGACTGAGAATTGGGCCGGACGCGGCGGCATGAGCTGTGGTTACGCTGTTGGCAGTGGCACGAGGTGTAGTTACTCTATAGACGGCGGCACGACTGAGAATGGGGCCGGACGCGGCGGCATGAGCTGTGGTTACGCTGTTGGCGGCGGCATGTGCTGTAGTTACGCTGTTGGCGGCGGCATGAGCTGTGGTTACGCTGTTGGCAGTGGCATGAGGTGTAGTTACTCTATAGACGGCGGCACGACTGAGAATTGGGCCGGACGCGGCGGCATGAGCTGTGGTTGCACTGTTGGCGGCGGCACGAGGTGTAGTTACGCTATAAACGGCGGCACGAGGTGTAGTTACTCTATAGACAGCGGCACGACCGAGAATTGGGCCGGACGCGGCGGCATGTGCTGTGGTTACGCTGTTGGCGGTGGCACGACTGAGAATTGGGCCGGACGCGGCGGCATGAGCTGTGGTTACGCTGTTGGCGGCGGCACGAGGTGTAGTTACTCTATAGACGGCGGCACGACTGAGAATTGGGCCGGACGCGGCGGCATGTGCTGTGGTTACGCTGTTGGCGGCGGCACGAGGTGTAGTTACTCTATAGACAGCGGCACGACCGAGAATTGGGCCGGACGCGGCGGCATGAGCTGTGGTTACGCTGTTGGCGGCGGCATGAGGTGTAGTTACGCTATAAACGGCGGCACGAGGTGTAGTTACTCTATAGACAGCGGCACGACCGAGAATTGGGCCGGACGCGGCGGCATGTGCTGTGGTTACGCTGTTGGCGGTGGCACGACTGAGAATTGGGCCGGACGCGGCGGCATGAGCTGTGGTTACGCTGTTGGCGGCGGCACGAGGTGTAGTTACTCTATAGACGGCGGCACGACTGAGAATTGGGCCGGACGCGGCGGCATGTGCTGTGGTTACGCTGTTGGCGGCGGCACGAGGTGTAGTTACTCTATAGACAGCGGCACGACCGAGAATTGGGCCGGACGCGGCGGCATGAGCTGTGGTTACGCTGTTGGCGGCGGCATGAGGTGTAGTTACTCTATAGACGGCGGCACGACCGAGAATTGGGCCGGACGCGGCGGCATGAGCTGTGGTTACGCTGTTGGCGGCGGCATGTGCTGTAGTTACGCTGTTGGCGGCGGCATGAGCTGTGGTTACGCTGTTGGCAGTGGCATGAGGTGTAGTTACTCTATAGACGGCGGCACGACTGAGAATTGGGCCGGACGCGGCGGCATGAGCTGTGGTTACGCTGTTGGCGGCGGCATGTGCTGTAGTTACGCTGTTGGCGGCGGCATGAGCTGTGGTTACGCTGTTGGCAGTGGCATGAGGTGTAGTTACTCTATAGACGGCGGCACGACTGAGAATTGGGCCGGACGCGGCGGCATGAGCTGTGGTTACGCTGTTGGCGGCGGCATGTGCTGTAGTTACGCTGTTGGCGGCGGCATGAGCTGTGGTTACGCTGTTGGCGGCGGCACGAGGTGTAGTTACTCTATAGACGGCGGCACGACTGAGAATTGGGCCGGACGCGGCGGCATGTGCTGTAGTTACGCTGTTCGCGGCGGCATGAGCTGTGGTTACGCTGTTGGCAGTGGCATGAGGTGTAGTTACTCTATAGACGGCGGCACGACTGAGACTTGGGCCGGACGCGGCGGCATGTGCTGTGGTTGCGCTGTTGGCGGCGGCATGAGGTGTAGTTACTCTATAGACGGCGGCACGACTGAGAATGGGGCCGGACGCGGCGGCATGTGCTGTGGTTACGCTGTTGGCGGTGGCACGAGGTGTAGCTACGCTGTTGGCGGCGGCACGTGGTGTAGTTACTCTATAGACGGCGGCACGACTGAGAATTGGGCCGGACGCGGCGGCATGTGCTGTGGTTACGCTGTTGGCGGCGGCACGAGGTGTAGCTACGCTGTTGGCGGCGGCACGTGGTGTAGTTACTCTATAGACGGCGGCACGACTGAGAATTGGGCCGGACGCGGCGGCATGTGCTGTGGTTACGCTGTTGGCGGCGGCACGAGGTGTAGCTACGCTGTTGGCGGCGGCACGTGGTGTAGTTACTCTATAGACGGCGGCACGACTGAGAATGGGGCCGGACGCGGCGGCATGTGCTGTGGTTACGCTGTTGGCGGCGGCATGTGCTGTGGTTACGCTGTTGGCGGCGGCACGAGGTGTAGCTACGCTGTTGGCGGCGGCATGAGGTGTAGTTACTCTATAGACGGCGGCACGACTGAGAATTGGGCCGGACGCGGCGGCATGTGCTGTGGTTACGCTGTTGGCGGCGGCACGAGGTGTAGCTACGCTGTTGGCGGCGGCACGTGGTGTAGTTACTCTATAGACGGCGGCACGACTCAGAATTGGGCTGGACGCGGCGGCATGTGCTGTGGTTACGCTGTTGGCGGCGGCACGAGGTGTAGCTACGCTGTTGGCGGCGGCATGAGGTGTAGTTACTCTATAGACGGCGGCACGACTGAGAATTGGGCCGGACGCGGCGGCATGTGCTGTGGTTACGCTGTTGGCGGCGGCACGAGGTGTAGCTACGCTGTTGGCGGCGGCATGAGGTGTAGCTACGCTGTTGGCGGCGGCATGAGGTGTAGTTACTCTATAGACGGCGGCACGACTGAGAATTGGGCCGGACGCGGCGGCATGTGCTGTGGTTACGCTGTTGGCGGTGGCACGAGGTGTAGCTACGCTGTTGGCGGCGGCACGTGGTGTAGTTACTCTATAGACGGCGGCACGACTCAGAATTGGGCTGGACGCGGCGGCATGTGCTGTGGTTACGCTGTTGGCGGCGGCACGAGGTGTAGCTACGCTGTTGGTGGCGGCATGAGGTGTAGCTACGCTGTTGGCGGCGGCATGAGGTGTAGTTACTCTATAGACGGCGGCACGACTGAGAATTGGGCTGGACGCGGCGGCATGTGCTGTGGTTACGCTGTTGGCGGCGGCACGAGGTGTAGCTACGCTGTTGGCGGCGGCATGAGGTGTAGCTACGCTGTTGGCGGCGGCATGAGGTGTAGTTACTCTATAGACGGCGGCACGACTGAGAATTGGGCCGGACGCGGCGGCATGTGCTGTGGTTACGCTGTTGGCGGTGGCACGAGGTGTAGCTACGCTGTTGGCGGCGGCACGTGGTGTAGTTACTCTATAGACGGCGGCACGACTCAGAATTGGGCTGGACGCGGCGGCATGTGCTGTGGTTACGCTGTTGGCGGCGGCACGAGGTGTAGCTACGCTGTTGGCGGCGGCATGAGGTGTAGTTACTCTATAGACGGCGGCACGACTGAGAATTGGGCCGGACGCGGCGGCATGTGCTGTGGTTACGCTGTTGGCGGTGGCACGAGGTGTAGCTACGCTGTTGGCGGCGGCACGTGGTGTAGTTACTCTATAGACGGCGGCACGACTGAGAATTGGGCTGGACGCGGCGGCATGTGCTGTGGTTACGCTGTTGGCGGCGGCACGAGGTGTAGCTACGCTGTTGGCGGCGGCATGAGGTGTAGTTACTCTATAGACGGCGGCACGACTGAGAATTGGGCCGGACGCGGCGGCATGTGCTGTGGTTACGCTGTTGGCGGTGGCACGAGGTGTAGCTACGCTGTTGGCGGCGGCACGTGGTGTAGTTACTCTATAGACGGCGGCACGACTCAGAATTGGGCTGGACGCGGCGGCATGTGCTGTGGTTACGCTGTTGGCGGCGGCACGAGGTGTAGCTACGCTGTTGGCGGCGGCATGAGGTGTAGTTACTCTATAGACGGCGGCACGACTGAGAATTGGGCCGGACGCGGCGGCATGTGCTGTGGTTACGCTGTTGGCGGCGGCATGAGCTGTGGTTGCGCTGTTGGCGGCGGCACGAGGTGTAGCTACGCTGTAAACGGCGGCACGAGGTGTAGTTACTCTATAGACGGCGGCACGACTCAGAATTGGGCTGGACGCGGCGGCATGTGCTGTGGTTACGCTGTTGGCGGCGGCACGAGGTGTAGCTACGCTGTTGGCGGCGGCATGAGGTGTAGCTACGCTGTTGGCGGCGGCATGAGGTGTAGTTACTCTATAGACGGCGGCACGACTGAGAATTGGGCCGGACGCGGCGGCATGTGCTGTGGTTACGCTGTTGGCGGTGGCACGAGGTGTAGCTACGCTGTTGGCGGCGGCACGTGGTGTAGTTACTCTATAGACGGCGGCACGACTGAGAATTGGGCCGGACGCGGCGGCATGTGCTGTGGTTACGCTGTTGGCGGCGGCACGAGGTGTAGCTACGCTGTTGGCGGCGGCATGAGGTGTAGTTACTCTATAGACGGCGGCACGACTGAGAATTGGGCCGGACGCGGCGGCATGTGCTGTGGTTACGCTGTTGGCGGCGGCACGAGGTGTAGCTACGCTGTTGGCGGCGGCATGAGGTGTAGCTACGCTGTTGGCGGCGGCATGAGGTGTAGTTACTCTATAGACGGCGGCACGACTGAGAATTGGGCCGGACGCGGCGGCATGTGCTGTGGTTACGCTGTTGGCGGCGGCACGAGGTGTAGCTACGCTGTTGGCGGCGGCATGAGGTGTAGTTACTCTATAGACGGCGGCACGACTGAGAATTGGGCCGGACGCGGCGGCATGTGCTGTGGTTACGCTGTTGGCGGTGGCACGAGGTGTAGCTACGCTGTTGGCGGCGGCACGTGGTGTAGTTACTCTATAGACGGCGGCACGACTGAGAATTGGGCCGGACGCGGCGGCATGTGCTGTGGTTACGCTGTTGGCGGCGGCACGAGGTGTAGCTACGCTGTTGGCGGCGGCATGAGGTGTAGTTACTCTATAGACGGCGGCACGACTGAGAATTGGGCCGGACGCGGCGGCATGTGCTGTGGTTACGCTGTTGGCGGCGGCACGAGGTGTAGCTACTCTATAGACGGCGGCACGACTGAGAATTGGGCCGGACGCGGCGGCATGTGCTGTGGTTACGCTGTTGGCGGCGGCACGAGGTGTAGCTACGCTGTTGGCGGCGGCATGAGGTGTAGTTACTCTATAGACGGCGGCACGACTGAGAATTGGGCCGGACGCGGCGGCATGTGCTGTGGTTACGCTGTTGGCGGTGGCACGAGGTGTAGCTACGCTGTTGGCGGCGGCACGTGGTGTAGTTACTCTATAGACGGCGGCACGACTGAGAATTGGGCCGGACGCGGCGGCATGTGCTGTGGTTACGCTGTTGGCGGCGGCACGAGGTGTAGCTACGCTGTTGGCGGCGGCATGAGGTGTAGCTACGCTGTTGGCGGCGGCACGTGGTGTAGTTACTCTATAGACGGCGGCACGACTCAGAATTGGGCTGGACGCGGCGGCATGTGCTGTGGTTACGCTGTTGGCGGCGGCACGAGGTGTAGCTACGCTGTTGGTGGCGGCATGAGGTGTAGCTACGCTGTTGGCGGCGGCATGAGGTGTAGTTACTCTATAGACGGCGGCACGACTGAGAATTGGGCTGGACGCGGCGGCATGTGCTGTGGTTACGCTGTTGGCGGCGGCACGAGGTGTAGCTACGCTGTTGGCGGCGGCATGAGGTGTAGCTACGCTGTTGGCGGCGGCATGAGGTGTAGCTACGCTGTTGGCGGCGGCATGAGGTGTAGTTACTCTATAGACGGCGGCACGACTGAGAATTGGGCCGGACGCGGCGGCATGTGCTGTGGTTACGCTGTTGGCGGTGGCACGAGGTGTAGCTACGCTGTTGGCGGCGGCACGTGGTGTAGTTACTCTATAGACGGCGGCACGACTCAGAATTGGGCTGGACGCGGCGGCATGTGCTGTGGTTACGCTGTTGGCGGCGGCACGAGGTGTAGCTACGCTGTTGGCGGCGGCATGAGGTGTAGCTACGCTGTTGGCGGCGGCATGAGGTGTAGTTACTCTATAGACGGCGGCACGACTGAGAATTGGGCCGGACGCGGCGGCATGTGCTGTGGTTACGCTGTTGGCGGTGGCACGAGGTGTAGCTACGCTGTTGGCGGCGGCACGTGGTGTAGTTACTCTATAGACGGCGGCACGACTGAGAATTGGGCCGGACGCGGCGGCATGTGCTGTGGTTACGCTGTTGGCGGCGGCACGAGGTGTAGCTACGCTGTTGGCGGCGGCATGAGGTGTAGTTACTCTATAGACGGCGGCACGACTGAGAATTGGGCCGGACGCGGCGGCATGTGCTGTGGTTACGCTGTTGGCGGCGGCACGAGGTGTAGCTACGCTGTTGGCGGCGGCATGAGGTGTAGCTACGCTGTTGGCGGCGGCATGAGGTGTAGTTACTCTATAGACGGCGGCACGACTGAGAATTGGGCCGGACGCGGCGGCATGTGCTGTGGTTACGCTGTTGGCGGTGGCACGAGGTGTAGCTACGCTGTTGGCGGCGGCACGTGGTGTAGTTACTCTATAGACGGCGGCACGACTCAGAATTGGGCTGGACGCGGCGGCATGTGCTGTGGTTACGCTGTTGGCGGCGGCACGAGGTGTAGCTACGCTGTTGGCGGCGGCATGAGGTGTAGCTACGCTGTTGGCGGCGGCATGAGGTGTAGTTACTCTATAGACGGCGGCACGACTGAGAATTGGGCCGGACGCGGCGGCATGTGCTGTGGTTACGCTGTTGGCGGCGGCACGAGGTGTAGCTACGCTGTTGGCGGCGGCATGAGGTGTAGCTACGCTGTTGGCGGCGGCATGAGGTGTAGTTACTCTATAGACGGCGGCACGACTGAGAATTGGGCCGGACGCGGCGGCATGTGCTGTGGTTACGCTGTTGGCGGTGGCACGAGGTGTAGCTACGCTGTTGGCGGCGGCACGTGGTGTAGTTACTCTATAGACGGCGGCACGACTCAGAATTGGGCTGGACGCGGCGGCATGTGCTGTGGTTACGCTGTTGGCGGCGGCACGAGGTGTAGCTACGGTGTTGGCGGCGGCATGAGGTGTAGCTACGCTGTTGGCGGCGGCATGAGGTGTAGTTACTCTATAGACGGCGGCACGACTGAGAATTGGGCCGGACGCGGCGGCATGTGCTGTGGTTACGCTGTTGGCGGCGGCACGAGGTGTAGCTACGCTGTTGGCGGCGGCATGAGGTGTAGTTACTCTATAGACGGCGGCACGACTGAGAATTGGGCTGGACGCGGCGGCATGTGCTGTGGTTACGCTGTTGGCGGCGGCACGAGGTGTAGCTACGCTGTTGGCGGCGGCATGAGGTGTAGTTACTCTATAGACGGCGGCACGACTGAGAATTGGGCCGGACGCGGCGGCATGTGCTGTGGTTACGCTGTTGGCGGTGGCACGAGGTGTAGCTACGCTGTTGGCGGCGGCATGAGGTGTAGCTACTCTATAGACGGCGGCACGACTCAGAATTGGGCTGGACGCGGCGGCATGTGCTGTGGTTACGCTGTTGGCGGCGGCATGTGCTGTGGTTACGCTGTTGGCGGCGGCACGAGGTGTAGCTACGCTGTTGGCGGCGGCATGAGGTGTAGCTACTCTATAGACGGCGGCACGACTCAGAATTGGGCTGGACGCGGCGGCATGTGCTGTGGTTACGCTGTTGGCGGCGGCATGTGCTGTGGTTACGCTGTTGGCGGTGGCACGAGGTGTAGCTACGCTGTTGGCGGCGGCACGTGGTGTAGTTACTCTATAGACGGCGGCACGACTCAGAATTGGGCTGGACGCGGCGGCATGTGCTGTGGTTACGCTGTTGGCGGCGGCACGAGGTGTAGCTACGCTGTTGGCGGCGGCATGAGGTGTAGTTACTCTATAGACGGCGGCACGACTGAGAATTGGGCCGGACGCGGCGGCATGTGCTGTGGTTACGCTGTTGGCGGCGGCACGAGGTGTAGCTACGCTGTTGGCGGCGGCATGAGGTGTAGCTACGCTGTTGGCGGCGGCATGAGGTGTAGTTACTCTATAGACGGCGGCACGACTGAGAATTGGGCCGGACGCGGCGGCATGTGCTGTGGTTACGCTGTTGGCGGTGGCACGAGGTGTAGCTACGCTGTTGGCGGCGGCACGTGGTGTAGTTACTCTATAGACGGCGGCACGACTCAGAATTGGGCTGGACGCGGCGGCATGTGCTGTGGTTACGCTGTTGGCGGCGGCACGAGGTGTAGTTACTCTATAGACGGCGGCACGACTGAGAATTGGGCCGGACGCGGCGGCATGTGCTGTGGTTACGCTGTTGGCGGCGGCATGAGGTGTAGTTACGCTATAGTACATCTGCGCCGCGCGCTCGTGGTAGAACGAAGAAGGCTGGACGCGGAGGTAGCGGACGCGGTGAGGCGTCACGTCAGTCGCGTCGTGTGCAAGGATTGCCGGCTGAGGAGCACAAGGATCTGGACACCATCTCCAGAGAGGCTCGAGCTGCGCGGAAGGCTGCTCGCGAGAGCGAGGCAGCGCAAGGTGGGGACGCCGCGGTGTTTCCAATTCAAGACCAACCGGTTGTTGAACCGCAAACCCAGGATGACCAAGATTCGTCCAGGATGCGAGGTTCGACAAACGTGAGTCGAGGATTGGGGATGCCTGGCGTCCCGGAGGAGCACACCCGCGAGGGTGGTGCTCAGGCGTCTGAGGGAGGCGTCGAATTGGTTGAGCCCCCGGAGGTGGTTGACTTGGTTTCTGAGTCGTCAGCTTCGGATGATGTTGTGGAAGTGAAACAGGAGTCCGTACGCGTGAGGAGGAGGAGAAGACCCAGGATGCAGCTGTGTATCCTGCCTCGCCACCACTCGTATCGGAGGTTCCTGCGCCAAATCCTGACGTCTTGCCCAAGTTGGAGTCGCAGACTGATGCTCAAGGTGTGAGTTCTGGAGCTCTGGCGGCTGTGGCAGAAGATGTGGTGCTCGATGGTGAGCGCGCAGTGATGTACGTTCGCCAGGAAGTTCGGCGTTCGGAGGAGTTGCATTCTGGACGAATTGCACCTCCGAATGTGGATTTTGCGTGGCCGACACCGAGGCCGGATGTCAACACGTACTTCGAGGCGGCGTTCGCGACGGGAGACTACTTCAAGTGGCGTTCTTCGATGGAAAGTCAAGATGACGCCTGGATCTCCGAAATGAATCCTGTCCGCTGGGGTGTTGGCACTGCCCAAGATCTCGCTGCGATCCAGATCCCGCCGACGATGTTGACGTCACGCGAATGTGTCGTTGTCCTGCAGACACTGCTCTTTGAAGCCGGTTTCGAGTTATCTAACTTGATTCCTGAATGGTCCAAGACGCGTGTGTCCAGGATTCCGAATGACTTAGTACGCAGTGTGACGAGTGAAGTTCAGGCGTGCCTTGCTGTTGAACTCATGGAATGGAGGCAAGTCATCGCTGGAGTGCGCTTCAAGGTGATTCCCTTTCTTGAGGACAAACCTGCACCCAGGATTCAAGAGCAATCGCCAAGACTGGAGTATCACACTCAAGATGCACAAGGCGATCTATTGATGACTGACTACGGCACGGATGTGCTTGGACGAGAGTTTGTCTTGAGATTCAGGGCAACCGGACTCAACGTAACCAGGAGTTTTCGGGGTCAAGTGACAGCGAACCTCGGTTGAAGCGCTCTCAGCATCGACCACCGCGACCGCTGGTACCTTCGACTCCGTCCGCACTGTCCACTCCGTCGCTGTCCTCATTGCCAGTGTACCAGCCTTCGACGAGTCAATCGCGTCAAGATTCGAGTGTCCAGGATGTTGTAACCCAGGACGCCGAGAGTCAGGATGCTGAGGCCATGGACACAGTCTCTCCCACGCTACCTAGCGTCATTGGCACCTCACGATCTTCGGATGAGAGTGTAACGTCAGGGGCGCAGACTTCACGAGGGAGTTCATCGTCTTCATCATTGATGTCGACCGGTCGGAGCGCGTCGTCACACATGCCGTACGCTGAAGGTGGTGCTTTAGCACTTGTAGCCCAAGGTGGATGCGGCGTTGCCGCTGCTGACGTTTCGATGGGGTTTCACGTAACCAGAACAGTGCTTCCACCACGTCCAGCTCTTGTTGATCAGGATGACATCGTGATGACTGAGCCTGAGCAAGCTATCCAGCCTGCCATGTCCAAGCCGCACGTTGAATCCAGGATACCATCAGTGACATCCAGGGGCGCGGCAGTGAATCCTGATGAAGAAGACTCTGGCAGTGAGCGGCAAAGCAGACATCGGAGCTCGAAGGGTGACACGCGTTCACGGCACTCCTCGAGATCCAAGTTACCGTCCGTATCCAGTCGTTCCTCCAGGAAATCATCTCGGCATTCCAGATCAGCGTCGTCCGCCAGCTCTGAGCCAGCCCAAACTGAGTTGAACGTCTTGCGACACTAGCAAGAGTGGCAGGCCCGAATGGAGAACGAGCAGAAGGAATTTCTCGCCAGAGAACGCTTGGAAGCCATGGAGCGAGAGCGACGTAGAGACCAACGCGATCTGGATGCACGCCGACATGTCCAAGAACTCACGGACCGACTTGTACGTGCTGAGACTGCTCGTCTCGAAGCTGGACGCCGTGCGCAGGACTTGGAAGCACGCCAGACCCAGGATGAACGACGAGTTCAGGAATCCGCCCAGGATGCAGCGCGAGCTGATGTCCTGGAGCAGGAACGTCTGGGTGCTGCCTACGCTGAGCGCATGCAGGCGGAGATTGACGCGAAACGTGCGCGCTGGGATGAAGGTGTGCAGCGGGAAGCAAATGTCGGAAATGGAGAGCCTGAGGCAGAAAGTCCAGGATGCAGAGGCTGCACGGGGACAAGAACGTGAGACTTCCAAAAATATGCAGAAGTTTCAAGCTGGGTAGTTGCGTGACCTTCGTGCAACATTATCCTACGTTCAAGCGTTTCGTGCAACTCATCCCCTCATCCAGCAACTCAAGTCAAGATTGAAGGGTCTCCCCCCGATTCAGCAACTGTGTACCCAGAAACCAGTGGCGTCATCAGATGTGTCACAAATGTCGCAAATCAGTGAGATGGAAATCTGGGTTCAAAGAACATGACCGAAGTCGCAGCCGCACAATTACTTGCGACTGTCCAGCGGCCATTCTCACAGAACCAAGAGAAGCATGTGAAGAGGGAGAATGGTGCTGAAGATGCCGCGGCGGCGCAAAGTGTCCAGGCGGCGCAAGGGGCGACAACAAGGACGTCCGTATCCAGGGCGCAAGGTGCACCTAATGCAGAGCAAACACTGCATTCTGGCTCCAGGCGCTCCGACGACAAGAGGAAGCCGCCCAAGAAGGAGAAGCGTCAGGACACTAGCCCGCCAGCGGATCCGGACCCAAGTGGCGACTCGAGCAGCGAGGATTCCAGCTCAAGCGAGTCCGACTACGACTTCGGGTCGGCACACCACTGCTGAAAGAGACGGCCGCCTTGATGAAGAGCAGACTGATCTCCCACTTTTTGGTGCAACCGGAAGGCGACATGTTCGCGAAGGGACATCTGGTTCTTGTTGCGACGTCTGACTCCGTTCGCGTATGTGTCCGTGTAGGTCCAACCCAGCTCCCCATACGGAAGCAGAAGAGGATACTGAAGCGGATCATACTCCGGGCGCGTCTCGAACAGTCGCAGAAGCCTTTGATCCCGAGTATACAGTAGTAGATCGCGAGGCCTATCCAGGTTGCCGTCCTCGATGAGCGTCGCGCCTACCTCAGAAACGGTAGGCAAATTGTATGTCCGAGGATGCGCTATATTTTCGTGGAGGCGGAACACCATATCCACGACGTCGCTCGTGTCTCGCGAGCGCACTTGCTCTCCGAAACTCAGGAACTGTTGAGCAAATGGGTTGTGCTGCTCCATCATTTGCTCAATGTCCATCAACGCCACAGGATCCAAGTCAGCAAAGATTCCTCTGCGGCGTTGGGCGCGCTGCTGCATGTCCGGGTCCACAATATAGATCTGCGCGAATTTAGGGTCCGTGCGCTCTCCGGTGGCGGGATCAATATAGGGGAGTAGAGATCCCAAGTAGTGACCCATTGCACCCTGGATGCGGTACGTGTACACGCCCCTCTGTCCCGCTACGCTTGCATCCTGGTTGACGTCCTGGAAGGATCGGTTGGAGCACGAAGCGCCAATGGACGTGAACGCAAAAGCTTGGTTATACGCTCGTATGTGTTGTCGAAACGCTGGATCCCGGTACAGTTGCAACAATCTTGGAGGTGCAGGCCGTAAAGGGGGAAGACGAACCTTGTCTTCCAGACAACAGCTCATTTTGGATTCGCCAGGCCACTTCCAAGCGCCACAATGTTCACAAACAGTGGTGGGAGGAAGCCGATGGCGCCCATTCACAACGTCTGGACCCTGGACGTAGGCCACGTCAAAATCGTCGTGGTTTGCCAACGCCTCTCCACGTCGAGCCGATCTACGCCGAAATCGCTCTCTCTCGCGTTGCTCCAGTGCTTCTTCCTCAGTCTGTTCTCTGCGGCGTTCCGCATGTTGCTCTTGGTTTACCATGCGTTCTTCGGCGCGTTCCTCCTGCGTAAGCTGTGATCTGCGCTCCGCGTGTTGCTCTTGGTTTACCCTTCGCGCTTCAGCACGCTCCTCCTGCGTAAGCTGTGATCGGCGTTGGGCATGTTGCTCTTGGTTTACCATCCGTTCTTCAGTGCAATCGTGTAGACTCCTGTGAAGCGCGCGAGAAGCACTGTTGCGTTCACGCTCCGCGGTGTGGACCTCTTCGTTCAGATTATGCCGACATTCCTGCTGTGCGATCCGGTTTCGTTCTCGTACGTCCTGAAGCTGCTCGGCACGGAGTTGGGCTCGCCGGGCTAGCTTTCGCTCCGCGTCACGCCGCCGCGCACTCTCTCGCTGAGAGTCGGTCATGTTACTTCTTCTGGATCGCGCTCGCTGCGCCTCCCTCATCCGACGTGGATTTGCTTGTGGGTCAGTCGCCCTCTGCACTGGAGCACCTGCAGAGACCTGGCTAGTCGCCCCTTGTCCAACGACCGTCGGCACAGGAGGGGCGGTTTCACCCGTTGTCACTGTGACGACGTCCCCTCCACCTGCGGCCGCCTCTTGTAGGCTCAGTTGTTCCATCTGCTCCATTGCCACCCGAAACCGCCTTTGAGCCGCGCGGCGGCGCCCCAACCGTCGCCTCTTAGACGCTGGAGACTCATATCCTTGTGGTGACGCGTTAGCATCGAGGGCCTGGGTATGGCGCTGGTCCAGCTCCTGACGCCGCTCATCACTAACAAAAGAGACCACTGAGCAAGGGACACTTGACAACAACCAAGAAACAGCCGTACCGCTCCCGCTTGCTGCCGACATTCACCATGGTGCTGTCCGCAACAACTGCAACAGCAAATGCAGCGTTAGTGGACTTCCCAATAAATGCGCACGTGCATTGGAAAACAACCACCCAAAACTGCAGTCGTTAGTAAAAGGACGGTCGATACCTCGCAATTCGCAAGGAGACGCCTTCTGGAGACACACCTGCAGAACACCCGTGTAGCACCACAGTCCTCGCCACGAACCCGAGTCCTGCACGGCTGTAAAACACCTCATTAGCCTTGCCACGTTTGCTTTTGTTTGTTTCTGGTCCCTCACATCCACCGTTATCCCTTTAAAGCACCCCCGCATTGGTGCTGCGTCTCAATACCTTTGGAGACACAGCTGCGGGTTCGAGGTGCTGAAGCGCGACTCGGTACCTCATTTTTTTTGTTTTCTTTTCTTTTGGTTGCTTCCTTTGGCAACGGAGGTCTACCGGTCGCGCTCAATGCCACTGAGCTTTATCAGCTCAGGCAATTAACTGTTTTGGTTGTAAAGGGACACGTGTCAGCTTTTTGGGAATCTTTTTTAATATTTTTTTTAGCAGCAAGGCATCATAGGCATTAAAGGGCCGTACAAACCCCGAGTTCGCGCGCAGACTGCACCAAACCAACGGTTTTCCACCGGTACCACTGCAAATGGCCACCGTCGAGCGGTCCTCACTTGTCACAATAGTGCCGACTCGTCCTTTTGATTGGAAAGTGTCCGCCACAGCCGTAACTGCTCAGAAACCCAAATAGCATGTTACCACACTACGGGCCAGTCCCATTACACGGCGTCAAGCCCGGGGCTAGGATGGACGACCCGGCTAGGCCGGCTTTTATCGCCGTGTGTACCCATCCCAGTCCCCCGGATTGGTATGAGACTTCCCACTATGCCGGCGGGCATAAATGGGCGCCTCAGCACCGCGGCTCCGAAGAGCAGGTTGGATGGCGGACTGTCTTGGAACGCATTTCGGGCGCCAGCTGCAATCTTTTTATCGGACCTCTAACCTGGCATTATGCTTCCCGGGGGTGAAGGGAGCCCCCCAAAATAGCATGTTCACCAGAAAGCCCGAAAATACGGGGTAACCGTCACGATTGCTTCGAGAGAGGTCGGCCTGGCTCGCTGGGCAGGGATGGGATCCTCTTGGGGGCTGGCTAGGCCGCATCAGTGTGGCCGTCATAGGGTACCCATCCCTCCGTGCAGTTGTGCCCTTCCCACACAATGCACGGCTCCGGTTATCCTCCTCTAACACGCACGGTTACCCCTCGATTGCCCTGAAGGTACCAGTTATCCGCAACAGGCGGCACTCCCGAAATCGTTATGTATTAGAATTAAATAGCATTAATCTATACCTACCCTGCCTGCGGCGGGGATGACCTGCCTGCGAAGCTATCGCGCCCGGTCCTCCGTCGAGCTGGTCCGTCGTCGGAGCGTCGTTTTGAAAATGGAAATGAAAAGAAACGTTGTTGAAAGGCGGTTTATTTTGTCCAATCAGCAGTGATTTTATTCGGCTAGTTCCGATGTGATGTAGTCCACTCTACGCATTATAATAGCCACTCGCGCAGAGGCTCCACTAAATAGCCAATGAGAGGGCTCGAATTATAGTATTGGCGAATGGGGAGGCCGCCTTCGCTGCGCTCGGCAGCTATTTATAGCCAACGGAAAGTCCGGATTTGCGTTACCCTCGAGGTGCGTACGGAATGACGGACGGACGGACGGACAGGTTACTCTGTTACTTGTACGAGAAAGAGAGGCGAGTCATTCAAATAAGATAACATAGAGAAAGATCTGCAAGTCGGGGTTCTGAAGTCACCCCTGGAATAAATATTAAACGAACCGGTAAAAAACACGAATACGTTCGCAAGGCTGAACAAGTTCATTTTGGGTCGTATCCAATTGTGTGAAAAACATTGAAACGGGCGAGGATGCTTGTTTCATTGGGCTCTAATACGGCAGATGGTCTGTGGCTTTCGTAGAGAAGCGCCTCGCAGGAACTACTGGGACGACTCATTTGCGGAAGCAGGGATTAGGATGACCCTAACCTTAGAGGTGTCGTCATAGAACTCCCAGATTGGATGTCTAACTAAGAAATCACAAAGTCCAATGTAGTGTCCCGGTCGTGTCAACCGTGTACCGAACTTGAGTTCGCCGGGAGAGCTGGTGGCGTCGGTGTTACAGTAACAGCGTTGGTCGAAAGAGAAACGAAAAACCCCGCACCTGAAAGTGAAGGTGATGAATCATTGAAGGCGACGGGTTGTCGCTAAGAGGGAGGATTGGCGACTTCCATCATGCCCACGGCATGTCGGGTCTACTTGACCAGCATTTCCTCATCTGCATCGCTGCTACTTGGGCTACCAGAAGGCGTTGAAGCCTCGAAGCGTTCCATTTCGGAGAGTGAGGTTGGATGTTAGTGGATTGACGTACAAGTAGTGGGGTGGTGGAGCAAGATTCCAATCTAAGACTACCGTGCTAGAGTGTATGATTCTTGCGGCTTTTTAATGAGGACCAGGGTAAACATATCCCGCGATAATCAGCTAAAAGTTACACAATTCAAAGACGCCGTCGCGAGGATAGACGTGAACACGCACTCGAAAGGCGCCCGTAAGCGAAGTTAAATACCTGAACCTGCTCGGTTGGTTCGCGAGTTCGTTTTAGTGAAGCTCCAAACCAGCTAACTGATGTTCGCTTCAAGGATCACGAGTAACTCCAAAACTTTTTTAAAAGGGTGTTTCTGCTTCGGGCAGCTGGCGTTCGTTCCGGGGGTACCTGAAGTGACATATTTACCTGAGGACTCGTGACGAATATCGTGTTTCGTTGCTGTGTGGTATTCTTCGAGCACGTGTTAAATCAAACCAAAGTGCGTCGACATCTTCTACACCCCTCTTACAGAGCGACCGCAGCTCTTCGAAGAACACCCGGGCACAGCTAACGAGGCGACAGGTTTCTGTCCGAAGAATTTTTCTGCAAATAAATGTAGTACATTAAGTGCGTTCGATAGATCATCGAGCAGCCTTGGCTGTGTCACCTCGGTAGCGCGACTGATACCCAGAAATTGCTCAGATTGGTGGACCCGTCTGCAGAACAAGCCTACCGTGCCGTGAAATCAATGCGGCCTAAATGCATGATCGCACCCCCACCCCACCCCCGTTCCGGCGACACCAGCATACGCTTGACTGCCTGTTGCGTGACCGACTGGTTGAAGCCGTGATCGGGCGGTCTGATGGAGGTCTCTGGGAGTCCTAGCAGTGTTGATTTGGTGACGTTGCAATTCGTATCGCGGCATCAATGTAGCTGGCTTCTTACTTCCTGTTGACTGGCAGATGGTTGGGCAACAGCGAACCAATTCCGGGTTAAGTGTTATGACCGTGAGGACTTTGTCGTGGTGGTCGGCATCGGACACCTCTCCCTGGGGCACTTGATCTGACATGGTCAGTGGTAACAATTGCACGCGTATACCCGTAGTCGCTCGGGTATGGAGAGCAGTGTCCAAACCACTATAATTGCTACCAATGGAGTCAATAATTACCTCAAGATTTTCGCTGTCTAGTTCGTCCTGGTGTTTCAGAGGAGATGATCAGTTGTGTGCATGATGTGGATTTTGATCGAACAGGGCGCTGACATTTTCTTGAACTTGGTACGCGACGACCTCTGTAACAGGTTAGCGGAAGAGTAGCCAGGCAACTGAAGGGAACAGACAGACGAAGCTGTCGTAGCAGCAGAAGAGGTGGGCGGTTTGCAAGCTGCACCCAGACGGCGACGCCTAATCGAAGTGAGATATTGGCCAGAATATCGCCCACGTTGGACACCGAGGGCCGACGAGAAGCAAAGAGCTCGCACAGTCGAATTTGCAGTGATGCGAGCAGACCACTAATGCAGAAGACCGACCAGACGGGGGGGGGGGGGGGGGGGGCAACCGAGAGTAGGTGAAGCCTGCGGTGGTGTTGGACGACGACTGGAGGCAGTCGTAGACCGACGAGTCAGTTTGTTGGAGCGAGCAAGTGGGGCGAGTGCTGAACGCGGAAACGGGAGGATAGACGACCAGTGTGTCAACGAGTTTGCTGTGTGCTGCGGTGTAAGGGTAGGCGTCAGTGGGCGTACGCCCAAGTGGCTAAGTGAGCGTTGCCGGAAGTGCCTATGTAGGTAGCGGCAGCTTTACTAGCTAGACCAGTAGCTGTTACAAGAAAAAACAGAACACAAGTAGGTGGTGTGCTTGGGTAAGCAAACTACCGGCGCTAGGGGCAACAATTGATCCCTTGAAGCTATTCACGACTTCAATTGACGTCCAAGCCGGATGAGTTGCTGAGTATATTGACCAGCCCGGCATGCAGGGTAATTGAAGATACGTTACATAGTGGTCATACAGGGGTAAATTATAGAAACGACTGGGTAATCTTCTCCTCGCGGCACGAACCGATAAACGAAAACGACAGTGAAGGCACCAGCGCATACCCCAACGGGAGTGACAACACGGGCGGTATCCCGGTTAGCGTCGCGAACGCCGACGCCTCCAATACAAGCCACACGACAGCAACAGACGTCAGGCATGGCAGCGACTCAAGCAGGTCTGGTACCTTCAGTACCAGCAGTGAGGTGAAGCGACCTGGGTCAAATTGCCGATGATGAGAAGAGATCGCGTCTGGACTGATTGGACCAGAAGGGTTGGGATTGGTGCCGGATATATCCGGATAACCCCAGCACCTGACTTGGTACCACAACGATGGTACAGGTAATTTTATTTGCTTGGTACCACCCTTTCGGTACAGTCGATCATCCGGACATCTGCGATCATCTGGGCATCCGCGATCATCTGGACTCACCTGATCAGATCGACATGGTACCGCCACGGTGGTACAGACGAATCAGATGGATGCTGGGTACAACGTTACTGTCATTCCGGTTCGAGGTCAAGATATACAGATGGGAGTTCAAGTGTGATGTGCAATCGGTGGGCACGCAAGTGGGATGGGGATAGGGAGAGAGATCTTTAGGACTTTTACCTTTGCTTAAATAGATCCTGATTTGCCTTGCAAGACACAAGTGGCGTCCACACATCCCGGGGAAGGAACTACATTGGCCTACCCGAAGAAGGACTCACCCAGTCAACCAAGGACACGTCGCGAACCTGGATAGCTTGGCCAGGGGGCGATCGTATAGTCTCATCTCAACTCAAGACCCCGCCAGAGGAGGCGGCAAGCAACGGAAAGGGCTACGACAGCATACACCCAAAGGACCCCCCCCCCCCCCACGTGATCGACTTGCCTCAAGACCCGAGCACCAACAACCGACGACCGCGTGAAGGATACCCGCGTGACCGTCACCCACCCATTCCCCGGAAGGAGCAGTCCAGCTCCAACAAGTTCCGCCTTGGTCACACACTTGACGTCCTTCAAGCGAACACCGGAAGAGCGTAACCCGCCCCACCGTTTGGTACACAAGGTGACTACAAGGTTTTCTGATCACGCCTGATCAACGGAGTACCCCCTCCGATAGTCGGCAGTCTGGGCCTACCGCTGGCAAGCTTGGATCGCATCATCCATCTTTGCGATCCCGCTACGCCACAATGGTGCGCGTGCCCGGATCTTCTGGTGATTCACAGGGATTTCACCGTGAGTCCACCGAAGAAGATGTCAAGATCAAGACGAAACCAGGGAACGAGTCGTCGACGGAAGATGGATCGCTGCCGACGGTGCTGAAAGCGCCAGGATTATCTGATCATGAGAGTGCTGGGAGGAGCTCTGACGATGTGAAAGAGGAACGTTCAGCGATGGACCTAGAAGAAAAGCCTCAAACCCCTCCCCAGGTCCCCTCGGGGACCCCCGCGGATCGCGATGCGAATCGTGATCCGCCGGATGAAGGTCCGACGGTGAAAACCGAAGGACCTTCATCCAAAACCACTCCTCCAGCCTCGCACCCAACCGCGAAGAAGAACAAGTCAAAAACCTCACGCAAAAGCCGAAGACCAGGAGGATCGCAACATGTGGACGGACGAGCAACTGGAGTCTGCCTTCTTCTACAAAGACCTGTACAAGTTCGTGCACGAAGATCCTGTAATGAAGATCGTGCGCCCCAAGCCAAATGGGGAACTTCAAGGTCCGGTGAAGGCGCCAAGGGAGGTGACCAACCAACTCGATGCAGTCAAACTCCTGATGCGAATGTTGAAGAAGGCAGGAATCGTACTTGGTTCGTTCAACGCGAACGAATTGTTCGACCTGGCGTTGCCGGTCATCAGGGAAGCTACTGATCTGCGGCGATACGACCAATCATATCCGCAGACACATCGTCACCGATGTGCAGCAGCAGCCGCTAGCAACTTGAAGTGCAGTACGGTTCGGTGTACCCAGTAGTTGGCACCCGGGGTACCCAGATGGAGGCCCCCAGCGGGTGGTCAGAGAGAGCTAGCTAGGAGCAGCGAAATCTTAATGAACAGTTTGGATTTAACCTGCGGCCTAGCAGCAGGCCGAGTCTGTGTAGACATATCAGCTACGTTAAACCTGTTCGCAAAGCTGACGCCCCTCGTCGGAAGCGTCGTCCCAGTTCAACTTACAAGACCAACACCGACTCGCAGCCAAGCTGGATCGTCACAATATGCCTCAGCCACATCTGAAGCAGGATCGGACAGCTCGATCGAGCTGCAACGGATGACGATTGGACTGGTCGGAGCAACCATGCTACAATCGCGAAAAGAGCGACCGGAAGCCAAGCCGACGGAGATCGTACCACACGATCCAGTCCAAGCGCCGCCCGAACGCATGCAATCGTTTTTCAATGCAGCAATGAAGCGTTTCCTGAAGGAACAGCAAACGACAGTGACGCCGCCAGCTGCCGTTCAGAGTAATCCAACCGGAGCTCAAGACGTGGACATGGAGTCCGTGGGATCGAACCGCCCGGATCATTCTCATCCAAGTGAGTACGATCCGGACGACCTGAGTGTCGGTGTTACTCCCTGTGCCGCAGTTGCTTCTGCTGGAGCCACGAGCGGCGGAGCACTCTCTGCCACCCGTATCAGGGTTTCTGCGATCTCGGAACTGGGGGAATTCTCCGGGAAGGACAACGACGAAGATCGCGCTAGAAGCTGGTTCAGCAAATGAAGTCTGCTTTCACTCGTGATCAAGCTCCAGACGGCGAGAAGTGTCTGGTGTTTGGTGATTTGCTCACTGGACCCGCGCGTAACTGGTACCGACAGCTGAGTCGAACGACGCGTGGCAACTGGAAGGAACTATCCAAGAACTTCCAAACTCAATACTGCGGGCTGTCGCGAGACAGTACTACCATGCGCGGAAGAGATCGGACGAATCGCCGTTGGAATATCTGCACCGCTTGAATGTCGCCGGTCTACGAGCTCAGCTGTCGATCAAGGATGGATCGATCGAGACCCGCCGTGAGCATGTCGATCACTTTATCGAAACGCTCGACAATCGCGATCTGGCAAGACAACTGGCGCTGCTCTGGATCCCGGATGCAGACACTCTCGAAGAAACACTGCGATCTCGACAACGCGCGAAGGCGAGGCAAGGGAAAACGGTGTATGGATCCATCAAACCCAAGCAGAAGACACCAACTGGGATCGTCCCATCCCCCAACGCTTGCGCGGTTCGTGCAGTCCGTACAACAGTCAACTCGAGTGAGTCCGAACCGGAAACCAGCGGATCGGAAGGAGAAGGAGATCTGCGCAGGGTGTACTTTGCGGCAACGCCGGACCAGCCCACTCGATTGCGATCGGATCAAGATCAACATCGTCTTAGTCGAGACTCCAACGACCGTCGCCTCGATCGTCCCCCCGGACTACCCGAAGGAAACATCCCGCGGAAGCCATGTTCCCACTGTGGATCGTCGAAGCACACCGATCTTGGTTGCTGGAAGCGTCTGACGTGCGAGAAATGCGGCAAGAAGGGTCACCCAACCGATCGCTGCCTCTTCGTCTGCAAAGCCCGCGGAGAGGTCCACGGGGCTGGAGAGTGCCCGATGGAAGAGTTCTACAACTTGATCCGTCAGTGGTACAACCCCACCAAGCACGGCGGGATGTACCCTCAAGCAGTCAAGAAGATGCTAAACTAGATCGCTCGCCGGATTTGAATCCGGTACGAGACGAGCGTTCTCAGTCCTGCATCTATGCATATGTCGAAAAACAGTCGAAGTCAGAGGTGATTAAGCTGATTCGGCCGACTGACAATACATGTGATCTTCATGACAAGCGTACCGTGGCGATCTCCAGCCTGCATCAGATCGACGAATATTCGCGATCAGAAGTGACGATGGCTTTGGATCTTCTGCACGGAGAATCACGAGGATACTGGAAATACCATGTGTCAGACAAGAAGTTCCGGCAGGCGAAAGCCATGGGAAAGATCAACAACGAAAAAGCCACATTGCTGTTTGACAGCGGCACCGAGGTGTCCATTCTGGATGCCGCCTTCGCTCGTAAGGTTGGGTGCTACATAGACAACAGTTAAGAGTTGGAATGTGAAGGAGTTGGTAAGAATCCCTACATGGCAGATGGACGTACCAGAATCAAGATCACACTCGCTGGATCGCTGGTGTACTACTTTGACGCGTGGGTCGGTCCACCCACAGGTGGCCAAGACCTGATCCTGGGGATGGACTTCATGGTGCCAGCAGGCATTCGTCTTGACCTAGCTGACGGATCGATCAATCTCCCGGATGAGGTGCGAATCCAGTTAGCTGGACGGCGGCAACTCTTCGGAGAGAAGGTGCAACCGATCGATCTGGGCGAACACAGTGTGATCGAAGTTGGACGGTCGGTCGAGCTCCGGAAGGGACTCATTCTCTCGGACCATCGGAAACTCTGGGTTACCCGAGGGGAGCGATGGGTACCGAGTTTAGTCGCTGGATTACGGAAAACGCGCTATCTGAAGATCACGAACATCAGTGATCAGAAGTTAGTGTTACAAGATGATACCCACATCGGCATGTGGCTTGAAGGAGGATGCGTACCTCGCATCCCTGGGTTCATATTAGTTGGATCGCGTCGGTATGCCGAGTGGCAGAATTTGGCGTTCCAGTCCACCACAGACCGTGTGGGTGCGGAGGAACCTAAGATCGCTCCTATCGGACCCATGGTAGATCGGCCCCGGTACGACACACCGACAGAAGTCTTGCGTCGCGATCGTAGAGCCCCGAAGTTGATCGTCGCACAACTAGCCGCGCCCCAACCCGCTAAGATGAGACCAGAAACCGAAAGATCCCCGAGAGATCAGGAGGAGCCTTCGCCCAGGACCGAAACGCGACTACCCGACGACGAGGAAGTATGTTACCACGAAGGTGGCGATCTCTTCGCCGAAGATGTAGAACGACAGATGGCAATTCTGCCAGAGGTAGTGACCGCCACCGATGAGGTCACGATCCAGGATATCCAGGTGGGCGATCCAGAGTCGAACACTCCGGAAGAAATCGATCAGCTGCGACAGATAATTTGGAGACGGAAACATCTCCTGATCGGGAAAGGGAACACGCTACCACCGGCAGTCGTCGGCGCAGTCTGCGACATCGATGTGGGAGGAGAGGCCCGTTCCACAACGCGTCCGAAAAGTCGCTCCACAGTTCCGCGAGAAGTTGTCAGATCTGATCAAGAGTCTGTTATCGGCAAAGACGATCACGCCGTCAACTTCACCGTGGGCCTCTCCGATCGTAATCATCATCAAGAAGAACGGCGTTGACATCCGGCTCTGTATCGACTACAGGCTGGTGAATAGTTTGACGAGACTGATGGTGTATCCCATGCCGCTGATTAGCGATCTCTTGGAAGAATTGGACAAAGTGCTCTGGTATTGCTCACTCGATATGACGAGTGGCTTCTGGGTAGTCTCCATGACGGAGCGCGCACGGAAGATCTCCGCTTTTATCACGCCACTCGGATTGTTCGAGTGGACGCGTATGCCTTTCGGGCTGAAGAATGCGCCACAGATCTACCAGTGGTTGATCGATAACGCGCTGTATGGACACTTCCGAATCCGCGCCGGTCACGATCCGTCGAAACCGATCGACGTGTTCGAGTCAGGCGAGCCGGAACTAGAGCCGAAACCGTCAGTGTTGAGAAGGCGATCGTACATCGATGATATTCTGGTGACCGCGATCACTTGGGACTTGCTGTGCGAAAAGGTAGAGGCGCTGCTCGACGCATGCGAGCGATGGAATTTGTCTATCAGCGTGGTCAAGAGTTTCTGGGGCCGACGAAAGGTATACTACCTGGGACATCAGGTATCCGCCGACGGTTTGGAAGCCCATCCGAAAAACCTTGAAGTGTTAGGCAACCTTCCCTTCCCGCAGACCCTGCGATCGATGCAGTCCTTCCTTGGAAGTTTGAACTACTACAGTCGTTTCATCGAAGACTTCGCGATCTATGCCGCTGTATTATACGAGCTGCGCGAAGCGGACTTCCACGAGATTGTTCAACAGGACAAACCCATCCTTAGCGAACAAGTAGCTGGGGGCGCTGTCCCGCGAGCGGAAGACGCTGACCGCTGGGCCCGAGGGAAGATCGCGTTCACGATGCTGAAAGCCAAGATCGTGTCCACCCCGATCCTGAAGCATTTCGACGCAGATCGCACTCCGGTGATCGTAGTTTACGCGAGTCAGTGGGCGATCTCCGCAGCTCTTGTGCATGAACATGATGGCGTGTACTGGCCGTAACCTTCACCAGTCGTACTCTGAAACCTAACGAGATCAACTACGGGATTGTCGACAAAGAAGTCTTGGCACTCTTGCGGATGCTGGACGTGAATTACACCTTGCTGACGACGGGATCGATCTTGGTGCTGTCCAGGCATTCGACGCTGGCTTGGTTAGTCAATTCAGCCAGTCTCCAGGGGAGACTTGGCAATTGGGCAGCCTTGCTATCAGAGTGGACACTGGAGATCAGGAAGTGCACGAAAGGGGAAGACGAAATCTTAGGCACGATGGCAGCAAGCATCACACCTCAAGCGGAAGTAGACGAGGCGTTGATCGCGATTGCACCCGTGAAGCAGCCCCGACAGACGATTACCATGCCACCAACTACGTTCGAAGCGGACGAAACTTTGTTGATCGCAAGTTTCGATGGATCGGCACGTGTCAAACGCAGTGGTGGAGCTTACAGTGCGATCATATGGAAGTTGCCAGAGTGGACGATCGTAACCGCCGCATCAGAATATATGCCCGATCTGACTGTGAACGAGGCTGAGTACCGCGGGTTGTTGTTATGCTTCGATCTGCTGTCCACCATGGACAGGGGGCGGATTGTGATCTGCGGCGACTCTAATCTGGTAATCCGCCAGATGCGTGGTGAGATCGCGTGCAAAGCTTCTGGTCTGTTGTTGTTGAGTCAGAAGGCGATGGATCAACTTAGATCGTGGTCAAAACACGAGTTCCTACACATGAAACGAGATTGGAACCAGAGTGCAGACAAGCTAGCCAGTGAAGCTCTCCAACGGGGCGAAGGGGTCGTAGTCACCTCAAACGAGGATCAACAAGACTTGATCACGCTCAACCGTTTGGACGATCTCCTCAAGACGAGGGACGACGATGCCGTCGTCCGTGTGTCTGCTGTGACCAGGTCAACGCGACGCTGACGACTGACTCCTGAAGTCCTGCAAGAAGCAATTGTACAGCGCATACGCGGTGAGCGAATCATCCAAGCACAGAACGAAAAGAAGTGGATCATCGATCTGAAAGCGTACCTGAAAGGGAACGTCGAGGCTCTAACCGCAGCCGAAGCTAAATCGTGCGCCAAGGTCGCAAACGACAACGAGTTGGACGAAAACGACCTGCTGTTCTATTGCCCGTCAGCCATGCGGCAGGATGAGGACCGAGACGTGATCGCGAAGCTGGTGGTGCCTGAGACCCTGCAACAAGATCTTCTACATCATTACCACGCAAGTCTGGAAGGGGGACATCAAGGAATCGGAAGGACGTACCGACGAATCCGATCACACTTCCACTAGAGGGGCTTATACCGAAGAGTTCAGCGCTATGTGGGAGAATGTACAGATTGTGAGACAGGGAAAGGCCGACCCTTCGTGAGGGGAGAATCCCCTGGGAGCGTGCAAGCGACGTACCCGTTTCAGATCATCGCTATGGATCACATTCCGTCGTTGCCCAAGTCCTTCGAAGGCAATACGGAGCTGTTGATCTGGGTAGACCTGTTCTCGGGTTATGTGATCGCTAAAGCGAGCACGTCAAGAACAGCGCAGACGATTGCGGAGAACTACGAGGAATGCGTCTTCCGGCGTTTTGGAGCCAGTGAGGCTATCCGGCACGACAGTGAACCTGGGTTCATGTCTGATTTTTTCCGTGCTTTTAGCAGGATAGTGGGACAGAAACAGAGGGCCACTATGGCTTATCGTCCACAGGCCAATGGGACGGCAGAACGGATGGTGCAAACATTGACACGTGCGCTGAAGAGGTATGTCGCAGACGTCAACCAACAGGACTGGGATGAGTACGCGGAGTGACTGACGTTCGCGCTCAACACGGCCCAAGATCGGGTTCGAGGAGATACGCCGTTCTACTTGACACACGGGTGGGACCCGCAATCTACGTTAGAAGCGTCGCTACCTCTCGGAAGCACGCGCCGGTGGGATCGTGACCCTCGTCGGTGGAGATATCATATACAGAGCCACTATCGTCGAGCCAGAGAAGAGGTTAATGAGTCCCTGCGGGAGGCCATCCAAGGACGAGCAGACGGGCATAACGATCAGGTCCGACCTCATGGGATTGAGGCCAATATGCAAGTGTGGCTGCACCTAGATCGCGTGAAGGAGGTCTATGCACGCAAGTTAGCCCACATGTGGCACGGACCGTTCAGGGTGATCGAGATGCTTGACAATCATGCAGCAAGGTTGGAAGTCGCTGGCACCAACTATCGGTTATTCCCGATCGTCCATGTGTCAAAACTCAAGCCTGTGCGATCGTTCCCCGATCGCCCCACGCTGACGCTGGTGGTGGACGAAGACGATCGCTTCGACTTTGATGAGGCACTTTTACCCGAAGACAGCTGGGAAGGCGGTTTAGATGAGGACGAGTTCGAGGTGGAGAAGATCGTGAATATGCGATCAGGTCGACGTACGCGGTATGGTCGCGTCCATCGAGAATTTCAGGTGCGCTGGAAGGGTTACGATCAGCTTTCGTGGGTTGATGAAGCCGATCTGAATTGCGGAGCCTTGTTGCGCGAGTACGAGCGAGGAGTCACCAACCGGAATCGCTTCGCTATGACGAGGCAGGGGAGGAGAGCTCGTAGCAGGTTGGCTGTTGTGAGCGGAGGAGTGGTGTGAATAGTGTGCGAGGTGGTCGCACATTGAGGTGGAAGGGTTTTATGTGATATTGTTGTGTAGATCGAGGACGACTGTTCTCGATCGGAGCGGGATGCTCGATAAGCAAGAAAATGATGAAGCAGAACAACAAAGGGAGAAGCCGTGAGGATCATATTGAGAAGATATACGATCTACTAACTACCTCATGTTAGTCGGCGACAGGAGAGAATTTGCCGGTGAGGCGGGGCAGTTGGGAGACCGGATGATCTTGAAGGTGGCCGCGATACTGATTGCGCCACGGGTCAACCAGATCGACGGCACGTAGGACGTCCACCAGGTTGGAGGGCGGAGAGCTGCAGCCAAGTCCAGGGTACCAAACCCGTTGTTCGTGCGCCCGGGGATAATGCAGAAAGAAAGGGTCCAGCAGAATATCCAAGTCACAGTGCCCTGCAATCATCCCTTGCAAGATGAACTTGAGGAAGCGTTTCCAGACGGCACCGAAGCGGAATCGTCTCTGCTTACGATCTTCCCAAAGACGCGCCAGATATGCGTTCGATTTACGAAGCGCTGAGCTGATCATGAACGCGTGCGTAGCCTCCCATAGAGCCTGCCGGTGATCATCTTCAATTTCCAGATACTTCCGAGACATCGCCTCGAACCAACCAGTCACCTCAAAAGATAAAGGCGTCACCAAGACGTTGAGAGAATTCCACGGCGTCGTCGCGTAAAGTGCCGCAATGTTGCTTTCGGTGATCAGACCATGTGACCAAGCGCCGCGACGAGGCGATCGACTCTGCGGCGGAAAAAGCCAGCTTTTAGACTTTGCCAGGTGATGAAAGAGCAACTCGATGTCCATCTCCAAGACACTGACCCAGCTCAGAGTGCTCGCCGACCACGGGCGAACGTCCGCTGCCGCCCTACGAGAACGAGCACAACATCCAGGGATCCAGATAGCGCGGGGAACGGTGGGACGAGCAAGCTGATCCAGAGCAACCTGCGTTAGTAGGTGATTGCGGTGCGCCCGCGGTTCATCAGCTACGCTTCCGTCACTGTCACCGTCATTCTCGTTTCCACGATCGGAATCACGTGGCGCAGTCAAATGACTGTCCGCACCACCATCACTCTCGTCACCGGAAGAGGCACTGCCAGGGCGTCCTCCAACTCTTCGAGTTGATCAGGATCCTGGTTCGAAGCCTTCGAAGAACTGGATCACTCGATGTCAATGGAGCGGCTGGATGATCGACCGCTAAGGCTGCCGGTGGAAGACGAACGGCGACGACCGGACGACCGCGAACTTGCGAGAGCCGCCAACAGAGAGTCGTCGTCACTACTGGTCGGAGAGGCATTAACCGATGGTGACCGCTGAGATGGAGAGCGATCACCATCAGAGAGCCTGCCGGAGTTAGGAGTTGACGGTCCCGATAGAAAAAGAGATCGCGAAGCAGATCCACCGTGAGAAGGCAGAACAGTACTTGATTCCGACACTGGTTTAGGAGATCGCTGTCGCGGACGACTACGGGGCGGACTCGAGCTGCCAGCCGAAGAACTACCGCGCGGTCGCTTGGCCGTCTTCTTGGATGCGGCAGGCGTTGACTTGGAAGAGGAAGAAAGTGGCGTTTCGTCTTGCGCGGGTTGGATGAATGAAATCAACCCCGCCACCCTATGACGGAGCTGATCGCGGTCCTGAACAGCACGGTCAGAAGCCTTCTTGAGAGCAGAAGATACAGACTGCGCGTTGGCCAAGTCAGCAAGGAGCAGCTCATTCTCGTGATTGAGCGCCTTGATGCGACTACGATCTGCCTGCGAAGGCTTCAGGCCATGCTCCAATCGCGCGATTGAAGCCCGCGCGTTATCAACTTGGATCTCTGGTATAACACATAGAGAAACAATGTTAGTGTCACGCGCGAAAGATTCATCGGATACGCAAGGCGAACTTACGAGTAGATCGGCGGTCGGCTAACGCTCGATCACGATCAGCAATGATCCGCTGCAAGTTCTTGGACGTGGTCTGGAGAGTGGCCTCAGCGGCCTCTGCACGAGAATGAAACTGTTATCTCTCTCTGCGTCAACACGATCGAAGTCCCGCTTGGCTCCAGCTGTCTGCTGAGTCAGCTGCACTTGAAGATTAGATACGCGTTGCTCGAGATGCTCGTTCTGACCGCGCAGTCGCGACGTCGCGTCCTCCAATGCACGCTGCGACGTCTCAAGCGCACCGAGGTTCTTGTTGGCTTCGGCCAAATCCAAAGCGGCGCGGTCGCGATCTGCGATTGCCTGGTCCAACCCTTCCTGTAATGTGGCGAGACGACGTGCTGACCCCTGCGGCTGTTGCTTAGCCGTCGGAGACTCTGCGTCAGCCAGACGACGAGTTAGATCAGCAATCTCCGCTTGCAATCGTGCGGTTTCCTCTGCGACGCGCAAACGATCCCGGATGGCTGCGATCTCGTCCGAGTTGTCAAGACGCTCGCGCACCGCCGCTTCGAAGTCACCCGCCACCTGCTGGGCTTTTTGATAGCGCCGGAACAAGAGATCATATTGGTGCTGACAATTCAACAGATAGGGAGAGGCAGCCGCGTACGCGGCGTTCAGATCGGCCTCCAATCGATCGACGCGCGCGACTTGGTCACGATATGCCTGCTGCAATACTGTATGATCATCGTCGAGATCAGCTTGAGCTTCGATGGGTTCCAGCAGGGACGAGAATAATGCGAGAGAGTACCGAGGTTAACGCTAGGAAGCGCGACGCGAGCAGTAGAGACGACCGGAGCCTCGGAGATGTGACCGGCGGACGTATCAGGCGCGACAGCGAGAGGGTCGTCGGACGGTGCGTCAGTTGCACCAGCCATAACTGGATCTGGCACGGAAGTCCCCGGTGGTGGTTCAGAGAAGAAAGCGGAAATGTGATGGAATGCGCTGAGACCAACCGCCGTACGGCTGGTCGCAGAGCAGGGGGCGATTGAGGTGAAGCGACCTGGGTCAAATTGCCGATGATGAGAAGAGATCGCGTCTGGACTGATTGGACCAGAAGGGTTGGGATTGGTGCCGGATATATCCGGATAACCCCAGCACCTGACTTGGTACCACAACGATGGTACAGGTAATTTTATTTGCTTGGTACCACCCTTTCGGTACAGTCGATCATCCGGACATCTGCGATCATCTGGGCATCCGCGATCATCTGGACTCACCTGATCAGATCGACATGGTACCGCCACGGTGGTACAGACGAATCAGATGGATGCTGGGTACAACGTTACTGTCATTCCGGTTCGAGGTCAAGATATACAGATGGGAGTTCAAGTGTGATGTGCAATCGGTGGGCACGCAAGTGGGATGGGGATAGGGAGAGAGATCTTTAGGACTTTTACCTTTGCTTAAATAGATCCTGATTTGCCTTGCAAGACACAAGTGGCGTCCACACATCCCGGGGAAGGAACTACATTGGCCTACCCGAAGAAGGACTCACCCAGTCAACCAAGGACACGTCGCGAACCTGGATAGCTTGGCCAGGGGGCGATCGTATAGTCTCATCTCAACTCAAGACCCCGCCAGAGGAGGCGGCAAGCAACGGAAAGGGCTACGACAGCATACACCCAAAGGACCCCCCCCCCACACGTGATCGACTTGCCTCAAGACCCGAGCACCAACAACCGACGACCGCGTGAAGGATACCCGCGTGACCGTCACCCACCCATTCCCCGGAAGGAGCAGTCCAGCTCCAACAAGTTCCGCCTTGGTCACACACTTGACGTCCTTCAAGCGAACACCGGAAGAGCGTAACCCGCCCCACCGTTTGGTACACAAGGTGACTACAAGGTTTTCTGATCACGCCTGATCAACGGAGTACCCCCTCCGATAGTCGGCAGTCTGGGCCTACCGCTGGCAAGCTTGGATCGCATCATCCATCTTTACGATCCCGCTACGCCACAATGGTGCGCGTGCCCGGATCTTCTGGTGATTCACAGGGATTTCACCGTGAGTCCACCGAAGAAGATGTCAAGATCAAGACGAAACCAGGGAACGAGTCGTCGACGGAAGATGGATCGCTGCCGACGGTGCTGAAAGCGCCAGGATCATCTGATCATGAGAGTGCTGGGAGGAGCTCTGACGATGTGAAAGAGGAACGTTCAGCGATGGACCTAGAAGAAAAGCCTCAAACCCCTCCCCAGGTCCCCTCGGGGACCCCCGCGGATCGCGATGCGAATCGTGATCCGCCGGACGAAGGTCCGACGGTGAAAACCGAAGGACCTTCATCCAAAACCACTCCTCCAGCCTCGCACCCAACCGCGAAGAAGAACAAGTCACCTACCGCTGGCAAGCTTTGATCGCATCATCCATTTTTGCAATCCCGCTACGCCACAGTCATCGCCGGCGCACACCAGCGAGAATTACACGGCGTGGTATACGACGTAACATCAAGGATCTGGAGCTATCCGCGTACACGCCTTCACCAAAGATATCGGTTTCCACGTCGATTGAGCGAGTCGACTTAGCATTGGAAGGAGCGCGGAGTTCAGGATGAGGTAATTCTATTGACCATGAGCTTTATAACATCATGGGGGACACGTTGTTAGGGAATGCGTCAAGTTGGTTGGTTTTGATGAATCGGGCAGCCGTTGGTGACAGCGCCAAATTCGTGTCTAATGCCCATGAATGGAACAACAGGGCAAAACATTGGTCATTCCTGGTATTGGTGGTACCGGACTTCCGTTTGAGGCTTTGACGGGAGCGGCGAACCCGACACAGATGACAGCAGATGGAGGCGACGAGAGTTAGCTCGCGCTCTTCACGAATCCACAACGTATTTTCAGCACTTTCTCGGGAACGTGTGAAGTCCCACCATGTCGCTCGTGGAATGATAAGTATTGGGCAGATGCAACCAAGAGGGGGAAGAGAAAGAAGAGATCCGTAAAACATGAACGGAAGTCGAAACGCAGCGCCAGCGGGACTGACAAGCCCGACAAGAAAGCAGTAGTGTTGGTGAGCCGAAGTGTCGAGCAACGAGTACGGTTCAGAGAAGTCAAAGGCGCGATTGCCCTCACCAAAGAAGCACAGAAGACGCCGAGGAGCCTTGAATAAAGCGACAGCAGCTGATCGCCCTAGCAACAGCACGGATACCCAGAGGCTGCGTGGCAACGGAGCTCGAGGCGGCAGGAAACTTGACAACAGGTGCTACGTGTGAAGGCCACTTCGCTGACAAGTGTTCAGACCCGGAAGCGATAGTGCGCAACAACGCGTATTTGAAACAGCGTGCAGCAACCAGGACAACGGGAAATGGAGCGCGGGCGTAAAAGGGGGAGCTATCACGTCCGCAGTTACGTGATGATGACAAGACCAAGTCCAGCAGGTAGACTGCATAGGCTGTACAGGAGTATGGATTTGAAATTGTTTATAGACGAAGCAGAACGAATGCAGTGGCAGATCCGCTGTCGTGTACGCCAGCAGAAGTATTGGCGGGGGTGGGCAAGATGTCGAGAGCCACCAGGCAGCGAGCAATGACGGCAACTGCAGGAAGCGGTAGGTGCGGCTTCGATGGCGAAGCAAGCAGATGCAGCAGACGAAGCCATGCTGCACAAGACAACCTAAGATACGCAGACGATGACACCAGATACGACCAGAACTCGGGAACGGACGAAGGACGAATCGACGGCAGCAGACAAGAGCACGAAAGTCGGAAAGGGGACGCACGAAGAAACATGCTGGCCCCTCACGCGAGCAGCCAGGCGGCGTACAGAAGAAAATGCACAACGAGAACCAGTACAGGCGTTGGTGGCAGCAATACCAATTCCGGATAACGTACGACCATTGATGAGCAGTGACGACGTACAATACAGAGAAGTGAGTGAAACCGGCGAACGGCAAGACCCGAAGACGTTGAGCGGTGGTGTTGAACGACCGCGAGCAGTGAACAATGATAGTGAAGCTGTGGCGACGAATACAACACGTGGAACAATGCGGAAACTGTAGCCGCGGTAGGTTCATGCGAGCCGGCGAATGGAAACGACGGCAGGCAAGCAACACCGAACGCGAACACAGAGGTCTAAACATCAGGAGATGACCCCAGATGATGAGCCAAGTCGGTGCCAACGTACAAGAATGATACTTTGCAGTAGTTGACGGACGACGAGAGCGTCGAGGCGCAAGGACACAGCAAGTTGGTGCAGACACAGTTGAAGGCGAGCAAGCACCGAGGCATGGAGGTCACGCAAAGCGACGGCTCGGCGTTGATCCAGACGTCACATGGTATGAAGGGTGATCCTACCGCCAACCTTGTAGCCAAAGGTGTTCAAGGAATATCACGACTCGGTGTGGGCGGAACAGTTGCGAGGATTGTAACGATTTACTGGTGGCCGCGAATGCAGAAGGAAGGACGGTGTTGGGTGAACAATTGCCAAGCGTGCGGGAGCAGGAAAGTACGACCGTGCGAGGTCGTACCCCGTCCTCGAAGTCTACGAGGCGGATACGTTGGTGACAGATGGGCGCTTGACGTGTCTGGATCGTTTCCAATAGCGACTGGAAGGAAGCGTTACGTCGTTGCCACTCTCGAGTATGTGAATCGATACGTTGTTGCAGCTACAGTGATGGAGCACACGGCGAAGAGTGTTGCAGCATTTTTACCAGGGATGGTAAGCTTTCTTGTATTCAACTTTATTTTATCTTCTTTTAATGCAACAAAAGATTGGTCAAAACGAACAAAATTCTTCTTTTGTTCTTATAACAATTTATAGATTGATTTTTGCAGCTATTCTTAGGCGCTCGAAATTATAACAGAAGAACCCAACGCCGAACAAGGTGTCATCAGCATTGGTGACACCGAAGACGAGGACAGTGGCAGTAGCAACTCCAATGACAACGGAAACATTGAGCAGGAGTTGGTATTGTAGAGTTCGAAAATGCATGGGTCCATTAAAAGAAACACCCACGATTTCTTCTTTTATCTTTTTATAATCGAAAGAAGATTTCTTTTTTCAGGAGGCTTTCTTTTAACATCCCTGATTTTTATTGAAGGAGTCGGTGCTACGATTCAGACCAGTTCTAGAATTGCTGACGGAGCTCCTGAGCTCACTGGAAAGGCGATAGAACAGCTAGTGGTGTTGATGCAGTCGAAACAGATCAATCTGGTACCATATCGGCCACAGATGACCGGCTTTGTTGAAAGCTTCCATAGAACGTGGACATACTGCGTAGTGACTTCCATGACGGAGGAGAACCAGACAGGCTGGGAGTTGTGAGTAAAGTACGATGTATATGCGTATAACTCGACGAGGCACTCTACCAAAGCGCTGACCCCAAATGAGCTCATGATGGGCAGGAAGTTGAAGTCTCCGAATGAGTTGCGGAGGATGGCAGTCGGAGAAGCTGGTGATCTCATGTCGTACCACGATAAGTTGCTAAAGAAGTTGTTGCAGAGTGGTAAGTGTGCGGATCAAGCGTGTGTCAAAGATCAAGCAAGGCAGGCGAAGTACTACAACAGGTGTGTACAGCAGAAGCGAGAGTGGAAGGCTGGTGATCGAGTATGATTGTACAGGCCGCCACGCGGGCCCAATGTCACCAAGTTTGTGCGTAACTGAATGGGACCGATGAGAATCATAGAGTCTACAGGGTACGAGAATTGGTTGGTGTGGCGAGAAGACGAGACGGGGAAGCCCGAGGAAGTTATAGCATACGCTTTGACTTGTCATTATTCGGCGGAAATATTGGCCAAAGAAGCTGAGGATTTGACAATAGAGCTGCAAGATGAAGGTGCAGTCAGTTCGGAAGGCCATGTCGAGACGCGACAGATGATTGTACGAGCAGCTCTATCTCCAGTCAATACAGCAGCGGTAGGATGGCTCGGGTCTGTGTCTGTGTGTTTCAGCCCAGGAGGCGGTCGAGTTCCAACTCGTGCTTCTTGGGCAGTACGGTTAGTGTTATCGCAGCAAGATCGCCCTCAAACTTAGATTGTAGGAAGTATAACACCGGCGGTACTTCCATGATTCCATCCACGAGTGATTTTGCGGTACCCGGCCGGTACGAATAATTGCAAAACATCAAAATACGCTGTGATTTGACCGTAGATATAGCGACCGTCTGTTTTTTTTTCTACGATCGGTTTGCGAAGCCATATTCCTCGAGATCCTACCTCAAATTTGTCTGGGTCAACCCGACGTATACACAACGTTGCTGCGGGTACTTGAACGGTCACGCGTGGTGACGATAGAAGTCCAATCGTGGCAGAAGACCCCTCCACTTTGACAACGGATCCACACATGGGCATAGGCAATGACGTCTGTGGTGTTGCAATGAACAGAAAACGTCGTTAGTGCGGCTTCCACGAAACAACACAGCAATTCGCCAAGTCAGGTCGGCGCTGCTGGGCTTGCGCAGGGTTCTGTTGGTTCTCTTTGCGGTTCGGCCCAGCCGGGTCCAGTTGAGACCCTGCTCTCGCTGAGTATCAATCCAAACTCCAGAAGCTCGCCTGAGCGGGGCAGCTTCCGTTCTTCAAACCTGTGACATCCACCAAAGGATGGGCATCGGCGCGCGAGCGCTTTTACTGGTCACAGAGCGCAGAGTACGCTCAGCTAGAAGATTGCGGTATCCTGGGTTGTGCAGACCCACCGACTCGTCGATTCGACGAGGTTTGTCTTCGCTGGTAGCGAGAAGTGCCCACCCCGGGCCGACCTTGATCTCTTGGCGCTACCAGTCGATTCCCCTACAAGCTATGCCTCTCGGGGAACGACGGCAGCACCTATTCGTCTCATTTGGCCGTCTATCCAGTGTTGTCTCGGACTTAACAGGTTGTGGGTCAGGTGCCCGCTCAGGTGCCTTGGCCTGCCGTACGTGTGCCTTACGGTGCTTCTTCCTCGGTGGAGGCGGTGCGTCTTCTGACTCTTCGCTGCTTGAGTCTTCATCTGCTGCTACCATCATCACCTTCATCTTGCGCTCTGGGTTCATGGAGTGCCGCTTACTCACCGACCACTGGTCGTGTGCCGCCGTTGTTCGCCCTCGGTCGCGTTCTTTCTTGTTCAATCTCCAATATTTGCCGTTCTACGTACGGCCACTGGGCGCTACCCAGACATCGCTCGTCGTATCGAAAACACCCTGCGGGTTCGTGAAGTACGCATACTCCCCCACTGTTCCGGCATTATCTGCCATCGCGGCATTCATTACGTCAGCAGGCATGCTACCGATACCCAGAATTACTCGTATGACGCCCGTCGTGCCGTCCATCTGCACCGCCGATTGGGTCGTTGCAGTGGCCCACGGTTGGCCGATGTTTCACATCCCTCTGGTAACGTTGTAGCTCGAGTCATCAATTTTGGTGGCCTTGTCCACCGCCTCGCCAAGTGTCATTGGCGTGGGGGCCAATATGACTAACTGCCGTGTTGTCTTTTCCAGTCCCGGTAAAATTGGCCGAGGAGTGCCCCCTCGGACTTGATTTTGACCAGCTGCGTCTCTTAGCCCTGATGCGAAATCTGCAAACGTCTCGTCAGGTAGCATCGTTCGCTGCATCACTCGCCGTTCGGCTTGGGCGAGGTCCGGCCGCTCGCCGTATCTGCGCACCAACGCCTCTTTCAACTTCGTCCAGGTGCGTTCATGGCTGACCCGTTCCTTATTGATCTACACCCATGACTTGGCCGCGTCGTCCTGTAACTTGTTCCCGATCACGTATTAGAGCTCCTCGTCGCTCCAATCACCACGATTCGAGATTCGCGCGCCTTCAACAGCCAAATCCACCTTCGCAATCCAAGTTTCGACCCGTACAGCACCAGCAGTGGGCTTCAAGGGCTGCAGATCCAGCTCTTTGGCGTTCTTCCGGCTCCGGCCCCGGTGTTGTTGATCTCGCCGGGATGGCGAATTCCGTCTATTCGAATGTCATCTTCGGTGTCGCCAACCTCGACGTCGCCGTTCATGGTCATCATTGCTCGAGCTACTGGACTCGTCGCTGTGGCAGCTATTGCTGGTACCACAGCTATCCCCCGGTGATGGGGAGCGTCGTGGTGCTCTGGGGAGCGTTGGTCTCGTCGCTGCTGCTGTCGCTGCGTGATCAGCTGTCGTGTGCACTACTGGCACGGCAGCTGTTGCTGTCGTTGTTCATGGCGGCAATACAGTCGTGGCTTGCGTGACTCCCAAGCCTCCTATTCTCTGCTCCAGACGACCCACCGCGGTCATCAACTACTGAATCGCCGTGACTAGAACCGATGTGTCGGCCGTGTTCGTCATCATCGTAGTGGATCTGCTGTTGGTCGTCCCTGGATCCGTCCGTCTCGCGTTCTCGCCGGATGTACCAATGTGGCCGCTGTCTTGCATTACAGTTGGCTGTTCTTGATCGTCAGAGGCCGACGCTATCGCCGTGGGTGACCCAGCCGCTCCTCCTGGTGGTTTCGCGTGTCGCCAGCGCTGGTACTCCTGTTGCTTCAGTTCGTGCTGGAGTCGGCGTCAGTGTTGCTGTTCCCGTCGTCGTTGCTTCCGGTGTCGTACTCGTTCTCAGTGCAGATCGTGAACGTCTATCAACTCCACTAGGTGATGCTATTCTCGTTTATGTTCTCGCCATTGCAACTTATATCGCAAGATCCAAATTCTTCTGGAAGCTCTGCGTGGTTCGCCAAAGCATTTCGATCTTCAATTTTTGCAATACGCTCCTGTATGACCACCATGCAACGTGTCTTCTCTACTCTGCACGTCGGGCTTGGTCGACCAGTGCTGATTTTGGTCCAAAACCCGGATGGCCGTCGAGGACAAGCAGTGTCTCTCGCGCCGGCGTGTGCCCGACTGGCAGCACCGCCTACTTTATTTGATGTTCGTTCAATGCAACTACGATTCACTACGTCTCCACGCTTCTGCCTCGCCCTGCCCGCCCGTGTATTCAGCAACGCCCACTTAGTCACTCGGGCCCGCGCCTCAGGCGCCCGCCCTACGTGCAACCTGAAGCAGACTGGTGAGCTTCCCCCCCTACATGTACACCCGTCCGTCCTCCCCAGCTTCCACGCTAAGCCGCTGCCAATCCCAGCTCCGTGCGTTCGTCCGTTTGGGGCGTCCGTCTCAACCCGTCGGCTGAACCGTCCGCGCGAAGATCACAGCGGCGCCGCCACACCAACTGCGACCCGTTTGTTCGTCAACGCCCCAGACCCGCTCACCAATGCGGATCTAGTGCCCGTTCGTCGTCCGTGCCGTTGACGCAGATTGGGGAGGTCCTGCGCCCTCCAGCTCCAATTCCAAAGTGAGCGATGCCTTTGCTCGTCGGTTGCGCCCACCCCACTCACCCATCAAAGCTGCTGGCGACCTCCTCGCACGCCAGCTGCTCTCTGCAGTCAGTCTTCGTTTTCGTCCCTCGTTCCCTTCATCAGAGTCGAGATCTTTCCATCCGTGGTCCCTTTGGTCTGCCTCGACCCGTCGCCGTGTCTGTTCGTCTCGCTCACTCTCGTCCGCCCGTCCGTCCATCGTGTGCCGCATGGTGGCATGACCTGTTAGTCACCATGTTACACAGGGACTTACCGAGAAATTGTACGCTGTTTTTGAATTTAGAAGATTTTTCTCTGTTTTGTTATCTCTGTGTCTTCGGGGAGTCCCTTCGGGCTCCCCCCTTTGGTCTGCTATCGATTCAATACAAATACCTAGTGAAATGGAGTAGTTATAGATCCCCCTGCGACTCTTCGCTCAGCTTCCTAGTTGATCTTCGCCGAGTCGGGTCGTTATGGATCTCGGCCGACCCTTCGCTCCGATTCCTGATTTATCCTCTCCCACTTGGAATAACTCCCAAATGGAATACGCTCGCTGAGTCTTTACTTAATTGTGCACTCCGGTTAGGTACGATATACCCAACTGGACCAGACAAGGTGGTCCACCCAAAATATGAGTTTCCCAACACCCAAGATGGCCTTGAAATTCCCAGGACGCTTCTGCGTAAATCAGTGAGATACCACTTTGTCCCACCATTACCTATTCCCTTGCATCCATTACCGCACCGAGAAATTGTAAAATAACAAACTGTAACACTTCCACAACGAAACTATGATTTATAACATTTGATGAACACGTTAGATTGACTCCCATCTGTTTCCTAATGCCCGCCGGTAGCACCGCAGAATAAGTCGCCTGAGGCGGACAATATCTTCCGGTATCAGACGAACGTGCGAGCCGACCGGTGCCATGATCGGGAATAGTTGAGTCGAACGGAAAGAAGGAGAAGAACATTTTCTTCGCTTGGATACAGGTTGAATGAGCCTACTCTAGCCTAGATTGTGCTACAACTAAGGCCGTTGGACTGCGTTGGGCGGTAGGGCTGCGTAACCATTGATCGTTCGTTTTGTTTTGGGGTTGTCTTGCCCGTCAAAAGCCGTAGCTTTGCTGTTGTCAACAACCATTCATATATTGTCAAAAGGCTCGATTAAAATCGACTATATTATTCTGACAACTAGATATTTTTATGATCGGAGCTCCTAATTATGATTTTACTCCGAATCAGAAGTGTCGGCTTACAATGCAGCTGCTAACCCATTTTGAAGCACAGCCACCTTGTTGACAGCCTGATAAAGCCGAGATGTAGAGCTGCGAGTCCAAATTTGAGGCCACGGACTGTTACACAGTGGGGAAAATTGAGGAAACTGTCACAGACTTTTACAGATTGAGGCAAATCGAAATGGAGCAGCACTCTCAAAGTATATTTTAGAGGTCAAAAATAGAGGAAAAATAAAGGCAAAGGACTTTAATTAGTTGCGAAGATTTGCGGCACGGTACAGTGTTCCACGCGATTTCTTCAGATCTGGTGTGGTCCACTGTTTCAACAGACCGCGGAGAGCCAGCCACACAATTTTACCCACATCTCCCCGCGTAGCCCATCTATTCGTTAAGCAATAGCGAGAGGTCCAGCAGTGCGCTGTTCACAGTTGAATTCGTTCTCACTTGAGTTTGATCGTGACTAGAGCACGATTTGGAGGCGAAACTTGGTTTTGTGGAGCTGGAGAATACTATCGTGCTAGAAGTTTGGTGTTGTGGATCTGGCAATTTTTGTGGATCTTAATTTTAACGTTGTGGAGCTGGAGGATACTGTGGAGTGGTGGGGGGGCGTTGAACTAAGCTCGACTTTGGAGAGCTGGAGGATACTGTTGCGCTAGTGTTGTGGAGTGGTGGGGGGGGCGTTGAACTAAGCTCGACTTTGGAGAGCTGGAGGATACTGTTGCGCTAGTGTTGTGGAGTGGTGGGGGGGCGTTGAACTAAGCTCGACTTTGGAGAGCTGGAGGATACTGTTGCGCTAGTGTTGTGGAGTGGTGGGGGGGCGTTGAACTAAGCTCGACTTTGGAGAGCTGGAGGATACTGTTGCGCTAGAATTTTGGTGTTACTGTGGTTTTGGCTACACAAACTGGGTCGTATTTACTTCAACGCTCGCTCTGGAAGCACTGTGGTCTGATTTACTATCATTTTAGATTATCTCGTTGTGATAATTCAAAATGACACCAGTGGTGTGCCTAAGTTGTCATCAAACATATTCTTCAAAGTCTCAACTAGATCAACATCGAGAATTGGAGCACCAGATGCATGTTACGGTAAAGGTTTTTGATGGTAGCATCAAAAAGATCAATCGTGACATCATTACAAGGATGTTTACGTGTCCGATATGTTACCTTCAGATTAAACGGCCTAAATCGATTCAGCGCCATGTGCATCGCGATTGTAGACCCAAACTGAACGAAGTCGGAGCGAAACGGGCTATAGTGATAAACAACGACGATTCTGACACTCCAGAACTTTTGCGTGGTGTCGGATTACTTGTGAACCCACAACCTCGAATGTTGCTGTGTTTTTCTTGTCGATATTATGTAGGGCAGAGTGCGAGACAAGTTCGCTCCCATATCACTCGTCTCCATTCACTTGGAAGCAACAAAATCCCGAGTATCGAACAGCTGGAAGGAGTGCTGGCAAGTCTGAATCTTGCTTCGGAGGAATATCTTTCTTCCTATGGTACCAACGGCGATAAAGACGTTAGGCCCATCCATGGTCTTCCTATCCATAATGGTGAGATGTGCACGATGTGCAAGTACATGTGCTCTTGTAAGCGCACAATGAAGCGCCACCTCAAGTCTCATACAGCTGCACGACGCTACTTCCCCAGCTTCTGATCCCCAGCTGCTAGTCAACACCACGCTACCTGCGGCTCCGTTCGGACCGGATGCGATCTGCATCCCGGGACGTTCGCAGCGTCGGCAGATGTACATGCAGGATGTGGAGCCTTGGATCTCCGCACTCTTAACCAGAGCACGATCATGGACATCACGATTGCTGTGCTGTTCCCCACTCTCCCGATCCGACCGGGGTGGATGTTTCCTACGGACGAGACTGCGATGCCGCCGCTGCGAGAAAACCAATACTGCGAAGAGCTGATCACCGAGCAGAACGTGCGGGATCTGTTGGCGACTCGTCCCTGGGAGGGCTTGGAAAACTCTGGCCAGGCTATCACCTTCGATCCAGCTGCTGCCGGCCGCTTGGGATAGTTCGCCCGAGAGTATTTAGACCACGAGACTCGCGATCGGCAGACTTACTGGGAGAGCACACACTCTTTCCCGATCTCGAAGGCTAAGTGTTCGGCCAACCCGTGGTTGGCTCGCTATCGCAAGAGTCGTAGTAATCGGCGCGGTCACGCGGGAACTTGCAGGAAGCATGTACGCTGGCTCCTGATCTTGGCTATGCGGGATGGCTGGTGTGATCTAGGTGTTCTACTGGATATTTACTTCCTTCACTTCCCCACCAGATCGGAGAAGGTCACGTGGTACCCTGGGGTCGTTTTACGCCTCGCGAAGCTGGCTAATCCTCTTATATTACAGGACGAGCCGGCAACGCACCTGGAGGCTCTCGATGAATGCAACGAGGCAGATCCTTGGCGCAATCTTTTTCGTGACTCTCCTCAAGATCACCCGGCGTACCGCCTTACCCGCATCGCGGGCAAATTCCTCAGTGTGCATCCTGCTACACCAGCTACTCCGTGATTCCTGCGGAAGCGTGGCTGCTAGCTCAGGTAGTTCTTCCGTCTCTTGATTAGCCACTCCTTCATATTGCTTTCCCAATTCACCGATTTCAGATCCCGACCCGGGGCTGTCACCACTTATTCTTCGTCGATTGCATACTCATATGTTTACATACATCCCACTCCTCCAAAACAGCAGCCTTCCTGCAGTTCCTTCTTCAATTTCCCGCCGGCGTGGCCAACCCACACCAACAGGCCCCGCCTCGCTATTCTTCGTGAGACTGCATCACACCAAATCGGTTGTGATTCGCGCGATCCCGTAGGAACTCATGCAATAACGCACCACATTGAGAACCGCTTCGTCGATCCAGCTGGGCTCTTCATATCCACGCCAGTGTACTAGGAACTCACGATAAATCCGTCCATATCTCGTACGCTTGCCGGATTTCAGATTCGTGATCTTCTCGACTTCGTATTCATCGGATCCGAGATCCAAAATCCAACTATATTCCGGCAATAACGCTTCATCGAAATCTAGACGATCTATATTGTCCGCAACCAACTGAACGAGCGGGCGATCTGGGAACTCCTTCACCAACTTCAACTTAGATACATGTACCACCGGGAACAAACGGTAATCCGTTCCGGCAGTTTCGAGCTTGACCGCATACTCATGGATTTTTTCTGCCACTCGAAATGGCCCGTGCAACAAGTGCGCCAACTTACGGGCGTAACCTTCTTTCACGCGATCCAGGTATAGCTAGACGCAAGATCCAGCTTCTATCGGGTGGGGTCGGACGTCGTCATTGTGTGAATCGGCTCGATCTGCGATCACCTCACGGAGCTTTTCGTTGACTTGTTCTCGGACCCGCGTATAATAACGCTGGATCCGGTAGCGCCATCGGCGTGGATCACGATCTTGACGTCGAGTACTACCCATCGGAATCGTGGCCTCTAATGTAGATCTAGGATCCCAATCATGTACCAAATAGAAAGGCGTATCACCTCGGATCCGATCTTGGGCTGTATTAAGGGCAAACGTAAGCCGCTCAGCGTACTCGTCCCAATCCTGTTGATCCAGATCCTGGACATGCATCTTGAGTGCGCTTGTGATCGTTTGAACCATGCGCTCCGCCGTCCCATTCGCTTGCAGTCGGTAAGCCATAGTGGCCCTCTGACGCTGTCCTAGGATCTTGTTGAACGCTCGGAAGAAGTCGGACATAAATCCTGGTTCCCGATCGTGCCGAATTACCTCGCTTGCGCCAAATCGGCGGAACACACATTCTTCGTAGGATTCTGCTATCGTTTGAGCCGTCCTGGATGAGCTGACCTTGGCCATCACATAGCCAGTGAACAGATCAACCCAGATCAGCAACTCCGTGTTGCCTCTATGCGATTTCGGCAGCGAAGGTATGTGATCCATGGCTATGATCTGGAACGGATAGGTCGCCTGGATATTCCCTGGTGACTCGCGGGCCGACCTTTTCCGGTCTCGCAGTCTACACATTCCCCAACATACCGTTGGACACTCCGGTACAGGCCTCTCCAGTGGAAGTGATCTCGGACCCGCTGGTAAGTGCGGTCGATCCCTTGGTGGCCTCCCTCTACACTAGCATGGTAGTGGTGCAGGATATCCTGATGGAGGGTTTCGGGTGCAACCAACCGCATCGCGCGGTCTCGATCTTCGTCAGACTTCCGGTTTGGTGGACAGTAGAAGAGTAATCCGTCCAGATCCATCTCGTAATCCATTGCCAGATTGCTGTAGGATCGAGCTTCTTCCTGGGTCAAAGTAGCTACATCGCCAGCCAGATACTTCTTCATTCCAGCGATCCAAGACTCTTCATCTTGGGCCCGATGAATTCGCTCTATCCTGAGTTCCCTCACCAATTCTTCCTGTATTACCTTCGGACTAGATCCGGATCTGACTCCAGATCGGGTGGTCACTGGCGAGATCCAGACCACGGCTTCCTCGGACTGCACGGTTAGAATCTCGTCCAACCGGTTTAGGGTCACCAAATCCGGATAGTCTTCCTCGTCCACTAGGATCCCCGACTCTCGCTGAAGGGCTGCTCCGGCGAGGTTGTCAGTGGAACCGTTCCAGTCTCGCTTAACATGTAGCAGCTCGTGATCTGGCCACTCTCGCACTCGATCTAGAGCTTTCTGTTTCAACAGGATCAAACCTGGGGCCTTACAATCAATTTCCCATCTCACTTGCCGGATCACCAGGTTGGAATCCCCGCAGAACACTAGACGTCCACGCTCCACTTCAGCCAGGAGGTCAAAACACAACAAGAGACCGTTATACTCCGCTTCATTCACCGTCATCCCTTCTGCATAACCCGATCGGGCTTTCAGCACGGTCCACTCGGGTAGTTTCCACAGGATCGCGCTGTACGCGCCTCCTCCTCGTTTTACTCGGGCTGATCCGTCAAAGCTCACCACGTACAATTCTTCATCAGCCTTCACCGTGGGTACGGGAGCTTGGATCTGCCGTCGGGGTTCTTTCTTAGGCGCGATCGCGATCAACGCCTCCTCCACATCCGATCTAGGTGTAATACTGGCAGCCATCGCCCCTAGAATTTCGTCTTCGCCTTTGGTGCACTTCATAATTTCAAGTGTCCATGGCGACAGAAGAGCTGCACATTGGCCCAGACGTCCCTGTAGCCCCGGCGATCGGAACAACCATGCTAACGTCGAATGTTGCGTTAGGATCCGGATCTCACGTCCTACCAGAAGGTTGTAATTCAGATCCAAGATCCGTAACAACGCCAACACTTATTTCTCGACCGCGTTATAATTCAGCTCGTTCGACTTCAGTGTCCGACTGACAAAGGTAACCGGATAGTAGATCTGATCGTGACTCTGCATCAAGGCGGCGGAAATAGCCCATTCGCCAGCGAAGATAACTACTACTGGGAATAAATCGGGATCGAAGTGGCGCAGAATTGGAGCGGTGGAGATCTTGTCCTTCAACGCCGCAAACGACCTATATGCTCTGACCCACCTCTCGTCAGCTGCATCTACACCTGACATTACCGGGGTTGCAGTAATCGAGTGGGGGATCTCGGGATCGGGTTCAGATGAACTGTGATCCAGGACCCGACGAAGATCTCGGCGCTTCTTCAACTCAGCGAACTCCACTTCACGTAATTCATATAGAACGGCAGCATAGATCGCATAGTCCTCGATAAATCGGCTGTAATAGTTCAGGCTGCCCAGAAACGACTGCATGGATCTGAGTGATCCCGAAAAAGGTAGATCCGTCAAAGTCTTCAAGTCCTTCGGATTAGCTTCGATGCCATCGTCGGACACTCGGTGTCCCAAATATTCCACGCGGGGAAGACCCCAGAAACTCTTCACCACACTTATAGACAGGTTCCATTTATCACACGCTTCGAGCAGATTCTCCACCCGGTGGCACAGTTGATCCCAAGATCCAGCTGTTACCAGGATGTCATCGATGTAGGATCTGCGTCCTAACACTGACGGACGGCCTGGATCTTCCGGTTCTCCAGCCTCAAAAAGATCTGGAGCAAGTCCTGGCTCCTCAGGGGGTGGGATCCGTGTAAACCCATATAACGCATTATCCAGAAGCCGCTGATAGATCTGAGGCGCGTTCTTGAGTCCGAAAGGCATCCGGTTCCACTCGAACAAGCCGAATGGAGTTATGAAAGCCGAGATCGCGCGAGCTCGGTCCGACATCGACACGACCCAAAATCCGCTTGCCCTGTCCAGCGAACAGTACCATAACACCTTGTTCAGATCCTCTAATAGATCATTGATCTGAGGCATGGGGTAGATCATTAGTCGAGTGAGACCATTCACCAGTCGGTAGTCTATACATAGCCTGATGTCGATCCCGTCCTTTTGATGATCACCACGATCGGTGATGCCCACGGCGATGTCGAATGTCGAACCATCTTTGCTGACAGCAACCCCTTGATCAGATCTGACACCTTCTCCCGGAACTGCAGTGCTATCTTCCGCACCCGTTGCACGATCGGCTTCGCACCTCTTACATCGATATCACATACGACTCCTCGGGCAGCTGGCGGTAAGGCATTACCTTTGCCTATCAGCAAGTGTCGTTTCCGCCAGATGATCTGCCGCAGACGATCGATCTCATCTGGAGTGCTGCGATCTGGATCACCCACCTGAATATCGTCAATAGTCACTTCGCTCGCCATAGCCGTGATCTCTGGCAATACTACCATTTCGCCTTCCACATCTTCAGCTAGCAGATCACCAGCTTCGTGGCGATAAATATGTTCATCTTCCAGCGGCTCCGCGACCTGTTTTTGGCTCCGTTCCGACCCTACCACCGGAATCGACGGATCTGGATCTGGATCTTCGTACCGTTTTTGGCCGGTACTTGATGTGTCCAATCGATCTGGGTCTGGATCTTCTCGCCGTCTCTGGCCGACACTTGATGTGTCCACCTGATCTGTCGGGATGGGCGCCGTCGGATCGGCGCAATCGCTGGAAACGCAACCTGACGGGACGTTCCGCATCTGATCGGTTCCGGCTGGGATCTCGACGTCCCGTTGCCCCGGCAGTTTTGGTGGGACAGGTAAACCATGTCGATCGGTTCGGCACTCATGATCCGGTTGATCGGCGGGATTGCGTCTACCTTGACCTTGGCCATCCACGCCTAGTTCTGCGTCCACACCAATTATCCTACCCTTCTCCTCTGGAGATGGGTCAGCGGTTAGAGCCGGATAAGGAGTACTTTGGTCTTGATCTGGCCTTTCCGATGATGACTCCGTTGCATGCTCTGCACCTGGGCCTTCTTGATCATGTCCTGCCGCTATATCCTGGGCAATCTCCACTCCTTCCTGCGATCTTACAACATCCGGATCCGAGTCTCCAGTGGCGGGCTTGCTCAGATCAAGAGTGATCTGGGCGATCGGGTTCCTCCGAAGTATCGCTCGTGGGGTCACACATGTTGGACGCTCCACGGTGGGGCCCTGATCGAGTTCCGGTGAATTTGCTTGCGTCGGTTTCGACTCCACGGTAGATTCGAGTACTAGATTCTGACACTCCATGTAGCGACGAGATCCGACTGAAACGAAGCCCGGCAGGCGGGGAACGCGGTCTCCAGTCAGCCACATGCCGACCTTCTCATCGCCTTGTAGAATTAGGACCTTTTCACTGATGTTGGTGATCTGCAAGTATCGTGTCCTTCCCGGTCCTTTGACCACGGTTGGAACCCAGCGATCTCCGCGAGTGATCCATAGCTTCTCTCGATCGGACAGTCGCAGTCGTATAGGCAGCTCCACTGTTTCTCCCACTCCGATCTGCATGTGCTGATCCAGCCGTAGCATCTTCACCTTGTCATTATAGAGCTGGCGTCGTCCGCTAAGCTGGATCTGGACCTCATCTGGCAGACAAATCGATCCGTCGGCCAGATCTAGTCTGATCCCGGCTGGGACCATGAAATCCATGCCTAGAATAGCTTCCTGTCCGGACAAATCTTCAACCCAGATGTCGAAAAAGTACACGAACACTCCGGCTAACGTGATCTTGATCCGGGTTCTCCCCTCCGTAGTGTATACGTTCTCGCCAATTCCAACACATTCTTGGCTCTGACTCGTGTTGATATAACACCCAACCTTACGACCAAAGGTGGTGTCCACAATGGACACCTCGGCACCTGTATCTAGGAGTAAGATCGCCTTCTCATCGTTGATCTTGCCAGTCAGCTTCGCTTGGCGAAACCATTTCCACGGCGCATGGTGTTTCCAATACCCCCTCGACTCTCCGGGTAGGAGATCCATAGAGGGTCTAGCGCCAGATCTGCGGAATTCACTGATGTGGGGTAGATCTAGATCAGAGGTCGCGGTGGCAGTTTCTTCATCGGTTGGTCGAAACCATTCCTCTTGGTCACGCTGGCCCCAATACCCGCGAAATTCTCCAGACTGTAGATCTAGCGACACTTCAACCTCCGATCGGTCAAATTCATCCGATCGTAGGCTGGAGATCTTGGCAACTTGTTCCTCGTGCAGATCACATGTATTACCGCATAGATCTGGTCGTTGACTACCTTGATCTAGCGATAGCTTGTTCACAAATGCATAAATGCAATACCTAGAACGCTCGGCTCGTATCGGTTTCCAAACCGACGAGCGTCCTAGTTTAACATCTTCTTTGCCATCGCTGGTAACATCCGAGCATGCTTGGTCGGGTTGTACCACTGGCGGATCTGATTGTAGAACTCCTCCATCGGACATTTGCCCATATCATGAAGCTCGCCACATCCACGGCAGACAAACAGGCAGTGATCCGCAGGGTGCCCTAGCTTGCCACACATCTGGCACGTAAGGCGTCTCCAACAGCCGAGATCCGTATGCTTACGAGATCCACAATGCGAGCACCGGTTGTGATCTGATCCGTCGAATCTACCTTGAGATCTTGGATCACGTGGTGATTTCTCCGGATAATTCGAGTTCGTCCAGAGAGGATCTGTCGGGGGCGGGGCATGCGTGACTTCGCGTGACTTCTCCTCGCCCGAGGCCAAGTAGATCCGGTGCAGATCACCTTCTGCATCCGATCCATCCGATCCGAGGTCGGATTCCGGATCCGAGCGCTGGATCGCATGTACCGCTCGCTGGAGCTGTCGCTGCCGCCTTCTGTCGGTATTTCGACCCAAATGCTGACCGCTTCTGCCGGCTTTTCGCACGTTCCCTCGCTCGGAGGACTTCTTCCAGTGCATCGGCATCTGGAAGCCGTAGTAGCGTCAATTGATCCGCCAGATCTTGATCTCCGAGGGTCTCGATAAAGTGATTCACATGTTCCCGGCGATCTTTCGGTCCCCCGTCCTTGATCGTGAGGCGGGTACGTAGAGCAGCAACGTTCAAACGGTGGAGATATTCTAATGGCGATTCATCCGACCGCTTACGTGCGTGACAATACTGCCAGGCAACCGAAGCACCAAATCCACAGTATTGCGCCTGGAAACAGCGTAACAGATCGCTCCACTTGCTTCGAGTAGTTCGGCTTAGCTGGCGGTACCAATTCTTGGCCGGGCCAGCCAGTAGATCTGCAAAGGCCAGACACTTCTCTTCATCCGAAGCTTGGTCTCGGAGAAATGCTGACTTGACCTTGCTGATCCAAGATCGAGCGCGATCTTCATCCTGATCTTTACCCAGGAACTCCTTCAGATCCGAGATCGCCGAGATCCGAACCCTCTGAATCATGGAAGTTCCATTAGATCCGGCGGCTGCGGTCGCCACAGTGACCCGTCCTGAGCGTGGGGCTTCGAGATCGTCGGGATCATAATCCCATGGTGAGGGATGGTGAGATCCGACTGACTCCATGTCCACATCTTCGTACTTAGGTTCCGCGGGCACTCAAGGTGGACTGATCACCTGCTGTTCTTTGAGGAAGCGACTCATCGCACCTTGGAAGTAGGATTACAACCTGCTTGTCGTTGGATCTGTTGTAGAGGTGATCGGGATCGTAGCTGCGGGCATCGTTGGTTTGTCCGTGGGTTTTGCGCGGCGGCCGTAGTCATGGGCATCCTTGGCTCGTTTCGCGAACGTGGCTTTGAGATCGGGATCGCCGACGTGGCCGGCTGGTCCCGCTGATCTAGTGGTTTTATATCCGCCACCTTCGCGCGGGATCCGATCAGGGCCATTCCGGATGGGCCCAGAGGCATACGTCGTGGATCTGCAGAGCTGTCCGAGTCTGGCTCCGAAGTAGCTGATGCGTAGTGCGAAGATCCAGTCTGGCACTCTGCAGTGCTGACCTGAGGCGATGGCTCGGGATCTTGGATCTGAGGGCTTTCGCCTACCAGAAGCTTCAGGCAATCAAAGAGGCCTCGGTTCGCATAGTGAATCGTGTCTAGATCCAGATCGAACAGTTCGTTCGCTTCGAACGCTCCTGCCACCAAGCCTGAGTCGTTCAGCAAACGAAACTGCTCCTTCACAGCGTCCAGCTTGTTGGAGAGGACTCGTGGTACTGACACCGGTCCTTTCAGAACTCTGATCTGCTTCGGGATCAGGATCTTCATCATCGGATCCCGGCGTAAGAACTCACCTAGGTTCTTGCGATGATACGCATATTCCAGTGAGTCTTCGTTCCATAGTAGCGCAGATGCACCACGATCTTCGACATCCGACTCTGGAGCTTTCAGTTTCTTCCTCGCAGCCTTGCTCTTTTTCTTCTTCGTGGTGGATCTTGGCGCTGGCGGGTTTGTGAACGAATATGGTTCAGGCTTTGCCTTTACCTTTACCTCATCGTTCGGCAAATCTCGATGCGAATCGATATCTGCGGGGGTCCCCCAAGGGACCTGGGGAGGAAATCGAGGTTTTTCTTCTAGATCCGGATCCGGATCTCCCTCTTCTTGTCTGTCGTCAGAGCTCCTCCCAGGGCTCTGTCGATCTGCGGATCTTGCTTCATTCAGCAGCGTCGTCGTCGATCCGATCTCCGATGACGATTGGTCCCCTGGTTCTTTCTTCACTTGCGCATCTTCGTCTGCGAACTCACGGTGAAATCCTGAGTCGCCAAGAGATTCGACCACGCGCACCATTGTGGTGTAGCGGGATCCGTCAAAATCTGGTTAAGACTGGATCCGGCTTCCCAACTGCGCCCAGACACCAACTAACGGAGGGGGTCCCCCGATGATCCGTGATCTGCTGAACTTCTCATCTTGTGTACCCGTTGGTGGGCTGGATCTGCTCTCTCGGCGTTCCGAAGAGATGTGGCTATGTGTTTCTTGACCGTCCTGGCGGGACGCGGGGATGGGGTGGAGCAGCGCGGAAGTCTTCGCTCTGCTGCCGGTTATGGATCCAGACCCAGAGCGATTCAATCAAGCTCTGATCTGGCGGCCTGGGCTTGGTCCGGGGCCGGGGGTTGCCTTTGGGGTGTGGGTGTCTCCTTCCTTTGCGTTACTTGCCGCTTGCTATAGCGGGATCTCTGGGGGTTGAGGAATCAAGAGATCTTCGGGCCAAGTAATAACTCCGTCGGATCTGGGATCTGCACTTGATAATAGATCACTAGAGTAGGTAAGATCTGGCCAATATATTATCCAGACGTACACAACCACTAGATCAGCTACTCCTTGTCTTGCCAACACCTTGTAGGGCCAATGTAGTTCCCATTTCTTGGCGGAGGCGAAGCACTCGTGTAGTTCAGGGAAAATTCGATTCTGATTTATGGTTAAGTCGTATCACATCCTTGATCCTATCCTGCATCCACTCATCCACGGTGTACGACCGACTATGCGTCTTTTCTACCATCTCCCCATCCTTTCCGTCGTCCTCTGTACGGGGTACCTTGATGTAATCACCTGATTGCGACACCTCACCATCCCATGCTCCACTATTGGGCGGGATCCGAGACCAAGATCCGGTATCCGCCTCGGCCTTAGTACCGGGCCAGATCGTGATCTAGGTGGAACCTGAGATCAAGATCCGGGATCCGCCTCTGCCTTGGTGTCGAGCCAGATCGTGATCCAGGCGAACTTTACTGTGAGTCCAGATCCCGATCTGGCCGGCTTCGGCCCCCAAGGCTTCCCCATCTCGGCGATGCTTGATCTGGGTGCACCGTCACTTCCTCAATCTGCACATCGCCCTCTTTGACTTGGCATCGCTTTCCTTAACGATTCTTCCACGAACCGCGGTGTATCTCGAGTATACTTAAATCTTGATCCCGACTTTGGTACAGCTGCGCGCCTGGGCCATCCGCCGGATCTGGCACCTATGGCGAGGCCCATCACTCGCCTCGTCCTTTCTGGTCCTTTTCTTGGCGGCATCGCCATCTTAGTCCGGATCCGTCCAACTGTCATTGTCTCGGGACTGTGACCTCTGCATTTCATTTCCGATCGCATTTTCTGGAAGGCACTTCACTTATTCTTATCGACCCTTGGACGGTGGGTCACTCGCTAGGCTCACTCGAGTATAATAATTTAGACACCTAGTCAGTCTGAACACTCGTATAAAATGCGCACCACTCTCAGTTAAGAGAGAAACTATCAAATACTATAGTCAGTCGATACACACAGCAGTTAAACAATCAATCCGGGGACAACTGCTAGTCAGTCACCTCGAATAGCAAGGGGGTATGAAATAGGCAAACACCAGCACGCTAGCGACCCAACTAGAATATGAAATAGGTGGGTCAACCCAGGGTGCCAGAGCGCCTCTGGTCACCACCTAACTGGACTTGATGTTATGAGGTGAAGATGCCACAGACGACCCGTCCTTAATGGTCGCAGCGCCCCTTGTTGTATCGCGGTCGTAGTCTCGGGTCCTCCGGATTTCCGTCGGCAGGCTTGGCCGAATTCACTTGCGCAGGACGGGGTAAAACAAACTCTGTTGTTGGCTGTAAGCCTTAAGCTATCAATTCTTTCTAGATCTCGGCTCTGGGTGATTTATCTTGATTTCACTATGTCTTGGGTCAAATTGTCTTTGCTTCAGTATGGTCTGGGTACATTGTCTTCGTAGCTTCAAAAGTGTCGACTCGACAGTTCTGTTGGGTTCGTTGGCGGTAGTTCAATTGCGTTTCACTTGATGACGTACCAGTGTCTTCGAAGTCAAATAGTCAGTGGTCAACCATCAAGATTCTGGTATTCTGGAGTCAGGATTTTGGAATCAGGATTCAGGATTCAGGATGTACTTGACATCCAGACTCTTGGGGCTTCCAGCGCACGACTTGGGTGTTGGTAGTGGATGATCCTGGTTCAATATCTTTAGTAGCCGCTCTGAACCACAGCAAAATGAGATACAGTCTGATAGACGTTCTCAACTGCACTTTCCGCCAGGCTTTAGGCACTCATCACAAGGGAAAGTCCGGGGGCTAGACATAATGCGGGTTTACAATCGTGGATTTGTACACATCCAGGATACACACTTCCAGCCAGTTGGGCCCATATGTGGTTAGGCGTAAGATCTTTCTATAAATAAGTCGCACTCCATACGTCACCCGTGTCGCACGGGTACAGCCGAGTCACATTCTCCATTCCATCCAATAGTATCCATGCTCGAAATTTTAGACCAGAGTCGCGACGGCGGTGCGTCACAGAAAAACCAGGAACACTTCGTGTCAACCATCTCTCCTGGTCTGTACTGCGAGCAGTATCATTGTTGTTTTCCGTCCGTGTTATACGCTAGCACATATATGTACCTCTGCAAGAAATTTGTTGCTGTGGCTAGAATTTCACTGCTACCCCAGTTATATTTCGAAACCCCTGCTTTCCGGAATGAAGCCGATGCCGCATATTCCTCGAGATACCAGCGGAACTGCTTACTTGATTGTTGGGAGTTCATACCCATCCAACCTCTCCCCACGTTTACCAGAGTCGTCTGTCTCGTGTAGTGATTGAATTGCCCATTGATGTAGAGCTGGGCTGCCCAACAGATCCCGCGCTTGATGGCCGCCGTGATCCTCTCTAACACAGAGTCTTGTGCTGCTAAACTGTGATGCGTCTCTGCTTGCGCTAAGGCCATGGCCATACAGTTGCCCGATGCTGGTGTTGCCACTTCACTAATTCCTAGGTACCGCTCAATTTCTGGGAAAGAGGAGATATTCTCCAGCACCATTTCCTCCATTGGGAGCGGAGCCCACTCAGGGTCTCCAACCTCCAGTGTCGATACCACTATCGCATTGCGCTGGCACGCTCAACGAATGTAATCAGCGTGACGTTCGATGGTTCCAATGGCCCGACGCTCGACGAAGCGACCTACCCGAATGAGATCGCAAAGAGTCGACGCAGAAGAGACACAGCGATTACGCATAACCAAAATGGGAAGCACGGCACCACTTGATGAGAGAGCAAAAGTAACCTGAAGGTAAGACAAAAGTAACTTCAAGGAAGGACACGTCTTAGAGGACCAGTATAGGATTCAGTCACAAATAAGCAACAAAGAGCTCAAGGGAAAGAATAAACCTTCTTTAGACACTAAGTCGTTCTTTCGTCTGCTTCTGTGAAATTTTTTACGTTCTTCAGTAGATCGAGGAGGACTTGTCGTGCCCCCCCCCCATCCCAAGAAATCACGCTAGTCAAGAACCAGGAGATTCTGCGTACCACATGGGACACAGAGTGTGTGAAGTGCGCTTTGTGAGTTGGCCGACCCCTCCAGAAAGCGATTTCTGAGAGCCCACTCCACCACAGAATGGAGCGGAAAGGGTCGAGGTATAGGGATGGGGCGTGTGTGTGTGTGACGGTAAACGGGAAAAGGGTTTGAGGGTGGTTAACTATGAGTAGTATGAGTTGAAGTGGAGGGGAACGCGCTGACGTAGATGAATGAGGATAGTATGTGTGTAGACGAAAGTGAATATGTTGAAGAAGGAAAAGTATGATTTGTGTGTCCAATGATAGATAGAAACCAGTTACGGGTGGATCAATAAAGAGTGTAGATGTTGATGATTTCGAAGCACTAATAAGTGTGTGTATGAAGGTGGAGTAGACATAATTGCGAGTGGATTAATGAGAGGTAGGTGAACTAATAGTTTGTGTATGTAGTATGTATGTATGTATGTATGTGTATGTATGTATGTATGTATGTAGTGTAGTATGTATGTATGTATGTATGTGTATGTATGTATGTATGTAAGTATGTAAGTATGTAGGTATGTAGGTAGGTAGGAAAACAAGTAATATGTGGAGAAGTTGGCGAAAAGTAGAAATATTAAGGATAGTGTTGGCGAAATTTAAGTGTTGATAAATAAGTTAGATTGGTGTGGTTAAAAAGAGAGAGAGCAAAGTATGAATGCTGGGTTGGAAGGGAAAGAGGTGAAAGTATATAAGGGAGGAGTGATATTATGGAAGAAGAAGGAAACAAGTTGTGTGTGAAGATAGAGATGATGAGTGTGAGAGATTGAGAGTGAATAAATGAGAAGAAAATGTGCAGCTGAGTGTGAGGTTGTGTGAGGT